>NC_049169.1:68811708-69411708 GCF_009769625.2 Cygnus olor
AAAATTGTGAATGGATGTCTTTGTGGCAGCCTTATAAGTCCCAGTAATCAAGATATTTTAAGCCAAAACTACCAGTCAAGTCTGAGCTCTGAGATAAAGGGATATATCAGGAGCACCTCTTAGCTATCTTCTAACAAAAGCACCATTTGATTTGAATCTTGAAGAATACTGAGATGTGAATGTAAATAGGAAGCCTTATATGAGCTGCATGAACCCCTTGATTGGACGATCAAAACTAGGAACAACAGTAGCTAACAAATAAGGAGGATTTCCACACTAGAAAGTTAATGTTTCAGGCTCATGAGATGGATAGAAGCTGTTACTGAAGGTCCTTGCAAAAGAAATCTGAGAGATAAGAGAAGCAGGTCTGAATTAGTTAGTCCTGAGTCAAATTTCTGAGGGATCCTATAGGTTCTACAAACACATTGATAAAAGGAATAGTAAAGACAAGAGGTGACCTGTTAATAGGCTAAATTAGAGTGTATAACCCTTTATTTTCAATTTATTTTATTTATATATTTTTTTTGCATTTTACTGTATTTTATATTTCTTCCTTTTTATTCCAATGTTTAATGGAAGGTACAGGTTAATATCTAAATACAGATGAGTTACACAGGAAAGTTTCAAAAGAAGAAACTGATTTCAAAGCTTTCCCTTCTCACTGGATACATATAATTATATATATGCATTAAGAATTTGCTAGTAAAAGTACTCAACTAGGCAGAAACACCAATTCTCTTGACTGCATTATTTCTAGTGATTTTTTTGCAAGGTGAATTGTTTGGTCTATTACATTTTATTCAGTTTCTAAGCAAGTGTATTTGTTGTACTTGAGCCATGCTAATGAACACTTTTATCATTCTGTTGAATCAGTCTCATATCTGAGCAACTATAATGAACTTTAATCATCCTAATACTTAATACATTTTATTAGACTTTTATTAGAAATCGGAAGACTGTCATGCTTAAAGACCAGTGCCTTCTGTTACCTGTGTTAACAATTCTGATCCAATTTACTTCCTGGCTTTACTAGCTGGGTTCCTACAGAATCGTATGCCAGATGAAATAGATGAAAGTGGAACAGTAATTGATATAGGAGACAAACAGACCGTTACTATATTAACTGAGAATTTCTCCCACCAAGAGCACTTTTAATTGGTTGTTTCTGGTTCCATAAGATCTCTTTTGTACTGCTTAAGAAAAGCAGACTTAAGACCAAGAATCTGTCTCACTCAAAGGATAACGAATTTACCTAGGCCTTAAATGTGCACAAGGTCCCTAGTTTTACAGATGTGATTCAACTACTTGTTTTGAACATGGACTAAAAGTGTTCTCTCAAAAAGATGCTAGCCAAAAGTCAAGTTTACTACTCAGTTTACAAATTCAGTCTTCTACTGGAGAATAAAATTCTAATATTTTTTCTCACATGATCAGAGCACCTAAGTGAAATGTAGATGGCCCTAACCTTCGCTCATTCTCAACATTATGGTTTATTAATTTCAGACTTCTGAAAATCAGCTGAGGACACTGGTATTATTCAGGTAACTCTTACTGTGGAATACATCTTACATAACTGTAAAACATTAAAGTTTCAATAGAATGAATCTCACCTAAACAGCATACCTTTAACTGAGGAATAATCATGGAATCCATTAATGCATTTTCAGACACATTCTACAGAGCTGACTTATGAAAACTTTAAGCTATGGATAAATGAAGTATGCATTGTCTATATAACAATAAACATTTTGTAAGGGACATATCCCATAGAAATAATATTTGTGGTATGCAATTCAGTGACTCCATGATTCAGATGCAGTACACTGATTCTCAGCTACAGAAGACATATGGTCCTTGTACAGCAACTAGACTGAATGTAGCTATGCTTTGAGATGCTTTTAAGCAAACATGATATGTGCAAAGAGCAAAGTCCTGCACTTGGAGAGGAAAAAGCCCAGGCACCAGTACATGCTGGAGGCCACCCAGCTAGAAAGCAGTTCTAGAAAAAAACGGAGCTAGGTGTCCTGGTAGACACCAACTGAACATGAGTCAGCAATGTGCCCTTGCTGCTGAGAAAACTAACGGTATTCTGTGCTGCATTAGGCAAAGTATCACCAGTAGGTCAAGAGAGGTGATCCTTCCACTCTACTCAGCATTAGTAAGGCCACACCTGAAGTACTGTGTCCAGTTCTGGGCCCAGTACAAGAGACCTAGACATACTGGAAAGAGTCCAATGGAGGGCTACCAAGATCATCAGAGAACTGGAACACCTCTCCTATGAGGAGAGGCTGAGAGGGTCGGAACTGTTCAGCCTGGAGAAGAGAAGGCTCAGAGGGGATCTTGTTTTTTTTATATAAATACCTAAAGTAAGGAGACAAAGAAGATGGAAGGAGGTTCTTTTCAGTGGTGCCCAGTGCCAGGACAAGAGTCAATGGGCGCAAACTGGAAAATAGAAGGTTCCACCTAAACATCAGGAAGCACTTCGGTGCTGTGCAGGTGCCACAGCACTGACACAGGCTGCCCAGAGAGGTTGTAGAGCCTCCCTGCTTGGAGATCTTCAAAAGCTGCCTGGACATGGTCCTGGGCAACTTGCTCAAGGTGGGTTGGACCAAATGGTCTTCAGAGGTCCCTTCCAACCTTAACAATTCTGTGATTCTGTGATTGCTTGATTAATACAGTTTATATTTTTTTCCAATTTATAGTAATGATTACCAGCTTGCAAAGTGAGATTGGACACTGATATAAAAAAAGTTTGCTAGAATCAAAAAAAAAAAATTTGCTTTATGAGAAATTTATTAAGATAAACTAAATATATTTAAGCCAACATTGTTATGAAATACAGCACTATTCTAATATTTTAGCAAGTCTTTCAGACACACCACTTCAAAAATGTTTTTTTCCCTGACAAATACTTCACCAAAATATATCTGTGTGTGTGCTGTCTTTCCTTGAGACAGTGTTTCTTCCCCATTTTGAAATAAAACATTTACATTTGCATTGTTCCTTTTCAGTTACTGTAAAAAACTGCTGAAAATATATCTGATATATCTCTGATAAGAGTGACAAGTCTAAATAATTATTTTGTATGCATTTATTTGTGTTATAGAACATTAAAAAAAATCTTATGTCCTTGAAAGAAAATTATGTGCAAAGACTGGAACAATGGGAATTTATTTGTTTTAGTTTGCAATTAAATTTTCAACACCCATCTAATTGCCTTTTCTGACTTCATATCCCAGGGGTCTCAAGCCACCAGCTGAGAATTACTGCCTTAGGGTGAAACACAAAGAGAAAGAGAAAATGTTTTTACAGTAACAGAACTCAATGAAACGGTTCCACCACATTTGTCAACAAAGAATGTGGATTTAAATTTCCATTTCTGTAATATCTTTAAAATTCAGGATTTTTTTTTTCAATCTAAGGAACTAAAATAAATTAGCAGATAACAGATACAACAATACGTACATAGTGAAGATTTTTGTTTTTTGTTTTAAAGCACAGTGTTGTTTTAAAATTTTCATTTTGTCTTCTCTTTTAGACCTTTAAAACACTAGTTTTTGATATGCAGTTTTATTCAGCATTAGTATAGTTCACAACAAGACACATTACAGCTGCCATGTTTCCATATAAAATAAAATGTAACCCACAAACTTTAGTTAACTGCACTTGAATATAAGTTAAAATTAAATGTATCCAAAGCACCAGAAACTGGATTCATGTGAATTGCAAGGCTTTGCAAAAAAAAAGTATGTATTAGTACATTAGTGGCTTCCATATCTATCTGCACGATGTATGTTTGCTCTTACCAAAAATAAATAAATTTTAAAAAAGGTACATTTTTGTGATGTTCATTTTTTAATTTATTTTTTACCATCTGAAGTCCATTCAGATGAGCAATTTCAGAAGAGTTTAAAAAAAAAGGAGGAGTGGGCAGAGGTCAGGAAGCTTTCCATCAAATACAAAAAAAAAGAAAAAAAAAAAAAAGATGTTATTACCTCAGGAGAAGGTAGTTGAGTCACCACTGAATCACCAATTGTTGAAGTAAGAAGTTTGTCACCTAGAATATTTTCTAAATGTTCTGCCATAACTTCCTGTTGCTTAGGGCTGCAGTGATTCTCTAAAGACAGTATAACTGGATACTCAGATGCCTGAAAAATATAATTTGAAATCTATTATGATTAACAAATAAAAAAGGACTTATTGATTCCCCAAAATATCTTACAAAAAGCCCTTTTGTAGTAATTTGTATTTTTCTTTGTTTCCAAAATATGTCAGTTGTTTCATGTTAGTAGCAAAATAAAAATCTCACAATATTTATGGAAAAGAGAAAGCACAGTTGAAACAGTAACTGTAAGTTCAGAGAAGAGAAAAAAATGCATCCTCAGGAAGTTAGGGGGAGTTGAAAAAAAAGGACAGATCTACAGAGAATCGAAGATCAGTTAAGTACACAAAACTTCATTAAAGAAATCACACAGTATTTATGTTGACCTTTGGGAAGTGTATATTGAACTGTATTTCTACAATAATCAATAGAAAATAACTTATCAGAGGCATTTCACACACTGACTAATATTGAATGTGAAGAAATTAGTGAGAAAATAAGTGTTAAATCAGGCAAAAATCAGGCTGATTCAATTACACAGAGCAGACTACAAGATGATAGCAGAAAGCAACATTTCTCACAGACTTAATTACTCAGCTGATACACAGAGCTTCCAAAGAATGATACATTGGTTGCTGTGTGCCTGGAACAGCTTTTCTCAACAAATGAATTTACAAAGAAAAAAGAGAAATAACACTGTCATCTGAAGAAAAAAAAAAAAAAGGAAAGAAAAAAAAAGAAAGAAAAAAAAACTCACAAAGGAGGATAGGGCTAAAACCTAACAGACTAAAGCATAAAAAATGTTTAGGTTAATTTCAAAGGAGATTTAAAACATTCCTAGGTCTAAAAATATCAGTGATATTAATCTTCATCTCACAAACACGACTCTTTTGGTGCTTTTCAGAATTACAGAAATCTTCATTTCTTCAGACCTAATATCTGTTTTTGCTAAGAAGCTTTTGCACCTAAAACGCATATCACAACTGCCCTTAAATATGTAATTTCATCCCAAATAGGAATTATCATATTGCTTATATGATTTTTTAGAAACAATGACCATGTAATGTTAAAAGTAATTTTATGAAGAGGAAACAAGAAACAAGGAAAACAGAAATCAAAATGACTGCAATTTTCACATGCATATTGGAAGAACCAAGCTTTGACATACTTTTGTACCCTAAATTTATCTCTGACCTGTTTTAGTGATGGATCCTTTTTTAGATGGTATATATTTTAAATGACAGTGAGAAACAACTGAAACACAAGGCAAAAATCGCTTTCAACTAAACATTAATTGTAGCCACTAGTTTCCTGTACAGGACATAGATTTAAAATGTTTCTCTGTTTTGCAGGGTAGGGTGCTTGCTTTGTGTAAAAATAAAATAAAATAAATAAAATAAATAAAATAAAATAAAATAAAATAAAATAAAATAAAATAAAATAAAATAAAATAAAATTCCTCCATTGTATACACAGCTTTGGTATGAAAAGAAGGAAAATATTTTCTATTTGTTCATTTTTAAAAGGTAAAACTCTTATTATGAAATTGAAAGTCACAGTATTAAACAGTATTAAAGGTTTCTTGTTTAATTTATAAGATATTAACTGAAATACAGTATTTCAAGTATCCTTTAAATTTGTTAAGAAATCACTGTTTTCAGTGAACAAGCAATGCAATTATTTTTTTATAATGTCATGAATTTTTCTTGGGACACTACTCCTTATTCTCACAACACTCAAGCAAGATAGATGAAACTTGGGAAATCTAGTAAACTTTAAAGAACAGCTCAAATGAGACATCCATTTTGACTGTGTAAATAATTTTCATAAGTTGCCAGCAATACTAGTGGCTACAAAAAAAAAAAAAATAATAATCTATTCAATCTTTGCTTGGGTAGGATCTAAACTGTCAGTTTATAAGGAAAGAATCATTTTACGTTACTGTTTTTTACACTTTTTCACTGAGGATTTGCTCTTGACCACCTTCAGAAGCACACCTTAGGCTAGACTGAAAGTTGGTAGGAACTATTGTCTATCGTTGTAATTTTATCATCTTTTTCTGTAACCTGTGCCTCTTAAATAACTTTTACATTACACCTATATATATAATATACTGTGTAATAGCAAAAACAGGCAAACTAAATCTGATGTGTCATGAAGAACAGGGAAATAAAATCATATTTTTTTGTTTTTACTATCTTATAAAATCAAAAAATAAGTAAATATATATAGAAATCAGAACAAACAAAAATATAGTTGTTTAAATCTGAAAATGCTATATTTATGTTTGTATAAAAATCCATATAAATGTATGACCATATGTATATACATTCACACATATAATGTAAATGTAACCGGAATGCAAGTTATCTTAACTGTGTTTCAGAACTTCATTTGAGCATAAGTTTTGCTCAAAACCTATATAAGAGATTGAGACCGTATGAAAAGATCTCAAGCTTTTGCTGCTTTGCCAGAGACAGACCGAAGGGGCACTGACCTAATGAGTCTTCTTACAAAAAGACCTTTATCAGGCCTTGAAGTCAAAATAAAAGAAGAGTAAATGTAAACACATTAAATCTCAACCACGGCTATAGTTTAGCATTTTTCTCTGTTTTATAAATTCAAACATAGGATATAAGACAGAGTGACAGCAACAGAAGAGTAAGTGAAATAAAGAAATGAAAAGATACAAGGAAGGAAAGCAAAACATTAGACTGATTTGGAGGTAGTTGTACAGTTTATATTCAGTCCTTGCTTAAATGATCTCAGGTGAGAATTCTACATAACAAACTGATTAAGATCTTCTGAATTCCTTGCACCAAGCTTGATTTAAAATCAACATCAGCAAAATACTTTTATCTTCCATTTATATACAGATTGCACAGTTTTCCCCTAATTTAATTCAGTGATGTCCACTCCACAAGCACTGCCTCAGGTTTTGTTTTGTTTTGTTTTGTTTTTTTACCCTGTAGAATATCAGACAGCAAGCATTTAATAAAGCAGGCTTTATTAAAACCACCATAGCATAGGCATACATAGCATAACATATAGATACATACCGCAAATGCATACTTGTCTATCACACGAATCACAGAACAAAATGAAATTTTGCTCGTTAAAGTATGACCATGATACACAACAGGTTCATTGTTTGAGCCATCCCAGCAGTCAATTTCCAGGCAACGACATCCTTTTAAGAGAGCACTTCAAAAGAGCAAAAGAAACAATTTTATGGTCAAAAGGAAAATACCACACTTTAATATATGTCCCTATATTCCAAGCACATTGAATAATTACAAATATACTAGTCTACCATCACAAGATGTAAATTCAATGAAATTATAAAAATATTAGACAGAGCTATATTTTCTGCTGTTTATCTTAGGGATGTTAGATAACATAATTTATTAGAGCATTAAGAAGGAAGATACATTATCTGAATATCCTTCACTAAGGATTAAAAAAGAGAGTCAAAGTTTTGAAGAAGGACTTTGGAATGCTGGTAAATGGTTGCTTAAAATAGAATAAGAAACAGTTGAAAGAACTTTGTATTTATTATTATTCCATGATTTTTCTGAAGGTTTGAGAGCCGTTATACTTAAAAATACCAGCATATCAGCATCACACTAACAAAGTCAGGTAGTGCTTGGTTGTTATGTAATTTAGTTGTTCTCCCCACACCTAGTCTCCAAGAGGAAGAGCTAAAGTTTCCTCAGTATCTTAAATTTACTGTTTGCATTTTTAATAAGTTAATGGCACCCCTTACATGTCTTGGGTTTCTAATATTTGGCTTGCTACCAATTTAAACATTTCTTGTAGACTGTTTTACCTTATTACCAACTTGTCCTTTACATGCTACCCTTTATACGTTAAAAATATCTTAAATATGCTTCTAGCTGGATATGCTCTAATTTTATCATTTTATGCTTTCTTTATACCAATAAGTAGATAAACAGGAAGTGAATGGCTTTTATATCAGATTTGCAATTATTTTAAACAATATAGTATTTACCTCATATCATTTTAAATACTGTTAGAAACAGATTCACTAAGGTTTCTGATGGTTGCAAGCCATCAGAGAATTTCTAGACAGCAACCAAAAGACAAAAGTTCAGTCGAATGTTTCCAACGGCTTTCACTTCACTGAAGTAGTACAAATGTTGGAATTTGTACTTTGGAAAGTATAGGAATGCTGGACACCTGTCTTCCAGATCTTCATATTTTCCGTCTCTCTTTGTTTTGCCTTTAATACATAACCCTTTTTCTACCTCCCTGTTTGTTTTGTTTAAATGCACCTTAGCCATAAGGCATTCTGGTTTCCTTCTCCTTTTGGAGTCATATGCTGCACATTCAAACCCTCCTGGCTACTATAGTGCCCACACAACACCCCCCACCTACCCTTTTGTTTGTTTGTTTGTTTTGTTTTTGTTTCTGTTTTCTTAACTGACTTCATTGCAACAAACACTAATCACAGATAACCTTGACATACTCCACCATGGTGTGCTCTCTATATTGATCAGAATAGAGTTGGCCCTGGAATTTTACATTTATTTCAGGAAGCTTTTAATTTTTGCATGGTATGTTGAAATTAAAAACTGGTTTAATCATATACTGTGCTGAATACTATAGATTTAATTTGCTTTGAGGTAGATGTTATGTGCTGTAAGTGATAAAATAGATTGTTTCCAGACTACGAACAGATGGCCTGGCAAATATACTGAAAAGTGTACACACAAAATAAAATACCACTCTCTCATTTTCCACTTTTGTCTGTGATGATTTTGTCCTTTACTGCCAAACAGCATTACATGTGAGTTAGTATCAATTTTTAAAAAGCCTAAGAATGTTTACAATATTGAAAAACAATATCTAAATACCTGATATATCCAAATAAATCACTGGGCCCTATCAGTTGGTCAGATATCAAGTAGGTGTTGTGAGAAGATGAAATAAAATAGTCACATAATGGGTGGTTCATATCTTGGTAGACAGTCCGGTGATCTTTTTTAAATATTGAAGAATCTTCTGAGCTCATGTACCTTATAAATCCTTCAAATGACAACTGCCTTCTTTTCCTCACTGAAAAAAAAAAAAAAAAAAAAAAAAAGGGGGGGAGTGTGAAGCCTGCCAGACTGATAGTTATATGTATCTGTGTACTTTCCATAATTTTTAGTAGCCAATTCTGAACTTTGTTAAAGGTTATACAGCATAACACTTTCCTGCTACTTTAAAATTCATAAAAAACAACATGAACACAAACATCAGATGTGTACAATTCTGGAGCTGATGTGGTTCTAAATTAGCAGATGAAATAAATGTGTACTCGTTTTTGTTCTTCTATGGACATCCGGAAGAAAAGATTGCAACAGTTCTAATTAAATGTAGAGGAAAATATTTGTTGTTGTTTAGTTTTGGAAAGTAACATGCCAGTCAGTGAACAAATAGATTTTTTTCTCAGTAGGAAAAAAAAAAAAAAGCAAATTGTTCTCCAAAATGTCAGTCAGAGACTGTCAAAATAATCTTGCAGAAACTATGATTCCTAGTACCAAACATCTTCAATGGTGGAAAATCCCAAACAGATAATGATGAAATAATATTTTAATTAGAAGTATTTGAAATAAAAATAGCACCTTAACAAAATAAATGCCCTCAAAAATGAATTGGAAATCAAGCTTATTATATTACTGCATCTACAACAAAATGTGTTAATTGCCTTCATATGCATGATAGTCATCCCATTTGTTTTGTTTCTTTTAACTGATTTAATGACAAACAGATCCATTATACTGCCAACTGCTGCTCCAATGTCATGCTTCAAATGTAATAATTTTGCAAATGATATAATCTCAAAAGTCAGCTTTCCTTCAAAACACAACCTAGTGTGAATTAGTCAGGGATTGTGTCCAGTTCTGGCTGCAAAATAACCTCATTTTTGTCACCATAGTAGGATAGTGATATTTAAGCAGTAATTAATCAGACATTACTTTATGCTAATAATTTAAAGAGATCAATCTGTGCAAACTTTTGCTAAACAAACAAACAAACAGACTATCTGAGCTATTAAATTTCAATACAGCTATTAAGAGTTATGATTTACAGGTTACAGTTGTAATTACCAATCTTCAGTATCATTCTGACTAAAAGTTTTATATCTAAATAAGAATTTACTAAAATTGTTCCGATGATGGCAACACAAAGAAAATAATTGTTTCTAAATTACACAGTTTTTGATCTTTGCAAAGTTTTAAAATGCTAAACAGTAGTAGAAAATAAAGATGAAGTCTCTCCAGAGGTCACATGTATTTACATACATATATTGTGCTTAACCATACAAATATGCGGGTTGGAACTAGATGATCTTTAAGGTCCTCTCTACCCCAAGATGTTCGATAATGATTGAAATGTTATTCCTACCAGAAGTCTGTTTAAGCTGTTCTTAAAGACTATCATTGACAAAGAGTACGCAGACTTCCTAGGAAACCATTTCAGTACCTAAGTAACCTTACTGTTAGAAAGTTTTTGATATTTTCCCTGAAAATTCCTCAGTGTCTAATATGTTTGTTCTGTTTTGTACCATTCCTTTCAGTTTCTTTCAGTCTCTTATATAAAAGAAGACTATTACACTTCCCCTTTCCTGAAGAAACAAATCCAATTCACTCCATTTTTCTGATTTTAGTTAGGCTTTCTTAAAATTCTGATACTTTTCATGTTCTCCTTCACCTCTTTCCAATAGGTGAATTAAGAAGGATTTCTTAATGCTGATGCCCGAAATAGAATGTAGGATTTATTTTTTTTTAGATCATCCATTTGTAAAGATCATCAATCTAAATTTAATAAGATGACTTTCTATTCCATCATCAAACTCACCAATGACATTGAAGTCTGGATCCTAACACAATGCTCAGTGAAACTGCAGATTGATGTAGCCTTTCATTTTGATGCCAAATCTTTGATGACTAACTTCTGAGAGTCATTTTCTAATGAGTTCTTTATATACCATATAGATATTTCGCCAGCTTCCTCAACTTGCTTTTTATAATGTAAGAATGTTAAAAAGTATGATTTTTCGCCTATTCACCAGTGCTGTTATTCTCTCATAGAAGGAATTTGGATACAGTTTCTTTATGAACTATCCCTACTATCCCTTACCATGTGAGAGGTTATTATATATTCATCATTTGTTTCATTTGTCTAGTTCCATGGATTTTCTCTAAAACAGATATTACACTTGATCGTTCCCAATCCATCTTCCATTCTCCATGTGTTTTCAAAGGTAAGCTCTTATAGCTTGTTACGGTCAATTTTCTAACTCAAGGACTTGTCAACTTGTCTTCTCTGATCTGACTAAGTCATTTTAACATGTCCCACTCTTCTCTTTCCATATTTTTGACTGAAATCTTACTGTGGTCTCATTAATAGTAATAGCCACCTGATTGTACTTAGGTAGTGGATCAAGTATTTCCTTGATCTTTCTTTTAACTGACATATTTACGGAATTACCCTGATGTCTATTGATAGTTGTATCTCATTTAGCATCTTGACTGTTTTGACATATCCACATGTTCATGTTATATTGTTTCAGGCGTAGCAATAGGATTAAGTTTCTACTTTCTGGGTCTCTAAGAAATGGAGGGAGAGGGGTTGTTTTTGTTGTTGTTTTTTACATATTGCTCAAAATAGAATATGATCAAGCTGCTTGTTTTATCTGCTGTGAATTACATGAATACTAGACTTAATTCCTTTGAAGAGAAAGTTTTTCATTAACAGTATTTGATTTTAATTACTATTTATTTTTCAAGCCCTATGTTGTTCTCTGTGAAACTGCAAGTTGTGCAACTCTTTTTTTTTTCCATTTTTTATTTACTAATTTATACATATATGTACAGTTATCTTTTAAATTAATGAAAAATACCGAGTTTCCAAGTTTTTGGTTATTTTCTTAATTATTTTTAATAATTTTTGGCTAGTCTTGTCATTAATAAAAGATAAGTCTTCTCATGAAGAGAACTTATGTTTACATAAATACCATCATGACTACAATCTCCTAAAAGTGAAAATATTACTTTGTAAGGTAAATTTGTGTTACTTTGTTAGCCAACATATAAGCTCTTTGGCTTCAAATTTCATTTTATTTCTGTAATTAATGGACTAAATATATGTATATAATTATTTATTTATTTATTTGTATAGCTTATCACAGCCCTTGAATTACATTTTTTACACCTCTTTTTTCCAGGGTTGGTA
Source organism: Cygnus olor (assembly GCF_009769625.2). Lineage (NCBI taxonomy): Eukaryota > Metazoa > Chordata > Aves > Anseriformes > Anatidae > Cygnus > Cygnus olor. The sequence goes on from NC_049169.1 coordinate 68,824,055, forward strand.
GTTGCTGTCTTTGAATAGTATGCAATTAAACTCATGTTTCTGAGGAACCACCAAAACTCCAAGCAACTTTGTAAATCAGTAAGACCTATCTGTAAGCAGGAAGAAAGGGGCTTTGCATCTAACAAATCTGGCAGCATATATGCAAAAGAGCATCATGTGAACATAAATGGCATACCATCTGCTAAAACAAATTTTCAGAGAACACCTGATGTTTGGTAAAAGATATCATAGTTTTTATAGCTGAAGATAAAAGAAGACTTAATTTTTTTATTATTGCTGCCATTACCTCATACCTCTTTTACCAGTGGAGGAAAACTACTGGGTTTCTTTAGAACTTTGTCTGATGAAGATACCAAAACTAGTTACGACTGGAAGGGGCTGCTTTTTAAGTTCTGATGAACAGCACAATCATACTATTTTCTGACCATTTACTGCTTCTACCTTAAGAGAAATGGGAATACATCTTAATAAGTATTCCACAGTGAAAAGATACTTTAATCAAGGCCTTATGTGTCTCCTCTAGAGGAACTTCAGCTTTTATCTCCATTAAGATCCTTTAGCACTAATTAGCAAACACACTTCTATTTGGTGCTGAAATAAAAAGTGAAAGCAAGGAAAGATTTCTGTCTTCTTGTAGCTTCTTATTTACAAAGTTCAATGCTTTTTTCTTCCCTTCCCCTTTGGATAGTCTGAAATAAAATGTATTAATTATTTTTTTCCCAAAGATAATTGTATTAAAATAGTTTGTTTGTTTTTTCCCCCATTCTTCCAGTTAAGGTAAATTTCAGCACTGCCATATATGTAAATAGAGATATATTAGAGAGGAATTATAGACATAGCCTGAGTATTTGAGAAACATATTAAATTACATGCCTATGCTTTTTAGAGTTTATTACCTTATGCTTTCTTAATTATTTATTTTAGAACTTCTTTGAAAGCATTTTTCTTTCTTCATGGAAGAAAGAAACATCTTTCATAAGATGTTTGGCAAATATTGCTAAAATATTGTATTTATCTGTACTGGATGTAGATAGTACACTTACAAAAAGAAAATTAAAGAGCATATTAATAAATACAAAAAAAAGAGCAAATTAATAAATACATTCTAGATCACTCAATTTGTTTATCTGACAGATGTATCAAGTTTACATAGTTATGTACAAAGCAAGCATGTTTTTAAGGCAGAATTGCAATTTTGACCTGGTTTTGTACTTCCTAGAAAGGAAATACACTGATAGGAGCAGAGTCTTTGAATAGCACTACTATGCAAATATGAACAGAATGTACCTTCCAACTCTCACTGCACCTTTCATCCCACCCATGCAAATATTGAATAATTAGCAACAATTAAAAAACAAGCAAACAAACAGCAAACCAACAAAAAGCTATACTAAACTTTAGAAAGATAAAGTGTCTTTGGCTGGCATAACATGGTTTCTTTAATCTCAATTATCTGAGAGTTCTATATGAAATTAATAATAAAATGGAGAAAGAACAATGTTTGTGTAGAACAAATTTGACATTTGGATTTTAGTAAGAGGCAACTGTCAGGTGTGATTCATATATTCACCACTTCCATGATCACCTCCATACATTGAATCCTTCAGTCAAAAATGCAAGCTTTAGCACACACACACAAATCTGTTAATGCAGTATTTTGCCATTAGAAATTTAAATTGTATAATAAAAATGGAAGAGCAATGTATTGCATGCTGTTCCTGAACTAAGTACAGTATCTTAAGAGAGATAATTTAGGGTTATGTCTCTTAATGATATTGAAAAGTCTTCTTTCTGTGGACACAAATGTTAAGGATGGACAAAATGTTATCAATGGATTTATCAATGTTGTGCACATCTAGTCACTGCTTTTATGATTATCTTGACATACCAAAGTTACCAAGTTTATCAGGTAACAGTTGATACTATTAGCAAACCAGTCAATCAAGTGTCAAAATCTGCTCTTTTAACTTTCTGTAATATATAGGACAAGGCGGGCAGATGAATCTAACAGATCACCCTGATGAAGAATATTCTATATCAAATTCAGAATGACAGTTGCACAAAATGGTCTATCACAACACCACATGAATCAACTATCATGTCAATCATATCTGAAACTTTCCACTAAGTATGTTTGAGTAGGAGTATTTGTTCAGTCAAAGAAGCATGAGCAATGCTCCTTTGGAGCATGAACAGCTATTATTTAATTCAGAGAGATTATTTCCAATTACAAGATAAACAATTTTCTCACAGATGAAGAAACAAACAAGAATTTGGCTTAGAATCTTAAACCAGAAATTAAATAAAAACTACAGAAACTTTATTTGATATTTACAAGCATGTTTTGTAACTGAGTAAAGATTCTTGGTCCTTTAGCTTCTTTATAGCTATTAACTTTCCCATCAGAATAAATCATTCACAACAAAACCAAAAAAAAAAAAAAACACTTTCAAATTGGTAGCTTTTTTTTGTAATTACTTGGGAAACACACTAGTTTTCAGAAAGACTAGGATACATTTAATAAAATTTGTTCTAATTTAAAAGGCAATTTCAGAAATAATAGTAAAAAGAATCAAAAGTTTTGTAGTTATTGTTGGACAGTGAGTGACTCATTGAAACACCTAATGCCTTCTGCTTTTTGTTGAACAAGTGATCCAGTTTCTTCTTTCCAAAACAGTGGGGATGGGAAGCATACATATTCCAGGGTTATCATCCCAAAAGGAAGATTCATCTCCTTCTTGGGCTTATTACTAATTTTCCTTAACCAGTTACTGATCCCACCCAGTATCAAAGACTGGGAACCAAAGGAAACCAATACAGCTAAACATCTGATAATCATCTTCCACTGAACAAAGTAACAGCTTCCAATAAAATGTACTTAGCTCTAATTTCCTTTTCTCAGCTTAGCTGCAAATTTTGTCTCTAGTTATGTTCAGGAAAACTCAGCAGAAATGCAACAGCACAACTTTAAGCAGACTTCAACAGTTGAAGTATATGCATATTATCAATTTAACGAATCGCTTATCTCACAGTTCTTATGATTCAGATCATGATGCAACACATTACTGAAATCTGGAAGAATCCAGCTCAAGCTTCAGATTTCAGGCTGAATTACCAGTGCTAGCTGCTTAGATAGCTTCCTTCTATTGCAACACAAGAAATGTCATGGATTCCTTGAGAAATACATGTGAAACAGCATGAAAAACAACAACAACAACATCTATAAAACTGCTAGTCGGTGCTGGCAGTTTGCAAGGGAGAAATACAGAAATGCTGTTTAGGCATACAGAAATGGTGTTAAGAAAGCCAAAGTTAAACTAGTTTTTGAAATTGTCATGGGAGATCAGTGGCAACATGGAGAATTTTAATTGCTGCATTTTCTGTGTTTTAAAAAGGAACATGTGGGCTTGGTGTTGAATGGGGCAGGCGGTTTAGTGACAGCAAATGCAGATAGGGCTAGAATACGCAATGCTGTCTTTTTCTTTTCATCAACTAAGTGTAAGCTTTGTGCCTACAGACAGGGTTCAAGGAGAAAAGGAACTACAAGCAGTGGAAGGGGATAAAGTCAGAGACTACTGTAGACAGCTTGGCACATAAAAACCCATGGTACTAAAAGCAATGCATCTGAAGGTGCTGAGGCTGTTGGCTGTTATCATTGCAAGACCATTCTCTATTATCTTTGAAAGGTCATATTATCAGGGGAGACCACCATGACTGGAGAAAAACAAACGTTGCTCTCTTTTTCAAGAAGAGCAAGGACAACTCAAGGAACTACAGGTTGGTCAGCCTCGCTTACATCCTTGGAAAAACAATATTGCTCTTAGAAGCCATTTCTAGGCACATTAAGGAAACTGTGGATCTCTGTCCTCAGGAGGTTTTAAGATTTGACTGAAAAGAGCCCTTGAACAGAAAGGTGTAACAGGTACCCTCCTGAGGCCCCTTTGTATCTGAAAAATTTCATGACAGTGTGTTTAGAGACCTACCCTTATAAGCTGATTAGAGAACAAAACAGAAATAGCATTTCAGGTTGGGAGAACATAAATAATTAATGACAGCTTTAACCCCAATAACGTGGATAACGACATCGTTAGAAACATGATGGGACAGATAGATAACCAGGTTCCATGCTTGCCAAAAACGCGGATCCATTACATTTTGCAAGACTACTTTGATACATTCCTTATATTCTTACTAATGATATCTAGCTGAGATCAAACCAGAGTGTAAGTGTCCACGGTTTTAGTCATACTCAATAAAGACAAAGAGATATAACCTTCTCAGTAGATATATCCTTAGAATTTGTTTTCCTCTTTTAAATCTCTGTGTTAAATTACTTCCACAGTAACTTTCTGCCAGATAACACTGAAATGCAGACAGCTTGCTAACAAAACAAAATTTAGATTTTTTATCTTTAAAGTCCAAAACATATTTGTCTAATTATTTAAACAAAATGATTGTTGCTAAAGCTAAAAAATCAGTCTGACTTCCTAATAATGGTCATTTACAATACTCAGTGGGCATTAAAAAAATTAGTGCAGTAGATCAGCTCATCTACTCTATGAAAATTGTATTTTGTTTGAAGCAAACAACATGTAGTTTTTGGACAAGTCTGTAGCAACAAGAAGTAGGAATAACTGAGCTGGTTAAGTGCTATTGCTGAGCAATGTACTGTGTAAATTTATTATGCTTTATTAATGATTTCTTGTTTTATCATATTTGTAATGTTTAAAGGTCTAAATTGCAAATAACATTTTGTACATATGCTTATAAATGGTATACAACAGACATAATTATAATACTCTTGCTTACATTAGTTTTCTTTAAAATTTCCAATTTGTATAGTCAGATGAGTATTCAAGAATATAAACACAGTCACTGACAGAAGCACAAAAAAAAAAGAGCTATAAATCAAATGCTTAAACTATGCATACCTTCTTCAACAGGTTCATACTTCAAAATAATTTCTAAGGCCCTTATTTCAGAATCTTCAGTCTGAAATTGTTCTTTTTTCAGAAATTCAATGAGCTCAGTGTCAGGTAGAATTTTGCGGTTTGGAGAGTAAGCACAGAAAAGTTCATGAAATTCAGTTCTGTGTACAATAGTTCGATAAATTGCCCTGAAATCTTCTATGTTAATAGTATGGACCTTCCGCTTGTCAACTGTTTTCTGAAGAAAAAAAAAATCAAAACAGTCAATAAAAGATATGAAACAATACAAAGACGCACATAAAAAGTCTATTATAATACTATAAGAACTAGAAAAATAGAGAAAGCTTAAGGCAACAGTGACTGTGGTACATTATCAAATGATATTTTCCTTCAATATGCAAGATTTAGATTTGACTTTCTGTGTTAGATGTATTTAATACACATTAAAAAATACCATATGACATAGTTGGCATCTAAGTAATCAAAGTACATTAATATATAACCCATGCAGTATTAAGACATTATATAAAACCACACTAAAATGCTATGCAGTACAGTAAATCTTCAGCATAAAGTTATCAAGTGGAAAATATGTTTAATATAATACCTCTTCAACAGCAATTTAAACCATATTGTAAGTATAATCCTTTAAATTTACATACAACATGCAGCAAGTTGTAATCTGAAAAATGAAATAAGGATGAGCAAATTTTCATGAGATCAAAGTCTTTTAGTATGTCAAATAAGAAAGATTGTATAAGTTTGGAGCAATTATACTTTATAATAACCTATGACATTGTGTTCTATTCTTAACTAGACAGAATATTTAACTCAGATTAATTATTCACACTTTTAGAATTCTTAAACTGTAAACTTGTTTTCATAAATAGAGCTTACAAAATGTTAGCACATTAATTAATTTCAGTGCTTCAGTATAAAAGCCACTAGAAAAATCAAAAGGGCAAAAGAAGTTGAGTAGAATAATATTTTTTTTACCATATCTGCTATTAACATTTCTCTCAGGCTTAACAATGTTGTCTACCCTTTAAATTTTGTACACAAAATATGTAACTGTGCATATGAAATACAGATGTTTCCAGTAGTTTAGCTTGTATTGTTCTTGAAAGTTTTTACATTAAGACAAACTTCAGAAATTTCACAAAATTCACAAAAATGGTCACAAAAATCATACCCAAATGGTAATTAATTGCCCCATTGATTACCTCCATAAGCTAATCAACATTCATAATTGTTGACTCCTTAAACTAAGACTAACAAGGAGGCTGGATTTCAGTACCTAATAACATGGCACCTACTATGGTTAGCAGAGCTTCCCCAGAAGTATGCATAAGCATAAAATGCCTTACTTGAGTTCTGTCTGCTCTTTAAGACTTCTGATTACCACTGAATTAGATTAATTTTGAAGAGACACCATAAAAACTAAAGGATGAATGTTACATTACTAGATTCTGTTTACGCAGTACAGTTCCCACTGTACTTGTCTGAACAAGTACAACAATAAGCAAGAATACATTAGATAACCAATACAAGCACATAAGATTATTATTATTATTTTTTTTAAATTACATACCAGTAGTGAAGTATTTGCTTTGAGTTTGTGGAAGAGAACAATCGCTTTTAATGAAACTCGGAAGAAAGATAATAATTCACTACAAATGCTAATAATACGCTTTTCATTACTGAATGGGAAATCTCACATCTCAGGTTGATATCATGGATCTGTTTTTTAATATCTTTAAGAAAACTGGAAATTTACTAATAACTGTTAAATAAAAAAAAGAAAATATCAACTCATTTTAGAATTAAGCAACTTATCAGGACTCAGGAGACCTTCTCTTAAGTACTGGCACAAAATGAAGCTGGCCAAAAAAAATAAATTTTCTATTTTATTGTACTTTTCTGAAACATAGACAATAATACTAAGCAGGGGTGCTTTTGAAATTGAAGTTATGAAAATCACTTCAAAATATTAAAAAAAAAAAAAAGATTGTTATAAAAAATGTTGTTGTTTTTATTCTTATTTTTGTTGGGTTTATTGTTCTTATTTTTATTAATGCGTATGAAATCTTTGCTATCCAGAAAAACAAGTATCTTGACAAAGACTTAGTTCTGAAAACTATAATAAAATTTACCATTCCTTAAAAATCTTTATGTTCATAATTCTGATATTGCCAATGGAGCACTACAGTAAAATAAATTTAACAAGAATAAAACAACAGCAGCAACAAAAGCAGATTGCTCTTTAAAAACTATGCTTCTTATAAAATGGATTTTTTTTCATGTATAACCATTTGATTAATTACCAATGTATAGTTACTGACAGCGGTGGCAGTAAAATATCCTTCCAGATTGCTTTGAATTTTACATACTATTATACTGATGGGTAATTTCAGCACCAAAACTATTGATAATGCTCATAATTCTGAAAAAGCAAAGAAAACATGGCTGCACTGCTAAGAACAACTATATCAGACTGTTGACTTTCAAGTTCGACTGTTTCAAGTTTTACAAGTTCAATCAGACTTGTTCCATACAGGTCATTTCCTCAAATAATTATTCTCTTTACTTGCAATTGACCAACTCTCTTAAATTTCTATCAGAAAGTGAAGTAGGTGGAAAATAAAAGACAACAATGAAAAATAGTTTCAAGTTCTCATGAGATTGTCAAGGTTAGCAATTCTCCCAGTGCCATGCAAATTCAAAAATTGTGGGCACAACCCCCATGTTTACCAAGGATCGCGCTCACACTGCTTTTACCTTGGCAAGACAAGGCAGAGAACGAGACAACAGGATAAAATGAGAAAATCCTAGTGCTTTCCTGCTGCCCACCTGCCTATCAGCATGACATGTCCTAAAAGTTTGGGACTGTCCAGAGCTAGTTCTCCTCTTTCAAATCTGGACAGAATTTGCCAACCAATTTACAAAATTGTCACATAGAAATTACAGATATATATGTAACCATTTAGTTTCATTTCCTTAGGAAAACACCTTTACCAAACTTTTTGGGTAAAAAATGAGCTAAAAAGAAAATTCATACATCTTTTGAGTAATTACTAGAGCAGACCTGAAGACCATGAATCCTCAATATGTCAAAGACATAAATGTAGCCTTCATAGAAAACTCCTTAAATGTTGCTGTATTTTAAGTCCACATCCTTCCCCCAGGGTTAGAGTGCAATGGATGGATGGGACATCCAGGCATACCTCTTATATACTTCACAAGAGAGGTATGGTAGAATTGAATAAGAAAGTGTGCTGGAGCTATGTCAACTTGAAGCTGGAACAGATCAGACATCTCCATTTTGTTGTTCTGGCAACAGGATTGTTAAGAAGTCACTCTAATGGCTCTGACCAGCATCAGACAGGCAGTGCTGGGCTCATTAGCTTGATCACAAAAGCAGCCACATAGGATGAAGCCAGAATATTTACATTTTCCTCCAGTGAGGCCTAGTTACAGAACAGTTGGTTACCAAGACTTACATATTTTTTATCACTCAACACTACTTTGGTGTGGTGAAGAGATGGTAGTAATGCAACCACTCAGTTATCTGTTTTACACAGAAACAAAAGAGCTGGATGTGGCAAATTATTTGCTGATTTTGCACACACCCTACTACCATACCAACATGAAATTCACTTCTTGAAACACTAATTTAAAAAAAAAAAAAAAAAAAAAAAAAAAAAAAAAAAAAAAAGGAGATAAGCAAATATAAGGCCCTTGTGTAACTGGCCTTCTAAATTTATTTAATTTCTAAATCTACATATTCCTCACCTTGAAAACATGTTTCACATGAGCAACATCAAAAGTGATATGCAGTTTTTCAAGCAGCTTCATTGTGCTGTCTAAATCAATCTTCCCATTCATGAACTCATCCTGAATGATGTTCAAAAACCATGTACAAGAGATCACATTAAGGAAACATCTGCCCCATGTCATTGTCTCTTAGTGGGGGGGGCAGGGTGAGAGGTTTAAATTTTTGAACCTAAAAAGCTTGCATATTTTTCTTCTCATACTCAAACCTCCTTTTTTTCTGATTTCTGATAGCAGGCCATGGGGTGTGCAGAAACACGTTTGTGCTCCACACCCAGAGACCCTGAGCGGCAAGAGTGACAGAAAAGAGCCAAAGAAAGTCACAGGAAGGGTACGCAGGAAAACGAAAGGTAGTCAGGGTGAAGAAAGGGCTGTAGTGAGAGAAAGGAAATGTGGGGAGGCCAAAGGGATCAAGCTGCCATAGGGGACAGTTGGAAGAGTGGTGTCCACAGCAAGCAGCAGTGCCTCAAGGGCACCTGGCACCCTGCCCACCCAACCGGCCTAACTGGCCCCAGCTGAACCTCCTCTGGTCCCATATGGGCTTAGGGTGGGCCTGGGCCTTGGGGCAGGCATGCGCAGAGGGAGGTTACATAATGGCAGCTGTCACAAGGAAGAGCAAGGAGAGGAGGAGGATATCTATTCTCCGCCATGGCAGCTCCACATTGCCTGCTCCAGTCTCTTCACTCCAGTGGCGTTGGCAGTGTTTGGTAGAACATCACTTCGGCTTGCTCCAGCTCCCAGCAGGCCCCTTTCCCCTCCCTCGCACCCCTCTGCCCCTGCTGGGGCCCCCAGCGCCCTCCCGGCGCTGTCCCCAAACTGAGCCCCCTGCTTGGGCTGGCCCTGGGTGCTGCTGTGAGGTCACAAACCGCGGGGCCCTGGAGCAGGGCCCTGCCCACCGCTGCTCCCCACACCCCGCCATCTTGTGGTTTTGCCCTCAGGCTCCCTGTGCCCCCTTCCCTCACCTGTGGTGCCCTGACCTTTGCTTGGCCAGGACTCCCAGCATGAGCGTGAAGCAGGGTGAGCCGGAGAAGGTGTCCCTCATTTGCAGACTGCTGCGCCAGTCCCCTCCTGGGGAGTTTGGGCAGGTTGTCCAAGACCTCTGTGCTCTGGTCAAAGATGATGAACTGGTGAGGCAGGAGGCTACCCACGCTGGTGCCCATCACAACAAGAAAAACTTCACCCCTGTCCAAGTAAATGGGAGCATTGTGCTATTGACCCACTATAATGATTTAGGGGGAAACCGCTTCTTTTACCCCCAAGACAAATTCTCTTTTGAGTTTGACCACTTGAGTGGGATAACCAGCAAAACCTATTTGCACAGTGTGATGTTAGATGAGGAGGAGCTGTGGAGAGGAGCCCTCCACAAGGGATTGAACACCTATGTGAACTGCCACTTTCCAGCAGGGAACTGCTGCGTGTTCAAAAAATCCCTGGGCAAAAGGCAGATGTTTGTGGCCTGCATTGAGGCTCATGAGTACCAGCCCTTAAAACACTGGAACAGCCTTTGGAAGTCTGACTGGACTTTTGCCCTGACTCCAATTATGACTCGAGTTACAGGGGTATTTCTTCTCCAGTTACACTACTTCGAAGATGCTAACCTCCATGTTACCATCAGAAAGTCTGTAAGCGAGTCTCTGCATGTGATAGACCGAAATCAGTTTGTCTCAGATTTTGTGAAGTTCATGAAAACTGAAGACGACAAGATTCATACTGCTATTCTGCAAAACATTCAGGCCTTGTCAGAGGATATGTGGAGGAAAGATCTGCGAAGGAAACTCCCTATTACTCGTACTTTTATGAACTGGAATGAGCTGTTGAAAAATTATCATCGAAAGACCAATGTCTCCAATAAAGTACCTGCACAATTACCGAATTGATACAGTGGCATAAATAAATAGAGAAAGACAAAACAGGATTGTTATGTAGTTGATCTATTTCTAGATCGCTCAGGAGTGCAGAAGCTGTCATCAGTCAATTACCACTTTGAAAATCATTCGCTGTTTTTTTTGTTGCCTTTTTTTTTTTTTTTTTTTTTTTAACTTTCCTGTACTTTTTAACTGCTTCTAGAGGTACTAGCAATGGTCACTGTCAAAGGCAGTACACTGCTACAGGTGAGCCAGCAAGAAAACTGTTACTGTCCCTTGTAATTTTCTTCAATATTGTATGTACTTAACCTCATACTATTTGTAGCATCTCTTATAAGGAAATTGGTAAGGTAGGCTGGCAAAGATGTGGAGGTGCTATTACTAGATTTTTTTAGTGATATTGAAGCCCAGGAAATTCAGCCTTCAAGCTTTGCTTGTGCATACCTCTCTGTATGCACGAGACATCCCTAATAAAGTCACGTGAACAAAGAGAGATCAGTACATAGGAGGAATAAATTTCTTGTAGCTAGCACAGAAAATACGGGACTGAATTAGGGATGTGTGCTGGGTGTCGCCTATCAGTCATCACACAATAAAGAAAGCAATGCTACTTCTCCCAGTTTTCAAGCAAGTTTTCAAGTGTTTATTACAAATTGCAAAGGAGTGTGATCCACTGCCATTTTTTCTAGTATGAAACAGTAAAATACATCCATGTATTGCTACTATGGTGGTATTCAGACAACCAGTTAATTCTGTTCTGCAAAAGCGGCTATAAAGATATAAAAGTTTTTACCTAGAAAAGTTAGAGCTGTAGTAAAAAAAAAAAACAATGGGGGGGGGGGAGGGGGGGTTGAGGGGAGGAGGGGCAGGGCAGAGTAAGAAGGACAGCGTGGAAAGTGCAGGAGAGGACCAGAAACTGTATGGGACCCTTCAGCATTATGCAGATGTATCGGGGCTATCTCCTCAACAGTTACTTCAGATGACAAAAGTGGCAACAGCACATAAGAGAGAACTTCAAAATCAGCAGCAAAGCTAAGTATACCGGGCATTTATGTTACACCAGCTAGTTTATTATATTTTGTGTGTGAATATAATGAGTTTCACAACCACATATTCTAGCAGTATTTTGTCTTATTTTCAAGCTCTGACAGTGATACTTTGCTAACATGTTTATTTCAATAAATTGCCTACTGCTTGCTGTTGTCTGTAAACATACCTTTCAATTAGTTCTATTAGAAACAAAGTTTGATTTGAAGCAGTATTGTAAACACTCAACTTTCTAAAAATATTGAAGTGAATATTTAAGCAATGTTCTTACAAATATTGTTGTTTTTAATGTAAGCATAAGATTTTGCTTTTGCTCATAACAGCTAGTGGCAATTATGTTATCATGTGGGTTGAGCATGCTCATTTGTAAATACTGATTAGTGGCATTATAGCTTCAGTGCTGACGGGCCATGATTGTTTTCATTTTCTTTGTTTTAACATGTGGTAAAAACTATGCATTATTATGTTATGGTTTGGGGGATAAGCAACATACTATGCAAACGCTATCTTCAGCTTCTTTGATATGAAATGAAGATTTTGCATCTGTACTCATACCTGATTTAGGAGGTTCCTTATTGTACACATCAGGATATGATAATTAATTACCCAGAAAAAAAAAATAACAAAAAGGTATCTAATATAAAAACTATCATTCTACATAATTCTGTATTGATGATAAAGTCATATGCTCAATTTTTATTTATAAGCTTACTCATTTATAAAGCCTTATGGCAGAAGAAGAGGTTGTAGTGTTGCTAATATTTGAATGTAACTGAAAAAAATAGAAGTTGCATTTATTTATACACTAATTTTCTTCAGATTTCCATTGACTAGAGTACATTTTTCATCTGATTGTTTATCTTTATGGTCATTCAAAACAAAGATCCTGGGAGTTTATGCTAATTCTTTTGCAGAAAGGCACTCATCATGCAGGGTTTCCTTCCCGCAAGCAAAAAGCAGACAGCTGCCCTTGTAACAATGTCCCTTGACAATACCTCTTCCAGATGCCCATTTGTTAGAGAATCTGCACCATGTACTTGAAGAGGGAGAAGGATAGAGCATGGAGACCATTCCCTGTGTTCCTTTGATTCTTCACAGAAAGCTACATTACCTATAGGTCATTCTCTCTTCACCCCACAGCTGCTACTGAGATCCATCCAACATCAATCCAGCTCTTTTAATGTCCATGTTGCTTCTAGAGACTATTCAATGAGCAAACAGCTGTCTTTACATGGTATTTATTTGAATATGTGATTATTTCTTTATTGAAAATTAGAGTAATTTTATTAAAAATATTATACAACCCAGGGCTGCTATAAAGAAGATGGCCTGTTGTTAGTGTAGTTCATGTATGCAGTACAGAACAAGAGACGAATTTTTGACATAAATTTAAGTGCAAACAGAAATGGGGACATAGCACTAGAAATTCTGGATTGTGAAGAAAGCACTTTTATTTAAATGCAAATAATGAGCATATACTAACAAAGAGGAAACATGGAAAAAACTAAATAAATAAAGGACTTTCAGATAGATATTCGGTTTCAACGTCTATTCCACCATGTCAATCCCTTGTCAGATGCAAGCCTATGATATTTTGCGATACACTGTTCCGTAGAATTAAATTATTTCTTTAGAATGCAATTTCCATAGGGCAAAACTGTAGCAAAGAGTGCAAGAATAAAAACATTTAATAGTGAAGGATGGGCTAGTTTTCCTGTCTTCCCTATCAGTCTACCTTTTCTGAACTTTCCATTTTCCCTCAGTTTCCTTTCCAACTAAAAGAGGCAATCTATGACATCAAAATTTGCAACAAAAGCTGCTCAGAGTGTCAGTTTGGGCAGAGTAAAGGTTCTGATGTGGCTGAAAATGCAAGCCTATGAAATGAATCCAGAAAAGATAATTGCAATACAGGCTTTGTCAGTTTTCCCTCTACGTTCTTCAAAATGGTCCTTTTTATTCTTTGGCTAAGTTTAAACATGGGGAGGAATAAATATTATGAGAAGAAAGCTAATGTGTATAACTCCATTGAAAAATTTACTGAACTTCTTTGTATATGCTTTTGTGTCTGAGTATGTTTGAGATCCAGTTGCAGCTTCTCACGCTTTTGCTCCTATTGGATTTTGTTGTTGTTTTTGTAAAAAGAATACATTCCAGCTGACATTGTCTTTATTCGTAAAATCTCCCTCCTTTTCTGTCTGCTGCTAAGAAAACCATTCACAATCATATACTACCTGTGAATCCTTTTTATTGGCATCAGTACTCTGTTTTGTGCTTGTTGGTTTGTTTTTTAGGAAAAAAGGTAGACTGATAGGGATTGACTTAGAAAAAAAAATTAATTGTCAAACTGTAACTTACTACAACTTTCTATTTGCTGCCAGGAGTATAGAATATCCAGAATTGGAGTAATATCTACCTATTTACAAGCATAACTGCCTACCACTAAAAATTTGTTTTGTGCCTGCAAAAATAGATTATCAGCAGGTATCTTTCTGTAATGTACTGCTTTCTCCTTCAGCTTATCTCTGTTTGTTACTGAGTGGCCATGGTTATTTCTGTCAAAGGAGATAATCACCTATTCTATCAGTTCAGAACATTTACACAATGAGATGCAATTTTCTTTCAAAATAAAATGTGAATTTTATTTAAACTTTACATGCTTGCAGTCTCATTGGAATCATAAAGTTGGTACAAATGTACCTGAGCCAAATTGGCTCAAGTTTTTGATTTCTGAAAAACATTGAGCATCTACCATTAATTGTTGCTGCAAAGAAAATTATCATTTTTATTACACCAGTAACATTAGAGCTTAGCTGGGACTTCATTATCGGCTTCCAGCTGCATTAAAATTGGAAGAAAATCAACACTTAATATTAGTATTTGGATTGAATATTTAATGTTCCCATTATAAAGTTTGCTTCATGTTTTGCTGGAAATGCAGCAGGTGGAGAACATATAAAAATGAGGACGCTTAGCAAATCAAGTTTCATCATTTCATTTTCAAATAGTTGTGTTGAATTAAAAGCAACATTCTTTCTATTTTTGGAATAGCTAGAAAAATCTTGAACAGGCACTAAAGATTCATGTTATGTGTTGGCACTGGGGCTGCAGAAAACAAGGTCTAACAATACTCTTTGTATGGATCACTGGAAGAAATTCATGTTTTTTCCCTTGCTGTCTCTAAAAATGGCATTAATTGTTTCTTTGCCTCATTCACAGAATGAATGTGACCATATTGAAAAAAGAAAAAAAGAAAAAAGAAAAGAAAAAAAAACCAGCTACTTATATGTTCTCCAGGATGTAGTCTGTATGCAAAACTCCACTGTATTCCCTACTCCCTGATATCAAGTTGTGAAGGAAAAGCATAGTTATTAGATGATTTTGAAACAGAGAAAATAAAAGTGAAAGAAACACAACGAATGTTGCCAAGTGTCTCCCTCTCTCTCTTACTGACTTCAAATAGTCAACACATTAATGTTCCATTTAGAGTAAGACTAATTCAAGGACTGTTTTCTTTTCTACGGTAAGAATGGTTTAATATGTTCAACAAATATGAAAAAGCATATTTATTATATTCCAAGTGCAAGTTTTTTCCCAAGTCTGTAAAGTCTGTATGTCAGTATGCCACTGTTACACAAATAGTGGATTTTATAATTAATTTATAGCAAGATTTGGAGTTCTTAAATGTGTAGAATGCTTTCAAAATATCAGTGTTTCAAAAATGAAGTGTTATTCATAGCATAATATCTTGCAGTTTTCCACAGTTAAAAGAAGTATTTGTCCTAGTAAGCCTTTGGAATTGCAGCCATACTAAATTGAAGGAGTAAGAGACCCAATAAAAATAAAAACAGATGGCCCATATTATATCTAGCAATTTATATAGCACATTATTTTTTAATGGAACAGGAACTACCATACATCCTTAAATTCATACCCAGAAAAATCCTGGGATTGTGGGATCTTAGTAACAGGACCTGTTCTGTTTTGTTTTATTTTATTTTGTTTTAGTATTATCATTCATAAAGCGCATTTGGACCACTGTCTTTCCTTCCATAACTTTTGGGCAAGTCACACGGATCTAGATTCCTAGAGATTTCACAGCTGGTATATGTGATTCTTTCTGTGCTCAGGAAAGCTAACAGCTCTTCCTGATCTTGTTTATGCCCCATAAGAATGTATTAAAGTGACAAATAAATAATACGATAGTTGGCTTTTAATATCTAATGCAGGAAGTAATTTCATTAAATGTGATATATGTGCAATGTAACCACGATCACAAATGAAGCTCATCCATAGTCAATGCAAGATTGCTTCACAAAAGGAGAAAGCATTAAGGAACAGGAGATTTTCAGATGATTAGATGATCTTTAAGGTCCCTTCCAACCCAAACCACATGATTCTATGATTTTTCTGTCCTGATTGACTGAAACTTAGAATTATGAACCTGCATCCTCGAGCAAACGGCTGTGTTCTTGTGTATGACATCCCTCTACCAGTAAAGCTTCACAATCTGCCTACACAGACCACAGATCAGTGCACCAGCCCTTGCAAGCCTACAGCTACTTAGGTATGCTCATCTCAAGCTTCACTGGCTGCAGGGAGCTCATGTTTCAGGTAGCAACAAGCCTTGGGGGCAGACTGGTGGTAAAGCAAGGGATCAGAAGCCCCTTATTTATTCACACCTTGTTTATTCTTAGACGCATATTCTTTATTCTTAAACACAAAAAATGTAGAAGCCTCAGGAAAACAAGATCTTGAGTACAGTGCTGCTTATGTAATTTCACTGTTATCTGACTTCTGTCCATACGTGACAGCTCTTCCTTTTTTATTTTTTTTTCTTTTTACTTCTCAAACTTTACTCCATACTTTGTTTACCTGTGTGCCACAAGGCGCAGAAAAGATTTAGATTCTAGTGTCACAACCTCTTTGAGTTTCAAATATAACCAGCTAAGGCAAATTTGTAAGAGACAAAAATGGAGCAGAGACCAAAACAAGAAGCTCCAGTCTTCCTAGGAATGTGAATGTGTAGAAAACCTGCTTGAATGTTTGCCTGCTTCACTTGAATGCCTTTTAGAGCTCAGGCCAATCAGGCCTTCTGAGGAGAATATCATGCCTCTTTTCTTCTCAGATATCCACAGCCATTTTCGCACAAATGGTTACTTTTCTGAAGGGCAAAGATGGCTTCTGTCTTCTTCCCCTTTCTTCCTTCCCTCCTTCTATCACAACATCCAGGCAGGTGGAGAGAAAGGGATTCTGGCCACTCGTTTCATCTCTCAGTGTGGAAAAGAAATAAAATTCCAGTCCAGACATCATCCCTGACCACTGAAAGGAAGAGGGGATTTTTTTTCAGGCTCTTCTTGCCTGCAAGATGGAGAAGCAATCCCTGTCTAAAAGAAAGAGTAAGGCATATCAGTAAGTCAGAAGGGAGTGAGGAAGGAGATGCAGAAGTGACATAAAACTGTGTAGGGAGTGGAAAGCTGGAACGAAATTATCTATGCAATGGTGATGGTACTACAGTTTGAGAACAAAATGAATTGTATCAGCCAAATATTGGGCTGATACAATATTCAGAGCTGCTACTTCATTCAGAGGGGCAAAATCTTTCTCCACAAACCTGTGAAGAGGGACAGCCCCGGTTATCATAGAAATATATTTGCAATATGTATGGAGAGTTCAATTAACAAAGGTTCCAGTTTTGAATTATTTTAATTCTCTTTTTATGTGATGTGGGAAGTATTGGTGTTTTCCACAGAAAATCCTTTAAGGTCAGTTTATGATTCTAGGAGTAAATCATTACATTTTGATTCCTCTCAGGGGGTTTCTTATAACTTCTGAGATGTCGTCCCAGCCTCCCGAGCAGCTGGGACTACAGGCGTGCGCCACCGCGCCCATTGAGGAATTAGACTTTTACTGAAAGGCATTGTGCAGGCCATATTAAGGCCTATATGCACAAAGAAGATGAAAATTTGAGTTTGTATTCATGGCTAGAGACTGTCCCAGTGGCACATTCTGACATCAGTCCTCCAGTCATTCTGCCTGGGCACATGGTGGGCTCCTCATTTGCTATGGTTCATCTTTTTGCCCACAAGCCCACATTTCTTTCCCTTGACTACAAAAATCCATGTGTAGTTTCAGGTTCTGTGCTGACAGAAGGTTGGGACAGAGCTGCAGAATGCACCCAGATCTGGAAATTCACTGACTGATATCCTCAAAGAGTTAAGAAAAGCATTTATTCACTGTTCAAGACACTTCTCATTGAGTGGACAGCTCAACAGCTAAGCCTTCCAGAGAACAGCTTCAGTAGAAAGCACTGTGTTTCAGTAAATGCCTTTAGTTTCAGACAGAAATATTTTTTATCTGGAATGAGACATTCAAAAGGAAACTGAAGTTGTATGAAATATTAGAGATTTATAGGATTGTTTGTTTTTCACTTGCACTGAAGATACAATTAAGAGAATGTCCTCTGAGAAGATCACCACTCCAAGTCAGACTCAGAGACTTAGAAACAGAAACTCTTGTATATGCCTTTAACTGCTGTTTTGTCCTGTATGTAACATGAAGTAATTAGGACTCCACTGATCTTGAAGAAAGTGCCACAGACAACTTACCTTTAAAAATGGATATATTGCAAGTCAGTTTCCTTACAGCATTCTTTCTTGCTTTATAGTATTCAACAGGTAAGAAAAAGCTTTTATTTTTTTCTTTGTAATGCATATGAGATCATATCTTTTTCAAATCCCTGTGATTATGGAATTACTCATTTCTAAGCAAAACATTTTTGCCAGTTCACTGAAGATAATATTAATTTTACTTAAGAACTGTATTTCATACAAGACTTCCCATTTGCAACTTACTTTTAATTATATCCTCATTAGAGACAGATATGAGAAGCAGTTTATTTCAAGCATTTATTATTCATTGTTATATTGTTAATGAGTTAATGCCTGAAGTGCATCTGCACTAAAAAGTCACCTTCTTGTTCATCAGTTTTGCATGTGCGTAATATAAATGTGATTCCTTAAGGTATATAGATTCAATACTGTTGCGTTCCATATATAACGTCTGCATGCAAATTTATTCTGTTGTTCTTTCTCAAATAATTAGCATTATCTGCTAATATATTACTGATTAGACCAATTCCTCTAGTAATTATAGTCGAGTGTGCAGTATGTATTCAATAAGCATCTATAGTTCCATTCTTTCTTTTCCCATCAAAAGGTCATTTTGAAGACACATCGACAGCATGCTTTCTATGGTCTGTAAGCCCTGCAAAAGACAAGCTGTTATTTCAGCCTCTGGGCTGTAGTTCCATATGCCTAAATCCATTACAAAACACAGATTTAGCTGAAGCCAATGAAGAGCGTAATTAACATTTTTTTATTCTGCGTGCAATAATTTATTTTCCTTTATCAAAGTTACGTAGGCTGCCAAATGTGTGATACAGATTATGGGACAAACTGTGGTTAAAATGCAGAGTTTTTTCAAAACAATGTGTTATGTCCTGTGAAGTATTCATGGAAAGAAAGAGAAGATTAAAATGCATAGACTCTATTTTGCCTTCAGCTGTTTTCTGCTCCTCTATTTAAGTCCCAGTTCAACAAAGTAGTTAATTGTAGTTGTTTGATTAATTATAATCATTTGACTACTTTCACTGGGAGGAAAAGTATGATAGAGGTACTATGATGCTAAAGCTGTTTAAATTGTTTCACACAGACCTGAAGAACCCGATACAGAGCGCACAGATAGCAGTAGAAAGTTTTCCTTCAATGGTCATGAGCTTTAGATTGGCCTGGAAAAAGTTCATAGACAGACTTCCAGTCCTTTGCTCCAGCCTATCTTATAAATTTACATTATCCTGATCCATTTTGTTGTCTGATGTTATGAAACATGTTGATTACAAAACAACTCATTTTCTTTAAATTAATATATTTTACTCCCCCTTGCTAACTGTAATGCCTTTTAATTCCTCATATTTATTTATTTTTTCTTCTTAATGTAGCCAGGTTTGACCAAGTTACGTTTGACCATATGTATAAAGATGGTACTTCAGCCCTTTGCAAGCTCTAGTGCCTGGCATGGATTTCACAGCTGTGAACACAGCAGCAGGGAACAACTACACTGACCTACAGAAAGAGATGCAGGAGGGAGCCTCTGCCTCTCTACAGAGTTTGTCTACGTTCTTGCAGGCCTAAGCATTGCAGTGATATGAGATGGAAATTCACAACTCCACATTTGAATGCTACGATCTTGCCCTTCGAGAAGGCAAAAATGGCTGTTCTTTAATATTGGTTTATTTTTCTTTTAGTGGAGCAGTGATGCCACAAACCAGTTTCTATGTAGCAGTCTAATAGCTGTAAGATTTACTCAGAAAATGAGAGAGTGCTCAATGACTTCTTAATTTAAGGAAGTTCAACTCCGTCTCCTTCTTGTGTTGGAAAGCCCATACATCAGTGTTACTAACTGGCACTCATACGAGACACATTCCACAGCACCTGTAGAAAATGTTTTAATTTGTACCACAGTATGCACAAATGTGTGCACAGAAAGAGTAAAATTAACAAAATTAACATAATTTGTGTCCTAACCTGGAGGTAGCTGGTAAACTGCATTCTGATCCTTTCTTCTATGTTGTAATCCTATGAAGACATAAAAAATCTTTAAACTTTCCATACTGCTTTTGTGGATTTGATATAGTATAATTCTTTTTTAAAAAGGATATGACATACTACTGTTACCTTATATGTGTACTGGGAAAAGTAAATACGTGAAGGACAGAGGGGCTGAGATTCTGCAAGAGTCCTGTCTGTCCCTGGGGGTGTTCAAGGAAAGGTTGGGCCTGGTGCTTAGGGACATGGTTTAGTGGGTGACATTGGTAGTAGGGTGATGGTTGGACCAGATGATCTTGGAGGTCTTTTCCAACCTTAATGATTCTATGATTCTATGATTCTATAAGAGTGGGGGTTACATATGGCATCAGATAATAGGGAAGGAAGAAATAAGATGCAGAATAAAGAAGAAAAAACCTTCATATTTTTGTCTTTTGGGGGGTTATTGCTACCTTTAAAAGGAAGGAAGGAAGGAAGGAGGGAGGGAGGGAAGGAAGGAAGGAAGAAAGAGAGAGAGAGAAAAAGAAAGAAAGAAAGAAAGAAAGAGCTCACTTCTAAAAACTTCCTAAAAATACTTGTAACTATTAAAAATATATATATTTGAATTCTGATAATATGTAGGACCATACCAAAAGAGGTAAATGTACCTGTAAGTTTACCCCTGTAACTCAGTAGGTAATTCCAAGGTCTGTCTTTTAATATTAGCAAAATATTTGCATAAGCAAAAAGTTGCAGAGGAAACAAAAAGAATTCAATATATTTATCATAAAATTCTGCATTCAAAGGTTACTTTGATGCTTCTGTTCCTGCTTCACTACAACCCTCCTAAGCAGCATAATCCTTATAATTTTAATTCCCTTGAATACGTTCCTGTATTTCATTTTCTTTAATTCAAATATTAACAATGTCATACTGTAAAAATGTCAGCTAAAGACATCGTGATATGCTAAGTAGAAATGAAATTGCCAGGGGCTGTAAGCTTTGGGTCAAAGGATAGTTGTTTATATCTCATTAGTATGATGAAGTGAAATCTGAAATTATATTAAATGTTTGTTTAAGACATAATTAGTGAGGAACTTACAAATTTTCAAGTACTCCATACAGATCTGTACTCTCATATCATCACTGGCAGAAATGCTTTCTTGTGTACATTATTTGCCTCATCCAGAGAAAGGAAAACAATGCAACAGCCAGATCTATTAATTCACATTTGTTTGCATTTTATTCTTTTTCCCAATTCTCTCTTTTCTCAGCTGTGCAACACTGACTGCCAAATTATGATTTCACTGGAGAGCTCAACTCAGCCTTGTCCCGTTTTATTTCTGCCTTTAGATACCTGAAATAAATTCAAATAAAAGCTGAATTAACCTCATGACTTGGGACCAGGTAGGCCAAAAGACGACTTCCAGGCTGGTGTAATATGGGTACTAAGTACCTCAAAGGCTGCTGCTCAGGTGTACAGGACTGAATGCTAGATGGTCTGTTTGCTCAGACTGGTCAAAAGGAGAATAAAGACTTCACACACAAACTTCAGCTGGACTCATTCTTCTTTGATGTCAGTGAGGCGGGCATGCAACAGGAGATTCCCCATTTCCCTTGCCAGGGGAGTTGGCATTAATGCCTTTCTCCTCCCATGTGCACACTACACTGCCTGACCTGTGCTGCTTGCTCAGTTTAGTGGTTCACCCTCTACCCAGAGCTCTGGGCAATCACTACCACCTCTCTTTAAGTCCAGCTTGGGAGGCAGAGCTGCAGACTCAATAGTAGCAGCTCTCCTTCAGTGTCTTCGGCAGAAGGGATGAAGATCTCATTTTCCATTAGCACACAGAAGAGAGGCTTGGCAAGCAGCTCCATGAATGTGATCAGCCACACACAAATATAAAATGAACATAGGAAATAAATTTAAGTATGGGGGGCAGAGAGGGATGGGGAGGAGGGGAATGGTGCTTGTTTTTAGAGTATGGTACTTCTTGACCCTGTTCTGGAAAAAAAATAACATAAACAATATGTAGGACTGATAGGACTGATATACTTCTAGGACTGACATACTTCTGTCAGACTGTCAAAATAAAGGCTAATGAATCCTAAAAGAGGAAGACCTTAAAGGACAAAGGCATTAAGAATGTTCAGAGTAAATGTGGTGTCCTCTTAAATATGAACAAAGCACAAAAATAATTAATTGAAACCTATTCCCCGTGTGTTTTTAAATAAAAAGAATGAACAATATTTCCCATCCAGCATGTAGCCATTTTTAGAGTGAACTACTGAAGATTGTTACTGAAGACTGTTACAGTATTAAAAAATAAAAATAAAAAAGTATGACCAATGGCTTTCTAGTTCTTACGTCAGAAGTGATGTTAAATAATAATTGTATTTTAAAACACAATCACGTTGCATTATATATTAGAAAGACATTTACTACATTAAAATATACCATTTTGCACTTCAATCAATTTTGAATATTTTCACCACAGTTAGGTTACTCCATTTTAAACCAAGTGAGGAGACTGGCTTCAGGATTTTAATACTAGTTGGGCAACTGCTGATTGCTGTCTATATTTTGGATTGTGCTGTGATATTAGCCTCTTGTAAGTAAGATTCTCTCATCTACTTGGTATTAAATCTCTCTAAAATCTTTGCACAATAGAGGTTGGTACTGGGATGTCTAAACACCAAACAATCTAGCTCTTGAAACATTCATTTCCGCTCTGTCAGAAGTGCTAAGATCCAGGCTAATGAGCTTGCATGTGATACAGAGCTACTGCAGCTAGGAAGATTTTAGAGCTCATATCGTATCTCTTGTAGCATCCCCAGCTGTGTTGCATAGTGTAACTTTATCAGCACAGACAATGCTTCTTCAGGGGTCACTGCACATGTACTGTGGTCATGAAATGTCATCTATAGTACAGGGCAGAACTGTCAATACAAAATGTAATTTAGGGGAGGAAAATAATGTTGTGTATACTGATAAATTTTTAGATGAATTAGAGCTAAGAAAATTAGGAGAGCTAAAAATCTTGAAAGGTCTAAGCTTTAATTCACATTCAGGGTGCAAGCTATAGTCAGTTATTCAATGTTTAATGCTGTAGCACTAAAGATTCATCCTATGCAGGATTTCAAATAATCCTCACAAGGAACAAGGTTATAGTGAAAGGCATATTTGAGGAATTATTGAAAAATAAATGTATCTAAGCAATATGAAGCTGAGTACTCTGGGTACATCAGCTGTACACATTTCAGCATAATCAAATTCTTCATTTGAAAGACAATTTAATGATCCAATAATAATTGGTTGACAGGTAAACTTTTTCCCTGATTGCCAAATAGATTTACAAATATGCAGTTAGAAGTACTGATTTAGCTATCGTATCTAATATAATTACTGAACATTGAAGGCTTTATGAGCAGTGTTTGTTGGAGTCTGCATACTTTTAAAATAACAGCAGATACTATGGTTTTTGGAATAACAGACTTTGAAAATACTGCCTGATCACTTAAATCATTGGCCTTAAAATATTTTTGATCACATTACTGTAAATGACTCTAAAACCAGAGTTACTATATGTAAACTATGCCTCATCATAAGAATCTATCCCACATTTAAATACTTTCAGACTGAATCTAATTTAATTGATGTTTCTAAATAGGCATCTCTTGTGCAAATATAATTTACAAATAATATTTGATGTCACTTTTAATTATTATTTGTATTAAAACAATATTTAAATGCCTTAATCATGCCAAATCATGTTAAATATCACTAAGAATGAGTATGTTCCAAAATGCTTACAGACTGAGTAAAGGCTCGTGTATGTGTGATTTTTGTAGCTATGACAACGCACGTTTAGAAACCTATAGAGAAGAAAACATATAAATATTTATTAAGGACATGTTTGTCCTGCTTATAATGGTATTGCATGTTATCTTAAATTCCCAAGAAGAAGGTGTACCATACAGAAAGGGAAAAAAAAAAGTTATTCTCTACTTCCCATCAACAAGTGATGTTCGGCCATGTCCTGAGAAGCAGGGCCTCAAAACACGTAACGGTTGTTTGGGAGGACAGCCCCCTCCCCCACAAGAGCCCCCCTTTTTATTGCTGAGTGTGACATCAGGTGTTATGGAATATCCCTTTGGTTGGTTTAGGTCAGCTGCCCTGGCGATGTCCCATCCTCATTACTTGCCCACCCCCAGCCTGCTGGCTCTTGGCAGCTTGGAGGGAGTCCTGGTGCTGTGCCAGCGCTATGCAGCAATAGACACAACACTGGAGTGATACCAGTGCTGTTCCAGCTACGAGTGCAGAGCACAGCACTGTGTGCGCTGCTGCAGGGAAAGGTGACTCCATCCCAGACAGACCCAGCACAAGAAGTACTTGCAATTCCATATGCAGACATCTTCAAATAAAAATCAACAAGTCAAATGCAATTTGGCTTGCTGGGCAAGGACAAGCAGCATCAGAAAAGTCATTTTCTACCAGTGAGGAGAATAAAATGGTACGAGTCATAATTCAGCCTTAGGTAGGAGAAGCAGTAAGCCCTTGGAGAGAGAATGAAGACTCTGCCCAGAGAGACAAGATGGAGTCAATAGTAGAACACTGGCATCCAACAAAGAAGTCCAATCCCCAAGAGGTCACAACAAATTGAGTTCCCATCCTCATTCCCAGTGGGATCAGAGGTATTAAACATACAGCAAGATCAATGAGTATACATCTCCTGTCCACTCTCACAAGGCTCCTGAGAAAGGTTAGGGATAGGCATGGGTTACTTCTCCAATCACTTTTCAGAAAGACCATTGCTGCCTTTGCTTGTCCCTGTGCACGTGCTTCTGCAAATCAGCCTGCAGGGGAATGAATGCCTGAGGTTACAACAGGCTGCTCCCCAAAATATGTATTTTTCCATAAGGCACATTCCACATCATTTTGACTAGACTTATGCTGGCACATGACCAAGGAGGAAACATCTGACTCTCAGGAGAGACAGTGGCCAAAAGTAGCCTGCTGTTGTTAGAGCAATTCAACTGGCTTACCTCAGGGTACTTGGAAAAAAGCACAGCCTGAGAAAAACAATAGGTCCATAGCTTTTCTGGGCCTTGTTCCAGGGTTTGACCAACCTCATGAATATTTTTTCTTATATCAGGTCAGAATCTCCCATGTTCCAACCTGAGCAATTTCTTTTGTCCTTCCACTGTGTACCTCTATGGCATTGGACCTGTCTTTACTACAGCTTCCTGTTAGGTAGTTGTAGACAACAATTAGATCTCCCCTTTGGCATCTCACCTTAGGGCTGAACAAACCCAGCTCTTTCTGCCTCTACTCATACATCCTGTCCACTAACCAGCCTGTGGTCTCTTTAGTGGACTTTCTCCAATATCCTGCTGCCTTTTTTGTACCGAGGGTCCCATAACTGGACACAGTGCTACAGGTAAAGTCTCATAAGTGCTGAACAGAGAGGTGTTTTTCATTCAGCCCATCGATAAAGAACAGACTCTTTCCAAGTAATTTCCCTTGAAATTATTTCTACGTGCCACTAAAAGCAGGGAGATAATTTCTCTTTGTTTTTTACTGCTCCCACGATAGGTAGCCACACAGCCCTGAGAAGTAGGAATTAACTGTATTATAATGCAGAGGGGTAAAAAGCTGGTGAAGGATAAAAAAGGGCTGACTAGGGACAAGAAGTTAAGTAAATGGGGAAAAAAGTTAAAAAAATGTATCTTGAATAAGGATTCAATGGAAAAATAGTCTGCAGTTAACAGACTTTCCCATAGTTCCTGAATATTATTCTGCTTTTTGCATGTAGCTCAGCTCTGAATATTATTCTACTTTTTGTACACAGCTCTGAAATTCAGTGGCAGACTATAGCCTTCTAGCTCATGGACAGCTCTCTGTATGTCAAGTTACTATGACCTTTTGCTTTGTTAACTGAAGTGACAGATATTTGCACTGTGTAGCTAAATGATCCACTGTTGTGCATGAAAAATTGATGTTTTGTGATTGTGAGGAATTGATGTTTCAGATTTCAGAATTCTTGTTTTGTTCAGCTTGCTCGTTGAAAACCCTAGGAAAATATGATTAAGTTTTCCATTTAAGGACTGATAAGTTGAAATCCAAGCACTCAGATATTTACTTTTAATTATTCCCATTTTCTGATACAGCTTTTAACTCCACAATCTTACATTAGTTATTTTCAGTTTCATTGGTTTGTTGGTAGCTTGTTTTGCATAAGCATTCTGTTTCATTAATTTCCTTGATTCATTCCCCTAGATAAACTGGGGATATAATTTAAATTTTTATTGTTGTTTTTTTCCTAACGGGAAACATAATAAGATAAAGAGGAAATAATTTTATTTTAAGGTATTGTGTTTTTGTTTTCTCTTTTGCTGTACAGAATGAGAAACAGAATGGTACAATTTAATAGCCCTGACTTTGTTAGCAGACTATCAGCCCCAATTCACCATACCTAAATGCTCATCTTATATTTTTGGAAAACAATACTTGAATGACCACTGCAAATTACCATTTCTGTCATCAATTAATTGAAATATTCTGTATGCCAAAGAAAGGCAGTTAAACCTTTAGATCTTCATGTGCTCTCAGCTTTTCATTTGCTGGATGTTTGTTCCCAGTTTCAAGAAGATGGACTGTGTTTCAGGAAATCGATTCTGTTCTCATTTAAGTCAAAGAACCTTGCTTTTGCTGCATATCCTGCTCATTCTTCAAAAAGATTTATTACACAAGATGTAGAAATTCTAATGAGATTCCCTGAAAATTTAGATTCCCTGAAGGCAAAGTCAGTGGTGTAAGGCCTGTGAATCCCCCCCAGTGGGGCTTGTGTCAGGGAGCACAGGATCACGGCCTGGCTGCAAGAGGGAACCTTCTGCTGTACTGACTGCTGCTTTCGCTAAACCAGGACACTCTGTATTTTGTCTGCAGATTAAAATCAAAAGCACATAAAGACTGAAGCACCTAATCTACATAGTGTTAGAAACACACAGAAGCTTCTAGGTCATGTACCAGAGCAGAGGAGCAATAATTACTCTCTTCGCTTCTCAGCAGGGGAGGTGAGTAAAAGGAATTAGTCGCTACAACACTCTTTGGTATTACTTACAAATATATCCATGTGGGGGCAGGGGGAAGGAAATTAAGATAAAATGCGCTCTTTGTGAAGCTTAGCTGGGCAAAAACTATCACAAGGAAACGCTGGGATATAGTCACTGGCTGGGCTGACCTCTGTGCACTGCTGTCCAGTAGGCTGGATGTTTTCATCTCGGCCTACCTCTCCCACTTTGCCAGCTCCTAAAAGGGGTAGAAAATGCATGAGCTCTAGCCTCACTGTCTCTTTATACTGCCATTTATCTGCTGAGAAAGCAAAAATTGAATAGTGAGGCATAGCAGAACCTTCTGATGTGATTTGATGTTATATGGGACGGAGAGATGAGTAGTTTCCACTTGCTTTCAGGGAAAGGCCAGTAGTGATCAAGGACCAGAAGTTTTAAGGTAAAAATGTATTAAAAGCAATTAATCCAATTGTAGGTTGCCTTTACAAACTGAACAGACATGACTTTTATTTCATCTGCTCTTTTGTGATTAAGGATTGGTTATGCTGTTTGTTGTTGTTGTTTAAGCAGAAAGCCACCTTCCCTTGAAATATCAATCAAATGAGAAGTTACCTGACATAATTCTCATACTGCCTCTGGGCTAGCTTATTGCAACTTGACTTAACGTAGGCCTTGTGAGCCAGAAAGTACAGGGAAGTATGGAGTATTCCTTAGAAATCTCCAGAACATCATCTGGATTTTGTTTGTAAGTACCTTGGAGACAGAAGTTTTTCTTTTTAAGGTAACCTGATTAATTAAATTATGATTTTAAACTAAAGGCTGAAAACTTGGCACCCTTGCTTATTTTGGAATCAAAATTGGGAAGGAAGAATTCTAATCATTCTGACAGATGACACCCTAGAATTCAATCCTTTCTTATTGAATTTCTACCAATCCACAAACTTTTTGAACTACAACCTTCCAAACGTTGTATGTTCATTTATTATGGGCAGTCACATATTGAATAATAGCAAGAATAATCGATTTCCTGTCCTTAAGTTTACCAAAGACCATCTAAAATTTATGAACGTCTGTCATCACCATTTCAATTTGTGGATTCCCAAGGATTCCTATCCAGAATATTTCATCTAGCACTACTGTCAAAGCAATGAAGGTGTCTCCACTATTCATCCGGCAGGTGACTTCACATTGTTGTGAACACTCAATAGAAGGTAGAAGCAGAGCCTTAGACATTTTTGTCTACCCAGTTCCTTTTACTGCATCTCTGTGTTGTGAATCACAGTCTTTTTTTTTTCAGGTTGTTGCTTACCAGAAATAGTTCAAATTGCCATTTCACCTTGAGATCTAATTCCAGTGTTTACAAAATATTTTAATTGATTAAAAAATGCAGTTATATGAGTTACCCATTTTGAGTTCACATTATGTTTATGACCAAGCAATTTTTCACTCACGTTTGGTTTTCTTGAAAATCTTGCCTTTACTCCATTCTTTAATAAGATATATCCAGTAGTGTTTCTGTGATATATTTATCTGTTTGGGGTCTTCTCTGTAGTGGTTAGTCATCAAGAATGCACTGGTTGAGAAATGTATTTTGTTTCCTTTATGTCCCTGCCTATCTGACCGTAATTCGTGTGATCAGAAGGATCATTTATGCTTGAGAGAAGCTATCTCCATTTTTTCAGACGTAAATCACATTTATGTCAAACTCAGACATCTTAGAAATATTGTAATTCTCTTCCCTGTGTCTTTCTGACTCACTCAGACTGTATCCTGCTAAATTTATTGCCTTCTTTAATTTCCTTATGGAGTATCATATTTATTTAATACAAGAATCTCTCTGTTTCACAAGGAAATATAGCTGGATGTTTGTATGCATTGATTCTCTCGTACCATTAATCACCACCCTGTAATGCATCACACTGTACTAGATGCAATTGCTCTACTCTATTCTCTCTTTTGGCCCCTTAATTAATGGGACATTATCCTAAAATTTATAATTAATTATATTAATCACTCGGTTTTACATCAGGAATGATCGGTCGGTTCCCTTTAGAAGCTCAAGAGACTCCTAAATTAGAAAGCGTAGGAATGCACACTGCTGGATGAATTACCAAGGTTGAAAAATAACACATCTAACTCCGATTGTCCTCAGATATTATTCGTGTTTGCACAAATGTACATCAACAAACCCCAAAATAGAGCAGTTCAACATCCAGTAACCACTTTGCTGTAACGCGTAGGCACGTGCTAAAGTCTCCCAGGTCCCACCAGTAGCTCTCCACCAGTTTCACTGCCTTCCATTGCTCTATGTGAGGTAACTTACTTTATGGAATTGATTTCTTTGAATAAGTTCTGCCACCTTTAATGGGAATTGTGTGATTTTCTGGTTAATCAGAAAACTCTTCTTCAGGGTCCAAATTTCTATTCTTAAATCCATCTCAACAATTGGATGTAGCCAGGTATGTTTTTTATCAGAAAGTTGAGTAGCTTTTTAAAAGGGTATTAATGGCAACACATATTTTAACAGGTCCTTTTTCAAGACATTTTTTTCATAATTTTGAATCTTTAACGTAGGCAAAGTAGATGTAACTGATTACTGATTTATAGACAAAGTCAATATAACTTTGACGATTAAAAACCATTCTATTTTTCCTTCTTACTCCAGCAACTTTACACTTTTTAACAGAGGTAGTATAAGAATGAATATTTTAATGGAACTACATTTATAGTAACAACTTTTTGAGAGACAAAGAAAATTAACATGAGCTGATGGATATGATAGGACGTGGAACATTATGTATTTGCCTCATGGCTACTGTCTGTGAGGCTGCTAGCAATACTTCACTGATGAAAACACTATATATATTGAAAATTGTCTTCAGATAGACAGCTACAAGACAGCACTATATCAAGAACTGTGAAACAAATGTTATGTGGTATGTAATAGGTATAACTGCGACTGATTTGGGATTGAAGAGTGCTGGCAAGCTAATTTGCAAACACAGATGTGTGGGCAGACATATTATCCTGACAGACATGTATCCCGAACACTTCTGCTATGCCATTCTGTACAGAATTACTCTGGCTAGAAGTATTTAATAGAGCAATAAAGTGCCTGTGAAAATGATGCTTAAAATCAGGTAATACAATTATTTTTTAAAAGTGACTGGTAAAAAAAAAAAAAATAATAAAAATAAAAATAAAAGCTGGGTTGATGAATAGTTTGCTTCAAATTTGTAAGAAACTGCAATAAAATGCAAGAAACTGGCAATAGTTACCTGTATACTGGATGTATGTACTAAAATATGCTATTCCCTTTTCAATATAATTTATGTTTTTTTAAAAGTCAATATTTTGTGTTTTGTAAGACCCTCAGACTTATTTAACAATGATGCAAACTCTCACAACCAAAGTAATCACAGGTTCAGCCTCCAAAAGCACTCATTCAGCTGGCATTTCTGTTCGACAGGCTCATTGTTTACCAAAATTTGTGTAATTGTCTTCATGTATGAAAAATATTGAAAAGTAAGGAAATATGGTTTATATCCACCAAAAGTTTCTAAAGTTTGAGTATCAATTTTTTAGATATTAAAGTTTAAACAGCGATAGCTGTTGCTGACTTCAGGTTGAGTTATAAGGGTATGAAGGTTTAATGGTATAAGGGTATTATGCACCAGTTTTAATGATCAAATTAATTACACTGACCTCATTGGCATGACAGGGACCAAAATTTAGTCTTATGTATAATACGCAAATTAAAACAGCTGACCACAAGTCTACGGTACTATATTAGGAAATGGACAGTTACACACTAGAAAAAAAAAAAATCTGTTTTTAACAAAAGGGCGGTATTTTCTGTAACAAGTCACCTAGGTGTAAATCCACAGTTATTACCAAAAGTGGAACATAAAACTCTGCTAGTTATTGATACGTGTGGTGTTTCACTATAGTTTCAACAGCTTATCAGTTGGTATATGTGTTCAACTTTGGAGACCTAAATCTTTTTATAGATGGGAAAAACTTCAGACGTATGGCAACCAATGAAATCAAAAAGAGAACTCCACAAATTTCAGCCATGACATAAATCATTTCTTTTCGGAATAGCTGACTGTCAAGTTTATGGTAATACCTATCAATTTAATCTCTTCTGAAAGACACTTATGGAGAATGATTTAAATCTTGATTTTAAATCATATGCTGTCCCATAAGAGGTATATTTGTGTGATGGGCAAGTTACATGTCTATGGGACTTCTCTGCCTAATACTGCATCCTGTCAGTCCTTGAATTTGATAAACAATGAACATTGTCTGCTCTCAGGTATTTATATAAATCTGACTGACTTCAAAAACTGGCACAGAATGTACTGAATTTTTTGAAAATATTTAAAAGTAGTCTTCTGATATTTTTATGTCAGTGAATTAACATACATAGAGCAGACAAAGTTGTACTTTAAAGTACCGTCTATGGACAGCCAAATAAATGGAGGATCTGGAACATACTTTTTTTTTTTTTTCTCTAAATTACTTGCTGATTTCTTTTTGTTGTGCTTTACTTCACAAATTTAGTGTTTACATAGTTGGTAAAAACAAATATATTATGTATTAATATTGGATTAAAAATCAGTACCTTTCTGTAATCCCTAAGCATGAGTAACTATTTAAAATCTGTTAATATTCAGTTTGTTCCAAGTGATACAGATAATTCTTGTCCCAACAACCTACAGTTTTCCTTTTTTCCACACCACACCTCCCATATGAGACCACAGATTTGGGTTCGTGGTGTCTCAGGGCAGGGAGCAGCATGCAGAGAGGAGCAATCAGCATTTTGTTTAGTAAACAAACAAACAAACAAACAAAAAACTCTTTAAATGAAGATTAAGGTTAAAAAAAATCTTGAAGTATATATATTGAAAAATAGAAAAAAAAAAAAAGTCAACACAATCACAAATTATAAAGCTACACAACCCATTCACGCTGTGTAAAACTTGATGCATGATTACATGCATGCTGGATCTGCAGGGCATTTTAAAAGTGCTGTTTTTCTGAGTAGATACTAGGGGACAGTTTAGCAAGTGTAAATATGAGAGTTTTAAGTTTGATCTCTGTCTTCTCAGGGTTTCCCAGCTCATGCATTGTTGTTTTGTTTTGTGTTTTTGTATTTTTTCTGCTATTGCTCTGAGCTGTGTTGCTGATGATAGCATCAAATCTGAGGCCTATTTAAGTTGTTTCTGTTTAAATGCATAAAAGAAAATAATTTCCAGTTATGTAATTATTGTCACTCTAAATAGCTGCATCTTTGTGATTTGCTTTA
The DNA here is from genome assembly GCF_009769625.2 of Cygnus olor. Taxonomy (NCBI): domain Eukaryota; kingdom Metazoa; phylum Chordata; class Aves; order Anseriformes; family Anatidae; genus Cygnus; species Cygnus olor. The sequence goes on from NC_049169.1 coordinate 68,856,690, forward strand.
TAACTACTGTCACTTTTCAGTGACTACCAGGCATTCAAACACCGGTAGTCTGGCTGAAAGCCATCATTAGCAAATCAAAGCAGATGTAGTTGTGTGTGTGTTTTTTTTTTTCTTAGCTCTTAGAGTTCCCTGTGCTGCTGCTACTACCTTCTTAGCTTTTGACTCCTGCCAAACCATCACTCTGCCTAGTAACAGACATTGTCTTGGCTCAACACTGAGATTTCTTGTAAGTATTTTCCTGATGCTAGGGAAAGAACAGCAGCAACTGCAATGGTTTTATATAGCCTGCAAGAAAGCCCAGCAGCAAAGCCATGATTCAGATGAGTTTGTGTGAGTCATGCTCTCGAGGGGCTGCCCTCATCCCTGTTCCCTGGATTTCTCCTTGGGAGCCTTCCTCTCTCAGGTGCTGTCTCATCCTCAAGTGAGGAACCAGAAGAGCAAGAACCACAGCAGATTTGCCCTCAGCAAATGCTGCTGTTTCCCACTAGAATATAGCTGTTGTCTGTTAGGTTTCTTTGACTACGTTTCGCTAGCAATGTCAGGGGTCAAAGTGAAGTCAAAAAAATGAAAAATAATCTTGACATAGATCAGAAAGGGTATTGAGTTAAAGACAAGCAATATTCTTACAAATGTATTTTTGTCCTTATTTAGTAGGAATCTTCAACAAGGAAACATTATGCTTAAGAGTTCTTGAAGTGAGATGTATGAGATCTGATTTAATAACTTCTTCACCAGAAACTTGGGGAAATGAGTCAGATGCTTTGGGCCACAGCTCGCGGTCTGTTGAATGAGAACGAAATAGTCTCTTTCTTTTGCCTTTTTCTCAGCTGCGTAGACTGTAAGCCCCTTGGGTTGCAGGTGGTGCTCTGCAAAGCATAGGTCCTTGTTTCAGTTTCAGGATTGAATTCATTAGAAGGGTCAGGAAGAAGAGGGACAGTTATTAAGCAGATTAAATGTTGTAGAAGTGTCAATCACTGAAAGGGTGAAAGATTTCTAGTAGCCAGTTGTAACTGAAGAAACAAGGGGAAGAAGAGCATGTTTCTGTGCAATCATACCCTCTCATTAACTCGGTAATAATTATATCTTTGGCTAGTGAGCTACTTGCATTTCAGACTTGGATTTTATTTAGCTGAGGCTACAGTCATTATCAAGAGTCTCTCCTCTCTCTCATGCTTACTTTTTAAGTTCACCATAGTAATAATTATAAAACAGGTTTAATTTTAGCATCCTTCTATGGCCTTCATGAACTAAGATCATTAAAATTTGTGTCACTGCTTTATTTCCTACTGTAAATGCTGACATCTGGAGTGTGTAGATCACCAATGTGTTTAGTTTCTAAATTGCTTGGAACATACGGTGCTGTGGTTAAAGACAGAGATGCCAAAAAAATAAAAATCTGATATTTTGGGACGACATATAAACCCCAAACCCAGTTCAAGGCATGATTCACTGTAACAGAAGATAAAAAATTGCATTTGCAATAAAACACTAGTTTTGCTTTTGTTTTATTTTTTTTTTCCAATTTTGTTGTCCCCAGATGCCCTCTACAAATAGTGTATAGGAATTAAAGTGTCTTATTCTGGAAAGCTGAATAAGTTTCTTTGTAGTGGGGGACAGAGTTGAAGAATCTGGAACTTTATTAATTGAGGTGGTGCTCATTTAAAAAAAAAAAAGTAGATAAATTTCATATATATTCTGGGAGAAGAAGGCAAAAGAAGGTGCAAAATAAGTAAAGTAAAAATAGTCTAGCAAGTAGAAAGCTAATCAGAAAGGGAAGAACTGAAAAAGATAAGGTCACACGTTAAGAAGAGAGCAAATAAGTGACTGTAGGCTACTTCAAGCCCCAGCTTTACAGGGTCTTGTGCATTGGATCCGGTCTTGCAAACAAATGTAGAACAGGTAGCTGTACTGTATTTAAAAGCTTTCAAATGTAAAATGGGTATGAAAAGAATAATAATAATAATAATAAAATAATAATAATAAATTATCACCTAACCACAGATTTACTTTCAGCAATTTTATTAACTCAGCCAAAAGTTCTAAACACAAATAACATTCGATATTTATGGATTTTCCAGTAAGAAAATATCATCACAACAATATTTTAGAAGACTTCATATGAAAAGCTATAATGTTATATACATTTAAGTCTTTTAGCCATGAAATATGCTTTTTGACAATAAAAATGCCTCCCTTCTGAGTCCCACAAAAATGGCCTTACAAAAGATAATGTAATTATAGAGTATTTTTATTAAAGACTTTGGAATTGTAAAGTCACCTGCTCTAGCTATGTTACTAATTTAAGGCTTTGGGGAAGCACCCTAAAACACTCTTAACCTCACAACAGTTAATTAAAGATGTTATTTATTATGAGATGCTAAAAGAGGTGATCAGCATTGCTTGGCTTCCTCAGCAAATTCTCCAGGGAAGAAAATGTGCAGTGCTACATATACAGTATATTCTCTGCCTACATACTCTGCTAATATAAAGCTACGTACAAATCTAAGCCATCAGTAACACACAAAACATGCCTTCCTTTCTCCCCAGCACATGGGATCTGCAACAACTTCTCCTGAGGTGGGTCCCAGCACAGTACTTAAACGCTGAACTCGAGGTGCAGGAGCACTGCTGTAAGGCAGCGTTACACAGCTTTCTTTTAGTGAGTTAACATTGAAAGAGGCCATTTGTAATGCTGAGTCACATTTGCACACATGAGTCCCTTGCTTTTAAAAGGCGTGTGATTGTGAGAAAAGCATGACACAGTGGAAGTAATTGAGCACCTGTAACTGGCAGGTTGTGAAAATCCCATTTTCTATTCATGACATTTGTAACTGGATTGAACTATTTTCATGTTTGGCTAGATGAATACGATGGAAAGATTAACCATGACATTCCAAATAAGCAAGTAGAGTCATCCAATATTGGGTCTGTCTGCGGCAAAACATAAAAAGTATGCAGAACTCATCGGGCTCAGCAGAAAGAGCAAGAACTGGAATTATGTGATGGTAGGACTTTGTTCCTTTAACTGGTGTAACCAGACACAATGTAACAGTGATAGGATATCCTCCAGCTGCCCTGGAAAATTAGAATAGAGGATTTTATTATACAGGGACTGCACAATAGTGAATTTGTTGTTCATACTACCATTTGTTTCCTTTGTTCACAGAACACTGCAACATACTTGTGGACAGATTAACACTACAAATAACTTGCTCTGTCTTAAGCTGCTGGGGAAGCAATGGCTGCTGTGTGTTCTTCACACAGATTTCATGCTCTAACAAAGCACTTTTTTTTTTAACAACAAATTAACATTTATAGCCACAATGAACATGTGTAATAACTTAGATACATATTTTCAGAACAGTACCCAAGAGTGCCCTACTAACTGCCTGACTGGGGGGAGCAAGAGGATTCCCATCTCATATCTAACATACTGCTTAAGAAATGATGCTTTATTGTCTCTTACACAGTTCATTTGAAGAAGAAAAAAAATGCTTACTTGGCAGAGATACAGCAAATCTGAATGACCTCCATTATTATTGTCTACATTACTAAAATGAAATGTTTTCATTTATCTCAGTATTTTCCAGTGAATATCATGCAATTACTACAATTTGCCACTATAAAACTGTACGACTGGTTAAATTGGCTCAGTGAATAGGAAATGGAGGTGTCTGTTAGCAAATGCTTGATTTTTGCTAGTAATCTCAGAGGTCAAAGTAAAGTCAAAAAAAAAAAAGAATCTGTACATAGATCAGAAAGGGTATTAAGTTAAAGACAAGGAGGAAAGACAGAAACTATAGCAACACTTGAGTTGGTAATGAGTATATCTGAGTAGAAAACCCATGGGAAATTAATAAACAAATGTTCCTGAGACAGAAAGTCCCATCTTGCCCCTGGCAAGTCCACTTTGTCTTTACAGATAGCATCCAAAGGATGTGGGTCATACATAGCAGTCTAGTTAAGCAGTCTCTAATTCTAAGCATCTTAAATTTGGTCACATCAGAGTCTGAATTAAGATGCATTGTGAGGATTTCAGTGACTCCACTGGAGCAAGACTACTGAGAAACAATCAGACAATAGTTGCCCCCTGTCAAATTTACACTGGAGTGAAGAATAAACCTGGGCATTCCTTGGGTCGTTGGCCATTCATTACTTTCAATATGCCTATTCAATAGAAATTCCAAAATTGAGTCCCCGGCTGGTAAGGGCTAGTGGGGAACGGAATGGTGGTCTCTTATTTACTGACATAAATTGAGCGGAAGGGAGACCACACCCTGGGAGTAAAAATGATCTTGTACTGTTTCTTTGTCATGAGTAGAACAAATTATCAAATTCATGGTATTTATTTCATTTGTCATGTCCTGTTCCCTACTGTGTTGTTTCAGACAGCTCAACAAGGAATTTTAATAGTCTCAATGTGAGATGTAGAATGGTAGTTAAAAAATAACTTCTTCAATGGAGTTCAAAGGACAAGGCACCTACAATTTTTTCATCCATTAGACTGCTTTCTTCCAGAGATTGCTTTTAGAGATAAACAAAATTGTCATATTCTAAATCACTGCTGTCAAACTTTTTTTTCTCCTGAAATACTTAATTAGATTTTTAGATAACAAAGCTTGGTAAATTCTCAGCACTGTCAGGTTCATTTACAGGGATGCTAGCTATGTCATATTGTCTGTGGTCTCTATTTTGGAACAGCACTAATGCTGAAATCAAGCTGGCTAGCAAGCAGCTCAAGAACACAAGAACTAGCTTTTGGAAGAGACAGCAAACTTCTGTCTGTTTGCAGCTGGTCAGTAAGCTCTTCCTAAAGGCAGAATGGTGAGTGAAGCGTTCCTAGATGTCCCAATGCACGAGCAATGCAGAAGAAAACAGACTCTCCAGGCTGTCAGACCCAATGACCCACCATTTCCTATTCACAGGACTGAGCCATGTTAGTGGTAGCCAATAAAATCCAGAAGCAAGAAGACAGGTAAAAAGAATGTCTGACTATTTTGAGGGAGAATCTGTGGCTTGAATAATGGAGCACAAGTATTATAGCTTTCACACCACTAAGTGTGTCACCAAATTTTTGTAGCTGAGTATCTGTGCTTTGCTCTACATCCCAGTGTGGGGTGTTTTCTGTGGGCTACACTGCAATGACAGCACGAAATGTAACTTCTGCTGGGACTGGTGCAGGCTCTGCTGTACCAATCTGTTCTCTGCTGGGCTAGCACTGCAACTTTCAGCAGGCTCTTACAATCTTGTTCTACAGCCATCAACAAAAGCACAAAGAAAGCTAGTGAAGTATCTGTTAGACTGTATGTGCCACATAGCTGATATTATAGTGATTTTGCTAAAGTTTTCCATTCGGGTGGCAAACTATCTCAGAGTTGAGCTAAGAAAAAAAGAGCACTGTTGTGCCAATTTTTTGTTGTGCACATGGCTATACCTAGGCCTTTTTGCTGTTTGTTAATTATTCCTATTTTGCCTGTCCAAAACTCAAAAATGGAATTTTAGCTGTAATACTTTGTACATGGGACAGGCAGTGCACCGGCAGTCCCGGTCTCTTCAGTTTACTTTATCTTTTACTGTTTACCTGAATTGGTGATCAGTATTCTGTGTCAGGCCAACCATTAATTTTCTCAAAGAAAATACAGATCAGGCCTTTCAAGGAGCAGATGAAACAAGCTGATCCTTGCCAGCCTTGATGGGTTTTGCTTAATTGGACCTGGCAAACTCACAACAAACACTGTGACGTGGACTTAATATAGCACCTACTCTTTTAAAACATTGTCTGTAGCATAGTTGGCATAGCATGCAAAAAGTTCTGTTTTCTGCACTGAAGTGCTGCAATAATTTATTCTAGAGATTTACAAAGAAATACAATGTTTTGCTGAAAAAAAAAAAACACAACTCAGACTAAGTTTTTATTTAGCTTTTTCAGTCTGTTAATAAATATGGAGCTACTGGGAACAATTTGTTTTGTAAAAACCCTGCGTTTAACCTTGAATAAACATTAGTGACCAAAGAGCCTTTTGGGGCCTATAGTTATTTGGGACCTTTAACACCTAGGAGAAGGATGTGGATGATGTTATTTGTTTTGCACCATAGGCAGGGACTGCACAGGGATACCTTTACATCATTTCAACTCTGTACAGAAACAATTACTTTGTCATTTTTTCTATTGTTTGTCTATTTATAAAGCTGTAATATCCTTGTTCTTGAGCCTCTTGAGTTACTGTAGTTAAAAGGGGAAAGCTTTCCTGAGCAGGTTGTTAATATTTCTTTGTGATATGTATAGTATTTTCCTGATCTAGCATACATTGGAAGAAAAATGGCATTTCGATATTTTAAAACTTAAAATTTCTTTGATTTTCAGATTCTCCGATCATTTAAACTGATACAACTTCGCTGACTTCTCTGAAATTTAACCATTTTACCCCAGCAGAACATGTGGCCCAACAATCACAGCACAGCCACTCTACTGTGGGGTGAATCCAATGACTGCCAGGACAGAGACCATTACCCATGCTTTGTGTTGTAGTTGTCACATATACCTTGTCTAAGTGATTATGGGACTTCAGGCTAATAGTTTTAAAAATGTTCTTGTCGGTGATATACTTTGTCTTGCTAGCTCTCACATCCTTACACTACTACATCCAAGTACTAGATAATTTTCTTAAAATCTTTCCCCAAACCCTGGCTAACATCTGCAGGTAGAAACCACTTAACACTAATCTGCTTTGACAGGAGGACTGTATCAAGCACAGTCATTAAGTAATTTGGTGGAAATGAGAGGAAAAAATAGCATCTTAAGGAAGGCAAGTAACCCCTCCCTGAAAATGTACAGGGGCTTGCAATGGTAAGAACACTCCATTATACAAGTTTCAGGTTAAGTAAGGTGATTACAAGGGGGCCAAACCCAGAGAAATTTGACTTAAATACACTGGGCTGTGTTTCAGGGTAAAGGGATCATGGGAAGCAGGTACTTACTTATAGCTGTAGTTTTCGGTGAAGAATCCTTAGCAAAAAGAGTTGTAAGCACTGATCCGGTTTTCTAGGGTATTTTAAGGAAGGGAGTAAGGATTCCCTCAGTGTCTTTTTTTTTTTTTTTAAATTGTAAGTCTTGCCGAGTTTCTCTTACATCTCTGCTCCTTAATAATGTTCTGTGAATCAGTTTAACCCACTGCTTACAAATGGAGACACATGAGCATTTCTTATCAAGAACACAGATAATTTATATCCATAAAGGGCTGAAATGTAGTTTTATGTTTTGTTTCATACTGCTTTCAGTAGCTTTCCAATGAACCTTGCCATTGTTTTTGCCAGTTGGTGCCTGTCAGAAAGGTTACAACAGTCTGCAAAAATCTGGATACCGCTTTACGGGATGGAGATAGCTGGATTAGTGAACGTGGGATTCGCTGTACAATAAGCACCTTTGTTTAGAGTCTTTGCAAAGTCTGGAAGTGCTGGCAATGTGCCTGGTTCAATGTAGCTATTACAGTCTTTTCATTGACTTTAATTGGAGCTGGATTAGGGCCTAATCATTGCAAAAATCTTCATCCTGCAACGAGCAATGGTCACATTTGACCTCAAAACTTCAATAACAGCCATTGGTAGGGGAAAACTAGAACATAAAAGAAAGAAAAATAATATTTTCCTGCCAAACAGGGAATGATAGATAACTATATGTAGTATGATGACCATACGCCTCAAATTCGTCTTGAACTCCCTAAATTTATTTTCTACTTATGATCTGTCCAATTTTGATTTTTGGCAGCTGCCAGCGCACAATGAAGAGAAGGCTGTTTCTCTGCCTCTAGCTGGTGTGGGATTTGTTGTTGGCAAGCACTGATGACAAACACTTCAGTTCTGTGACCAAATGTCTTTGCCTTTGTTTTTATTAGACTGTGGGATGTTTTGCCTGATATGAAGCAAGATATTTTTGACAATTTATTGCAGTGTAATAAATAAATAAAATATCAAAGAATAGCATCTTATGTGTGTGCATGTATATGCATGTATATTTTTATGCATAAAAGCGTGATATATTACTTTCTTTTTTTAGGATAGATTTTACAGTTAACAAAGCCAATACTATCTCATTATTACAGCTTTGCAGGGCTAGGGAGTAGTGACTGTCCATCTGTGTCTCTTGTTCTTTGCCTTCAATTTCTTTATATTATCTATGTACTACAGATGAGAGGTCCCATGCTTCATGTCCTACGAAAGTCCAAATGGAATATGTGAAGTGCAGTAAAAGTCCGGCTGAATTGAGCCAGCCAGATTAGTAATGCAGGAAACACCAAATGTTGTAAGAATATTAATATTGTTATAATGGATTTCTGTCTTAAGCCTATTCTTATTTTTAGAGAAATAACTTTTGACAAGATGATTTAGGGAAGTGTGTTTTGTTTTGGGGTGTTTGATGTTTTGGGTTTTCTTTTGGTAATGTATTGTAGTTGTTGTTGCTTTTTATTGCATTCTAAACATCTGCTATTTGGGAGGCATGGGAAGAAAAATCTCTGTTACTTTTACTCTATCTACCAATATGAGATATGGGGATCATCTCATAAGAAGTGTAACTACAGGTTACTAAAACCGGTAACATCTTTTTCACCCTATCTGTTTGCTGTCTTTAATAATAATATTGTGGAAAGATTTCATTAAAGGAAGAAGGTTCCTTAGCAGCTCTTGATCATGTTTTTCTTAAGCACTGAAGATTTTTATTCCTGGCATACAAGATGCTAGTTTGTTGTCTTTCTTTCTATTTATAAGGGCATTATTATTTGCATGCAATCAAATGTGTCAGACAATTGGAAAAACTTCAATATGGCAACAATATTGTTAAGCCTGGCAACTTATACATAAAACAGTTTACTCGGTGCTCTGCTAGCAAGAAATTGAAGTTGTTGCAAAGGAAATCTTTTTTTTTTTGTCCTTCTCTCCAAGGCAAGTAATTTCAAGCTAATCTCTTTGATTCACTTTCTGATGGACAAATGTGTCAAAACTACTGGAAGCAAATGCTGTAGGGCTTGTGTTTTAAGAGTCTCTTGATTCATTTATGTACTTAAAAGTTTTCTATTTTTATTCATGGTGAGCATACTTCACCACCCCTGTCACACCAGCTCAGAGACTGAATTGAACTTTTCCCCTTTAATAATTTTACCTTCTGAAATATCTGTAAAGCATATTAGCTTGTTCTTTTTTAAATCCCTACTGGATGTATAACTGCACATTCAGTTTAATTCACTATGACTATAGTACTTCTTTGTTATCTTCAAAATGGTGTACTGCTACCTACACCAGATAAAACTCCATTGCCATTAGGATGATGGAGACAAAATTTTGACATCTGTGCTCCTCTGCCTTCCTCGCTTTTTTTTTCCTGTTGTGTTTATACACAGTCAATCACATTCAAAATGTGTGCCTGTTCTTCTTGTGCTCTTGCTTCATGTGTTTTTTTTACTTTATGTGCAAAAAAACTACCTGGAAAATTGATATTTTGTAATTCAGGCCACATTTTTAGGTGTCTAAATAAGTTAGTGACAAAATTCCTTGCCCTACTTTCAAAAGGAAAAAGGAGGGCGGGGAGAGAACGGCAAAGCAAGGCAAGGCAAAAAGGCAAAATGTGGCCTAATAATGATATATGCCTCTGAAGAATACACAAAACTTATTTTAATATCAAACTTCTATTAGAGGTGGCAAAAATACCTATTGGCTTCAAGTAAAGTTTGCAAAGACCCTTGTAATGGGTACTAAGAATCTAAAGTGAGGAAAAAGTGGGAGTAGGGGCAGATGAAGAGTCCAGTTGGAAGAAATTACATGAATCATTGTGGAAATGGAGGAGGAAGATTGTTTGAAGGAGACCTCAAGCAGTAAATCATAGAAAAGAAGGCTGTGGGACAAGAGAAGTTGAGAAAATTGCAGCCATTTCTCATCTTAAAGCCCAGGTGATTCTCTTGCCTAAAAAAAAAAAAAAAAATAGCCTTGGAGAAGTAAGGGATTAAACAGTTGGGCAAATGATGTACAAGGAAGTCTCAAGCCCTGTTCAGAGCTGGGCTTTTTGCAAAGTTCTAAAAGCCGAGGGTAGAAAAATTAAGGAAGTGGCTGACAGGAACTGTCATGCCATGGGAGACGTGGCTGGAAAGCACAGCACTGCAGAAAACCACTATTCAGGCTTGGGGGCTTGGGATGGGGAACCTGAGGGCCACAGAGGGTAGAAAAAAGGAAGTTCAGGCCCACAGAAAAATACATGACAAAGAGAAGAACTGAAGATCAGTCCCAAGAAGAGCTATGGATGTAAGGGAACTGATTCACATAAGTCAAAAGAATTTTGCCAGAAGAAGAGAACATTGTTTTAACAGTTTTTGTTGTGAGGGGATTACCCCAGAAGTGGGGGCGGGAGTCGGGGTACCTGCAGGACTATTATAGCTCTCTGAAGAACTTTGGGGTGTTTAAAAGCCCTACAAATTCTGAACAGATGCTCATTCAAAATACAAAATGCACCATACCTCCCTGTTGCTTGCTCTTGATTTGGGTATATGTAGCAGTTTCTGCTCTTTCTCCATCATTTCATTTCTTAGTAATGTTTGCAGTGCAGAGGCTGAAGATGGCAAACGGCTTCCCAGAATTAATGGGACTCGATAGCAATGTAGTAAATGCCTGTCTCACACACCAGCAGGAAGCATCCCTTCTGTTTGCTCTACAGCTTTAACTTTCAGCTATGTGTGTGGAAGATGATACATTCTGATATAAGTGCAATTTCCTTATGGATCATTTAGTACTATGTTCAAAAAGGCATTGCTAGGCTTTTAACTTTCAAAATCAGTGAACATATGGGAATTTGGGGTAATAAATATGCCCTGTGCCATAATGTGCATTACCTTTTCCATAGTTATATAAATTCCCTCAAAACAATTTTTATTCAGTTGTGCACCCATCAGGTTTTGGACTGACTTGGTCTCTCCAGGCCAATGAGATGAACATCATATATCAACTCTGCTTTTCCATTCACCATTAAAAACAAAATTCAGATAGAGAACTCCTGTTTTGTTGATGTAATAATTTCATATGACAGCGGAGGCTTCTTGCTTTATTTGTTAACCACAGTAAAATAAACAGATTTTTATTTGGAAATCTGCAGTATTAATCTAGCTTGCAATACAGCATGGTAAATATGTGCTTATTTCTTTTCTGAGAAAATGTCTGTCTGTCATCCTGCTTCCAGTGCATATGGAAAAATCACACCAACTTCGAAGAGTTTGTACTACAGTTTCTTAAAATCTTAAACAGTACAGAGAGATATTAAAAAAAAAAAAAAAAAAAAAAAAAAAAAGAAGTCTATTCAACTATATTTTCAAGGGGATGTTTTGAAACCAACCTACAGTTTTTCATGCCTAGTAAGCTACATGAACATCATAAAATCAGTGTGCACAAACAGAACAGGTGCCAGCAAACTGAAGCAGACCACTATATTGGCATTTGCAAAATGATGCAGTGCATCTTTTTTTTTTCTCCTATAGCACTCTATGACAGCTGTTTTGGGCATCTCTAAGCCCTTTGCAATCTTCCCAGAGCCAGCTCAAGACTTCTCAACTTGAATTTTGCTTCATCACAAGGTCAGAAGCTAGGGCTGGGGTTGCAGTGCTGCTGCTGCCACAGGAGGGAAAATAACATGAGGGGGAAGCACAGAACTGAGATGAGGGGTACCCTCCCTGGGGCATCGGGTTCCCTGCTGCAGTGTGTTGGGGCCACCTTGGGCCCTGGCAGCAGCAGGAGGCATTCTGGCACATGGCAGAGAGCAGGGCCGTGACCTTCGACGAGCCCTCACAGCCAGGCACACAAGGTGCTGCCTGCTGCACCCAGAGCCAATGCCACGAACATCCTTCAGCTGGCAAATGGTGATGGGTGATTATTTGCCATCTTCTGACATCCCATCATGCAACAGAATCGCTGTCTTGCTGCTTAATAGGTAGCTTTTGACAGCTAGTCAGTCCAGATGTCAGTCACAGCAGTGAATTTCTCCAGTAACTGTATCCAGATGTTAGCTTTTTAAAGCTTTCTTACCTCCTTTTTAACGTTTTTGTTTAGTTCCACTGCTGCCATTGCTGACAAATGCAGTCCTGCCGGCAGCCTAGCACGAGGACTTCAGTACTGCTGTGGCAGTACTTTGTCTTTCTGAATGTCCTGCCTTCAGTCGTATACAATGAAGAATTTGTGCCTTGTCTTGCTGAGGTTAAACTCATAAATTCTTCAGGAGTAGAAGAGAGCAGGACCCTTGCAGGGCTATCAAAGGGCAGCTCCCGCCTTCCCCCCAATGTTTCTCTTATAACTATTCATCATTATAACGAAAGGCAGAATATATTCCTGTAGATATTCTAACTGCAAACCACGGTTTAAAAATTGAGAAGGCAGTGACTAGAGCAGCAAACAGGTAATGCTGCAATCACCTTCACACCTTTTTGCAGCTACTCAGAAACTCGACATGTGCTACAACACGTCTTTTCTCTCAACCTGCAGATTTGACTCCAGTCTCCTCCAGTCTGGTCTCCAGTTGTTTGCTAGCTGTCAATAACAAATAATTTCCCTTCCATCTGCCAATCACTGCAGCCACCTGGAATTTTCAGCTACAGTTTTTAACTGCAGAGATGGGAAGAAGACATGCTGGAGAATAACATGCTATGGTTCTTCAAATCCCAGGGGAACTACTTCAAAAATACCAACTTTTCCCTTTTCCTTTCTAAAATTCTCAAGTTGTGGGTGTGAAAATGTATGGTGTGTTGCTGTATTGAATCATGCTGGAATAACATCATTCAGCATGTCCTTAAATCCTCGGTTTCTGTGGCTGAAAATAATAAAATCTCATTCCTTTAAATGAGACTATTCTATATTTGTACCAGAAGTGCTCTAAAGGTGAGGAAGCTAGGAGCCTGACAACTGCATGTGTGCTTACCATGTTCCAGTGGGAAGTGATCGGGTGTTCCCTGAAAAGAATGCAAAGAACTAAAAAGGGACATTTCAGGGAAAGATTCTTTCCCCACCTCCCACCCCCACCTCCCCCCCCAAAAAAAAATCTGAAACTAGGAAACTAAATGCAAAGAATGTATTAGAATAGGATAAACCTATGCAAATGTATTATGTAGCTGAGTCAAGGACTATCAGGGCCATGATTGTAAACAAAATTTATATTTTGTTTTGCAACAACTAGTTGGTACTTCTTGTACAGATTTTGAACCCCATTTAAACAGCTGATCTATTACAATCCTTTGCTTTGTGCAAAGCAAAAATATATATATATATATTCAAGCTACTACACTCAATTCTTACGTAAGTCTACACATCTATATATGCCAGTGTTATCTCCCTAGCTTTTAGCTATAGGTGAGCATTATCTTTTTGACAGTAAATGTTGTGACAGAATGAGTTCTTGGCTGACGTTCTGATTGCAGGCCATATCAGTAATAATAAATACACAGTACTCTCTTGCAGCTGTTTTCTTATGGGTGTTCAAATATCTCTAAGTGCTTTGATTTCTCACCTGTTTGGATTTTGCATAGTTGATTTTGAGGGTATTTGGAAAAGGAAATGTGCTTTAAAAGGATGTCTACTGAACAGTAATGTGTCTTGGTGTTACTCAGGGAATTTCAGATTCCAGTTAGCAGTTAGTAAACGTGCAGGTGATTCCTCTTTTAACAGAGTAGTTTTTTAAGAACCACTGCCAAGTTCTGCTCATGCATTCTGCTGGTTATAGTATTATGCAAAACACAAAATTACTAGCCATGGTTTGGGTAGAGAAAACTACCTGAAAATTTTAACTTCTCTAAAGGAAATGTGTTAAACTCTGCCTAGTCCTATTCACTTTTTTCCTGCCCGTTTAATCCAAGGAAAGGTACTTTCCAGCAATTCATGTTTCTGTTTTCTAATAACTTTTAGCCTGATAATATAATGATGGTCTCTATGTATTTCCCTTGCTTGCTGAGGTATTCTCACATTCTGTCACAGGCTCTAATTAAGTGAGAAGTGTGATTGATTATACAGTCAATATTCAAAGTCAAAGCAATAGGTAGATAATAAATTATCTTTCTGGCCAAGCTGATGGAGCTTTAAACTTTTCCCCAAATCCAGAGTCAACAGCTAATAGGAACAGTACAGTTAATTTGCATAACTCCTCAATACACGTGGTGCGTATTATCACAAATCACAATATTAATTCAGAATTGTTTCATTCTCTGTAAAATATAACATCCTTGTGATTTCTGGTAGAAGAAAAGACTCTAAAACACTCTACTGGAAAATGAACAGCTGCAGCAAATTGATAGGATGTTAGATAGGCAGACTGTAATTGCTAAAAGTTTGCCAACAACTCATCACCTTACTTGTATTAAAATAGTCTGTGAATCCTTTTGAAGGAACAAACAGCCAGCTTCCACTTCATCATTAAAAAAAATATATATATATATATTAGGGATGTGGAGGTGGTAACATTGGCAAAAGTAATATTTATTTTTGTTGGAATCTTCCCAACATACCCTGACAAAGGACTGACTAAGGATAATATCTAATGGTTCAATGTTAATTCACAGAAAAAAAATACTGTACTACTGTGGCTTCCAGAAGTGCTGTGGGTTCTGTATGTGGTGTTGAAAGTACAGCCCCCTATGCAGCTTGAAAGAAGTGATGTTAAAAAGCAGGACAAGCAGTGGTATACAGGCAAAAACAGAGGTTGTAAAATTCCAGGTAAACTCTTCTGGGTAAACATTACATAGCTAAATTCTGAGTTGTCAGATCCCCACTATTTTCTGCAGAGACACTAGGAACTGAGATGAGACCTACTTAGTATAGGAGAAGAGCTTATTTTTGTTACAGCAATAGGCAGGCATAGCTGCTATATGATAATAAGGGGGTTACGATTTATAATCTGCAGAATTACATTTATTGACTCATGCTGTGATGCCCACAGGACAAGGAACTTGTGTCTGGCAAAACTGAATGCCTTATTTCTTTTTTTCAGAAGAATTGAGTTATAATGAAAAGAGTTCAGGTCAGGAAACAGAATGATGAGCTACCATAAAGCACACACAATTAAGTGAGCTTGTGGAAGTAGGAGCCTGGCTTTCAGCTGCTGTGGAGCAAGTTTTGTAGATACCAGTTTCTTTAGCCCAGACCTCATTGTTATCTTTATTTGTAGTACCATATCAGTGAACATAATCCTCTCCAATAGCAAAGTATAAGGCAATATCTGCCAGCAATGGCTTTCTCCTTAACCTTATTTGTTACCCAGTGTTTACCACTAAGCATACTTTTTAGATGGTACAGCTCTACAACCCAATACCAATTTTAACCCTTGTCATACTTAACAGCCCATGGATACTTACAGGCCCTATAACTGAGAGGTGTTTAGTGCTGCTATATTTAGCATTCCCTGACATACCTTCTCAGAAGCTACTGCTAGAAATCCTCACCCTAGCCATAACTCCACACCAGGCCCTCCCCAAACAATCCAGGAGGTCTCCACCACGTTGAGATGGTTAGAGCCCTATAGCTATCTATTCCACTATATAACAAAGGAAAGACATTTACCTTTGTCTACACCAGTTTTCATGCATGTCTTGCCTTCTTTGAACTCTGCAGCACTTCAGTAACTGCTTCTCTGTAACCCTAAAACAATTAATTATTCTGTCCTGAGGAATTGCCTTAACACCACTGAACACAACTCCTGTGTGCCTCAATACTAAATGTAAATTTTTGTCCCTGCAATCATCAGCCCATTATCCTTATGCAGAATATGATTTTGCAGGGTTTACTGATTGTCAGAACAACAGGTGTGTTCAAGAGAAGAAGGTTTGATTAGTTGAAGTTGATGGGGTTTACTGTGTAGGGTTAGTACTAGATTTACACTAGGTTTGGGCAACTGAAGGCATAGAAAACGGGAATGATTGTCTACAGTCCTGCAGTTACCACATCTCCTGTCACAACTATCCTAACTAAATTCTAGGCCAGAGACCTCTATGTAAAACATTTTCCCTTGGTAACACCTCGCAATAACTTGATGTATCTTCATTGATCCTGAGGCTCAATTGTCTTGAACTGCAATTCCAACCCTAACTGTAGGTCTTTTACAACCCTGGCTGTTAAAAGTTATCTCAAGTCGCTTGCTTCTGCACATACCAACTATTCTGCTAACATGATGAACAGCCTTGCAAAGCTTTCATTCAGGATGACTGATATGTACAAAGAGCAAGGGCTTTGTTAGTTGTGGAGTAAGAATTATTTAGTGATACGAATAAACTTGGAATTAGGAGTAGGTTTAGGAAATTGGAAGGCTGAGGACTTGTGATATTTCTGAATGCAACTAAGTCCAACATTTGCTGCAGTAACACAACTGCAATTTCTTATGCCAGGAGGACTTAAACTTAATTTTGTGTCTAGTAGTGTTCCTGTTGGTTTATGCTGCACTGTTAGTACAAAGCGAAATCAGTCATGTCAGTCAGCTGTAGCTGAAATAAAGGATTTAAGACTGGGCCAGTTACGTGCTTAAGAAAATAGAGCCAATTTTCACTAGATTCATCCTTCTGAGAAGTGAATCTAATGTTTTCTACCTTATATTCCTTCAGCTTAGTTACAGAAACACATGCTGATCATCATGATGCATACTTGCTTGTCTTCCATCCTAATTTCTTCCTCTATACTAGGATAATAGCAGAGGGAGATAAGTTTGCAAATGTGGAAGATCAAAGCATTGGATGTGTGATGAATTATTTTTATGCCCAAGAGACAAATGGAGAAATTTTTATCAGAAAGTAATTATAGCTCTATATTGTAAGCATCTTAACTTCTGACTTGTAGCTAGTTGTATAATTTGGAGGGACATATGCAGTGGAATCTTGAGGCTGACAATCTCCAGCTGCAACTTCTTTCACCTCTTATGTAGTTCCCAGTTCAACATAGAATGAGAAGAAGGTAGTCACAAGGAGCAGTTCCTTATGCGAAGGAAGGTAGTTCTTGAAAGAGACGACTGAACTTACTTAGTTGGAGAGAGTTGCCTTGTCCTGACTGATATTATTTGGGCAATGTGGCCTCATTCTTTCATTTCTGGTGGAGGAAGACAATAGCAATTTAAATTATGAATTACTGTAGTGATCACTGACCAAGTGAGCCTGACCTAGCTACAAATGGGCATCGACAAAGGAGATGTCTACCACCTCTAGTCAACAGCCTTCCAAAGCAACTGCCTATGTCTTGTGCCAGTTCTACTAACAGGTCATTTGCGTAAGAAAGAAAAAGAAAGAATGCAAGAAAGAAAAAAGGAAAGAAAAAGAAACCCCCATTCCTTGAAGGACTTCATTTAAGTTATTTCTGTTGTATTCAGAGAGTTAGTTGGCTTGTATATACTTAACATGAGTCATTTAATCCAAAAATAGGATTTGCACACACATTTAGCAAATCTGCTAACGGCCCACATTAGTTCTGCACTCAGTCGTGTTTGCAACAATGCCTTCTGGGTGCATATCCCTGCTTTCTTGAAATCCATTTTGATCTTTCCCATTTTCCACTTGTTCATATCTTTTCTGTTCAGTTGATTAAACAGACATGTACTTCAGTTTTAGTATTGCGGTGACAGGGAAAGGTCACCTAGATTTTCTGATACATAGCAATTTTTCATCTGTGATATCTTCATAACATGACATGAAAATTAAGTAAAAGATCTCCTCTGAAACTCTGATGGAGACTTATGCATCCTTGGAATATTGGAAAAATAGGATTTAATAGTCCAAAACCTTCTTTGAAAAGCTGCAGGTAAGTGTACCTGTGATAAATCAGTCCAGGTACAAGAAGTAGTGTGAAAAATAATCATTTGAAGACTAGAAACCCCAATGCATTTATATATATCTTATAATCCTAAGGGAGAATACAGGACGTCCTAAAATAGTATAATTTGAAACAGACGTTTTTGATGCCCTTCTGGTTTTGTTTTGCTTTGTAGATACAATAGATTCAAACCCAGCAGTCAATAACTGTAACATATAAAATAGTATATGATAAAAAATGCTAAACTGCCAGTCACTTAAATTGTCACCTGTCTTTTTCTAGAGGTGTGCATCTTGTTTTCTGATTGATACAGAAGCTGGAGGGAGTTAAGAGTTTTTTCATTATTGCTGTTTTTTTGAAAAAGCTGTTTTTGAAATGTTATTTGTGGTGTTCAGTTGCCACAGCAATTAGAAGCATTCAGTTTCCAAATAAGAGCTGCACACTTGGGATCAGATCCATACAGGTCAAGAAAGTGATGGACTGTGTTTACTGCACCATAAGATAAGGAGATCCTTTGATACATATGGAAAGCATGAGCCCTGATCCATTAGCAGAAACCATTAGCATAAATACTCTGCCAGGTCATTGACATCTGCAGAGTCAGATCCCCCTGTGGGACTAGATATTCAGCACTTAGATCTTGCTATTAGTCTATCACATGATAATGAAATAATCAGAAAAAAAAATACACACCAAGGAATTCTTGAGTTAACATACTACTGAAATAAAATGAAAACTGTACACAGCTCCTTATAGTTTGATACATGTTGTATAGTGGATTGTTTTAATGTTCTAAGCTCCAAGCTTTAATTCACGTTCAGACTGATCCAAAGATTTAAATGTGAGTAGAGCATGTCCAGCTGAGCTCATAATGCTCTTAATGTAGCTAAATTATGCACACAGGAGTTGCCAGAAACCAGCTTCCCTAATCCTATGCTCTAACCATTATTGACTGGATTACATCTCATCTCAGTAAGGTTTTTGTATGCTTCTTGACAAGGGTGGTTCAAAACCATCCACTAAAGTGTTCTGGGTTACATCTACCTTTCCTAAAAGGGGACAGAGGTGCAGGAGACCCGAAACTCCCTAAATTAGCTTTGATGTCAAAGAGTTAGTCTGATCAGTAATTTTAGTGAGAAACCCAGAGGTAAAGGCTAGTCTTTATTGAAAGAGGGGGAGGGAGGAGGCAGGAAGTTCAGGCATCTTTAATTTTGATCTTTTAATTGTCAATTACTTTTCTTTGAATGCATCATCGGAAGGCCATCTGTATCATGAGGCCATTGTAGGAATTGTAAATTTTTCAGGTGTAGGGAGCAAAGCATGACTCTTGCAGGCTGAGAGTTCTTATACACTTTAAATGAAACAGCTGCAACATCTAGATACTGGGTAGAGGTGTTGGGGATATGAATTTCATGTGCTTTTAGCCTGGCACAAGTAAAGCCAGCCACATCATCAGC
The DNA here is from genome assembly GCF_009769625.2 of Cygnus olor. Classification (NCBI taxonomy): domain Eukaryota; kingdom Metazoa; phylum Chordata; class Aves; order Anseriformes; family Anatidae; genus Cygnus; species Cygnus olor. The sequence continues at coordinate 68,875,943 of NC_049169.1, forward strand.
ACATATGTCTTACCTTAAAATCATATTTTGCTGCATACCAATTTATGGTATTGGGTCTGATATGTCCTATTGCAGAGTAGTTTCTGGGAATTAGCTGGAGTATGTGTTTTAGCAGAATTAATCTTAACCTAAGTGCCCTGATTTGACAACTTAACAACTGTGGAGCAAGAGATAAACTTTACAACTGTCTTTATCTTACTAATTCAGGCCAGTGTTATTAATAAGGTGTGTGAGATTTACGGGAAGACCTCAGGAGGCAGATTTAAGTTTAACAGCCAGGAAAACTAAATTTTGTTTGCCCTAGATGCAAGGCAGAGAATGCTAGAATTTTTGTTTTACTTTCCAGTAAGCTACTTTTACAAATAACACTGTAAATTTTACACCGGGGTTTCAATTACTGAAGGTTTTAGTCACCTGAATGGAAAAAAATGCAAAGAAATTTGCATGCAGATAAATACATTAAACATTTCTTTAAAACAAAGAAATAAAATGTCTTACAAAAAATAATCCAGGATCCTCCATGAGTAAAATGTATATCTCACACATATTGTAAGAAATATAAACAACACAGGGAAAAGAAACTCATAATTCTTATCCAGGGATAAGTATGCAACCATCAATAGAATCTTATAGTTTTCAGTTTTTGTGATATTTATATAATACCTTTCCCTCTGCCATTTCAAAGTGCTTTCTTTATGTTTTGTGGAGGCCTTTGTGCAATAATATTATTCTCATCTCAGCAATGAAAATGCAAAAGTAGCAGTAAGTGACACCCAAAAAACAAGCGCCACACTCAGAATAGAACTAGCTGCTACCTCCTTGCACCAGCTTTTATATGCATGCTCTTTCCTGGAAGTGCCTATTCAAGCATGCCTTTTTCATTCTATTCTGAATTATTTTAAAAATATTCTGCCTACATAAGAAAACAACAGCCTATGAACACCAAGTTTTTCTCTGTCAATTCCAGAATTCAGCAGTGTTGCTTCTTCACATCCACATTAGCACACTTTTAAATATACAGGAAAATGGCTTTCTGTTTGGCAAGATGTGCCAGATACCAGAATACATTTTTCATTTATTTTGGTTGTCATAACACTTGGCATGGTTGATGGCATAATAACTTGGGGTCTTTCTGATTTGCATGGAAATGTTACCACGAGCCCATTACAAAAATCAAGATATGATCATTTCTTCTCTTGGAAAATTCACAGCAAGGTGGAGATACTCAACGTATTAAAAATATAAATTTATGCAGTACTCTCTAAAGAAGGAGCTTGCTCATACAATCCCATGACATCTAAAATTTCTTTGGAAAAGTCTCCTGAAGTTACTGTGAAGTGTTTGCCTGACACGACCCTGTTTTGTTTGTGAGATCACAGCTCACAAATAGAGAAGCTATTGCAGCTTTAGGCATTGATCCTATCACTCCAGTACTTTATAAGAAGGTAGTATATAACTGCTCTTGAAATGCTGCCCTAAAGTGTTATTACTACTAATATATCCTACAATGCTGGAAGTAATTATAAAAAAAGATGATGAAAAATGTTAAGAGAGTATAAAGCATAATTTTACTCAGAAATTGTGTTGATGATTTCTATCACCAGCTCATCTAACTAGCGACTCATGACATCACCAGACTTTAACCATTTAGTACTTGCTACAAACAGATGTGGCTGTGCCTCACTTTCCTTTTGTAAAAAGGAAGCCATTGGGCAATTTATGCTCACAAAAGAATTAGTAATTAGATTAATTAATATTGGCTAGGAATTCAGATACTGCAATGTGAGTAGAAAAGTCCATGTGGAAATGAAAAATTTCATCTTCAGAATGTAGTTTGCATCTACTTGAGGCCTGGGGCTGCACATTGAACCAAATGTCGAAAAATCCTTAGGCAGTAAGCACCATCCATGCTGAGAGTCTCATGACTGAGTCTGGAGTCTAGAGAAAAAATTAATATATGATCTTGCAATTAGACTGTAGAATAATTAATATACGCATGGGAAGGATAAGTTCAAATACAGGTAATCTTAATTCATTTTTTTTCTGTAGTTAATTTTGCAGCCTTTATATTCTTTCACCATAGGTTTTCTTTCACTGTAGGTTTTCTCTGTGATATATCGTATAGAGGAAAGTGCAGTACTATTAGTTGATTTAGTCTTCTCTATTAAATAATCTGTATAATCTGTAAAAAAAAAGGAATGCAATAGCCCATTTACTATTCTACAACTGTTGAGACATCTTTCAATCAAAAATAACTTCTCAGTCACTTAACCAAAAAAAAAAAACTCAGAATCTTCCACCCTATCTGCCAGGTGTCCAACTCTCTTAAGTATATGCTTGAACTTTGAAATTCTCTGTGCAGAAGCCATGAATTATTTGTAGTTCATAAGTAAGAACATATCTCTGTTAAAAATATAGATATGCTAGGTTATTGCCTTACAACGCTGTTGATCCTTAACTTGGTTTCAGGAGAATTATAATCTGTAGATCAGCTAGGAATTAGTTGTGTTGTAACTGTACTAGAGGATAATCCTTAAGATGTATTATTTGTTATATAGACCTCCCAGCTGGAAGCTCCATCCAAGCTCAGAACTTCATTTATGAAGTAAGACAGGACACATCAGCTTTCAGGTACAGTTCATACTTTGCCTTTCCCAGGACATACTGTAACATATAGCTCATTTCACTAAGAAGCAGATTTGTGAATACGCCTTTGCAGGTAAAATAAGGAAACACACAAATACACACGTTAATAGGGAAGCATATACATATACTGGTATCAAAAATCAGTATGTGTTATCCTTATCTTCTAGTAGGCCTTCATTCAATGAAACTGCATTGTGAAATACCCCAGAGCTATGTATTCAGTAAGAAACAAGCAATTGTATTTCTCAGTCATTAACTTTAATTTTATGCTTAGTTCTCAGATAGTTTCCCTGTGTTTTCTAGAGATCCGATCCTGCTGTTCATGCCCATGCGCAAGCCTCATTAACATTTCTCTTCAAACACTGCTGGGACAACGCATCTGTGCTGATACTACATAGCATAAATTCAACAAACAGGCTTGACAGTAAACGTGAATGCTCCAAGCTACCCAAAACTATTGTCATAATGCTGACATTATGTCAGTTATCATATATACAGTTCATATATACATATATCATATATACATATATATCATATATACAGCTATCCTTGGTGAGCAGGGGCAGAGGGGGATCCAATTCTACCTGCTCAGAAGTGAATTGCAAAACATATAGAAAGAGGTTTTTCTCACTTGTATCATTATTACAAAGATGACACACTGATTTGAAGATTCCTTTTTTTTTTTTTTTTCCCCCCTGCATGCTTTAAATATGGATATTTTTGATTTTAGCTGCTCTCATTTTCCTGGTCACCTTTTTCTATTTTTGCAGGACTGGAAACATGAGTCCAGTGAATCTGTAATTTCAGCTTTCATTCCTGGCTAGCTCAGGTCAGAGAGAGAATGATCTGGGGTTTTCTTTTCGTTGAAGACCTCAATATGTCTCACAGAAGACAACAGCAAATCTTCCATTGAATTCAGTTATTCAAGATCAGGTTCAAAATTGGAAAATTCAGCAGATATACACCAGTAATGAGAGGAGAATCCAGCCAATCAAGCATACAGCTTTGAGCTCTTATTTCTGTTAACCTATTCAAAAGTAAGCACTGTGCTGATTCATGTTCATGGTTAAGAAAGCATTTATTTAATAGTTTCAAAAATTTTGAAAATATACTATAATAAAATGTGAAATTTAAGACCTAGAATGTACTATCACAAAAATAAGTAAATAGTCTTAATAGCAATTGTGAAGGGATTTCCTTTCCAATGAGTGACAACTTTTATAAAGAAACACAAAGAATATATATTTTTTTAATTACAGTTCTTTGTTCAATAAGTTCAGACAAATGGCTTTTTGTTTGTTTGTTTGTTGTTTGGTTTTGATTTGGGTTTAAACTTCAGCTGATCCAAGATATATGACTCAACCATAAAGTTAAATAAACCCTGTACTGTTCTTTTGATACTGCATTACAGTCAGAGCTGAGAAAATAAATCAATTTGTTTTTTGGTAATTCCTTGTTTTTCACATTGAAAATTCGGTAACATTTTTCTTGAAAGTCTGTCATTTCACAGAAGTATTTTCAAATATTTATTTGAAGTAGTTGTTAATATTTGAGGTATTTGGGTTGTTACTGTACACAAAGGCTACTTAGAATGGTGCTCCTTCTGCTCCTTCTTCCCAATTTTGCATTAGATTCCTGAACTACAAGCTAAAGAATTACTGTAATGTCAACAAGTGAAGTCACTCTTTAAGAATGAAGTTCAGGAAAGCATATGTACATGAACCTCATTTGCCTCGTGCTGCAGCAGATTGTATTTTGCACTTGTATTTTGCTTCAGACAATAATATAATGATAAATAAGACCTACAGGATTCTCAAACATATTCATAATCATTGGGAAAATACAGTTGATGAGAAGTCTCATCAAAAATTAAGGCAAATATTGATGGAAAAATATTGTGCTATCTGCCAAGCTGTCATTGTGCTGTAAAATCAATATTCTGTAATGGCACCCCAATCAATCAGCCAAATTTTACTCTAACTGTAATGCAAACTTTATACTTCACACAAACCTCCTTGAAAACTCTGGGTAAACTTACAGAAATTTACCTGGTCTTAATCTGGGGCTTGTAGCAAACCCAATCCCAATCCAGATTCAAAGTACATTATATATAATTCGGAGATTTATAAGCAAAGAGTGGAACTGGAGTGAGTAGGATTTTATTTTTGTCTAAACTATAAAAGTGAAAAACTTGGACAATTTCACCTAGTAGAGAAGACAATCTTTCTTACCATGTATTGGTGTGGAAGAATAGCTAACCAAAAAATATACCAAAATTGCTCTCAGCTTCATTTAGAATTACAAATATTTATTGTAATTCTTTATTTATTACTATTCTTTATTTATTACATATTCTTTATTTATTACTGTGAAATTACTGAAAGGAGCAAACATGATATGGCCAGAGCCTGAGTTAGAACTATAGTCTATGTTAGTCCTTTGTGCTGTTGTCCTAGATATATAAGTAATGCATCTTGTTGGACAGACTCGATTTACAGTTAGTTCTAAATGTGACAGCAACTGATCATCAGGCAGATATTTAGTAGTTAGACAGAAACACCTAATTCATGTAAGAGAATGTCAGATTATTCCTTCTTCTTGTCACTAACACATTATTTAACAAAGGTTTATTCCTGTTCTTAGCCATATGACTGGTTTTGCAATTAAGGTCTTTGTTTAATTTCTTTAAACCATCATTACTGTTTATACATCTTCTGCAATTCCATTTTTAAATGTAATTGCTTCTAAATCTCAGAGGATATTAATAGCTGCCTGAACTGATATGTTTTAATACTAAGAACTGTGATTTAAAATACTAAAGCAAAAATTGAACAAAGCAAACTAGACAGAATTCTAATCATGTTCTGGCAGCTGATCCTTTCTATTTGCTATCTGTAGCACTTCTTTCGGTGTCTGAGATTCAGTTCTAGCGGTGGGTTTAGAGTTGCATAAGACTACAATATGTGTCTTTACAGTGGTGATGTGAAAACTTAACTAAGTCATTCCTGCATTAGAAGCCACTGTTCCTTAATGTTTACTTAGAATGAGGACAGTGTTTACCCATACTATTGGAAATTGGATTGCATATTCCTGGCCATCTCACATACTGTTCCAAAGTACTCCTCCACCTGGGGATGCTATCACTGAGCTTGTATCTAAATCTGTAGACAGTTCCTTTCAACAGGAATTTAATCAATAATTCCTCCAGTGTCTATTGCACCTCTGTTGTGCAGATCTCCTAAAATGGCAGTGGAAGGTTCATTCTTCCTTCACCAAGAAGTCCAATTTTCTGTTTTCTTCACAAATATATATTTGAAATAACAATCTTTAACTTAGAGAATGTCTGTAAAGTGTTTCAGAAACAGATTAGAACAATTTTTTTTACAGAGAAATGACATCCTCTCCAGCCTCTTTCTTTTAAACATTTTCTTCCTGGCTGCATGAATGTCAGATAGGCAGGAACGAACCCTCTTTATTTAGTGTATATTCTTATTCTCTCCTGTCAGAACATTTCTTAGAGCGCAGTTCCTGCTCTTTTAAGACACTCATGACAGTTATGATTTGTATGGATATACTAGCATAATCTCTTCACAGAACTAATCTTGATACAGGCAAGGATATATCATCAATGATGCTTTAATAGCAGCATGACCCAAGCAATCTTTTCCACAGTCTAGCTACTGAAACTTTCAGATTACGAGGAGTTTTAGCAGCGCACTTCATTGCATCTTTTCCTCAGTGCCTCACAATCAGTCAGTAAGCATAAAGCTCTGGGGGTTTTATGTTGTACAGAGAGTCCCAATCTTTCTTGATTGATTTTTCCTCCTTTTACTGTTCTACGTAAAAGTGTCTGTCATTCATATATATATGGGTGTGCATAACATGATTGAAATGATTCTAAGAGGCTTCTTCTTAAAAGTTTCAAGCAAAGTAATCTGAAGCGGTAACGTTTTACCATGCAGTAATCTCAAAAGCTTTTTGCAACTCAGCTCCACCTGTTCTACTACAAAAATTTTGCTGTTCTCTGACCAATCAGAAGAAAAGGCATTTCTGTGTTCACTGCCTTATCCAAATTTCCCTAAATAGTTCCATTTTTCTTTTTCAGACATCATCTCATGCTCACTGGCAAACATAACTATGCCAAACAAGAGCCGCATGTGGAACAGCTCAAGAGAAGGTGGAGAGGTAGCAATAAAATGAACACTCCCTGGCCACAGATGAGAGCAACCTCAGTTGCTCCTAATTATGCATGTCTGCCTATGGCTTGAATGGGTCATTTCAGCAAACAGCGATCAACACTGGAGTACTTCAGCTTCTGCCCTTTCCCTGAGACAAATTCTCTTCTTCAGATTCCAAAAAGCCTGATGTAAAATAATTACATCTTCACTCTGGCACCTGTGAGCTTACGCAAAGAGTTTCTGCAATAGCTGAGTCACAAGTTCTACTCTTTAATACCTTTTTTTTTTTTTTAACTAGTCTTTTGCCTTCAGTCTACAATGACTTTCACTCTTATATCTGTCCTGTCACTGCTGCTTCCTTTTATGTTTCCTGTTCTTTCTTGAAGATATTCCATGCAGCCCTTGAGAGACCTGTCTCTTCCAGTTCCATCACAACAATCTGCTCACTTCTTTTTTCCTTGAATGATGCTTTTCTTCTGCATGGTCATTTTCTGATCTCCTGACTGTCGGTTTGGAATACAAATGCATTTTCCTTGTAGCACTCTTTCTTTTCTTGTTATATTTCCCAGTCGTTCATAGTTTTCCATGTTCACGGACCTGACTCAGCAATTTACATCACACACCTATTGTCCGGCAGTCCTTCTAATTATGCCACACCAGGAACTGTGTTACAAAGCCTAGACTAATTAACAAGGTTTTGTCAGGTATGTCTGTGTAGGCCAAGTGGAGCTTCTCCAGTGAATTGCATCTGTGAAATTTCCCAGGGTGGAGACACCCTCGCCTCCTCCACATAAGAGCTCAGGCGCAAAACTACTTGATGAATGCTGTAATTCTCTGGTCAGTAAGATCCTTCATTAGCCACATAGGGATGGATTTAAGACATTCCTGTTTTTCCTTTGATTACGTCTACCTTGGAGACTTTAGGCAGGCCACCTGTGAAGAACAGGAACAGGACAACTGTGACAGAAGGGAGTTACATTTAGACCAATTTTCCCACTTGTTAATCACAGCTACATGGGGTGTTTGCAAAAAGTGGTGTAAACAAACCACTTTCGTTTCCAGGAGTGATAATAATGAACATCATGCAGAAAGAGTTCTCAACATTGAGTAGGTATAACTGCAGAGAAGGTATCACATTCTCTTTTACATAGATCCATTATTTTCTCCACTGAATTCCACTGAGATGTTGTAACCAGTCTTATTCAGGTTTGATAAGTTAGAGAGGTTAATCAACAATACTTGCATTAGCAGAAGCTTTGGAAAAGGAAAACAATTGAGAGACAAGCTATGTTTTGCAAACCTAGTGAGATATTTCAGATACTTAGCATATAACAATGACAAAGGTTCTGAAAACCTACAGTAGCTTATGAAATAATATAAATTTTGTGTAATTAGTTCACTACTATTTACAGACTTTAGTTGGAGAATGTGGGTAGAAAAGTCTTCTTACCCAAGATAAATAACACTTCAGGTGTAAGAAAATGTCTGGGTTTGTTAACTATCTTACTTTTATAGAGACAGATAATAAGATTTTAGCTTGTATGATTTATTTGCACAAAAATTGCCTTCAGTAGGATCCAGTTTAGCTCCACATTAAATACCATAATAGATCTCAGCATGAAGACAAATGAAAATGAAACAAAATGTGGGTAAAAAAGGGGAAATTAATAGGTAGTCCAGTGGTTTTGAACATCATTCTGAGTAGAAAAAGCCATGAACAACAGCCATTCTGTGTTTGTGATGGTATTCATTAATATCTCCTGTGGTTTGTGAGTTGTTATGTCTCAAATAGCCAGTGATCCTTTTAGTTTGGAAAAAAAAAATCCTGTGCATTTACCAGGAAAGTCAAGATGCTTTCAGCAGTCTTGGTATTTCTTTGTCTTTCTGCTTATCTGCTTTCACCCCCAAATCAATTTTCAGTGCATCTTTTTTTTTTTTTTTTTTTTTTCTTACAGACTAATGTATCGTTACTTGAAAAGTTTAGAAAGGAAATTCTTTCCAGTCATCTTTTCTTTCCAACAATGTAGTGCTAGGAGTGGTGGCCAAAGCATCATTTATAGATAGGACAGTTGACCTGTTGCAGGGTGGGGAAAAAAAAAAAAAAAAAAAAACTAAACTAAAACAAACCAAAACAAAGCAAATATTTGTGACACAGAAAAATAGAAAATACTGGGAAAGTATTTAACTTACCTAAATAATAAATACACCCTTTATGTATCATTTCTCTTCAAACCAATTTTAGTCTTTCATCTTCTTGAATGTTTTATTTTTCTGTCTCTTTCTCTGAGGGAACTCCTCATCTGTAAAAGGACATTGCTGTTTTCTGAGTCTCTTTCAGCCAGAAAGCGTGCTCCAACCTTCACTCCAGCACACTGCTAATTTATTCTGTTGAATCCATTTTACTTTAAGTGTTCTGATTCAGCAAGTCTACTTTGACAGCAAGTAAGGAAACAAACAAACAAACAAACAAACAAAACAAAACAAAAAAAACAAAACACTTTAATTTTCTCCACCCTCCTAGCTTCATCTGGTGTTGTTCACAGAATTAATTTTTAAAAAATTTAATTGCATTTGAGGTCTTCAGACAGAATATGCATTTATTACAATCTCAAGATCTGGTGACTAAAATTATTTTTCTTTTTCTTTAAGCTCATGATTTTAGTAGCAAATATTATTTCCTCCTGTACTATACAAAACTGTCCTGTTTGAGTAAACCTTAGTCACTCTTTCCCATATCTAGAGCCTCTCTCCAAAGCTATAATGCTGATACTTCTTCCAAGGACATTTTTCCCCCTGAGACAGGTCCTTCATCATGAGAGTGATCAGAGTCCTAGTATTAGTTTGGCATTTTTTGAAAAGGATGTCATGGTTTCCAGGAGAATTACCCCAGGGTGTGCGTACCATCCTGCATATATGACATCATCTGATATGGAGTGAAACCACTCAGTTCTTCCACTCAGGCTGAATCATGTGTATTACAATCTGGGAAAAGGAGAGATTGCTTTTGCAGTCTAGTTCAGAGCATTTGCTAGACATATAAGAATAGAGACCCACAAGGCTTCTGGAGATAAAAACCTGTGTTTGTTGGATGTTGCCATCAGAGCAGCCCATTCAGTCCCCGTCCATAGTTGTTGCCTACAAGGTACCATCTTTCCTGGAGCTACTTGTGCATGTGTGGAGACCAGCATCACCCCCACAGTTCACTATTTGAGGAAGCACCAGGGATGCTGCACACATGCAGCTGGACTGTCCTGTGGCCAGGTGGGTTTCACAGAGGGTAGCAGGAGGAGCACATATGGTGCTTCCCCTGCCTCTGCAGTAGCTTAAGCAGCCTGCCATGGAGAGCTGGGCATCGATGATGCAGAGCATGAAACAATTACTGCACATCAGTAATAAATGCGTGACACAAAGGGAACCACTGGCAATTGTCCAACCAGACCAGGCAATAATAGCCTTTAAAAAAAATACACAGCATTTCAATGCTGAAGAGCTGGGACATCAGCAACATGAAAGAAGTGATACTCATTTCCATTTGCACCTCAATCAGCTTGTAGAACTGAGTATGTCCATTTTTGCCTCCCTTCTCCCCTCCCTTTCTGACCCAGATATCCTTTAATTGTTTGTTAGCAGATCATCTTTTGGCCACATGGCTTCTTGTTTTTTTCCTTGCCTGACCTCCAGAGGGATCTGTCAGATGGGGATTCCTATCTTCAGCCCGTAATCTCTTTAAAATCTTTCCCAGCTCATGGTGCTCTGGTGTACTCTATTCAAAAGAACCTAATAGCTTTATTAGGTTAGTTGGCTTTGTTATTTTTACATGGTTATTCACTAGCTTCAGATGAGTTTTTTAAAAACGCTGAAAAAAAAAGGAGAAAAAAAAAACTAATCCAAAATTGCACATATATTCTGTTCTATGGAAGTCACAAAAAGTCAAATCCTGCCCTAAACCATATGTCTGTAATAATAAGGGTTTTAAACACATATCAAAGACAAAGCCATGAATAGCTCCGTATTTCAGTTTGACTGTAAATTTCTGTTATTGCAAACTACTCTATCACTTTTATTCTAGATGAGGATTTTATGAAGGGCCTGAATGTGTACCTACAGTCACTTTAGACCAATTCTTATTTGAGATCATAAGTAATGATGACTTTAAACTTTCTGATGACTTGGAAATCAGGTCAATATTTAAATATTGGAGGGGAGGTTGCCCCCTATGAGTGGATTCTGCAAGTTATGTGCTCCATCTGTGAGACATGGGTTGCACTTCACTTTTGCAAGTAAATGTTTTTTACTAATACTTACGTATTCAGGCCTATAAGTTAGGCTTAAGCTCTAACAATCTTTGCCAACTCACTCCCCTTGCAAAGGCAGGAAAAACATCTGAGTCTTTTAGAGTGCCTGTACATAACAATACAGAATAGTGAATAGCTCAACTTTGTTGGTGCACTATGCTTGCAGATATAAGCCCAGAACAAGAACAATAAAAATCCAATGTAGATGTCGGTTGATGCTGTTGTTGTCATTGTTCAGTTCAATAAATCAGAAATATTCCACAGCTTATAAATAGAGTTTCATCCTATTATCACCACTAATAAATAGCTATTAGATTGATAAACCCAGTTGTGGACAAAATATTATAATACTGAAGTGTTTGCCAAGTGCTATTTGGACACAGACCATTGTTCATATCACGCAATTGTTCTGGCATTTTTTGCTCACTGAGAACTGACACACAGTTATTAAAAACAATCAAATATTTGCCAAGCAACAAACAGTATACACGATGGCAACATTCCTCTTTGGCACTGGAGGACAGTCAAATGCAGACCTAAAGAACTTCATCTATCCCAGACTGTTCTGAAACGTGTATACTTGATTTTGTGCCTTTATAGAACATTTTCACAGGCCATGGACTTGTGTCAACAGGTCAGGGTACCAGAGAAAGTCTGATTCCTACAGAGCATTTTTTGAAGATAAGTATTCAAATGAAACTATGAGAACTCCAGGCACTTGTGTAGGGGAAAAGAGCTAATAAATCAGCCTATTTTTGCATTGTATTAACTACAAATGTGAAAAGATGACAGAAGCAACATGCTGCAATGTCATGGTAACAATACACGTGCATGTGGAAAGATATGGCAAGTTCAGCTTTATTGGGCTCATCGCTTTTCATATTATTCGTTTGGAAATATGTGATGAAAATGAGAGAAAAGGATTGGAGTAGCTTGTTCCAGTAAAGCAATTCTCTATTGCATCAAACCATATTCATGAAAGTTTAAGATCCTTTCATCTTTCTAATAAATAAGCCAATGATGTATATAATGGTACCATAATAAAAATGCTAATTATTTAATATTGAGAAATAATAGATTTGTTTGCGGTAGCCCCACGTTAATTAGTAGGGTTTTTTTGTTGTTGTCTTTTTTTTTTCCAATGCAGTTTTATTTTCATGAATAATACTACACTGTTTCAACAGAGAATGCTTTTGGATTTCACAACTCTCCAGGGCACACTAAAGAGTGAATCAGTTATGCCCAACATGCAAACATTAAGCAAACAGGAGACTCATTGAAGTTATTTTGGTTCCTTCTCTTTGATTTATGCAGAGTAATTTCAGCAAAATTTCCTATAGGAAGAGTGTAAAACTTCTACACATTATGTGCTAAATTAAACCTATTTGAGGAAAATGCATCTGTCATGCTCAGTATTATGGTGGAATATTAATTTGCTTTGGGAGACTGTCTCAAAGATTTTATGACTAAAAAAATTGTCTGAAGTAAAGAATGGAAAATCATTATACCGTTTGGTATAACTTCTCTAAAGTTTGGATTATACATTTGGAAAACGTCATAATACCTCTATGATAATAGATATTTTTGTCAACATATATATACCTTTTGGGTAAAGTGAAGATTAAAAAAGAAACAAACAAAAACCTGAATTTATACCACTAGTTTTGAAGGTGTCTTTACTTCCCTTCCAGTAATCTAAGCAACAGGGTCCTTCATAATGTAAACACAGACTCCAACTTCCTGCACAGCTCTGGGACACCCTCTCCTAAGTCACAAGAACTATTGAAAATGATCGGTTTTACAGTATTGCACACCAATATTTTTCTCATCAGTCCCTCATTAGAAATGAATGTGGCATAAAGCCAAAATCTACCTGTATTTAATTTCAGTATTAAAATACAGTATAAATTTTTGAATTTTACATTGTCCTTTTTTATTTTTTTTCTTTTTTACAAGATGGTGAGTAACAGTTGCAAACTGTTTTCTTCTACTGAGATTTATTTTGACTTAGAGAGGGGAGGGATAGGGAGAGGACAGAGAGAACATTTAGGAGTATAATGAAGGTCTTAAAACCAAGCTATGGCATAGGGCTGTAAGAAATCTATCAATGCTAGACCAAATTTGCTTGTTTCACTGTAATCTCATTGACCTTGAGAGACCAACTACATGATCTTTTCTGTTGTGCAGAGTCTGTCCCACTGTGTGACCTGAATAAAAGCAGTCTTTAAAAATCTAATATTATGGTGCTATTCTCAAATGATAAATTGTAGTGTCAATTATAATTTACTCATAGAGAGAAAAGATAATATAATTTCAAAAGAATATTACAGGGAAATCTTCCATAACAATCAAGAAAAAATATATATTATGAGTGACTGCTGATGGCATTACTATTATTAAAGTTATCATGCTTATTATTAAGATTGCCAGACACTATGTGTTATAATACTTTTTTTGTTTTACTTTTTTATTTTTATCTGGCAAAGTTTTACTAAAAGGGCTGAAATCTACCATACTAGAGATCTGCTTTGGTCCAAATGTTAAGTACAGCCTGAATTACAAGATTGTACTGCATCAGTGAACAATGATAAAGAAAAATAAGTTTTTTTCAAGTTATGCTTACTGGGAAAATGAAATGTATTAGTGTGACTGTCAGTGAAGGGCAGTTCTGCCATGAGGCAAGATTCACTGGATGAGGAGACCCAAAAGTGATGCAGGGAGAGGAGGCTGCAGTGAGCTATCTCGACCTGATGTAGCACTGGATCACAGAGAACATAAGGCAGAGGACAAGGAAGGAAGCTCTGCAGCAAGCCTTAAGAGAGAGTCTATGTGACTGGGAGAAGCAAGGCGTGGATAGCATGGGAAGAAGGGACAAGCAAGCTGGATGAGCTGGACAAGAAGCTGGGGGCAATGGACGGAAGGTTGGCTGGGCATGGAGCCCAGAGATTTAGAGGAAGAGCTGGGAAAGAGATGGACTATGACATTTGGAGAGAGGCTGAAGAGAACTGGACAAAGCAGGAGGAAAGAAAGCATCCTCTGGGGACCCTGCTCCTCACTAGGAAGGGAACTGGACCCAGTTAGGGTTGTTTCTGAGTCTTCCTATTTTTCTGCCATTAGCAGATAAAACCCAAAGACAAAATGACCCATCGTTCTACAAAAGCAGCTCTGTGGAAAGTGCTGAAGTGTATTAATGGATTACTTGAATTTCCTTTTTCAGTTTATTTAAATAAAAGTGGGGTGGGTGGAAAATTTCATAGAGTTTCACTTCCTTGACACTCACATATGTAGGGAGTTACATATTATGGTCCTTTGTATTCTTGTACTTTTATTCAGCATTCATGACTACCATGGCATCCACAGCTCCAAAACTGTGCTTCTTGACTGTGAAGCAAATTAATTTCCCCCCTTGCCCCAAAGAAATCTAATAAGCTCTGTACATGAATAGAAGCAGAGATAAATTTAAAAATGAGGGTGATGTGGAGTAGGCTGCCTAATATGAGAGGCAGAGAGCTTGGAGTCAGTGAAGGTCAGACGGGGACTCAGAGTGGCTCAGAAAAGCAGAGAAATCATGAAGAAGTTGAAAGGACAGAGCATCAAAGGAAAATCGAGGCAAAAGAATGACCACAGTTATGGCCATGAGTCATCAGAACTGGCATTTGACAATCCATGTTCAGCATTGCCAGAAGGTATATTAGTAGAAAAATGACATCATTGAGCTACTTTCTAAATGTGGTAACGTGAAAATATAAACATCTCTCTATGTCCAATTAAAATCAACTGCACAAAAGAAGGATTAATTACATGAAAGGAAGAGATTTGCTAAGGTATCTGGATGCATAGCCTTAACTAAATAGCTGCTTTACTTTGCTAGACAACTTTGAATATCTTACCCAACATACTCTGGTTGCAAAGCAGGGAGAATCAAGGACAATCTGCAGTCTTTACAATGGATATTTTAATTGTATTTTCACATTTTCAAGCTCAAATGCTGATCATACAAATATTTGTGGCATTTCAACTGACTAGATACTTTTAAATTAAATGATTTACGCAATGGGAATGTAAATGATTTATACAAAAGGCTTTGAATAGCTCTTTTAGAAACATTATAGCCTATTGTACAAAACTGTACCTTTTTCAAAGTGAAATTTCAACACAATGGCTTTCAGCAGCTGCTCTCAAGCCTCTGTGGTGCTTTGTATGAACTCTGCCTGCAGTACTTTATGCCTCATTTCCCCTAACTTGACATTGCTTATATTTGTTGAATAATCAGTGAAAACATATCATCATTAAAAATGTTTACAGTTCTATTCTAACGGGAATAACAATAAAAGGGTAAGAGCAAAAATATGTCACTTCAGACAAAAAGCAGCACAACTGCACCCTTCAGAGAGGCCTCAGAAGGAACTATGAAAATCATGCTGTTGGGAAACTATTTGGCTTCTTTCAGATTTTTTTACTGCTTCTTTCTTTTTTTTTCATGTTTTCACGAAAACAAGAGGTCATGTTCTGCTCTCACATCAGCATAAATTTGAAATTCAACAGTTACTGTAAACAAATAGCAGTGTAAGCAAGAGAAATCCCACACTGGCTTTCCAAGTGTGTTTTATCGCCAGTGACCTAGATGTTGGACTGAATTTTTACCCAAGCTGCATTGCACCGAGACCTCTGGAATTAATCTTCTTCAGCGTGACTTTTAAAGGAAACCCCTTTTTTATTTTATTTTTTTATTTTTTACTTAGGATCTAGAGGATGTCTCACTGCTTAATTGGTGGACAGAGAGCGGTGTGCTTGGAAGTATGGGAAATGTGTGCTGGTGCCTCTTTTTGCCCATACATCCTGTCTGACAGCAGGCAAGTGAGCTAATACGTGTGCCCTAGTTTTCTCATCTAGGCGTGAATGCACACTTACCTTAACAAAACTTTTGGATACCACTTGGCAATACGTGGAAAGGCCTTTGGTTGGAAGGGGCTATTGAATGGCAGAGTATCATTGTGTGAGCAACAGCCAGACAGATTCGATCCTTTTTTTATCCCAGCCATCAGAGTAAACAATACAAGTTGGAACAACACGCTGTTTCCAGAATGTGGTTTTAAAGAATGCGTTATGAGATTATGTTGTCACCATGGTTACAGATCCATCTAAAGAAGTGAATGCACTAAAACTATTTTAAAAATTAAGTAAATATTAAGTAGCAGTTTAAAAAACAGGTGTTTAGGAATCAGTGTTTTTATTTTTGTTATTTTAATTAATACTAGCGAAAGCCGTGGCCTGAAAGAGCTAGCCAGAAAATAGTAGCATGACTGGTTAATGTCTAGAAGGCAGATCACTGCATGGATACTCAGTACTGTTCCCAATTCTCTCCATTTTGTCCTGAATTTACTTGATATGCAGTGGAAATTCATGCTGTAGGAAGAAATGTGAACAGTGTTCTTCGATAAGAATCATTGTATTGAGCCCAGGATGTAACATGGCAGGTGACAAGCCTGCTCTGAGATGAGAATAAAAAGCTCGACAAACTCACGCAGTCATGGAAATTGTGGTGTGAGTGATATTTAATTATGTATTTGAACTGTGGTAACACTTGCAGCCCTTATTTTGTATAGCAAGAGCACAGCATCCCAAGGGGCTTCTACGTTGTTAATTAAGTGAGTTCCCCAGCCCTGGTTCCCAGTTACCCGTACCGCAGGGATGCCAGGACTTTTCCAGGCTCCTTTCTGAGTGAGTAATCTTGTTTCCTCCAGGAGGAAAGCAGGGCACAGTTGGCACGGTAGTTTGCTCCAGGGTTCACTCCAGGCAAAAAATACGAAATACATGGTGCCAAACTGGGCTCCTTTAGCCTGGGACAGACTTCTGACTTGATGCCAGCAGGCCCTGTGCCCACAAAGACAAGCGCATACCCTCAAGACATGCTGCAGGGCAAGCAACGCCTGCCTACCTTTGGCATCCTGCTCTGGAAACGCTGCTCTGGTAGGCTGCTGTACAGATTTCACTTTTTTTTTTTTTTCAGATTATCTCACTTTATTATCACTTTGCAGACACAACATATTCTAGTTACCTCTCACGGCCACAGAGCCAGGAATTACTTCCTGAGGCAGATGAGTTTACTAAAGTAGATGTAGCCACACACACTTTGCACTTGTCTTGAACACTATTGTGAATGTATTCCCTTCTATCTGAATACCAAAATTTTAGGAAAAGATAGAGCTATTGATTATTAATGAACCGCGAATGTTTAGTATGAGGGATTACTTTCTGTAATCATAAAAGGGATATGCAAATTATAATACATACATTCAACCATATGACAGGTGGCTGTCTGTCAGAAACTTACACATTCTCTAAGAGGTTGTAACTAAAAGAGTTGAGCTTTGGGAGAAACTCAGCATATGGTACTTAAAAGCTGATTTGAAAAATTGTACTGCCACTACATCTAAATATAATCCTTAAAAGAGAGGAAAAAAAGTATCAAAAACCAGCACTGTAATTACCAGGCTGGTAATGCTTACCAACCTACTTCATTTATCAAAGCACATTATAAAATGAGCAGAGAATTTAACTCAGGGAACCTATACCACTTTCAATTATCAGCCCTATAAATTACACAGCCAGTGAAATGCAGTGAGATCAAAGACTCTGAACCATTTGATTTTCTTACACGAGTGAGTGGCTACTGGGCACATTGATAACTCACCAATGCTGAGTAACTAGGACAATATTGAACTCTGTGTGGCACTCCTGACAATGGCAGAGAAATGACCCAGTGGATACTCTGGAGGCTTGTTCAGCAACAGAAGGCTGGTGTACAGATAAGCTAATGTCTCATGAACGTGTTAATGAGTTTGGCTTCTAACCCCATGAACTAAAAACACTGGGGCTGATTTATTTTTCTTTGTGTCTTTAGAATACATATCATCTGTATAAATTGAAATGCAGTCTCTCGAGTGTTTTAAGAACAATTTCTAGTTTCTAATCTATTCAAGACATCCTCCAAAATTTGTATTATATCAATACGAGGTGCCCTGTATTATTTCATCATGTATTTCTTATGGACTACTCAGCCTCTTTTTCATCACCTATTAGAATAGAGAGGGTAGATGTTTTGACAATATTTACCCTGCAAATTTCGTTGAAGTCTTACGGAGACATGACAGAAAATACTGTCTTTAGCTATGAGGCTGATCCCAGGCTAGTAGTCTTTCTGTTTTCTTCCAATAGCACTTACTCAGGGCTTAATTGTACAATTCTGCTTTCTGAGATTGTTTTTTCACATACTCTCCTGAATAAATTTTATATATACTGTGGAAAAGGAGTGAGAGAGAAGGGAAGGAGAACAAAAGTTCATGCAAAGGCCTTTTCTCCCCTTATCTACACGCCCTGAAGTGTTTTGACACATACTTTGACACATGCTATACAGTCTCTAAGTTTTGCTAGCAATGGTGGTGCTGCTTCTTCCTGTGCAGGAATGGGATTACACATTGCAGGGCATATGGGCTCTGTGTCAGCCAACTCCTGACTCAGCAGCCAGCGTTTCAGCAGGTAACCAGTTCAGCAGGCAAATCCATGCTCCTCCCTGTCATAAGGACAGTAGCTGAGAAATAGCAAGTCCATCTCTAGGCTTGTCACAACAACTGAGCACTATTCCTCATTTATGGTACGCTATAAACTGACAAGCCTCGTGTATTTACCTCAGGCTTTAACCGTATTTCTTTTTGTGTATTTCCTTTTACACATGAAGATGGAGACTTTGGTAGCCAAACAGTCTGCATAAAAATCTGTGTGCGCCAAACTAAGTTTTTCACTTAGGAGAACTCACTTTTTCACTTAAGGAGAATTTTAACACAAAGAGTAGACAAGAAGAGTCAGTTCAACCTGATGAATGTCAGAGTTTGTACAATCCACTGAATGTGTGAAGCATTATATAATTGCTAGGTATTATTAGTAGTCTTGAGTGAGTAATTCATGTTGAATTATCTGTTTGCCAAATGCCATCTCTCTGTTTGTGAACTGTCATTGAAAAAGCATGATTATTTTTTATGTTTTATTTTTTGGATTTGTTGAAAACTCCTCTCCAAATAGCTTCTGTCAGTAATCCTTACACTGCTGCTTATTCATGAGCAATTCATTGTAAGTGTCTGATGGTTACAATTTAAGCTGTTTTGACTGCACACTTAGGTATTTGATATACTTCCTTTCTGACATTTGATGACTGTAACTTTGAACTGTATATGTAGTGTAGATGCTCACCCAGGCCAGTATTAAATTTGCTTTCCATGAGTATTGTCTCATATCTGCCTCAACGTGAAATGTAGCCACGTTTTAACATTTATATTGTGGTAGTGACAAGAAGTCAATCAAATTGGAAATACATCATTTTGAAAATGATGCAAATATTCAGTGAAATAGTCCCTATTCCAAATTATTTAATGTGTAGAAGAAATTCTAGTCTGTAGGAGAAAATAAGTAGAGTCTCAGTAAGGTGATCTGAAATTAGAAATGGAAGTGAAATGTTTTTACAAGAAAAATGTTTATCAAATAGCTATGGAATGCTGTATTTCAGCTAAATGTCTGTACATGTAAAATACACCCTAGCACATTGTGCTAACTGGACAAAGGTACATGGAAATATATTTCATAATATATTTCATATTTTCTGAAGGAAGGGGAAATTAAGATGTAAATCTGGAAAGACAAAATAACATGCACTAATTTATAGAGCATTTGCTTAATCATATCTCAACGCAGCTCCATACTTAGGGTGTGTCTGAGGTTGTATCAACGGCAAAACAAAAGTAGTTGAAAACTGTGGACCAGTCTAATTTCAAAAAATATTTAGACTCTGAAGTCCCTAAAATTCCAGCAGCAATATCTCTTTGAAAGTAACATTTATAATTAAAGTAAGGGTTTTCTTTAATAAATTAAAATTGTCTAACAGTTTCCTAATTGTTGATGCATAAGGAGTTAACAGAGAAGGATAACAGACTAGAATCAGAGAAGGAGAAATACAAAACAACTGGATGTACTACGGTCTGCTTTACTCCAGTTAAACTGCGTTTGGTGTAATCCCCCCAAAATCAGAATTTCTCTGCAGAAGAGCGTTTCAACGTTAAGGAAAACAACAACAACAAAAATGTTAAAGAGAGCATTAAAATCACTTTGTCAATATATCATTGCATGTCTGTGGAATGGAACAGTACTGTCAGTCTCAATGGAGCTGAGGTTGTTTCCACCTAATGTTTTCAAAATACTGGACATTTTTCATTCTTTTTAATTCATCACTCTATTTTGATCTGAGACATTTCATTTTCTGTTTCTTGAATTTCAAGTAGCAGGGCTTTTTGAAAGATTGGTGTGCTTACCTGATGTCAGAAAAAAGTACCTTCTGCTCATGCATTGGTGCCAGGGAAGGTGGAAAGAATAACCTGTTATAATTCATCCCTGATGTAATCATGCATCATCTATAATAAGTATACAAGTACTCTTTTCAGTGCAGTTCTTTGTATAAAACAAAAGAATGGAAGGCAGTTAACCTCTTGCTGTATACAACCATGAAAAAACAGATGAAAATAAAATGTTGAACACGGGATAAAGTACTACTTTAATGTGACTGAGAAAGCTTCTTTGCAAGAATAGCCATTTGAATGGCTGAACTGGAAGGACTTTGTGTAATAGCAAAACTGTCAGATTGTGGGAAACTCCACGTTCTGAGTACAATTTACAGATGGCCAATGGAATTTCAAGGTTTCAGGACTATTTGTGCACCTGCAAAGGAGATAGACAAGATAGATTATGAATTCTGGCTACTTGGATCAGACCTTGCACTCTTGGAAATGAGTGGCAGCACACCTACTGACATCCGTGGAAATAGAACCAGGAGCCGTTGAAAACACATATTGATCCATATTCTACCCTGCTGGATGGCTCATTTTATGCCTCTTGAACAAGAATTTAAACAAGGCATTTATATGCATTATG
Source organism: Cygnus olor (assembly GCF_009769625.2). Lineage (NCBI taxonomy): Eukaryota > Metazoa > Chordata > Aves > Anseriformes > Anatidae > Cygnus > Cygnus olor. Next base: position 68,897,037 of record NC_049169.1, read on the forward strand.
CCATCTGTTTAGGAGGATGAATAGATTTTTCATTTTAAAAGTGCATTTCTCTTAAGTATCTGGAGTTTCAAAGAAAGTGAAACAATATAAAATACCAAACTAAAATAGTCCACGGCCTTATTCTGCCATGACTTATATCCAGTGCAAGTTACTTAACTGCAGTAGGGTTGGCCAGATTTATGTTAGGATAATTATGGGGAAAAGGATCTAATTGTAGTGTACAGCGCTGGTTTAAGCTGACAGATAACAGGTTGTTATGTATTAAACATGTACATACATAGAGTAACAATATGTTAAATATCTCATTAAATCTTGATAGATAGATAGTGTTGGGAAGATGTAAATTAGAGTACCAATTATTCTGTTGCAGTGATAATGAAGCATGAGCGTCTTTATTCACATGGATATATATTTATGCAGCTAACAATAACTCTCCTTAGGGAAATAGATTGGATGACTCGATGTTGACCTCCAAGCTATTTCTCCTACTTCTAAAATTTTGTGTGTAAAGGATGCATATGTCTGGGAGGGAGGACACTAGTGACAGTCTAAGAGAACAGAACAGAACAGTATAAACAGTGTATTTTGGAGTGCTTTATTACACTCCAAAACAAAGCTATGGGAAATGACATGAAGAACAGTGTTTCAGACAGGAGAAGTACCATGGAGAGCCAGGAAACTGTCATCATATGTAACATCAGTCCAGAACACTGATTCACTGCTCCCTTTAAAAAGGTTTCCTCATGTGTCTCCATTCCACAGTTATTTGTCAGTCCAACAAATGCAAGAACAAAGATTAAATGTCAGCAAATATATCAGGCTCTTCCTTTCTTCCGTATGGTGTGCTTTCACAAACTACCGGTTCAATCTACCAGTTTTCCAGCTTGAAAGACGTAACTTATTTCAGGTCTTGTAGGAGCAGATATTGACAGTAGCAGAGAAGAGCTTATATATAAAAGTGTGTTCAGGTTAGATAGAAAGACCAGTTTCACTCTTTCTAAAATTTCCTTTGAATGTTGGACGGCTGGTTTCCAAAGTTTTTAAAACATTTTTTTACCTCTTCTCTAAATAACTATTCAATCATGCCACTGAATCCCTCTTCATATTGTAATAGATAGCCCAGGCAACATCTTGAAAGAACAGAAAATACTTCAGACTCAGAACCATCAGGAGACAGTGCAATGAAGCCTAGTAAAAGCTGGAAATGTATCTGGAGGAGTGAAACGGTCATCTATTGGAATTACAACATAAATGTCAGGGGCCTGCGGGAGAGTCAGAGAAAGGAACCAGGAAGAAAGATTTGTAGAGAAAAATAAAGGAGGAAAAGGAAATTTATTCAACATAACTGAAATACTGGAGAATAAGAATACACTGCCCACCCAGGTCAGAGACCCAGACAGGCTGGAGGAAGGGGCCATCAGAAGCCCCATGAAATTAAGCTGGTCCGATGGCGGAGCCCTGCCCTGGGCAGGCAGAGTCCCTGCCAGCACAGGGACTGGGGCCCGCCTGCCTGGGGAGCAGCTCCGAGGAACAGCCCTGGGCCCTGGTGGGCAGCCCTCTGGGCACAAGCTGGCAGAGCCCTGGAAACAAAGATGGCTGACAGCCTCCTGGCTGCATCAGCAGGGTCATGGCCAGAGCCTGTGGGAGGGCATCATCCACTCTGCTCAGGGCTTCTTAGATCGAACCTGGAATGCTGCATTCATTTTGGGGCCCCCACTATAAGAAAGTCATGGACAAACTGTCACAAGTTCAGCAGAGGGACTGGAGCTGCAGCCCTGTGAGAAAAGCATGAGGGAGCTGGGCTGGTTCAGCCTAGAGAATAAATGGCTTTGGGGTCCTAAATGCAGCCTGCCTGGTCCTAAAGGGAGACTGTGAAGAAAATGGAGCCAGCATCTTCACAGTGGTGTGTTACAAGAGTAAGAGAAACTACATGTTTAAGCAGACACAAGAGAGGATCAGACCAGTCAGGAAGAAAAACTTTTTCCATTAAGAGGTCAGGCAGCAGAGCAGCGTGCCCAAGGAGGCTGTGCAGTCTCCATTCTTGGGGGTTTTCAAAATCCAGCTGGATTCAAACCCCAACTCCAAGCAGCCTCATCTGATCACACATTGGATCCTGCTTTGCTCAGGAGACTGGACAAGATAACCTCCTGAGATCCCTTCCAACATAAATTATCCTTTCATCCTATAATTTATCTGTGGGAAAGGAATTCACAGGGAGCTTTGTGCTGTTTCACACGTCCCTGAGTTAGAGATAATGAGGAAAACAGCGGTAGAACCAAAAACTTGAGCAAGGTTGAGAAAAAGTAAATTGGCTACAGTGTTAAAGATGAGCTTTGGGCAGTGGCCAATTGCTGGCTGGCTCAAGGTGCGCGTCTGAGGGTCTCTAACCAATTGTAAGACAGATCCGGGCACGTGGACAGCGCGTGGGGCTACAGGGAAAGTATATGTAGTAGTGAAAAAGGGCAATAAATGTCTCCTGTTCAAGAGCCATCAGGAGTCCGTGTCGTGTATCCCTTCATTTATCTATCTTCAATCTGGATAACATTTGAGAAATTCTTATTTTTAAGACTTTTTGAACATCTTTGTGCAATTTGTCCCTGCACCTGGAAAACTATAGCAGACAATACAATTCTTCTCACTGAACCTACAATACATCCTTAACTTTTGGCTGATATATGCTAATTACCATCACTCTCCTTATGCTGAGTATTTTTAGGGGATACCATATACTAGAGATTCCTCTAAGTATGATTTTGGATGTGACCACCCTGTCTGAGACAGAAGAGAGCTTGGGTTTGTCAATGCAAATTGGCCATATCATATGATGGCAGTGGCTAGGCAGTGGCCTCTGGCCCCTATTAATAACAAGAATAGGCCTATTACTGCCTCACAATGGCATCCCTAAAAGATCTTCTTTAGTAAAATTTGCTTCTCTAAATTATATAGCTATGGACTTTGTCTAAATTATATTAAGTTGTAAAAGTTCAAGGACCTACGAATGACTTGCTGCAGCACCCTTCTTCTCTGAACAGGAGAATTGATGAGGAAGGGTGATGAGCTGCCCTCTGAATCCAATGGGATTCTGTGAGAATTGATTTCCATTCAAGACAGATTTTGTGCATCTCAGAATTGAGTTCCCTCTCATCCTACCTGTTGCTTATAGATCATGAGGAGTCTAGCTTAATACTTGGTTGTAATTCTGTATTGGAAATAAAAACATTTCAAGTCCGGCTGTAATACATGCTGAGGGCCTTTTTGAGAATGAAGTGTGATGTGTATTGTGGAATCAAATGTCAAAGAGAACAAAGAGAAGTAGGAGATAATTCTCAGGTATGGGGTGAATTCTGACATTTAAAAGGAAGCCAACATCTTGAAAGGCTGTTGGATGTACTGAGAATTTCAGCAAAACTAAGGAAATAATAAGGATTTAAAGGAAAGTAATACATTTGGGCAATGTGGTCTAGTGGAAGGTGTCCCTGCCCATTACAGAGGGGTTGGAGTTAAATGATCTTTAAGGTCCCTTCCAACCCAAATCATTCTGTGATTCTCTGATTCTCTGATTTATTAAAGAGATGAGCACTGGGAAGGGAAATATACATCTTGGTTGTATCTTGCATTTTTTTAAATAACATTTTTTAAATGAAAATACTTAATGGTTAAAATATCTGCATCAATATTCATAAATTACTCCATAAAATGATGATAATAAAATTTGACACCAATTGGTATCTCAGAGTTCTTGTATGACATTCAAAGAGGGAGGGTTATAATAAACAGCTAGGTACAATGGATTATGATATTACAGATACATTGTACGTTTGCTCCCTTAAACTGTTGGTGTTTTTTTTTTTTTGGTCTTGTTTTTTAATATTCTTTGCCATTATTTTATCTATAATTATCAAGTTAAGAGACTTCAAAGAAGTAAATGTGGATTTGTCTACTCTTCCTTGGTTATTAAGAGAAATAAAATAACAAAATCATAAACAGATCATTAAATCATAGACAGATCATTAAATGTAATAACAAAGCAGTGGAAAAGATGAAGGGGAAGACATCTGTTTCATGTAGGATTTATATTTAGTGCTGAACAGTGGGGGTTTTTCCCCTGTAGTTCTGAAGACCAGGTCATCAGAGGAGGAAAGGATTACAGGAACATTTGCAGTGGGATACAGTATTATTTCGGTTTGAAACTGATGAATTGTGAAACATTGATGAAGATGAAGAGTGCTACAAATCACCGCTGTTGAACCCTTTGTGATCAAAGTGAGAAGCTGACAATTGAAAAGAAACTAGCTACTTTCTAGAAATATATTGCTACAGTTTAGCTTGAAAGCCCTTTTTGTGAGTCACTCTATCTCTTTTGTAAATAGTCATTATTAGAATGGCTTGAACCAAAACTGTTGATTCTGACAAGCCTGAACTTTATGAAAGTCCAAATTTGATATCAAAACTTCTTTGCTGTTTGGGATCACTTCAAATAATAAATGTATAAAGATTTCTTCTTATGTTAATATTTTACCAAATGAGCCTTAAATTTATTAAATGCTGAAATAGTCTTATGAAATACACAGAAATGAAGCTACCATGGAGTAAATAAAATACTTAATATTGTAAGGTTTATTCCAGAGCAGGTTACTACAGAATAGTTTCACCTCTCAGTAGGAACAAAACAGAGAAAAATCTTAAATATTTCATCCCTGATCAGTCAATCCCAGGAATAGCCTTCCCAGAATCTGCACATTTAGGTATATAGTCATCTAAATACCCCATATGCTTAAATAAAGATAAGGTCGTGGAAGAAATTTGGATTTCTATTCACAATTCCAACTCTAACGGAATGTAATCAAAAATGGGATAGGCAGGAGGGCCAGACAGACTATCATAAGGACCTGCTTGTGGTTCTCCAGCTCAGGCCATTCCATCTTCCAGAAAGAATTGCTGTCTCTTTCAAAAGGAAATTGGTGAATGATGATTAGTGGATCTCCAGACTACAGTTTGGGCTTCTCTGCATGGTATTGGGACCTGTGTGGGTCCTCCTTGTGCCCACAGCATCTCCAGGGTCTCCAGGAAGAATTGAAGAGAGTGGTGTCACTTCCAAACTCTCCTTTGCCGTCTTCTCAGGCAGTCTTCAAGAGAACCTAACTCTTTCTGCACCTCCTCAGGTGTGTTTGTGAAAGTAACATAGCAAAAAGGAATTGGCCCTATATAATATCTGAAGACACATGCACACTGAATTGTTTGTTGACTCTAGCCATTCTTTCTACATGCAAAGATTACAACTGTGTTTGTGAGGATGTTGGAAACAGCTATTTTCCTTGCAGACCATGTCACAGAAAGGTTGTCTCTAGAAGAGCTGAACAGGAGGGTCACTGTGTGGGCCCCTGGGATGAAGGAAAGTGTCAGGCAGTGGGTGCATGTGTAGCTTTGGGGCAGGTGTCAGGCCCAGGTTTCTTCCAGAGTTTCATCCACTGGGGCTTGTTTGCTGTGATTAGTCATTGCCGGTGAGAGGGCAGTGACCTGCTCTGGGACATCAGTTAGTTCCTCTGCAGATGAAGTCCTTGGTGCTGCTGTCAACCAAGTTAAGAAGTCACCTTTCCGCAAAGAGAGAGGATGGTATGAACACAAAGAGTTCAGTGAAAAATAGCTGCTCATCCAACTAGTAAAAGAAAAGTGCAAATAGAACTAATACTGTTTACCATATCAGTACACTGAAACTAATATCCTTTAAAAAGATTCTACAGTGACACTCCTTACACACGCTGCTATATACATTAAAAGACGGCATGTACTTTTAACTTCCTTTTCATTAATGATTTAATGCGTATTTGTTAAATTGTCTTTCATCTACTCATTGACTACATAGAGAGATTTTACAAGGAGCTGCTGAATCTACTACATCTACTAGCATTTCTTTTAACTATGCAAGTACCCAACTTTTTGCTGTTATATTGGTGAATGAAATGCTAATAGGATTGATATTGGCAAAGATCAAAAAGAAAATACACGTGGAGCTCAGCAGTGATCACATCTGTTTAAAATAACACATCTTTGATGGGATACCTAGACAAATTGGAAACTGTGATTATTTTGTTTACTTGTTTTAGAAGTTTTCCTGTTTACAAGAGCTTTCAAAATACCCTACGTAATTACCCCAATATTCTTTTCATGGTAAGAACAAGGTTTAGAAGACAAGATGATACCTTTATACCCACTAATATAGCTGGATATGCCAGCTCTGAGGTACTCAAGTTCTCATTCAGAAAACAGTGATTTTAATCAGTTTGAGAACTGTTGCTGTGAGTTAAAATACCACTATTAGTTAGATTTGGACTTGAGTCTAACTTGAGAAAAAAAAACTTGTTGGCATATAAGGAACAGAGGGAGTGTTGGAAGGGAACAGGTGAGAAGGTTTATAGTTTCAGTTGGACAGGAAGACAGACAAGGTAATCATTGCTGGTGAAACACGAAGGACTTAGTAGGGGGTGAGAAACATATGTGCCATCGGACTAAAACTCTACTGAATCCACGATTTTAGGTCTGGGCAGTTCTTCCTTTCTTAGTTGATCAGATTTCCTAAAAAAATAATTAATAGATAACCAATCATGAGCAACACAGATACTTTATATATTCTTATTTCTTTGCTTTCTTAATATTTTCTATGATATCATACGGATTGAGTTTAGAGGTAGAGATGACCAGATACATAGATGCAGATACAGATAGACATAATCTCTATCTACCTAGATATAGTATACTATCTGTAGTAGCCACAGTACATAAGAAAAGCTTTGCCAGCATGACATTTTGAAAGATTTGATTTTCTTCCTGTAAGTAAATTGCCTACAATTCATTTCTATAAGCTTCTGCAAAAAAATACCCAGCGTTCTATCAGACTGAACCTTCACTTGGCCTGAGGTGCTGCAGATTTTCAAACTTTATAAGGCAACTGATAAACAAACCATTCTAATCTTCCATTTTTACAGTAATTGTCCTTGCTACTCCAAGGTTTTTCATCAAGTAGCAGAGAGAATGTCTAAACTGATTTACTTGGCTACTGTAGAGGTACCTCCTGGACAGTAAATATAACAACTGCTTATTTTTAGAAATATTGCTAGAGGAAAGGAGAAAGACTCTGTCATTATAAACCAATAGATACAGACAATGCGTACCAGTCCATAAAAGTAAAGAGGAAAAAAACATAATGTCAGAAAGAAAGGTGGCAGTTTATGATGGTAATGGGCAATGGGGTCTGCCTCAGATTACTGAGAGGTCCGGTGTTCACTGTTTGAAAGGGATAATGCACTAAGAAAGTTTCCAGAAACAGTGATATGATTCTGCCAACATCCAGACATGAATTTGGATTATGCTTACTTAATAAATAAGAAGCTCATGAGTAACATATCAGTGGATACAGAGAAACTAAACTGGAATTATAATCTCTATATTCAACATGTCTTTACGCCTTCTCCAGGCATCTGCTAGTAGCTGTGGTCAGAGATTATAGGCCCTTGCTGTGAGCTGTTACAACTCTAACCATCCTAGGTACTTGCCTGATTGGTTTTGCAGGTTGGGTTAACAGAAGATGTAGATTTAGAGGGTGAGAGAGGTTAATAGACGGACATAGGAATGGATTTTTTTAACGAGGACAACTACAGCATTTGTTTCCGAACACTGAGATTCTTCATATAGTCTTTACGGAGCCCTGTGATTCAGACAAGGTTTCTGGCAGATGATACAGCTGCATCATGGTTAATTCAGGACTTGCTGTGATATGCACATTGCATCACAGAATCACTTGCTAAGGATGTGTAGGGGTTGGTGTTATGTTACCTGGTACTACTGAGCAATCTAATACTAGCTAGAGTTTTTTGTTACCGTTTCATAGTTTTAAATTTTAATTATTGTTAGAACTGTGCTTTTAAAAATGCAAATGTTTTATAATAACTGTTAGCTACCAGAAAATTCAGATTTCTTGCAAATGTTTAGACAAAAGTGAAGAAACCACTTTTTTACAGGTGTTTGGAGAAAGACAAGGTCTGCTTAGCCTTAAGGGCATGTCACTCTAAATATACTCCAAAAATGAAATGATGTTTTATTCAAAATGGAGGATTTATCAATAAACATATGGAAATTTACTGAAAGCTTCCAACTATGGCAACTTGGCAAAGCAACAGATTTTGGCATTTCATTCTCTCTGTACATATGTTTATCACAGAATCACAGAATCACAGAATCACAGAACTGAAGGGGTTGGAAGGGACCTCGAGAGATCATCGGGTCCAACCACCCTGCCAAAGCAGGTTCCCTAGAGCAGGCTGCCCAGGTAGGCGTCCAGATGGGCCTTGAATATCTCCAGAGAAGGAGACTCCACAACCTCCCTGGGCAGCCTGTTCCAGTGCTCCGTCACTCTCACTGTGAAGAAGTTCTTTCGCATGTTGGTGCGGAACTTCCTGTGCTCTATCTTATGGTCATTACCCCTTGTCCTATCGCCACAAACCACTGAAAAGAGGTTGGCCAAATCCCTCTGTCTCCCACACCTCAGGTATTTGTATACATTGATGAGATCCCCTCTCAGTCTTCTTTTCTCCAGGCTGAACAGACCCAGGTCTCTCAGCCTTTCCTCATAGGGAAGATGCTCCAGGCCCCGTACCATCTTTGTGGCCCTCTGCTGGACTCTTTCCAGGAGATCCCTGTCTTTTTTGTACCGGGGAGCCCAGAACTGGACACAGTACTCCAGGTGAGGCCTGACCAGGGCAGAGTAGAGGGGGAGGATCACCTCCCTTGATCTGCTGGCCACACTCCTTTTAATGCACACCAGGATCCCATTGGCCCTCTTGGCCATGAGGGCACACTGCTGGCTCATGGTCAAAAAAAATGGTTTAACTCACTTTAAAAAAAATGGTTTAACTCACTTAAATGTCATTGAAAATTAGGATGCACATTCATCAGCAGAGTCTACCACTTTAGGACCAGATTTGTCATCCTTTGCCTAACAAGTAGTCCCAATGAAGTTATTGGGTGTAATCCTGACTCTGAAATAGTCAAGAGGACTCAGTGAGTACACATTTTCAGTAAGCACTGTGGGTTTATATCACACACGGTTTCCTAAAGAGAGAAAGTGTTTAAGGATAATAATCTGATGTTGTGCCTCCATCTTGATTTCTTGAGTTTATTTACCTACATTCCTTTGGAGTTTGAATTGGACAGCTCTGTATTTCTCTTGCTCTTTCTTTAGCCCAAGTAGTTTATACCATCACCTCTAAAAACCCACTGATTACTAGGGGTTATATTCAATTATGAGAGGGAAAAAAGAGAACTGCAGGCCTTTTTGAAATTTTTTCCAGGTTCCCAAACCAGAAATATTTCAATTTTTAACCAATGTGTAAGTTTACTGCTGCTAAATAATAAATAATACATTATTATTATTATTACTCATCTTCAGCATCATAAGGAAAACAATAAAAGAATATAAGAATTTATTGCCTTAAAATAATTTTGTCAACTTTTTTCCTGAATAGAGATACTTCAGCTCCCCATACGTCAATAGGAAAGTTTGTTCAAAGCCAGTCACTATAATACAGGTTCTCAACTTGACACCTGCTCTATTAGCACACATTCTGCAGCCATGTACAGACTGTTAACAGTTTTGAAAGACAGATCTACTGCTTAGTGCAGGAAATCGGTCCTTTAAACTATATGAAATACTGATACACTGTGGGAGTCCCACATTTAGGAACTGCTTGAATAAGAAATAGGATGTTTCTGACTTTCGTTCGAACAGTGGTGAACAAAAATATCTGTGTATGACTTATATAGACAAGGGGACATTTTCTTAATTGTTGATGATGAATATCATCATAGCATGCTGTTTTAAATTTTCTCATGAAAAGTTAACAATCTGGCCAAAATGTATCAGTTTATGTTTGTTAGTCTCCTTCACATCCTTAAAATGAGGTGTTCTTACATACCTATGCTAGTACTATTTATTATGGGAGATAACGTAAAAAGTGTAAGACAGTGATTGCAAGAAATTCTACAGGCACTCTTTTTTAAAGCAATGAAATATTCATATTTTTTTCAGTATATACTTCCACTATATCCACTTCAATACACCAGGCTAATACTTTTTTTTTTTTTCCTCTCTGTTACAAGAAAATAAATGGAAATGATTAGTCAGTATTTGCCATCAGATTACTAGAAAAAAATAGTAATAATAAAAAAATAAATTTTATTAATCATTTTACACATAGTGGTGCAGCAAGATGCCAAGTGATTTCCATAGTTGTTGTTTGGTTTTTGTTGCCGTTGTGTTTGGGTTTCTTTTGGTTATTTGGTTTTTATTATATTTACAAATTTATACTTTAAAATAGGTTGCTCAGCCTGGCTACCTTTCACCTAAATTGGGGTAAATCATGCCTTGCTGTAGTTCTAAAGAAACTATTACAAGCTGAGAGCCATACAGCCCAGAAGTCCAGAAATCCTATATTACAACATTATTTCATTGTATGAAAGCAGTCTGAATGCTGTGATCCCAGTTCTGTTCTTTGGCATCTCCAGAGTGAAGAGGTCCTATAAGAACCAAGAAAATGGGATTCCATATAGTAACAGAATACCCATGAGAGCAAAGTACTCAGCAAAAATATACAGCATGTTCCCACACGGTGACAAATCTGTACTTTCAGATTTCTACTGTGACAGTTTTGGTGAAACTTCTGAATTGACAGGAAACAATTCTGACTTTAAATTCCTTCAGATGTTACTGTAAGGTAGTAACATCTGAAGGATGTAACCTTTTAGGATATTTATGATGTGAACTGATTTTAAAATTATAATCCTTCAACTGTCAGCACATCCTTGCAAAGTTCAATAGATTCATAAATAATGGAAGTTAATATTCCACTACAATACTTATGTAAATTATAAAGGCAGATATATATGTGGACTGCAAAAACAAACACAATATTTTTTTCCATTAGTATTACTTCAGGTTCAGAAGAGACAAAATTCCAGGAGTCATATTCAGAATAAAAATTGCACTCCTGTTGCTAATAACTTACCTTTTTATTTTAAGAAAGCTTGTTTTTTTCATTTTCCAGTGTGCTGATTTAGTCCTTTTGGCACTCACCCAATTTCAAAAGTAAAATAAAGCCTCGATGCTGCAGTAACATTTCCAGCCTCATCTTTATCTCCATTGTATTGCAAATATTTATCCTTTGCTCTCATGCAGACTCCCACTCAGTACAGTCTGCCAATCTTTTTAAAAGCTTAGGTCAGTAGATTTTTCTCAACACAGTAAAGCTTTCTTGGAAACATAGGAAAGGTAGTACAACAATAAGAGTAGCATCAACATTTTGGCTACAGTCCTTCATACCTAAATGGTTATGACTAGCATAATCATTGGTTCAGTAATAGATGCTTACGGTGTGGGCTGCAGGTTAACCTTCCAAAATCACTGGTGATTTTTCTGTGGGGACTTTGTCTCGAGTAGGATTCCAAAAAGTATTGTTTGCATATGTTAGTGAGCATTTATTAACATGTTGCTTTTATCCTTCCTTTACAGAGTTGAGAACTGGTCCAGTAAGATTAAGGTTCCCCGTCAAATGAAGGACTTGATTACCCAGAATTAAAGGTCTGTAACTTCTAAGCTCCTGCCCCTCCCTAAACTGTACCAGGCACACCAGTTACCAGCCTGTTGCACAGAGAACATGAAGTATTTCAGAATAAGATCTAGACCAACAGCATACAGAATATCCACAGCATGCCTCAAACTAGCACATCTAGCAAGCAACAAGCTAGTTGTACTCAGAAGGAAAAGAGTAGTCATCAGTTTTTTCCCTTGCAGCTGCAGAGAGTTTTTCTTCCATTCCTTTCAAGAATTTTTTTTTTTTTTTCCCAGAAACTGCCTGAAAAGAGGTAGCATTTGTGGTCCACTTTTCAGATCCTTTTGCAGATTTTCAAGGGAGGCCTCATCTTACAGCTGCTCATTTACAGTCTTTCCGTAATTCATGGAAAGAGAGGCAGGCATCTGTGGCAGCAGATTTGTTCTATTATAAGATAGGTGCTTAATACAGACAGAAGATTTTGTCACTGGAGACATTTGTTACTGCTGTAATAGAAAATAAAAAGAAAAGCTAAGTGAAGGTGATTGCTGCACCTGAGGAACGCATGCCACAGGTCTTGGCCTGTCAGAAGTGGACAAGCTATATTTATCCACAACCAGCCTTTCCCACATTTACTCCTCTGTCCACTTCCCAAGGAGGAAGCAGAAGCTGGCATTTATCGGCCCTTGACCTAGGTACTTGGAAGTCAGCAGGGTCACTGCAGGTTTCCTGCTGAGGCACCTTAAGGCAGCGATTCCACTCACTTCAGCACAACAAATGGATAGCAGCAGGACAATGTGGTGCGGAGGCTCATCTTCCTCTCGCTCAACTATAACGGAAGGGTTCTAAGCTAATATCTTAAACCCCAGGTAATTTATCCTAGTGTTAACATAGTTAAGAGTGTCTTGTCATCTGGTGTTGACTAGGAGATTCGTCTACACCAAGATGGTTTCAGACTTCATTTGTCACATCAGAACACTAATGCACTGCCCAAAATTTTTAGCCAGTCTCAATGGTAACATGATCTCTCCTGAACTCTCTCAAATACATCAGGAGAATAGTTCACCAGTTTACAATTGCCCAAATATTTTAAGTATTGAGAACTCAAATTGTCTTCTGCTGTTATTAAAAGAAGTTGGAAACTCAAGCTAAAGAAAGAAAGGTCCAAAGAAAATTAAATGAACATTGTTGGATTGAGGTTAGAGTAGACTGAGGAAACTACTTAGCTTTTATGGCCTGTTTATCAGGTTATTCAAACTTCTTCGCAAAAGCTTATAGCTAGTCTTGGTTTTGGAATGGACTGGTAAGTTTTTAGGGTGTCCAAAATATCTTGAGGAATCCTCTTTCAAGATTTATGTAGATGCATGCTTTATTTAGTTTTTCATTTGAAAACACCCACCATGGATAGTTTTAGCTAAGCTTAGAATAGTCCTGAACACCACTCAAAAAAAGCAGTTAGAAGATGACTTCACAGCTCAGTTACATTTTCAGTCACTGCCTATTTGAGACAACACACATTTCAAAAGAATAGCCATTTCCTATGCTAGACCAAGTGCAATTTAAAAACTACTTTAGGCTTTAAATATCCAATTTTATACACAGCAATAAAAAAGCTTTTCTCCTTTTGATCTTTCATACTGTTCAGACAGGGCCAAGATTTCCTGCTTCAGGATTTTCCAGAAACTGCCATGTATTTTCATCCCTCAAAACTTTAACTAGTGCCTGTTTAGAACATGTTAAAAGATATTTTCTGCTGCCTGAAATTAGTCACCGATCTTGAGTTTGCTCCATGAGGACAAATGTTAAAAAAATCAATGTTGTAACATTTGTCAAAAAAAAGAAAAAAAAAAAAAAAAAAAAAGGACTAGCAAAGCCTACAAACAAAATGTAGAATGGATACACCTTTGTGTTTTCCTTCTGAAGTGAATAATAAACATGGTAAGCCCTGTAATATTTTTAATATTTTCATATTAAAACTGCCAGGTTTGTGGTTTTATGTAGAGGATGTCCATCTTACAGACCACATGTGAGAAGTTTTAATATTCAAAAATGTGGTGGGGTTAATAGAATGTCTATAATGAACACAACAAAAAAAAAAAGGGGGGGGGTGGGGTGGGAGAGAGGGCAAAATGTTATAAGCCTTTATTCCAGTAGAACATTATGATTTCCTTTATTTTTATCAAACTGTTCACTTCTTCATTTACATACCAGTCACTTCTTCAAGTCTTCCAAGGGCATGAAAACAGGAAACCACTTTGGTGAAATCAAAGTTTAAAAAAAGATTTTGGAGTTCTTTTAATACAGAATTATTAGCTACATTTCTTAATATCTTTGTTTTCTAAGAACTGTGTGAAAACAGATCTTTCCATTTTCTGTCTTGGTAGTGTTCTAGCAGTTTGGTCAGGAGTATATTTTTTCACTCCAATTTCTGGGTTGTTCCTTATGTATTTTGAGTTCAGTCCCTCCAAAAATCTAGCCTTATGGGTACAACTGCATTGCTGTGTTTAATGTCCTAGGAGCGTGGTTAAAGCCAGAACCAGTGCCTGACCACAGTGGATGAGATCTAGAGTACTCTTAGGGCCAGTTCTGGAGAGGATCCCCTATAATTCTCATATAAACTTGGCATATAGAGCACTCTAATGACATCCAAAGCATAAAGCACCTGCATGCAGTGTGAAAGGGCTCTGGACTCAAGCTGTCACATCTGCACTATGAACTCCAGTTTTCTTTGTGAAAGAGCCCTAATGTCACCTGCCACAAAGACAGATAAGTTTCCTGAATTCCGAGAAGGGCAAGTTTCAGGCCAAACCTCCCAGAACACTTTGGCACAACTACTATAGGCACAAACATAATGTCACAAGTTCAAAGAATTCCAAAATTAACCTGTAAGTGCCACATTTTTTTAATACACTTTGTGTAATACATCCTGCCTCAATTTAATCTCGTGGGAGTTGATTGTAGAGCTCTTTGGAGCCTTAGTAATTTAAAAAGCTTTTAGGAAATAGAGAGAGAGGGAGAGAGAGAGATGACTTTCCTTTCTTTGTGCAGCATGACAAAATCTTCACTCGGTTTTTGAAGGGAGTGTGGATGGATGCATCTCTTGAAGCTGATGTACTGGAACTAACACTGACTGACTGACTGACATTCAACCCCTGACTCTTCAGTGTTAGTTAGCCTAAATTGCCTAAGCCTTTGGTTTCACCTAACTCTGGGCATAGTCACATGGATTCTGTAAGCTTTCGTCATGCTTTTTACAACTATTGGTGGTGCTCTTCCAATATGTCCACATGTATGAACATTATATTTGCAAGTTCATTGTAGGATAAAAAGCTTTCTCAATTTCTTAAACAATTCTTTTCTCCCTTCTTTCTTCAGGGATGGAACAAAAGGTCAAAACCCTATCTTTCTTGCCATCTGAAACAGGGCAGAGTGTTCTCCACCACTTGCTGCTATACTTGTGTACAAGGAGAGCCTATTTCTTCTGTTTGTCATCACATTATTTTCTTCTTTTCAGATGCAGTTGAAATGTCATGAGACTCTGATGCAAGCAGCAGAATTGTTGTCTCTAGGTGGGTGCTGCACCCGTTCTATGTAGAGCCTGCCCTGCATGGATGGCCCTAATCATCCCACAATAACTGACTTGTAACTTACACTATCTATGAACCAATCTGCAAAATTTAATGTGGTCCCTATCCAAAATGGTATAAGTGCAGTGCAGGCATCTGTTTGTAGATAGTAATTATAGTTACTTAGACGCACACCTATTCATCTTTGTTATTTGTAATCCCACATGGTATATCAAAACCTCCTTTGCAAAGTGAAAAATCAAGTTCAGAAGTTGCTTTGATGTGAAGACAAAAGGCCTGATTCTCCTTTTGGACTAAAGTAAGTTAGTTGAGGACTGCACTTGAATTCCAAAAATTAAGCTCAGTCTCAATTTCATACTCATTTTCTATCATTTACTTAGTGTCACAATTTTAAAGATGTTCTCACAGAGACAGACAATAGAAATCAAAAAACAACTGCCATGGTACTTCCCTCAAGAAGTTACCTTTGCCAAGAAACAACTTTATTAGTTTGCATTAATTTGCTACAATTATTTATTCTTAAACATTTAACATTTAAATATAATTATCTGCTGAGAGCCTCATGGTACAATCAACATTAGTCACCAAGAGTTACATTTTTTTGCAATGAGTAAGTTACAGAAATTGGTATTTAAATTGAAGGTAAAGCTGACTAAAGAGACATGTTCTTTTAAATTTTTTCATATTAGGGAGAAATCTTTCGTCCTCTACAAGCTTATGTAAAAAGGAAACTGTCTAGTTTCTCTGCAAATTGTCAGATCGTCTCATAGTATCCAGAGAAGCAGAGTTAGAGCAAGGCTCTGTTCCTCCAATACAATGATCAACACAATGCTAGGTTGGTAAACAGACAAAGTGGTGTCAAACCAACGTTATGACCTCGATGTGCTTATTACTCACCCATTACCTACCAGGCCCTGGAATGATCAGACACTCTGCGCTATGGCCACCCAGCCACAGATTCACAGTTCCTTGGTCAGGAGCCCATGATGACTTTGTAGGACATCCAACACCTTTCCCTTAAAAAGTAAGGTTATCTGTGCTCTAAGTGGAAAAATAAGATATTCTGTGCTCTGTGTGGAACCCTCCACCTTACACTACCCTTGCACTATGATTGTCCTGCTCAGCACAATGCTTGCCTTAAAATCCTGACCTACCAAATATCCTTCTGATCAAGAAAGAAATATATTTTTGTAATTAGAAGGAAATAAAATAATAGCAAGGAAAGGAAATTGGGAAGAACTATGAAAATATAATAGAAAAGGGAGGAAATTTCATGAGATTATAAGAATCACATATGCAAAGCAAATTGTTTAGCCGTGTATCAACAGGCACCATCTGTGGATACTGACTTCCTAATCATTTGTAAATGAAAAAAGTCAATTCTGCACAGAGAAGGGTGAACACAGACTAAGTGGAAAAAAATGTCGGTATGTAATCAATTCTTCTGCACCTTCCATAACACATTTGACTCAGAAAGACAGAGACCATTAAGGATATTCCTACTTAGTTGAGAAGGAAGTCTCAAAAAGCAGAAAACATGCTATATAAAAAATAGAGGATTTTTCAAGTGTGCTTCTTTAAGCAAAACCAAAAGAATAACTGAAGTTACTTATCTGAGAAACAAACTGCATGCATATGCAAAAACAAACAGGCTTCCACAAAGCTTGAACACTGCCTTTCTTCTTTGCTTACCAAGGATCACATACTCTCTGTGAAACACACAGAGGTTTTGAATGCCTGAAAACTACAGTCAAAGCAAACCTACCATTATGAAATCAGATGACAGCCCTGTTTGGTGTGGGTTAGGAACTACAAAGTTTCGTCTCAAGACGCCCATGCATATAAGTAAACATTTTTTGTCATCTCAAGAGAAAAATTGCCTTTTTTTTTTTTCTTTCAAAAAGGGGACAGGACACTGATTTTAGTAAAATCATCAGCAAAACAGGACAGACCATGAAAATACACCAGAGGTATTCTCCAGCTTCAGTAACTCAATGTCATCCAGACCATGAAATAAAAGATATAACTGCTAAAACTGATGGATAACACATCTTCAAACAAAAGCAACATTTTAGAGTAGCTAAAAATGGTAAATGTTTTTTGGTTTAATCAAAACAAAAAATAAGGAAAAATGATTTTAAGATCTATGCCTGAAATCAACAGGGTGTATTTCCCAGTCTTTTAAGAAACAAAAGCAAATGTGAGCATAAAATCAGCACTGCTCTTTGCATATCCACACATTCTTAAAAAGATATATCACACAGAAAATAAAAGCAAAAAGTCATGATAACTGCACACAGATCAAGTTTAAATCTCATGTCACTAGAAGGGTTGTACAATAGACATCATTTGGTATATTTAATTTAAAAATTAGGATCTAACATTTTAATAGCAACTTGTATCAGAATGCTTGAGTCATATTTACAAGATACACTGCAAACAATGTTTAAAAACTAGTAGACAGATCATTAGCAGACCACGGCATGATCTAATGCATTTCTTTTCCTGGTACCATTATCAGTAGGGTCCTTCAAAACATCTCCATTTTGTCCTGTTGTACAGGACTGCTATGGGGAAAAGACATTGCAGAATGAGGAATGCAGTAATCATTTTTGTGAATATCTGTAGTTTCATTCTGATTTTCTGGTACATGCTAAACAGCAACCTGTCTCCGGGAATAACTGTTAAGGGGATGTTATGTAATTAAGGCTAAATCAAGGCCAGGTGACTGGTGCTTTTCTCCTTTTTATTTTTTTGCTTAGCTATACAATAGCTTATAAATATTCAGACTTGATAAAATACTTGGATGAAAGAGATGACTAAGAGTGTGCTACCTCTTAGATAACAAAAAAAGTCTCACTGTGACCTGCTTGAACACTTTGTTTCTCTGACAACCTTAGACAATCTATTGTGAAATCCAGCAAGAACAAGAACAAATTTTATTAATACTTAAAATGAAATTAACTGAATTTTATTTCTGTCTTAGAAAAATGGTGATTGCCAGTGTCAAGCAGAGCAGGAGAGTGCATTTATAGACTGGTTCCAGTGGCTAAGTGGCAAAATGCGTTTTTCTTTCACACAAGAGACTCGATTATTTTAAAGTATGTTTCTTCTGTATATTTCAGAAGGCAGGTACCTGAACTGCAGTCAAGTGGTGCTTTAGGAGCGTAACTCCATAGTGTTTGACGAACAGATTTGACCTTCATAGACTAGAATAAAGTCCCATCAGTCAGCTGAGGTTGCCAGGACTGGTTGAGCTCCTTACACTGACACAGCCCAGCGCCTTCCGCAACAGCAAACTTGCTGATGTCAAGGACAGCTGAAATGATGCTTCAGCACCTAGTGCCATCAGCCTGAAGTGACACTTGCTTTCTGGTCACAAGAACTGACAGTATATTTCACCTGAAAGAAGAAGTAGTTTTGAACTGCTTTGTAGTGTAAAGGAGTTTTACCACATTCGGACAGGTGTTTAAAAAGGCCTAAGAGCTGTCAGTCCCTTATGTCAGTGCAACAGCTAACATTATTGTCTCCATCTTACATTTTCTCAAACGTAAGAGAAAAGGAAAGAGGAAAGGGGAAAGAGGAAAGAGGAAAGGCTTGGCTGTGACTTACTGTCCCGGTTTCAGGTAGGACAGAGTTAATTTTCCTCCTAGTAGCTGGCAGGGTGCTATGTTTTGGGTTAGAATGAGAAGAGCGCTGATAACATGCTGATGTTTTAATTGTTGTAGAGCAGTGCACCTATACAGCGACCAAAATCTTTTCGCACATCTCGTAGCTCACGCTGGTATAGGGTTCGGGTAGTTACTGTTGATTTTTCAACATCCTCATCCTCATCTTCATCCTCCTGCACACTTGATGGCCCAGCCCCGTCTTCTCCACATCCAGACTTAGCAGAAGACTTTCTGCGTTCTAAACGACCTGAGTTTCTATACCATTTTTTCACCTTTTCTACAGGGGCAACTTGCACTGCTACGGCTCACTTCTCTGACCCAGCTACAGGGTCTGCCACAGGGGTTGGAATACCCTCTGCAGGGGCAACTTGCACTGCTACAGTTCGTTTCTCTGACCCAGCCACAGGAGTGGGAGCGGCTGCAGGAGCTGGAGCAGCTGCAGGGGCTGGAACGGCTGCAGGAGCTGGAGCTGGAACAGCTGTGGGAGCTGGAGCTGGAACGGCTGCGGGAGCTGGAACGGCTGCAGGAGCTGGAACGGCTGCGGGAGCTGGAGCTGGAACGGCTGTGGGAGCCGGGACTGGAACGGCCGCAGGGTCTGTCACTAGGTTGATAGTAGCATCAATTGCAGCTCGATAGGCACAAGCCAGACCCCAGCACGCCACAGTGATTTGTGTCACTTTGGAACTGCCAGAGTCATGACACCTTTTTTTCAAGCATTCTACTAGTTTTTTAGGATTTTGCAGTTGTTCAGGGGTGAATGTCCAAAACACTGGAGGTGCCCACTGCCCTAGAAACCTGCCCATATCCTCCCACACTCCCTGCCACTCGCAAATATCCCGCCTCAAGACAGATCTCCGGATGAGATTCCTAAGTAGTTGTTTAACCTTAATCAAAACCTGAAGCACATTCAGGAGACATAACAACAAGAACATGCTGGTCTGAGTATCCCAAGGATATTCAACATCTTGGAGAGCTACCGTAACTAGCTCGGGGGATAAGAGGGTGGTGAAGGAGAAAGGGAGAGTGAACAGGTAGGAAAAAATATCTTCCCCTGTCCCCTCCACAGATTGACTCCCTGATGAAAAAGGCAATAGGTGTAATTGCTAATAGTTTCTGAGATATGGTTTCCGAAGTATAGAGTCGACGACAGTGCTGAGTACAAATACCAGGTTAGAGTCATGACCAGAAATCTCATCATTTCATAAGCCATCGTTACACCACACAGTACCATAACAATCTTAAACCAGGGCCCGGAAAGGATAAACAGCACGACAGGGAGCACATACAGAAAGTAACTTGCTATAAAACTCAATTTGGGAAACAGGCACAGCAGACTTGAGATTAAGGCAATCAACATTGTGACTAGCAACTATTAAGCAGGTCGAATACTTATACCAATTTTAGTTTAACACACTCTGGTCAAATCTGTCGATATCTCAACCCTTCGAGCCCCACGTTGGGCGCCAAATGGACTGTTGTGGTTTAGCCCAGCTGGCAGCCAAACACCACACAGCCGTTCGCTCACCCTCCCCCCTCCCTCTCCGAGATGGGGGAGAGAAACGGGAAAGTGAAGCCTGTGAGTTGAGATAAAGACAGTTTATTAAGACAGGAAAATAATAATAACAATAATAATAATAATAATAATAGTATTAATAGTAATAATGTGTATGAAATAAGTGATGCGCAATGCAATTGCTCACCAACCGTTGACCGATGCCCAGCCTATCCCCAAGCAGCCGGGCCCCCCACCCCGGCTAGCCACCCCTATATATTGTTCAGCATGACATCAGGTGGTATGGAATACCCCTTTGGCCAGTTTGGGTCAGCTGTCCTGGGTCTGTCCCCTCCCAGCTCCTGCTGCATCCCTAGCCTGCTCGCTAGCAGGACAGAGCGAGAAGCTGAAAAGTCCTTGGCTTGGTGTAAGCACTGCTCTATAACAATTAAAACATCAGCATGTTATCAGCGCTCTTCTCATTCTAATCCAAAACATAGCACCCTGCCAGCTACTAGGAGGAAAATTAACTCTGTCCTACCTGAAACCAGAACACTTACTAGCAGGAATATTTACTGTGATCAATTTTTTTTTTTTTTTTTAATAATGAACTGTCAGAATTCTGCCTACACCTAGTATTAATGTTATATTGGATGAAGTGCCTTAGTAGTCCAGTAGTCCCATAATTTAACTACTATATAAAACTATATTAGATAAGTGAAAAGGCCTTGCTTTGAAAGACCTATAATCTTGTGTTACATCAAATGATTTGCAGTGGCAGAATTAGAGTACACTTAGACTTCAATATGACTAGTTAATTGAACTGATGTATTGTTTCTAGATGCTAACTTCAGCAGATGGTACTAAAACTTCTAAATTCAACCAAACAGGCTCACTGGACCATTTTTATTTTGCTCTCTCTAATGCTTAAGATCCTTGTAATACAACTAGCTCTCATGTTTGTAGCTTTGTACACAGTACACTCCCCCCCCCCAAAAAAAAAAAAATAATAATAATGATGATGAGCAAAAAGATACAGGCAACTGGTTGATTCAGAAAAAAAAAATGAATGGAAAGAATAAGAAGGAAAATGCATTTAGACTTAATTAAAAATCTTTTACACCTCTTTGTCAAGAATTTGAAAGTTGATTCACTTGTCATTCATCTGAAGATCTTGGAGATTTTTTTTTCTGCATGAATAGATAGTGTTTTTGTCCCAGAATAGTACCAGATGAAAAATAGAGACATTACAGAGTAACTTGGCAGAAATTACTTCATAGTTACGCAATTACATCTGGCTACGGATGGCAAGGTGACAGAAGTAAAAAAGACTGGAGGAGCAAAACAAAATTTTTCAAAATATCTCAAAATATTAAAGGCTCTATATAATACAGGGCTTTACATCCCCTGATGCTCATACTAAGTTTCAGTCTGTCATAACTATTCCTAATGTGGCATATGTTTTCTTTGTAAACAAACTCGCAGCATAGCAGCAGCCTCGACCTTTGCAGTGAGTCTGTATAACCAGTGCCTGGTCTGCTTACCATGAATGTATAAATAAACCAGACACAAGGCCCTGCCTAGGACTGTGTTGGAGGTAGTCATAGTTTCAGCCAGCTAAAAACAAAGGACCTACAGCTTTTCAACTTTCAGATTTGTTAATAACAATTTGCACAACTCATGTCTGCCCAAATGAGGGAAAATCACTATCCCCAGAGAACCGTCGGGAGCAGTCACATTTACACCCAAAGTTCAAATTCCAAAGATATTTCAGTATGGCAATAAGAAAGTCTTTCAGATCTGCACTGTCTCCGGGCAGGGTTAGCACACGTCCTAAACCTCCAGTTTTAAGGGCTGGAGAGCCCCTTGGGTTCTAGCTAACAGATACTGGGCAATTAGAAAGGTGTCCAATTATCAAACCTAACTTAGAATTGCATTTCTATTTGCTCTCCTTGTTTACCTTCTTTTATTAGACTAGCTGATAACCTTGCATGAAATCTTGCTCAATAA
Organism: Cygnus olor; assembly: GCF_009769625.2. Lineage (NCBI taxonomy): Eukaryota > Metazoa > Chordata > Aves > Anseriformes > Anatidae > Cygnus > Cygnus olor. Next base: position 68,919,397 of record NC_049169.1, read on the forward strand.
ATGCAAATGTGTGTTTGGGGAGGGGTGGGAAGTTATTCTGCTACCCTTGCCTAATATTTTGAGTGCAAAGTGCAGTGAGGTGCAACAGGCAAATCCAGGTTACTCCACTTCCATGACGGTAACAAATCCAAATAAAGCTGAATGTGTGGAGACTTGTGAAGTTTCTGTGTTTGCAGAAATATCACAGACATAAGCTGGTATTGTCTCTGCCAAGATGCTCAGGGCCAATGTGAGGGCTGGCGTACACAAATGCTGGGTGTTAGGAATATTTCCTCTCTGGCACACATAAACTGAAGCAAGAAGCAGAGGAGTTATTTACTCTTGCTTTGAGCAAGTCCAAACAGAACTCCCAATCTGCTGAATACAATGTAGAAAGTGAAACCAAAAGGTAGGTCTGTGCTTACGCTAGTGAAATACTTATTATTTTCACTATGTTTCCTTATACAAACATCAGTTCTAGAAATCAAGCCAATGTAGAACAGAGGAACGCTTGTGTCTTGGCCTCCAGTTCTCTGGCCAACATAAAGCAGAAAGTTTTGGTAGTCTTCCAGGATATAAAACACAATACAGGCTTAATATTATGTGGGCTAATACACAAAAACTGCTTAGAAACTCACATAACCACAAGCAGCAATAACAGCTTTTCAGAGGTGCTCACTAAGGGTTGATGTGTTAGGTGCAAGCACTGAACGTGAACAACTGGGTGAAATGTCCAGGTTTCCTGGAGAACAGGAGCACACTAAAAACAAGGTTAGTGCAGCACATTTGCATTAACCCTGATTAAAAAACTCAGAGGTGCTACATGCCAGTGACAAAGCTGATGACAGCCACATGTAGTTTTGTATAATCAGACTGCTATGTTTTGGACAAAATAACGTCCTGTACAGTGGGCTATATGGGAAAGAGGCACGAGCAAATAAGATGGAAAAAACAAGGAAGCTGTTCTCTGCTACAGGTTAAGGGGCACATTTCTCCTTATTTCGTCACTTAGTGGCATTTTACATTTCAGCATGAGGCACATGCAGCTGAGTCGCACAAGGAGATGCCACAGCAATGCAGCAGATCGTCAGCTTACCTGCAGGCCAATGAGCAGCAACGACAACTGGTGATTGTAACAGTAAATTATTGTAACAGTAAATGTTAGCGGAGGATAAAGAAAAAGAAGGATGTTAGGAACCAATGGCAATAGAAGGTTGTCAATATATTCATTTGTATGGAACGCCTATTACAATAGTTTTAAGTGGACAGTTAGAAGTTTGAGGAAAGGCATACATCCCTAAATGAGTATGCTTTGACTTTCAGTTACAATATGAAAATTGTCTGTCTGCAAACTGCAGGAGCAAGAATCCTTTATTGTCTTTATTAGCATGAAGTTTTCTGTTTGTGTGTTTGTGTGGGCTTGCACATGTGTGTGTTTTCCTATTCAGTTTGGAATAAGAACCTTAAATTATGATATTAAACTAAAACCTTTGAAATGGCCTTGAAAGCATAGGGATTCAACAGTACACACAGTGCATAATGTGTCTGCCAAACTTTCTATTTTTACCTCTTTTAAGCTATTTTAATACCACTCCACTTGGAAAAGAAAACAGAGTTCCTTCTACTGTTAAGAATGCATTATTCTTTTTTTTTTTTTTTTTTTTTTTGAACTTTATGTTTTGCTTTGCAATTACCTAAATGTCGTGCATGGATAAAGGGTATTGATTATGCCTCTGTTTTTGGCTTTTTTTTTTTTACAGTCAAACCATAGAGTCAATAAATCTGCATTGCATATTTAGGAAGATAATCAGTTATCAAAATGGAAAAGAGGCAGAAAAATTAAAATGAAGAGTATTTCAGCCATTAAGTCTATATCTAGTATGTATCCACAAGATTTTCATATAGTTGTGTTTCAAAATAGTAAGAACTGAAAATTATTAGAGACCTTGAGGAGATGCTGATTTCATATTTTACCTGCCTTGCAAATCACGCAAAGCTTTCTGGGGTTTTGACATTAATTTGGGGGGGGGGGGGGGGTGGATCACAAGACTGTATTCAGGTTTGTTGATATGAACGTACATACAGTCAATTTCCTCAAATGCAATTTGAGATAGAGCAGAGGGAGGGAAAGATGCAGGTGTTCATCATGTTTTACCTCTGCATTTGCTATCTAAATACCACATGATTGTGGTGATGTGTAAATAGACGGGGTTAGTCTGCTTGAGCTGTCAGCACAGCTACTGGTATTACTGCTCCCGTAGCCCTGCCACGGTGGGGTGCCCAAGGCTGGACCTGGAGCACCTTGGCCAAGGGCTCTGAAGCCGCGTGAGGGACATCTGGTGTTGAAACCCGTCTGCATGCGCGGTCATGCAGAGGCTTTCCCTCAGGCACACAGGAAGGAGCTCCCCACACTTCCCCCGTGCCCTGCAGGGCAGAAACCAGGTGAAGAAGGGAGGGAATTTGCCTCTGGTGGTCTGCAAAGGCTGGAGGGCTCCAATCAAGGTATGTGAATGCTGTATTCAAGAAAGCTAATGCTTTCCTGTCACAGAGAGGGATAGTGAAGGTAAACACATTAAAGATGTTCACTTACTGCAGTGCTGACGGCTATGTAAACCAAAGATGGCTGCATAGATTATATACCAAAAATCCCTTCAGCAATGATTACTCTGTTGCTGTACTGAGAGCTGCTTTAGCTGTGATCCTAATCTTCTCCCTACCACTCTGTACTACCCCTTGCCAGTTCTTTGGTTTCTCATAGCATGCTTAGCTGTTGCTTTAAAAGAGTTTCACCTGAGCTCCTTGAAGTGCTAGTACAGCACGCACAGCATGAGGCCCAATTCCTGACTGAGACCCCCAGGCACTAGCACAGCACCAATGGCAGTAGTAATTTCGAGCTGGACCAGGTAGTGAGCCTCTTGCTGAAGAATGTGTGAGTAATGGCAGGCAAAGAATGCCAAGGAAGTAGGCTTACTCTCTGACTTTCTTTTAAACTTTTCTGTAATAGTCACATTTGCTTCTTTTCCAAGGAACGTGACCATTAGTGTATTATTGCATTTTTGTTTTTCTTTTCACTCTCATGTTTTCTGATTCTCTGAAATAATCTGAAGCAACCTGAAGCACTTTAAGACTGAAAAGAAAAATGTTGTATTTTCAGGCCTAATTTAAAATTTATGTTGTCAGAGGCAAATAGCATTCTTAACTTTCAGCCTACGACAGCTGGTAGAACAGATGACAAAATATTTGGCATTGTTCTCACCTTCAAAATGTGTCATGGTTCTGAGGGAAATCTTCTTTGTGGTCTTAAGGATTTCTTAAATACTATCAGATTCCAGAACTGGAATTTGCTTCGGACAGTTTTAAAAACTGTAATATCTTTTCTTCAGTTAAGGGACTATGTCTACAATCCTTTTAAATATTAGCAAATTCTACGTACTGGAAGTATAGCATTTCCTAATTGAAAGCAAATATAAAACAGCTGTAAAGGTCATTTTTTTTCTTCAGGTTTTATGTAAGCAAATTAGTAAAAGGGGAAGGTGATTACAAAATTGCAAAGTTTTGTTTCAAACTTACTTTTCAGTTTCCTGACCCAAGCATAAACAAATATACAGCCAAGTTCTGTTCTCATTAATATGAAATACTGGGTAAGGGATTTCATTTCCTTTAGGAGGAACTGAACCCAAATTTAGAGCACACATAGCAGCACTGGTTCCACAGAGTAAAATCACTGAACAATTTCTGTTGGAGGGGACCTCTGGAGTTTCTCTGCTCCCACCTCCCTCTCAATGTGGGACCAGCTTTGAAAGTAAGTCAGGTTGCCTTGTGCCCATGAATTTTGAAGGTCCTTAAAGACAGAGGCTCCGCAGGCACCCTGGGCTCCTACTTCACTCCTGTGCCATCCTCTGCACGCTCTGTAGACCAGACAAGCTAAAACACTGATTATTTGGTTAGACAGCATGTATTTCATCAGCTAGCTAGTAGATAGGAATGTGAAATTGCTGTAAGTAACAAGGTAAGAAGGTAAAGAAGGGTTTGTAGAAAATAACTACTGTAGTTTGTCATATCATTTGTCTTTTTTTTCTCTAAGTTCAAATGTAAAACAGAATCTATCTTAAACATCATTAAGTTGATACAAGAAAAAAAAAATCCCAGACACACTCACACAATAATTACTCTTTATCCTTTATTTCTGTGATTAGCCTTTTCTAACTCACCAAAAGTAGTTGGTTTTAATCACTGTTGCGGTCTCATTTCCTTTGTAAATATGAATGGGAGTGCTGAGAGGGTAAGAGTCATTAAGGCCTGAATGGTAGGGCCTTCAGCTTAGGCATCAGCACAGCTGTATCCTATTCCTGCCTCTCCTGCCTACTCTGTAAAGTACTCCCAAGCTGTTTCATCTCATTATGCTTTTCACTATTTTTTTTTTTTTTTTTTTTTTTCTTCCCTTCCAGGCTCCAGTTCTGGGGGGGGGGAACCACACACATTGGGAAACAGTCTTAAGGAGGTATTTCCTCACTTCGTGGTTCTCTGCAAAGCTCCTGATTACTAAGAATGGCACTGAACTTCTCAAGGCCCTCACCTAAAACTAATAATTAAAGATAAAATTGAAGGGTTCAAAGCTGATACTTCAAAAGATCAGTTTCATTTCATTAATGCTCCCTGCACCCCTCCTACTTCAATTAGGATTTTTGTCACATAAAGTTCATTAATTATCATACTTTGGGATCTTGGCAGTTTGAAAATAATCACAAAGCATTTGGAGTTATAGTTTTAGAGGATTAGTTCATTATACTCAGAGACTGTTGTATAACCATTGTGCCTAAGTTATCTGATGACAACAACAAAAAAAGACAAGGGAAACATTTAAAACAGCTTTTTTACCCCATCATTCTCTTTGTTTAAACACATTTCCATTGTCACTCTGCTGTGAAGCCAGGCGGTCAAACATAAAACATTGCCAATTGCAAAATCTAGATGTCGTGGAATCTTAACTAGACATATTAGTTGCTTTGCTTTGTGTGTGTATATATATACACACATACATGATTAAAATCAAGATCCTGAAAGATACTACTATGTCACTCACCTAATTGATGTACTATAGATATTTAGAATAAAAAGAAATCATGCTTCCTACACATATTGAAATACTGTAACTAGATAGAGGAAAAGAAAACATAGCGAATACACTTCAGGACATATTTTCCTCTTACATAGGAATGAACAATTAGAGAAAATTCCAGGCTGCTCCTAAAAAACACACCAACTCTCGGAGTGGAGTTAATGTAGGGGATTATTTCTCCCATTACCAATCTGACTGGGTTTGGACATTATTAGTTTCTCTAGACTGCAGGTTTTAAATAATAAAAAGAAAATTTAACAAAGGAGGTCATGATAGTTGGGGTTACAAAAAGTAGGAGGGTAGCACAGGAAAAGATAGTGGACAGGAAAAACTGAGCTTCAATACTGTTTTGTTGATGTTGTTTGTTTGTTTTGTGGGGTTTTCGAGGGGAGGGGGGTGTAAAATGGAATACGGATACTTTGTCCAAGTTCCATATGCAGAGATCCCCATGAGAACAGTTCTTGTTCTTCTACCAGAATATCAGATGCCTCTGTGCAACTCTTCTTTTCCTCATCAGCCCCTGTGATCTATGATTCATCCTCCAGGGGAGAAACAGCAGAAAGGGTATGCCAATGCTTGCTATACCACTGCAGGCTATATCAGAAAAGAGATGCAATGTCAACAGTACACACAGGAAGAAAGACCCTTAAACTAACCCACGTAGCTCTATAGGAAGTGGGTTATGAGAAAGTGGGAAAATACAGTGGATACTCTGCCTTCTGGCAGGTCTCCAGAATACCTAGCAGGCAGAGGAGGAGGGCATGGCTTTTCAGAGCTAACACTCAGCTCTGGCCTCATCCTCTCTCTGCAAGGATTTAAAGATTTTTCTCATAATTTTCTTTCCCATGTTTTTTATCAAAAAGAAAAAAAAATCTGGCCATTAAATCAAAATTTAAATCACACATTTACTCCATTTGAGACTATGCTGGCTTCTAAGCTGCCTTTAATTCTTTAAAACCAAACAACAGTGAGATGAATGGAGATATTGTGGCTTGGGAATAGAGAGGCACTGGTATCCCTCAGATGTTGGGTAGATATGACTCCAGAAGAACACTAGATTCTCATAAACCCTTGTTTATCTCCCAGAGTCATCTGATGGAGAAAGGGCAGCCCCATTTAGTTGAGTGATGCTTTGCAATGCTAAACTTTGTGAAAAGCAAACCAGCATTAACTGAATTGTTATAAACTTCAGAAAAGTCAGTTCAAAACAGCACAATGTCAAATCCTCATTTGGAACAATCTCCAGTCAGCAGAAGAATGCTGAGTGTGCGGCCCATGATCACAGGATCACAGAATGGCCGAGGTTGGAAGGGACCTCTGAAGATCACCCAGTCCAACCCCCCTGCGAAGCAGGATCACCTGGAGCACATTGCGCAGGATGGAATCCAGGAGGGTTTTGAATATATCCAGAGAAGGAGATTCCACAACCCCTCTGAGCAGCCTGTCCCAGTGCTCTGACACCCTCACAGTAAAGAAATGCCCCCTCATATTCAGACAGAACTTCCTGTGCCTCTATTTGTGCCTGCTGCCTCTCGTCCTATCGCTGGGCACCACTGAAAAGAGTCTGGCCCCATCTTGACACCCTCCCTTCAGATATTTATACACATTGATAAGATCCCCTTTCATTCTTCTCTTCTCCAAGCTAAACAGACCCAGCTCTCTCAACCTTTCCTCATGATATTACGTTGTATTACATTTTTCATTTCAAATAATTCCAAATTACTTTACAGTTATATACACAGCTTGCCTAACCACTTAAAAGCAATTACTGATGGGGACAAGCTCAAGCAGAATCACAAGCTGGCAGAGGACATGTAGCAGGTGGAAAACTGAGGCAATGTCTTGAGTGGCTAAGGTTTGGTTTGCTGCTCTGTGTAATACTGAGAGGTTATTTAGGTCCCTATCCAAAAAGTGGTTAGTACTGCTTGCCATGATCCAATAAACAATGGAGAGCTGACCAGAGAAAATGGTGATTGTAATTTTTAAAGTTTCTTTTGTACATAGCTAAAAAGGAGAATTTTTTACTCAGAAACTACTACAAGATGCTTTACTCGATTTTCAAGATCTCACAGAGAAAAGAAAACATACTAAACTAATTGCATGAAACTCAGAAGCTGTATCTCAGAATAATGAATGGCTTAGTGGATCTTGTGAGACTGAAAGTGTCTGGGTATTTTAAACATGGTGCTTAGACCACTAAATTATCCCCTCTGGGAACTGAGTTAATGTTTCAATTTCGATTCAGTTAAAAGATATCTCATTGGCACGTCAAGCTAGAGGAGTGTTGCCAGCGTCTAAGAAAGGTATTTCAAGTGTTTGTCAGGGGCAGATAATGCACTCTGGTGCTGTTATTTCATGCTTCGACATTACAAGGAAGAGCTCGCTTTCCAACCTACTCCGACAGCCACAGGAGAACAGAGAAATGGCTCAGGTGGCTCCATGGTTCTCGATGTGTGATCAGGGTGGCTGCTGTAAGATGGCTGCGAGATGAAACTGTGGTGAGGTACAGGACCCCTGGAGCTGAGAAAACTGGAAGGTAAACCAGCTGGCAATGAGAGGAGTTGAGTAAGCCCGATACAGATTCTAGATATATAAAAGACAGAGAAGGAGAATCTGCCCTGTATAAAATCAGCTGCTAGTTTTCTGAAGGGGAGGAAACAATTGAGGGATTGAAATATTGTTGTAATAGTGGAAACTATTTCAATCCATCTGCTGTCGCTCAAGGGAGAAATCAAAATGCTGCACTCTCAGAGAGAAAATCAAGTTGTCTTCTGAGCAAGGGAGGAAAAGGGGGGCTGTGTTTCAGAGCCGTTTCCTACCTAGCACAATGTGCTGTGGTCACTGTGTCTCACCTACTAATGGCCAAAGAGGCTCGTTCCTCCAGGTAATCGACGTAGAACTGGATTCTGGTGTTTGTTCTGGCAAAGCCTGCAGCGACTACCACATTTTCTGAAAATACTAATTGCAAGCTCCTAGTTAAAATTGGAGATATGCTAATTTGTTCTTTAAAAAATTAGCAGCCTCATGCAAATTAAAAACAGACTTCTGCATCTTCAGTCCATGCTAGTTTATGCACTTACTTTCTACACAGCCTGTTTTACAATCTCTGTACAGCCACAGCCTCCTAAAATATAGCTCTATCACTGATTACAGGGCTTGCAGTACAGCTCCCTGTGCTAGGGAGCTCTGTAGCTTGGCAGTGACCATTTCTGGGTGATTTGTCATCCTTTGGAGGTGCGTCTCTGTCATTTTATTATTATTTTCTTTAGTGGGGTGCCAACCTCTGATGATTGAAATGCTGGGCCTGGAGCCAATCCTCTAGGCTCTTGGAAATGTGCTTGTCACCAATGAAAACCTCAGGCTACTGTTGTGGACAGGTGACAAATTCTCCCTATTTAGGTTGTAACCAGCTCTCAGTGTATGTGTTGTTGGTACAGTGTATGCATGTAAATCAAACTGCTAGTGCTGAGGATAAACAGTGACAGTGTTTGAAAATGTTTGAAGTTGTAGGGTCGATACAGAGAGAATAAACCTTGCCTGAGTTATGTTTTCACTGAAAACCTACCACCTACACATTTTTGGTTTAATTCTTTGTTATAGGGCTACACTGTTTTAGGGCTAATGAATTTTAAATGGCTTTACAAAGATTCGTGCTTAATATCTTAGTAGTATCTGCAGTACCGTTACGTTATCGTCTATAATACTACAGTGGATCACAATATCTGCAGAAAAAAATGAGAACAATTCTGCCCTTGTAGAATACCTACTGTGGCGTGGGGGGACGAATAAGCCTCATGGAAATATAAATAATAAATTCTAATAGTCACAGGTTCATAAATAGGAAGATATATGCACGCCAATAAGGTATAGTGAAACAGGCACATTTCTAAGACTGACTGACTGGATGATTTTGAAGGAATCATTTTGTCACTTTTGGGCTCAGTTTCCAAATATGAAATGTAAACTGATATGATTCTTACCACACTATGTAAATAAAATGCTTTGAGAATGTGAATACAAATCAGCATAGAAATGCAAATATATTATTTTCTAGCTACAGCCCCATTCTGCACATGCAAACAGGGAGTGAAGCTGGATTTTTCCTTTTTGTACATAAGTGCCACTAGTGGAAGTTTTGCAAACCAGATTAGGTCCTTGGGGACATAAGTGCATTCCTACTGCTCACAGTGTGTTTGTACAGTTGCAAAGTAACTTAAACTACTAAGCAATTCTGCTTGTGAGTGTATGAAAAATACCAGCCTTCATCTTACCTTGTTAGCTGCACTGGTTCTTCAGTGTTAAGCAAAGGAAGAATTGGAACCATAATATAAGAAACTGGGAGATACATGACTCATAAAATACAGAAGGAGTCTGCAGCCTTTTCAGGATGGGAAGAGACCAGTTCTGCCTGAACAAGCTCGCTTCTACCAGTAGAAAACTTCTGCTAATTTTGCTCGTTAAAAAAAATGTTCTTGAAAAAGCAAGAGGCTTCACTTAATTAAATGTTAGCTGGTTCTTGCATAATTTATATTTCACTTTAGTCGAAAGTCATCTGAGAGCCCTGAAATACTATAGCAGAGCTATGTGATAAATTTTGCCTTTGTTTATATTGCTGCCATTCCACTGAAGTCTAAAGAATACTGTGTGGTGATCAGGTCTTGCTTAATTCATTTTATGTAGAAGATGAAATATTGGAAAGCTGAATAACTTGTCCAAGGTCAGTGACACAACAGGGAGCTGAATTACCAGGAAACGACAGCTTCTATTTGCCTGCTGAACTCACTAGACTCATTGAAAATTTAATTCCTGCTCTGCTGACTCATATGTAGCCACAGAGGTGTGGCTGCACTGCGGGTCATAGAAGTCTTTCTAGGGACGCTGCTGAGTCACATCTTCTTGTTTGGGCCTATTCTGTGTATATATTCAAAAAGGATTGCCAGGTCTGGTTGTAATGATAGCAGCTGTTCAAACCAAAATACGATGTTATTTCTGCTGCCAGCAAGCACTGCAGTTTTTCTATCAGTTAATAAGCAGACAGCATTCTTCTTTAAAGTTAACCACAAAAATATCCTTAACTTAAGGAACAATACCTTTCAATAAAGATAGAAAAACGAAGTTAGAGGTGTATATTTACATTTATCCTATTAAGATAAATAATTTGAAGGTTTTAATACACTCTTTAATTTTGAAATGTACAGCTTTTAAAATATTTTTGAGTCTGTGTGATTCAGAATAGTAACAGTGTCTATACACTTTTTTCCTGCTGTTCCAGTCCAGCCTGGGGTTATTCTCCCGCCAAGAGTTGAACAGCAAAGAACTTGGCATTAGCTTTCATGAAGACTTTTACACATGCTTATGCCCAATGATTAATGTTATCAAAGTTAACAGGAATATTTATATTGTAAAAACTTAAGTATGTATTAAGTCTCTAACAGATCAGGGACAACATCAACATTGATTAGGGCTGACTAAATATAGATAAAATATGTAAGTATTTAGAAGTAATAGGACAATTTAAAAATAACTTTGCAAATAAAATCAGGGTATATTTGCTTGGTATTGTTATCCCTTGTTCCTGTTCCACAAATGTACAAATGAGTGAAATCTGCTGTCCACAAACACATGAGTTAGTCACAGCCATGCTAATAAGGGATGTGTAAGTAACTACATGGTTTTCTATTCACACATTTAGTTGTTTGTTTTTTTTTTATCACAGCACTGAAGTTAAATGTTCAAATTAAGAACAGTTTTAAGATCTTACTTTTTTTTTTTTTTTCATAAAAGATCACAAAACTGCTTCATCTGTGAAATCAAGCTTCCACCTGCAAATCAAATGACAGCTCCATATCCTAAGGAGGATCCTTTTGCTTACACAAGAGGACAGAAGTTACTCACTTTACAATACCTTACTCTTTAGGTCCTCCCTGAGCATGGTTGTCATACCCAGCCCTATTTCCCATGTCTGCTCTTTGCAGGTGCTGAGCAGCAGCCAAGTTCTCTCCGCACTTGTCAGGGAGGGAGCACAGCACGCTGCAAAGACTGTGCCATCAGGTTGAAAGATGTTGCTGGTGAAAGTCTTCGCACATCTCTGAAGAAGATGGGTATATATCATGAAGGAAAGTCCCTAATAGAGAATGCCTTGGGGAATAAAAGTAGCTTTAAGTAATCTTAAAGGGGAGCCAAACCCCTGGGCATGAGTGGAAGAGGTGACAGAGCCTCTGCACGTCGCTAAGGGACCTGATGGCAAGCATGGAAGAAGGCTTATGGTAATTTCTTCTTGGAAATTCCTGTTCAATCTTATCAGCATTTTATATAGGGAGTTTCTCCAAAAGGTATAGAATATGGGGTATCCAAAGGCTTGATGAGGTTGTACCCGCTTTTTTTATAGACTGGTTTTGAACAGGATGGGATAAATCTGTACCCTCTGGGAAACTTCTGTCATTTTTATTTTTGGATTTATACTTCAGAGGCACAGTGCAGTCAAAATGGTTGAAGTCTATGAAGAAGTATAAAATGATGAAAGTAATACTGCAACCTGTGTAAGCAACTAGATGAGAGCCTTTTGTTTGATTCCACTACTGTAGGGTGCAGTATGTCTTTGTGAAAGGGACTAACTGGGGTCCCCAGCAGCAGTCTTTACTGAGAGTGGGTAGCCCCACTTTCATCTAGGAAGGCCTGCAGAAAGTGGATGCTTACCAAGTCTAGGAAGAAAGAAGTGCGCAACTGTTTTCAGGGCTGTGGAGCAGCAGTCTTTCCCTCATGAATCTCACCTCGCTTGAGAGCAAAATGACATTTTCTACAAACCTGAAAACAGTGTTGGTAAAGGTCATTCTTTGCAAAATAGTATAAAGATGACCTATATATGGGGAAGAAAAAAGAGAGAGAGAGAGGATTAATGAAAAGGTGAGCACCACAGCAAAATAAAAAATCTGAAGATGTATTTGAACACGTGGTTGGTAGTTGTAATTTTTTTAATTTTTGTGGTTACTCGTTATTTAAGAGAAAAGGCTGTCTTGAGAATAGAACACCCCTTCTGGATTGTCAATTCAGAATAAACTCTGCTCATACTTCTTACAGAAAAGTCTTTATACTAGTAAAACACTTTGTAAACTCTGCACTATCAGAATAAAAAAACTTTTATTTTTTTCTATAAGAACTTTCTATTTTTATATTTCATGAATCAGAAAGGTCACGAGCCGAATTCAAAAAAAAAAGGAAGGGAAGAAAGAAAAAAAATGCTTTGTAGGCATGAAGGATAAAATGCTGAACATGAGATATAATAAACATGAGAGTTTATTAGAAAATACTGCACATTACTTGTCACAGAGATGTATTCTTAATATAATAAAGCAAATCCAGGAGAGATTTGCCATCTGATGTTACCCTCCCTTACTTGACCATTAGATGCTCATTCTTCCATTTCTTATTGGATCATTTTAAAAGCACCTTCTTGTCACTACCATGCTATTCTCCTGCCCTTCCCTGCTGAGCTGATCCATTTACTGAACTTGAAGAAGCAAAACTGCCTCCTCTAAGTTACTGAGTACATGTACCAGAGCCAGCAGGAGACGGGCGGAGAACAGTAGGCTTTTAAAGAGGGTGGGGAGGAGATTTGGAGGTAGTAAAGGACAGAAAGGAAGATGTTTGACAAGCTTTCCACGTCTAGTAAATTTAAGAGAAAGTTAAGAAATAGAGAACAAACGGGGGAAAAAAACATCTGTGGATAGAGAAGACCACTGGTCAATCATTTGAACATCTTGGGGCAAAGGAGAAAAAGGACCTGGAGACAATGGGTATCAGTGAAGACCTGAGGAGAGGAGAGCTGAAGTATTATCAGCTGTGTATTAAAGGTCAAATCCTATAGAGTGTATTTAGAGTTTGGTTCTTCTTTCATTTATAATTGCTTAACATTGATGTAGCTCCGCTGACTTAGCCATAGCAAGCTTCATGATCTGACCCTGATTAGTTGGTTGTTTTGTGTTTGTTTGTTTGTGTTTTGTTTTTTTTTTTTTGCTGTTATTGTTGTGTTTGTTTTCTTTTATTGTTGTTGTTTGTTTTAGAGCCAGTGATTCCTATTTTAGACCATCAGATCTACTGATATTCTGAAGTGGACTTTCGCCACAAGGAGGAAGTCAGAAAGTGCAAAAAGTGCATTTTTTGTTATTGTTGTTGCTGTTTTTTTCTTAACGGAAAAATGGCATTTAGGGCAAAAGAGATGGTACATCTGTTAATCTTAATTGCTCCAACTAAAGACAGAGTGAGGGAAGGTTTTATCCCTTCATCTATTCGTATTCTGTTAGTCTCATACTTTTTTCTCAGTATTAGAATGACAGAGATAGCTGAGCATAACTGTTCTTCTTCGTATGTGGACAGAGCCTGTGAAGAAATACAAATTCCCCCTTACAGACAATAACCAAATCATGCTTTCTGTGAAACCGGAGTGAAATTTCAATACTTCTGCTGGATCAGGGAGGTGATCTGATTCCAGTTATTATAAAGGCAGCAGATTGTAGCCTATTGAATATAAAAAAAAAAAAAAAAAAGGTAAAAAATTAACAACCTAATAAGTAACCAAGCAACAGAGGCAAGATGTCATTGCTAAGAAAACTTTAGCTTTAATATTCTCTGATTTTCATCCTAAGTTTACAGAGCTGAGAGGACATTATCCCAGGCTTTTGCCACAAAAGGTCCTGTATCGCTATCTTGTTTTGTGCTTTTCATGCCAGTCAGCAGCTTTTTCACCAGGACTTCACCAGAGCCCCTTATTCTTTCTTTCTCTTAGCTGCCTAACAGAACTGAGCTTATGTAACATCTGTCACAGACACCACACTTACACTTCTTAGTGCAGTGTAAAGACAGTCAAGTTAGCTTCTTTACACAGCAAATTACGCTGTGCAGAGCACACCAGCAGATGCTGCTTCTGGCACCCTACCTAATCTGCTAGAATTATCTTGGCTATCTCAGCTTGGTACTGCATTGAGTGGGGAAGACATAATACAGTTGATGCGAATGCCTTGGTTTCTACTTCCAGTATTTTAAAATGTGGTTGTTTTTCTTCCTTATAGGAGTACTATAAAGATAAAAGCATGCACACTTCTGAAGTACTCAGGCAGCATGGTGAAAGAAACCGTGCACGACTCCACTGGAATCCTTTTGGGGTAGTGCAAGCTGAGCTGGCCCCTCACTGAATGATTCCTTCCAACTACAAGTCAAGCAGTGGATCAAGCACAGAGAAATAAGGGAAGGAAGGATTTCTCCTTATCCCCAGTCAGACTAGTAGCCATTCAAGCATATAGTTTTGGAAGAATATGTAAAGTAAGAAAAGAGGGAAATTACTAGGTTGTGAAAGGGCAAGAATGGAGAATAGCTTAATTAAATTAACTGAGGGAATATTTACACTTCCCATTTCTGAGATTTGCAATTCTGTAGAATAATCTCCCAGAGGAAGTCATGAAAACCTCATCACTGAGCCATTTTAAATGAGTTGGAATAGCTCTACAGCGAACATCAGTGTGTGGGCTGTGGACTGGCTTATGGCTTCTCTCTCTCTTTCTAATCAAGCACACTCCCCTTATATCTCTGTGGCATGAACTGTGACATAATCCATATCAATACGTTAATGTATTTGAATTTTAAAACCTGCATAAATACTTATCACAAACAAATTAATAAGATTACCAAGAGGATTAATGTGCTATTGTTTGTCACTCTTCTGTTTTCTGTGATCATACAATATAAATGTTAATTTAAAACTTTTGTATCACTCTTGAAAGCATTTCATGATGTGGATTCCCCTTTTATACACATTTATGTTGAAAACTTTCAGCCATAACTTTGCATAGTACCAAATATTTCTTCTCTTGTCTAATCCTTGGAAACTTAAGGTAAAGTAATATCTTTATGGGTCAGGATCCTTTGTTTTCTCTTTTTGTACATTTTAGCACAGACATTTCTGAATTCATGAAGGAATATTTCAGAGGATTTGAATTGGCATTGCACAGTCCTTGGGACAGAGCCCTAAAGGAGTCCTCTGCAGAAGAGATGAAAACAGCAGCATCAGGAGCTCATCAGCAGAGGTCACAATTCCCAATGACTCATTTGGCATTTCTTTGGCATTCATTACCAAATGTAGACTCTTACACCTGATTATTACCTGAACTGTGTGCTGTCATTTTGCCTCTAATACCTTGTGCTGCAACTGTGGAGTAGCTATTTCACATATTGTTTCTCCCATCTATGTACCAACTGGGATAAATAACAAGGTCTAAATATGTAGTACACTTTGCATAGTACACAACCTTTGACTCTTCAGCCTGGCTAATTCTGTTGCTACTCTATGGAATTAATTCCATTTTAGCTTACTCTGATGCTTTATTTACTTTATTCATAAATATCTTGATTCTTTAGCACACAAATGATTAAAATTGAAATGAGAAAGGTGGACGTAAGTGGTATTTATTACTAGGAGGAAGACAGTAGTTACTGGACCCACTGCAGTTTTTCCTACTATTTCAATTAGAGACAATATTGTGCTTCACTTTCTATTGGAAAATTATGTTTAAAGTTTCCATGAAAAACATCTGCTGTATTCCACCCCAGCACTGGCATTTGTTCAGAGATAGATTAAATCATTCATTCCATATATGCTAGTAAATTTAGTTTTCCTTCTGCTAAAGCTGTTATTGACCGTGGGTTATTGAAGCACTTATTTTCTAAAAGCCGATTTCAAACTTTTTCCAATTTGACTACTCTGCAAGTAAATAATTTACTTTTATCTTTTGCTATTCTTTGCACCTTGAATGCAATGGTTGGTTCTGGACACACAGCATTTTGAAAAATCAGGCCATCAGGCTTTCCCAAACATAACTCTTGAACATTTCTTTTAGTCTTGGCTGTTGATGATGATGCAGACAGTGTTCTTCAGAATTCTTTATTTTAGCATAACATGGTTATTATAACATGGGCAAAGGTAATCAGAATCCCAGCTGATTACTTTTTACATTTTCTATCTTGAAACACGAGAATGGCTCATTAGAACAGAGCTGCTGTACAACACGCACCAGCAATTCCCTCAGCAGTGGGGCACCTGTGTGCAGCTAGCACAGCAGTAGTGTTTTACACATTTCAACATTTTAGATAAAAGCGATTTGGCTATCCTAAAATTAAATCTAAATTTTGAAAGTGGGTATAATTATTACCTTTTTACAGTAAGATAAAGTGAGATTTAAACATCTCTAGCGAAGACAACATAGCTAAATGCCACCAGAAACAAAATGAAAGCAATAAAAACTGAAATCTGTGATTCTTTTCTTATAGACACTTGCAAATGATTTTCAAGGGAAATTAAAGAAGTTAAGCGCCTAAGTCCTCATGGCATTGTCTATATTGTGGGGTAGCTACACTCCATGGCCTGTTTTACACTCCTGGCCTGCTCATTATCCTGAAATTTTCCAGAGCAATACAGCTCTCTCCTAGCCCATGTATCCAGGCTTTATAGGTGCACATCCAGGTCTAATTCTGAAGAGGAATCCGGATGTAACTGAACGTAGGTACATACCTGGGCCTGAGATACTGGGGACACGCACAGAGACACAAAACTCACACAGGCTGTTTAAGTAAATGGGAGCTAAGGCAGTGCCTTAAGTATTGCTTTTCATCACTTTGATTTCTCCATCCGTATTTCTGTATTCTGAACTACCTCTTAGCCAGAGTCAGAAAGGAGATCTTCCAAGATATTGCAGCATTTTTTATGGCTTTCTTGTATTCATCTTAATACTCAACTTTAAACTGAGTCCAAATAGAGTCCAATGCCCAAAAACATATTAAGTTCTTAGACCAAAGATGAATTGATCCTATCATGTGTTTGACAGGGTCAGGATTCTGAATTTGTTACAATGTTGATTTTCATGCCAATACATCTTGACTTTCCAAGACATGCAGGAAAAAAGTGTTTGAAAATGTTTACATGCATACTTGAGCCTTGTACAATAGCTACCATTGTTGCACAAAGACCTCTCTTCGCTTTCGTGTACAAAGAATCAGTACAGAAAGCTACGTGTGGATGGTAACTGGTAAATTATTAGTATCTCTAGGCAAATTTTGTATCTGCCAATTTTTATACTGCAGAAATTGCCCCTTATATGTAGTTTACAATCCTCCTAGTGGTACTTAAAGATTATTATGTTTGAGAAACTGAATGATTATTTCTTTCTTATGATAATTCATGTAGTTTTATAGATTTTTATACAGAACATATATACTAATATCTAGGGTTGTAATTCTTCCATTGTATCCAGTGCAAGCCGAGATCTGTAAAATAAAATGGCTATTTACAATCTCTGCTGTAATAAAGTCCTGTGTAAACTTCAAGAAATAGGCTGTCTATACATATCGTCATTAAAAATAGACTGTAAGTGAGGCCAGATAATATCTTTCTAAAACCACCAGGATATTTCATAAGAGTCATCCACAAATCTGTCTTGTGAATGATGTCATGTATGAAGAGAAACTAATGAGATCTGGCTAGACTATGTATGTAAATGAAACCTGACTAGAAACACAATTCTCATGCCTGCCTTTTGCTTCTAATGCAAACAGTAGCTGGGTAAAGGTATTTTTTTTTTTTTTTTTTTTTTTTTTAAAAAAGCGTGATTAGAATGAAACCTCTGCAACATACCGTCTGAGGCTTTCAGTCACCAAAAATGAAAATAATGAAAATCAGGACATGAGCAGTGGCTGTGTCAGGCTTCGGGGAAATAATAGCTGTCTTTCAAATTAGAAGGTTTCGCAAAGCCTGTTAGGGAGTACACAGCAGCAACCCACATAACTCTGCTCTCATGTTAGGGAATCCAAAACACAATTCAACCGGCAGTGCTGCATGCAGGCTTCACAAATATTTGATTATATCTCCTCTAAGAGCTTAACAAAATCTAAACGAATATTGGGAAAGGTGACTAATAGCTTAGCATAAATATTCCAGACAAGTCTTCCTAGGCATTTGTATAAAGCCACTCAAATTAACCTGCTCTTTGTATGTGTCTGTACATCTAAATCAGTGCATTTACATTCCTTTTATTTGTTACATAGCATTCACATAGACCTATATGCTGGACAAACGTGAATTAATGAAATTACTTGCTACATAAGAATAAGCAATTAATTTACAGTATATGCCAATAGTATACAGTAAAAGAATAATGCTTTCAGTCATTTGTTCACTTTCAGATTTTTTATTTTATTTTTTTTTATAATCTGGTCCCTTTACCAAGCCTAACCCATCACCCAGGTTACTCTATCATTTACTTAACTTTAAGCTGATGTTTCTAGTTAAGCAGATGGTAGACAGTTTGAGGCCAGTCTTGGGTATATCAGTCTCTTCACCCTGTGACAGCAAAGAGAGCTGAAAGATCACAAAAACAGCTCCAGTGGAAAAAGCTATTACATTTTATTAATCAGGGCCCTGAACCAGGAATCATTACTGTAACAATGCAAAGTGGAGGTAAAATATCACCTCATCAATGTGATAGTATTTTACACCCATTTCATACTTACGTAAATGATTACATATGTGAAAGGCAATAATGAATAAATGGACTAAACCACACAGTAGCATTAAACGTGAAAATGCAAATGTATTTAGGATTCACTAGGATGATAGAGCAAAATTTTAAACTACCGCTTTTTTTTTTTTTTCCAGGGCAAGTTCTTCCTTACATTCATGTCCTACTTAGGGCTATCATCAGATTCTAGTACACCTTCAGATGTATGTGAACAAAGTTATAATGCACAAAATTTGTAATTGCTACAGGTTGTATTAGTTGCTGGTAAGGTAGGAAGGCATGAGCTGAATGAGCTGAGAGTCTTCCAAATAAAAGGTTGCATTTTAGTTCATTAGCTTGTAGGAAAGGTAAGGTTTTGATGAGAATCTTTCCTGGATGGCTGCTAATCTTTTTGTTCTGCACACAGATACACTGTTGCCTATTGTCATGGTAACAGTTGGCACTGCTGCTCTCTGCTTTTCTCTTTTCTCAGGGTATGGGCACCCGTGCACTTCTCTCCAGGTACAATTTTGCGATTCTTCTGCTCTTATCCTGAAAGCTTTGGATTTGCCCTTGCCTTTCACAGTTGATAATCCACCCCAACCCCCAGGAAAGGACCTTGCTTTATTCTCGGGGACAGGACACCGTGATGCAAAGTGATTTTTTATTTTCCGGCCACAGAAGCCACCAGCTCATGTCCATGTTCTGCCTCGGTCTGCGCAGCTGCAATAGGATCGCTTGGCTCCCCAAACTCATGCTGAAATTTGAGCACATATAACGTGTTGTACACATGCACCTGCTGACCAACACATTAATGTATTGAATAATTTTTATTTGGTAGTTGGAATAAATCACTAAAGAAAGAAAGAACAAAACTAGCAGCACCGTTTCAAGCATGTTTAAGCTCACCCAGTCTTCCACTTGCTTGCAAACTCTGCCCAGCTGGCTTTCTGTGCAAAGTGTGGGGTTGGACCCAAGCACGCATCCCACCAATGAGCCTGCTTGTGCCTGCCTGCCTGTGACTCCCACCCCTGCATTCCTTCTGCTCTTTGCTCTTAGAGACCCTCCTTGCATTCAGATAAAAGGACAATTTGCTTCTGCCGAGATGCATAGCTTCTGCAAGCTAGACAGACCTCTCAGAGTGAGATGTTTGTCCTGCTCATAATGCAAACACACCACAGGAGTGACAGTGTTTTCCAAACTCTTACAGACCACCCCAGATCACTCCCACACTTGTCGCACTCACCTGGTCTCCAAATGGAGCCCTGCATTTGCAGACTTCTCAGCCAGCTCAGCGAAGGGCAAGCAGCTGTGAAGAAGCCCGGGGGCTGCTTGGGGGGCTACACTGACTGTCAGTGCTCCCAGAGGGCTGGGGACAGGCTGATGTGCTCGGGGGGACAGCCTCAGCCCTCCCTCCCGTGGGAACTGGGAAGGGGACTCTGTGCAGGACACAGATGGGGCTGCAGGCACCAGGGCATTTACCAGAGGAATTGCCACCTTACCAGAGCCAGGTAGTTTCTTAGCTCCTTCGGATAGCTTAAACATGAGGACTGGAATAGGAAACAATATCTGGCAAGAAGACTTCAATACTATATTGAATAAAAGTCTTTGCCCTCAGTTCTAGACCTGTCATTATTAACTTGTCACTTGTTTTCACTAGTCTGGCAGTGTAAAAGGATCTGCATTTCTGATGTTAAAAACATAGCAGAAAAAGAAATAACAACAACAACAACAAAGTTTTTTCAGATCCTCATTACACTTTATTAAGGATTAAACCAGGGCGAGGTGGGTGCTGTTTATTTTCCTTTTCTGGCCGCCTTTGCAATAAACACGCCAGCATAGCCAGGAAGCATCTCTTGACTCATTCAGTTAGTGTTATTAGCTGTTTTTGCTTACCTTGTGTTTCACCGAGGACTAACCTAAGTAAAACTTTGGTTAAAACCTGGATGGAGACCTCAGGCTTTGGCCCAGTATTTTTTCTGAGTGCAAATGGAAAAAATGAATATATGAATGCAGACTTAGTGCTACAGGCAACGCTTGTAAACACATAATAATAATGCTGTGTCCTTACCCAACACTATTCATTTGCTGCTCTCAAAGCAGCTAATATTTACAATAGTCATATAGGAGAGCATTGTTATTAATTATTAATATGCTTACAGATACAAGTTGAGATAAAATACAACTAAATACCTTGTCAAAGCCGTACAACAAAATCCAAATCTATGGATTCTTGAAAAAAAAGAAGAGCTTAGCAGTGACCTGTTTTTCACCTCTCCCTGTTCAAGATAGCTGGCCACTCACTTGTTATGACCCATACCATTTGCCTGTAATTATTAACAGCAGTAGGAATTCAAACTAGTTAGGGAGGCCTAAAGGACTTGTTGTCCATGTACAAAAATAAAAACAAAACAGAAGGCCACTGGTGCAGTGTAATGGGAAATGGTCTTTCTCAACCATAATAATCTTAGAAAGCACTTGTAAGTGACATCGGGCTTGAATAGATAATACAGCGTTTTCAAAAATATATACATATTCTGAGTGGATTTTGCTTTGCTTGCATTCTCTACTATAATCTTTCATTCCCCTTTGTTTTTTTCATTCATGTCTACCCATCTCCCTGACATGCTTATACACAGGGCTTTTCTTAACACACAAGAAATCTATTAAATCTACTTCGGAGTAAGTAAACCTGCATAAGAAAGGATGCTGGTATGATTTTGCACTATCTCACAGCTCTCTGCATGTGAGTATGAAATGTGAGTAGCAATGACTGACAGCTAGGGGTGGGTTTTCCACAAAAGAGCCCGTATTTATCCCAATACACTTGTATCCCTAGCACAACACAGTTTCCACGTTAGGGCAGCAACTGTCTCATGTATGAAAAGTCTCATGCATACCGTAGAGGTAGTGGCAGCTAATGGCATCAGAAGCAGGTAGACTGGCTGCATAGTTGTAAAATAAATCATTAATGGGAAAATAGCTTAGGAAGCCAAGAGTGAGGACCCCAGACTGCCGTTGGTGTTTATAAGGTATAAGGAGGTGTACAGAAACACAAAAGAGAAATATCAGTGCACTGGCCAAGGAAGAGGCAAAACTCAGTGTAGAAAGAGTTCAGAAAGCTGAATAGATAAGGGAGAATTTCCCCCATCTTAAATGCAGCTGGCAAGGAGAGAGCTGTGTGCCATATACCCCCTTCGTTTTAACCTGTGCTTCAGAGAATCACAAGCAGTCTGCCCTGTTATTTATGGGCTTTAATAATCTCACTCACGTAAACATGGGCTCTAAAGCAGAGGATTGATTGTAACTTGTTCCCAGGTATAACATGAGTCATTTGGGCCCACATTTTGCAGTCAATTTCCAGACGCTGCAAAGGTGAAGAGAGACCAGAATATTTTTTCTCGTTCCTAAGTTATTACTGGCTCAAATGTCCTGAATACAGATTAGAATTACCTGATTATACTAACCTAGGGAAAGAGTTGAAAAAAAATCCATGATTGTATTTCAGGAAAATAGTCTTCATTAGACAGTGAAATCTGTCTCCCTCTCCCCCTCTCCTGTGTACTTATACCAAGCACATAGTGCTTTTTATAACCTTTTTTGGGGGTACTTGAATCCAGCTGAATATTGTCTATTCTATTGGAAAGATTATGAAGCCACCTAGGACTCATCTCCTAGGACAGCAATAAACCAACCTCCCCGTCAGTCATAAACACATAACATGCCTACATTTAATGTTTGCTCTGTTCCCTTTGAAATGTTAATCATCTCTATGTAAATTCTAGCATACTGAAACTCAGTTCATATTAACTTCAAGTTACCTGATTTAGACACAGTAAAGGACAACCATTTATCGGCTTTTTTTTAAAGATCAAAGAAGCTTGTCCCTAAAATATGTCCCATAACATGCAAATTATGCTTAATGTCTCTAATTAGCTTATAACTTGAGGGTGCTTTCTGCTGTTGAAATAAAGTATTACTGTAGCATAGTGTTTATAAACTCCAAGGATCTGATCTCAGCAAGTCACAGCCACAATTCCTGCCCCGGTCTATGACTGGCCTATCCTCACTGGTTCTGTTACAAAAAAAAATATATTTTTTTTTTTCACCACCTCCTCCTCAGGTTCAGTACTGACATCAGTGGGGAAATGCTCAGGGAGTCGAGACTCTTCCATGATAGGTGCACGAGTGACGTACATCCATGAGCGCTGTTGTGCAACATCTTCAACAACTGGGTGCGACAAGGTCAAGAGGCTCTATGGGCTTGCCGATGAGTAAGAAATTAATTCACACTTTAAGCTTATTCTCCACTGCTCTGTGTAATACAGTGAGATAAGTAAGCCATGGTGGTTTTCTTACTTTAAAACCCCAGTGGCAAGAAACCCTCATGCTTCCACTGTGAGGTAGCAAAGTGAGGTCAACACTACATCATATGTCTGCAAGTGACTTCACCTGTTATTTCTCACAGTAAAATAAGAATTTGCCTTCTCCTGTAAGCTTTAAAGCAGGAAACAAGAAAACAGGGTAGTCATCATGTAGCAAAACATTTTGTCTAACTTCGAAAGCAAAGCCTTAGTCATCTGGTGCAAATACATGTATTTAAAAATAAAAAGGTGTGGTTGGAGACCAGACTAGCAAAACTCCATAGGGAATACTGCAGACTCTCTGAGAAGCTACTTGGTAGTCAGGAGGTGAGAACACAAAACGTGCAGAGATGGCTGAATATTTGTTACAAATGCAGCCCTTCTTCATGCTCATGAATCATTTCTTAACTGATCCTGATTTCTTCAAGTACACTTGTTGTTGATATGCTACAGGGTATATCTTTAAAGCAACATTGCTAAGAAGCAAATATCATTATGAGTTATGTGCACAGGAAATGGGAACTTGGACTGATCTTTCTCTGCTGCTTTATTACATCAAAATATTACAGTGTAAGGCTGTTAGATTTTTTCCTGATTTTTTTTATTTGTGGTCTTTCAAATTATTCCTCAGTAATTTCTGATGTTTTTATTTGAGCATCTCTAGGTTAATATGCAAAAATGAAAAATGCTGCTAATAAATAAGAACTGGGAAAAAAACTTTAAGAACCTTAGGATGTAATTATTTTCGAGATAATTCAACTCTTGCTCACAGAAATTTGGACAACAAATAATGGGTCTGCACAAAAAGCAAAACAGATTGGTGATTCTTATTTTTGAGGATCTTTAAAACTTGTCCATTAAAATAAAGCAAGCAGTAATTCCAGGACTTCTCAGATAGGTTGTTCCATTGTGTAATTTTCCAAGTATGTTGGAATACTGAGTCTGCATGTTCAGCACAGATTTCTAGGAAGAAAAATGTGCAGAATGGATTTGAGAACATGCACTGGCAGCCTGCAAGTTCCATGCTGAAATCTCTGTTGTGCAAATCCTAATATGCTTGAGTATTCAGATAAGCATCTAAGCATTAGTAAAACACAGACCTTTGGTGTAGGATTTGACCACAGATATTTTTGTTGCTGTTGTTTTGATTTACTAATTTTTTGCTTGTGAGGCTTTAATACCATTGATTACATTACTACTGGCACTGCTGCTGGGTGTAGGAATAGTTTCAATTTGCTGATGTGTTCAAAAACCATCAGCTGGAATGTTTTGACTTACTATCAGCCTGTAACAGGATAGCCCCTTGTCTTACAGTGCAGCACAACCCAACTCTCTTTGACCTCTGCTTCATAACATGATACTTTTAAGGAGACACATTCAAATAATTGTTGGACAAGATGAGAGTGGTCATTATGTGATTTATCTCAATGTGATAAAACCAGGGAAAGGAGAGGGGTCTTCAGATGGACTCTGGTGCACTCTGTCACTGGGACATGAATAAGGAGTTGGGCATCAAGAAGCTTTAAGCTTTTCTATCTGAACTTTGTAGAAACTAATGAAAGAGAGTGGCTTCAGAGTCTCTAAACAAAATAAAGGTTGTGAGTTTAGGAATTAGAGACAGAAGTAGAAGGTTGTGGCTGAGACTTCCTAGAGAAGCTACAAGGCTAGTTTCCTTCAAGAGAAGTAGCTGGCAGAGAAT
The DNA here is from genome assembly GCF_009769625.2 of Cygnus olor. Classification (NCBI taxonomy): domain Eukaryota; kingdom Metazoa; phylum Chordata; class Aves; order Anseriformes; family Anatidae; genus Cygnus; species Cygnus olor. The sequence goes on from NC_049169.1 coordinate 68,944,096, forward strand.
TAGAGAGCTGAAGTCTTTGAACAAAGGTGTCCTAATATTTGAGCTGGAAAGGTCAGAACAGACTGGCTTGTACAAGACCTAACAAAGTGTAGCTTCCCCAAAGGAAACTTTTTTCCATATGAGTCATGTTTTTGCAAGAGCTGAGAACCTTACATTGACACAAGTGTGCAAGGAATGTGAGGGCAGATGGGTGAGACTGCCTGAGCCCTACATACAGATATGCAAATTTAAAGAGAACCACCCCAAAATTATAACATTATGGTAATAAAGAAATAGATTTACATGTAGAAATTCGAGGTCATTCTTCAACAACAGTAAATCTCCCACTGGAGGAACCTTGCATGCTCCCTCACCACTAATTTAAACCAACAATATAGTCAAGTCGTGCCAGATAGTCAGTATTACAAGATCTACAGGTCTAATCCACTTCCCTGTAATATGAATTGAATAGCATTTAGCCTGTATGGTACAAGTTAGTGTAGACCCATCTGACATGGACAACTTTAACTTTTTGTCTTCCTAAAATCAGTCAAATTTGTATCAAAATAAAAAAAAATATATTGGAAGAGGGGAGCTAAACTTAATACATAAAAGATAACAAATACAGGATATAATGAGCAGAATTTTTCGCTCTTCTAGCCAAAACATGACTCACGATGCAATTTTCTTATGAATGACCTTCCATGACAATATTTGATTAGCACACAGTCTTCCATAAAATACTACACACATGCTTCCAACACTGCTTTAAAGCACTGTAGGGTCAGATGTAGCTGAAAATGGTAACAGTTACTTGCTGCTGCTGTTGTTGTTGTTCCTAATATGTCAGAATAAACATAAAGCAATAGGTTTATTATTCTGAGGTTAAATTGCCTTTTGGTTTTAATGTGGTAAATATTACTGAGATTTTTTCTCTTCTTATACCACCCATAGCCTCTAATGGGACTTGGCCCTCACTGACCAAACATGCAGGGGTAGTCCTCACTGTGGCTGCAGTCTGGGCCCATGAATGTAACTGGTGATATGCAACGACAATGAAGTATTTGGGTTCTGTTGTCTGGACTTTCACTCCATCGTTTCAACTTGATTTTTTTGAACAATATTGAAAGTCTTCTTTTGCAGCAAACAGACCTAAATTTACTAGTCACTTTTTTCCGTGTATATCTTGATGAAACATGATATGCCTTTAGTTCACAGGAGCTTGAAGCTTTATTTGTGAATGAATTATGTGTAACAGCCTGATTTACTGGAGTGTTTTGGGGACATTTTTTCTACCTGAGTGATACCAAATAGAGTCAGGAGCATCTGCTCGAAGTTGTCTGATTTCACCTCTAGACAATTTGAGCTGTAAGGAGTAACATGGAGCTCTGGCAGTATCAGCCACTTCCTGAAGAAGACCTTCAATTTTTTGCTTGCATCAAACAGGACACATTGGAAATAATGCATGGATTTGAAGATGTTATACTCTCTTACACAGAAAGTTGATCTCAATGAATTTAAGAAATCATAAACTATTCTGTGTTGGATATCTGGGGATATCTGGGGATACTAATTTTAAATTCATCAAATTATCCTGGATTAGAAGATGTTTGGAAGTATAAATTATGTGACACAGCCTTAGAAACCTGTCATAAAATATCAGGTAAATCTGTCTGCAGTTTGTTGTATTTGGTCACCAACAGGCAATTCTGGAGTTAGTAGCTTTGCTGGTGGGTCACAGACTGGAGACCTGGAACTGAAAAGCGAAAAGAACTAAAATTTATTCTAACTGGCACTAAAGGCTTGGTTTCCTCTGTAATTTAGTGGACTGTGGTTAGTCTGCTTTTGCTTTGATCTGCTACATATTTGTTTCTTCCCTGTCATACATTTGCTCCTGGGAGCTTCTGGTTCTTGGCAAGCTTGAAAATCAGGCAATTTATTTTGGTAACTAAGTATGGACATGGAACCCTTGCTTCAAATATCTATTTTCTTTGCCGATAAATCGCTGGTGGGCAGCTTCCTGCCAGCAGCACAAAGGCCATGAAGGAATATACTGGAAATTAAGAGCATTTAGACAAATCATGACTTCACAAGTATCATGTACTGCAATATTGATTTGTATTTCTTTATTGAAGTTAATTTATTATTATTATTATTATTATTATATTATATTATTATATATATTTTATATTATATATATTATATATATTTATATATTATATTATATTATTATATATTATTATTATTATTATTTCTTTATTTAAGTTTCTTTATTTAAGTTCTCTTAGCATTATTGCCTGCTCTGTATATTTAGAGAAGGAAATAAATGCAACATCTCCATTCCAGAAAAACAACTTTGTGGCCTACTCACTGCTGAAATCCATTAAGTGGATGGATTTTTCCCACTGCAGGGTGGGAAAAGAGGCTGGTTTTTCTCTTTAGGTTATATATTTTTCAGCTGCCTGATAGAGTACGAGCTGGTCTGTGTGATCAAGGCCATCCACCTGACTGCTGGATTTTTGTCCTGCATTTGTTTATATCAGCATCCCTTGTGGATGTCAGAAAGCACTTATTTTCACAGCACTGGAGTTGTACAAATACACTATTCGTACAGAAGCACTCTGTCAGTGATAGGGAGCTTGTAGCCAAGATGAGAGCAAACCTGGCAGAGGCTCCTTTCTTCAGCTCCACCTGGTTTTGCGCAAGATTCTGGCGACCCTTTAACCCTGCGCCTCTAACCGGTTAAAGTCAGCTGGCTGATGCTGGGATTGCTGTTGTTTAAGGTCAGCAAAGGCCTCATCTTTTTTCTTTGGTTATTGTTTTTTTCTTGATTCTAAACTCTTTCCTGTTGTGTTATTGCATAACGGGGGCTGCTGACAAAACTTGTGTCCCTAAGGCTGCTTTCTCTGGGATAAGCTCAGTTCAAAAAGTTGCCAAGTTGCAGTAACAGCATCTGTATTCTGCATAAAAATTCGTTTAATGATTTTGGATTCAACCGTGCCACTAAAGGCTTAAGGAAGTATTTTTACAACAGAAACAGACCATACCAAATACTCAGCAAGCTGTTCAAATGTCTGTGTCATTACTAAGACTTTCATTTCCACTGGGACATAATGCTGGGTTGGGTTTGTTTGTATGTTTGAAATGCTTGAAATACATGACAGGCTTCTGGTTTTCTTCTGCATTTATTCTTTCTTCTCAAATACAGTTGTTAAATGTTACAAAGATGCACTGCTTTCTATGGGTGCTGAAGCACATGGACCTTTTTGGTGAGCAAGTTAGATTCCATGCATTACCTCTATTTCAGATTTCCCACAGATTTTGGTAGGTACAGAATCTGTTAAAAATAAACTTAAAAAAAAATCATGTAATTCTTATGATCCTGCTTAAAAGTTATGTATGTTAGTGTTTGAAACACTTCTCATTTCCTCTTTAGATATTCTAAAGTTTCATGTTTCCTTCCATGCAAGGCAAGATTGTCTTGTTTGACCTACATGTGGCTATCCATTTTGTTCAGCATTGTGCTCTCTGTCAAATTTACTAGCCAGATACTTTGTTGGTAATCTGCTCCCCGTATGGCAAATTTGTTCTGAAGACTAACAGAGGACTGGAGAAATGTTTAAGGGATGTGATAGTAAATACAGGGGCTGTAGTTAGCATTGATTCTTTTCCATGCAAATTTTCCAAAAACATAATGTGCCGCTTATTTCTAATAGTATTTTGGCTTTGGATAAATTAACAAATATCTGACATACTGGATGAAGCACATATTCCAAAAGCATATGTATATTAAATGCTCTGATACCTATACAAGTAATTGGGCTTTTTTTTTAAAAAGTACATAACCAATCCTTCCTGTCTTGGAAATAACTACAGTGCCTCAATACCGAAAAGCAATGAAGAACTATGACAACAAAGGAAGTGGCAAATTATCTCAGTCTTATTTTCTTCTTTTTTTTTCTTTTTTTTTTTTTTTCTAATCCTGTGAAGACCTGGGAAATGCATTTATTCACAGATTACTCTCTGTCACCAGTGTAACCAAGCTCTGCTTCTACAGCTAACTCTTTCGTTCCTGGCAATCACAGTAAAAGTGGCTGATAATTTCTTATATTATTCTTGGAACGTCTTTCTTTTCTCTAGTTTCCTTAGGAACTAGCTATAAACACCTAATATATATATATGTGTGTACATTGTCTAGTAATACTGCACATGTGCAGAACAGAATCAGGTCTTTTTCAGATCTGCAACAGAACAGTTATGTATTTTTTCCCCAGTGACAACTGCTCCAAAACCAGTTTTATCTTTCCTCCACTTACATTAATGCCTGTGTATTGTGCTACTACCAGCTCCCTAGCCAACATTTAATATAGCTTTACTAGGTGAGTGTAGAATCTATAATCTTTTCAGATATACAGCTGTAACACTTGTACATTTTTGGCACAAGTGTGTCTTGCACAACTGTTTCAAAATCTATTTCTCATCCATTTAGATCTATCTTTTGAGCAATACAGTGTTATCTGCCCCACTGTGTTATCTCCCATGGGAATGTGGAAGCACCTTCTGATGTCAGTCCTTTTGGGATGGTTTTCAGTATTTTTAGCTACCTGCATGCTGCTGCAACATGGTCACATACTGCTGCCTTCCTTCCTGTCACCTGTGCTGACTGAAGCCTGCAGCCTGAAGCCTGCAGCCATGGCCTCTTCTAGAGTTTCTTCTCTTTGGAAAGGTGTTCTTGTGTGAGCACTGCTATGGCACTAATATTATACTGGAAACATGGCTTTCTCATTTCTCTCCTCTTTTCTTTTCTTTTCTTTTCTTTTCTTTTCTTTTCTTTTCTTTTCTTTTCTTTTCTTTTCTTTTCTTTTTTCTTCTTTTCTTTTCCTTTCCTTTCTTTTCTTTTCCTTTCCTTTCCTTTTCCTTTCCTTTCCTTCCTTTCCTTCCTTTCCTTTCCTTTCCTTTCCTTCCTTTCCTTCCTTTCCTTCCTTTCCTTTCCTTTCCTTTCCTTTCCTTTCCTTTCCTTTCCTTTCCTTTCCTTTCCTTTCCTTTCCTTTTCTTTCCTTTTCTTTTCTTTTTTCTTTTCTTTTCTTTTCTTTTCTTTTCTTTTCTTTTCTTTTCTTTTCTTTTCTTTTCTTTTCTTTTCTTTTCTTTTCTTTTCTTTTCTTTTCTTTTCTTTTCTTTTCTTTTCTTTTCTTTTCTTTTCTTTTCTTTTCTTTTTTTTGACTCACTGTGTTACTGAAAATGTATCTTCTGCCAGTGGCATGAAAAGTGCTGCTGCTTTACACGATCTCTTCACTAGTGGTCAACAATTTCTGAAAGGGTTCCCTTGCATAGCTGAACTGGCAGAAGATTTATTTTGTTGTTCATGATCACGTACACAGCACTGAACAACTCTTGTTAAAAAGCATATTCTTTGTCTGTGCTTTGTTGCAACAGGCACTCTTTATGTGTGGTGCTTGAAACAAAATCTGGCTATCAAGCAGGAACCAAGCATCTCCTTTCCTCAGTAGACTTTCTCTTTTCCTTCAACATTAGAAAAGGGACACACACACATAATAACAACTGCACTGCCCCATCTCCTGCCACAAATATTAGGACATTCATCTGATACTCTTGTGGCTTCTTTGAATGCAGTTTAATACTCCCACTAGGGTTTACATAGCTGCTTTGGCACGGTGGCCATGTGACAGGGAGCTCTGCCGCTGCAGCTCGCTGTAAAACACCAGCAGTCTTCGGGGCCTTTGGCATACTGCTGCTTACTCCTGTTTTCTGTTGAGCAGGGCTGCTTCATTCCTCCGTGCTTTTGCAATCCCCTCTGTAGTTGTCTTTTTTATAGGATCTGTTTAAACGCCCTTCCCCCTGCCTTTACTCAGGAATTTTTATTTTCTTTTTCTATCATTTCCTGAGATTCTGGATTACTTAATTTATTTCAGATTCCCAAGTGTTCTCTTTGTCTTTCAAGCTTTTTGCAACAGCCTGACCTCACTGAGATTTTCTTGTGTTCTTCCTAATTTGAGAATAGTATCCAGCTTTTGCACATGATGCTTTAAGAATAATAAAGCATGGTGACAGAGCTTTGAGAAGATCATCTCTTTGATTTGCAAGTCTGCCATAAGCTTTCTTGCCCTTTCTAAAACCTGAAATATTAAAAAGTTAAAACAGAGTTTAATGTTCTTGGTAGCTTGGCTGATGGAAGGAAGAAGAGTGTGGTGAAATGGCACAAGGAAAGCAAAACTGAGTGCTGATTTGGAGATAGAGAAGAACTGAGCTAGACTTGCAAAGGAGCACAGATCTCAGTGCAGAAATGAAGTCATTGGCTACAGAAAGAGCTAAATGGAAAGCCAGATGTCAGTTGTAACGGAGGGCTTAGCACAGGAGTGGGAGAAGGATGGTGTCACATGGACAGTAAACACAGAAAACAAGTGGGCAGGTAAAAAAAGAAGTGATAGCCATAACAGACTGGCAGGAGGGATGTGATTCATATCACCATTCAGACTCCTCTGGAAACCAGCTGGAGGTGCAGAGTTTTGCAGAAATTATCACAAGAGAGGGCAGGTGCACAGCCAATGCTGGAGAGAAAATGCAGCCTTTGGGGAAAACAAAGAGCAGAGGAGAGGTCATTCTGTCACAGCTTACTTGCTTCTGTGCAATGCTGGTCCTCTTTAGAAGGAGCAGAAGTGCAAATGGAGGGAGAGAGAGTTCAGGTTAAAGGAGACCATTGGGAGAGGCAAAGTTGATGAGGAGGAGGCAGGGTCCAAGGCAGAATGGGTGTCAGCTACCCTTAGAGCTAGAAAAGGGAGTTGAGAAAGAGAGGAAAAATGAGAAAGTAAAGCTAGTGGGAGCAATGGAGCAGCAAGACAGAAAGGAAATAGAAATAAAATGGATGTGTTAGTGAAAGGCAGTATTTAAAACACTGAACCTTTGTTCAGGACTGCTATTTTCTGTGAGATTTCTCTGGTGGTAAGGGAATTGACTGGTGAGGTAAATGAATTAAAGAGTGGAGGGAACTTGATGCAGGAAACAAAAGCAATTCTTCTTAAGCAAATAATAATAATAATAAAAGCTTTTGAGTATTTAATACCAAATACTGAAGGTGAGGAGGAACTACAGAAACTGCAGGGGTGCTAATTCTAAGTGAATAATTACCCTAAACATTTTAAATATGCAGAAATTGGGGGTGGGGTGGAGAGGAATATTGCTGAATTAAAAAATAATAATTTCAGAAAATGGAAAGTATAATGATAAAAGCAAACTGCTAAAAATCAGGCTGGGTTAACCTTTGCTACAAGCTGGGAGAAATGGAAATAGATGTTTGGAAAAAGAAGAGATGTATTAATGGCAATATTTAACCAGGGAGCTAGAGAGTTGTGATCTATGAACTCCTTCTAAGTGCTTAATGAAAGATAACCCTGTTGTCTGTGAATACAAGCCTGCCACACGAGGCTCCTGCCTCCTCTGGAAAAAAGAGGTCCACAAACCAAAAGAGGTTGAAAACCACCTGAGCGACAAAATCATGTGAGAATAAATAGCATATGACAGAACTATACGAGCATAAGACTTAACCTCCGGACCAGCAACTTAGATTATGCGAGAACTAAAGAGACAAGTGACTGGTTGTACCCGAGTGAGCGGTCGCCCTTGAGGATGGAGCGCTCTCCAGTACAGCAATACTTGTTCTTAGCAACACTTGGTACCAGCCACTGCCATAGTGGAGCATTTTTAGCTTTTCCTTCACAAATTCCTACCTGTCTTGTATATTTATAACTTTTACATATATACATGTGCTACTATTTTGTTGTATTAAAAACGCTTTTGTTATCAGTTACTGAGCATTTTCTTTAATGCACCTGAAAGCCATATATGTGAGCATGAGTAGAGGCCAAAACAGAAGATGGTATGGAAAAACAAAGGACTAGAAGTCGTAAGTGGAGAATATTATGGAAAAGCAACTAAAATTTCACAGCAGATTGCATTATCCAGAAATGAAGAATATGGTTCGAGAAGATTCAAGCAAATAATGTAATTTTTCTTAAAAAAAAAAAAAAAAAAGTAGGACTGTTGAAAAGGAAGATGAATTAAAGTAACTGTCTTTTTGAATACTGCAAAACCAAAAGCACTAGACTGCAAATGAGAAATTCTGTGCTAGAGATTTAAGAAAATATTGTGCTCTTCGAAAGACTGAAATACTTGAGACATACCAGTATAACCGAAACTGAAAAGGAGAAAATTTCAAGATACTTACAATGTTTGAAAGTACTGTCAATCACGTAACTTTCAAAATCAGATCTGAGATCAGAATGCATGAGGAATCTAGAGGCCCAAAATTCAGAAAAAGGCTTCTAGAAAAATATAGTTTTAACTTAGTAAAGACTGTGAGAATGAACTTGGCCACAGAACAGAGCTATATCTGAAAGCAACTTTTGAAATGCAAGCTAGCTGATGCTACAGAACTACATCACAAAATAAAGGTGCAGAACAGATCTGAAGACTCAGAGGTCAGGCCTGAAAAATTGTAATCAGAGTGAATTTGCAAGAAGTAATGGAAAAGACTGGCTGGAAGACAATACAGACTGTTGCTTTCTTTCCCCTTTGCACAGCTGTATTCATATGAAGCAAAACCATTTTGCAAAAGCTTCCCATCAGTGACTACAAGCATCTTCGAAAGAAATAGTGTGAATATTGCTTATGGGGATTCTTTGTGGGAACTGTTCAAAAGGTGGCTGTGTTTTGGATGGGATTTGCAGTTTACAGTGTAGGTCTTTACTTCTGCCTAGGGTAGGATCCCATTGTTATTTAGGGAGTGCTAATCAGTGTAGTCAGAACAGTTCAAGGTGTGATTCACCTGACCAGATAGAGGCACCCGCATGAGAATGAGATGAACTGCACCATATACTATATTGACTGTATTGACCTGCTCACTGTTGATGTAAAAGTGGCCTTGGGAAACACCTTCATAAATATCAGTTGGACACAATTAGGTAAGTAAGGTTTCAGTAACACTTTTGTAGCTATATTTCCATCCAGAACAAGTAGGTAAAACTCATGTCACGCAGTGAACAAAACATTCTTATTGTGGCTGTAACAAAAATCAGATGTAAATGTGTAAAATGTAAAATGTAAAAATCAGATGTAACGTGAAGGGATGAAACTGCCCTACCTACCACTGGAAGAGCTGGTACTATGGAAGAACAGGAGACCCCAAAGATAAAAAAGTATGTATGTAGGAAAGTTTTAAGTAAAGGAAAATATAGCAAAACAAGCATACAATTTCTAGCAAACAGTCCAGTTCAGGAAGAAAGTGCTAATATGATAAAAGGTGAACCCTGTTAACAATATAACAAGTGCTGGAACAGATACTAGCTTGTGTCTAAATATACACAAGAAACCTTTAGATAAACAAGTTGAGAACTGTCCTGGATTTGTCTATGATGCTGGAAAAAATACAGACTAAGAATAGATTACTTATCTCAATATTCTGCCATAGCATTATTAAAGAATATAACCACTACACCGGTAATCATACGTCTAGTCCATAAAGACTGGCATACATATTATTCCCACTGTGGTAATAACAGAAAATGGAACATGATTTGATGTAAAATATCTTATAAAAATAGTATCACTCAAAGCACTTCAAGGCCAAGGTATCCACACTGTACTTTTTTATGGAAAATGGCATCGAGATTGCAACAAGGATGTCTAAAAAAGTCTCAAGGATCAAACCTACACTATTACTTTGCATTACTCTAGGAACAGGTGATCAGTTGCTGAAATGCTTACTGAGGACAGCTTCATTGTATAGTTGCTAGTATTAAATGGATACCACAAATTCTTACTAGACCCATTTAAAATATATAGGAAATAATGCACATGAGAAAAGATCACACAGTGAAAGCCTTTGTAACTACAGGGCTGTGTATATCTTACATAATGGCAATCCACAGGTGAAGCCTTTCCAGAAACTCCACATGAAGTTTTACCTTATTTGTTCATGCTACTACTGAACAAAGACAATTCTTAGAAGGAACACCCCATCTTCTGTTTCCTCCAGAGCAGAGAAAGCTTCTGCATCTCCTAGAATTTGAAACGGAGCAGGTTTTTGAGGAGTTGGGCAGCAGCAAAGGACTGTGTGAAGAAAAGCAGATGCTGAAGTCTACCAGATACTGAAAAGATCTGTAAAACAGAGGAGCCAGCTGAGAGACAGAGAATTTGTATGTGTAGTACAGTATATGATTTTCTTCTGGATGATTCAAATGAGAGTATTATTTGGAAGATGAAATTTCCTGGCTTAAACCAGTTGTGGCTCACAACCACTAGTGAGAGGACAAGTGGGATATTCAGATCACTGTATTTCACAAATCATTTCCTTTTTAATATTAATTTAACCTAATCATATTAATTTAACCTAATCATAGTAATAAATGTGATAAAAAATGTCCTTCAACTGCTCTGTGAAAGTTACAGACAACCACTTGACTTGTTTTGGTAGCTTTAGGGTTTCCTAACCTAGAAGTCTGTGAAGTTGTGGGAAAAGGAGAAGACGAATCCAGCAAAGCAGCTCTTGATCTTGAGCCTCGATCTTTTCTGAGATGTTGAATATGATATGATCAGTAAATGAAACATGAAGACCCGATTGTAGTATCCATCATCTCAGGCTGGATGACTGGGCCAAGAAGCTCATCATAGGACACATGACATGGACAGTAGGGCAAGCAAGTCTCTGAAGTTACAAAAGGAGTGCTCTCTGTTCAAAATTGCAATATTTTTCTGACAGGACAAGGCTGGTTTGGAGAGTCATCAGCCGTTTCGCTTTTCTGATGCTTGCCAGGAAAAAGCAAATCTCAGGCTCTTCCCTTGGAGTTTGCTTTGCATTAATTGACAGGATCTTTAAAGAAATTAAATGGAAAGTAATTGAATTCTCATATAAGGATTTATTGTCCCAAAGGGAAGAAAACTTTTGCATAACACGACATTACAGGGAAGTCATTAATTGCAGCTATAAAAAAAGTTTGGAAATAAACCAAACTGTTTTATTATTATTATTATTATTATTATTTTCTGTTGAGCCCAGAATAAAAAGCTTATTTAACTGTAAATATATACTTTATTGCCTGAATAAGTGCAGGCTTTAGCACTGTATCTCACAGACCAAAATCAGTCTGCTAGAATTTCTCACGCTGATGGCTGAGAGGCTAATGACCCACAGCTTGTTCAGCTAGACTGATGCTTTACACTAACCCAGAAGAGGACTACTGTGCCACTTGTACCAATGACCCCTAGAAAAACTTGCAGCTTTCAGAGCTGCAAGACATAGACCAGACATAGACCAGAAGCCCAGAAGTGTTACCAGGCTCTTTATTTACAGCAAAGAGAGGCTCCATTCTACCAATGGAGCAGTCTGCAGAGACTGTCTTAGGCAGCTTTTCTTTATCTTTCTCGTTTCCTCTGACCTAGGCTAATTGTTTCTTGCGTCTACACAAAGATACTGTAACTTCTGAGAATGTCAGTCAGTCTATTGGATGATTTTTTTTTCTCTCTCTGTCATGAGTGTACCAATTGTTGGATAGAGTTGTCGTGTGACCTCAGGACAAGTTGGATCAGCTTATTGATCTGATGGGAAGTGAATTATTTGAGAGGATTCATGATTTATTTTCTACCAGATTAGCAAATGGACCTAATTCACCGTGGGCTGTAACATCATTAGGGAGGCAAGAAAAACCCTCGTTTAGGGACGGGGCATAAAAGGACCCCACACTTCAGAAGCAGCTTCCTCATTAGAATGTGCAACATAAAACCACACCCCTAGCAATGGTCTTTTCTTGCAATGTTAAGCTTTATATTGTCTTGCTAGCTAAACAGCATGAAAATTTAAAGTTACAGCTCTGTGATATAACCTCATCAGATTTGATTCATATTGATGGAATACACAGAACCAACCCTAATGAATGCAAGCCTGTGAACAGGTTTTAGGTGGAGTGTCAGGACTGCCGTCCACTCCCTGCTTCAGAGCCTACTGGCTTTGCCAAATGCTCTGCTTAGCTTTAGCCCTCCTTTTGTTGGATCACCACATATTCATTGTCACCTTGTACCTGTTGGGAGAGGTGTGGGTGGATTTCTCTGAGTCTTATTCAATGAATGTCCTCCCAATGCTGGTTTTTAATTAATCCCATTTCAAGGGATTCATTGTTTTGTGGGCAGGGTTCTTTTGCCTCAGGAATTTTAAATATTTTGATTATGACTACATTATTCAGCTGAAATGACTTTCTCAGAAACGAACTTAGTGGTCTTATGTCTTCCCTGATCCTGAGGGAGTTGCTGGGAAAGCTACTGTCCTGAAGAGGTGGAAGAGGAAGGAAAATGGTGGGCTCAGACTGGAGAAGGATTGGAAAGAGTTCAGAGGAACCAGATTTTCACTTTATCCCAAGCTCCCAGAGATGGGTGGCCAATATACTGACAGCTCTGCTCCTAATCCTGCCTCACACACACAGCAGCAACATCCTCCATCCACTTCCCATCAATGATGGGAGCAGCAGGTATACCTGGCCTTACGGGCAGAAGGCAGAGAACAGTTGTCTCAGTGGCAGTCACTGCTCCAACAGTTCCTTTTCAACTCTTCTGTGGAAAGGAGGTGTTGGCCAGATGGGAATGTCCTGACGGATTTCTCCAAATCTCACAAATCAGATTGACCAATTTCACATTTGGAATCATTAGTCCATTTTTATGGTTAAAAAAAAAAAAAAAAAAGAACAATGAGAAAGATAAAATATGTAATATGTTAAAATATTCATGGAGTTGTTATGGTGATATAAACTGTTTTTAAAAGAGATTTTTACTCCTGGATGGCATGGCTTTTTAAAAGAAAATTATTCTTGAGTTCCTTTTTTAAAAAGCACTCAAGCACTTATCAGACTGTAGAAAAGACACACTCTTAGCAAACTTTGTGAAAACTCAGTGTGTGATTTGCTTTTAGCAAACTTTTACACTGAGTTTGAAACAGAAGTTTTAACTAAAAAGCAGTTTTCAGAAAGGAAAGCTGTCAATGCGAATGGCACCAGCCTGCACAAATGATGCAGGTGTGGTTTCGCTCATACTGTTTGGAGTTCAGGAGCTCCATTCCACACAATGACAAAACTCTGGGCTCCCAGAAATCAACATGAGTTCATGGTGCATGCCATCTTGCAGATTAATTCCTGTAAATACAGTCAAAATGTGCCTTCTATATGTTCCAGAACTAATAACACCAGATTTTACTTGATGACTGTTTAACACAAAATGCACAAGAGTCCTTGAACAATGGAGCATCTTCCATCACTGGATGAGCTCCCAGTTCATGAGACCAGTAAGTCATGTTACCATCGTGTAGCCCAATAATTATATTTGCGAAATAATGTGACTTCAAAGGGAGAGGTGGAGCACCTTCGGTATACTCATAGAATAGTCTCCACTTCAGAATAGCTTATAGCTTGGAGGAAAAGCATTCTCCTGGGAAGAGTGGTATGGCTTTGAATGCTCTTCCTCCTTCAGGCTGAAAGAGGTTTTCTACAGTGTTCTTGGTGATGACGCTGCCGCCAACCTGTTTGCTGTGAGTTATACAGAAACTAATCCTGTAAATCCTTCCTAGGCGTGGCCTGACTGCAGCCAATTTATCAGGCCTCTCTGTGGGAGACTTCTGCAGAGGAATACCTTGTCTGAGGATTCAGCCAGGCTCTGTCGTACTTCAGGTTATTACACTCTTGGTTTTATCAAGAAGGCAGCGATTGTAAATATATGCAAAACTGAAAGAAGGCTTCAAGGCAAAGAACTGGCAAAATTTAGTCGCCTAAGGAAGGAGTTTGGAAAAGAACATGCCAAGATTCAGAAGGATTTATTGTACCTAAATTCTACCTAACGCCTGATTTATTTTATGAACCTGGGTGAATGTAATTCTTGCTGTGCTGTACGTCCTCCTCTGCTAACAAAGACAACTGATTGTGCGCGATGGCAGGTACCCGGCGTTCTCAAGATCAAGAGCACTTGCTCTTTGCTTCAGTAAGGTTGCACGAGGGAAGCTGGCACACGATTACCACCTCATGAGCCCAAAACACATGCGATTTTCCCCACGCTGTCACCAGGCAGCCTTCCACAGCCCTTCAGTGGAAGAGTCATTTTTCAATTTTACTCGACGTCCAAGTGTGCTTGCTCTTAGGAGAGAAGGGAACCGTTTGTAGAATAACTTGTGTTTTCCCCAGTGTGTCTCTGGTAGTCTGTAAATCTCAGGTGCTGTCAGCGGTGACTGGTAACGTTGGGCAGGGAGGCATTCTTATCTCAAATCCAGTTACTTTAAGATAACAACGCCTGCCCATGTGTTCACTGCTCTTCAGGGCTGGAGCGTCTTGTGCAGGACAATTGGGTTTTAGCGCTTTGACCGCAAGGTGTGGTGGGGAACAAGCCACTCGGCGACTTGTTCTGTCAGATTTTAATTTTCCTTAACTGTTCAGAACAGGAGACAGAGGAGGGCGAAGCTCTCAGCTGTGAATCTCAAACGTTTCCGTGGACGCAGGAATGTTGTCAGCAGGAACACCTCAGGCTTCCCAGCCCTCCTCGTTTTAGGACACGTTTTTGTACGGCAAGCTCCCCTCAGAAACACCACGACCGCGACAGTTTTATTAATTTCTCTTTTTTAACTTAAATCGAAGCCCTGCCTAGCTCAGTTAAAACGCACGCACACTCGGCTTGTCCCCGACAAACACCAACACGCAACCGCCTTCCCCTGCCTCGGCCCCTCGCCAGCCGGGCCGTGGGCCGCCCCCCGAACCCCCCCCGCCATTTCCCTTGCCCCGCCCCAACGTCCGGGGGTGCTGCGCGCCCCCGCGGCGGTCGGGGCGTGCCCGCGCGGGGGCGTGCCTTGCCGCCTCGCCCCGCCCCCTCCTGTTGCCCCCGCCCCCTCCCCAAGGTGTTGGCGGCGGCGGGGACGCGCTCGCTCGTGCCCGCGCGCCCCCTCCCCTCCCTCCCTTCCTCCTTCCCTCGCCCCCCTCCCCTCCCCTCCCGCTCCCCCCCCGGCTCTCCCCGGCTGCGCTGGCGGCGGCGGCGGCGGCGGCTCGGCCATGGCGGCCCCGGCGGAGCTGAGCGCGGAGCGGCTGCGGGCGCTGCCCGGCAGCTGGAGTTACGGGATCAGCCAGGGCGGCCGCGTCTTCTTCATCAAGTGAGCGGGGCGGGGGGACGGCGGCAGCGGGGGGAGGGACGGGGGCCAGGGGGGCACGGAGCGGGGCCGGGGGGTGCTGCGCTCGCCTGACTCGCTCCGTGTGTGCGTCCCCGCAGCGAGGAGGCGAAGAGCACGACCTGGCTGCACCCGCTCACCGGAGAGGCCGTGATCACCGGGCACCGCCGCAGCGCAGGTAGGACCCCGCCCGGGCCGGGGGGGGGTGGGGAGCAGCGGGGAGCCCCCCCCGCCCTCCCCCGACATGGCCGCCCCTGCTCCCGGGGCTCGGTGCCCCGTGGTTTCCCCCCGCCGCCGCCCCGTGCGTCCCCCCCGCGTTTCCTCGCCGCCCTCCCGCTGCCGGGCGGGGACCCCCGGGGACCCCCGGGCGCTGCCCACCCTGCCCGGCGGCTCAGCCCCAGGGAGCAGCGGGGCTTCCCCGAGGAGCGCGCTGAGCGCCCCCAAAGCCCTCCCCTCCTTCCCCCTCCGCTCCCGTCCCCGCGGAGAGCGGGGGTGGTTTCCCAGTGACAGGGGGGAGGTAAGGCATCGAGACACGAGGGATGGGTAACTCGGTCCTGCTGCTGCCGCTTGCTCCTCCTGGAGAAGTAGGAGGAGGAGGAGGAGGAAGGCTTGCCGAGCCCCAGAGCCCAGCCGTGCCGCTGGGAGGTGGTGGAGGGCAGCTCTATGGGCGGCTGTTTGTCTGCGAGCAGCCGCTCGGGTGATCGCAGGGAAATCTGCCGCTCAGTTGGGCCTTATCGGGTTGTTTGCTGCTGGGGTTTGCTTAGGGCTTAGGTGTCGGGAGATCGGAAACAGCCCCTTCGAAAACTGCGGGCAGTCTTGCGTGAGTTGGGAGCAGTTCGAAAAGCCGGGGCTTCTGGCTGGTGGAAGGAACTCTGCAGCTCAGCCTGCAGCGAGAGGCTGATGCTTGGGAGAAGTCATTTAGTGCCAGGAAATAGAATTGCTGATTGCTATCGGGCTCCTCTTTTCCCCACTTCCAGTACTCAGATTAATTGAGAGACTGGCTTTCATCTACAGCAGTACGCATGGGGGCAGATGTATGTGAAGTGCTCTGCTAGTTGGCCATTAATATGAGCTAAGTATTAATTCCCTTTTTTTTTCTCCACACTGCCAGCAGTGTCTCCGTTGACTGATGGTGATTTACCATTAATTCTCCAAGTGTCTCATTTATTTTGGCCATTAAGTGCCTTCTAAGGGAAATGCAGCTTGCTTTTGAGTATCTGGAGTACTGTATGTAACCTAGGAGAGTTATTATCAGGTAAATTAAACATATTTCCGAACACATAGTGAGGTATGACCTTGGATATACTGACCATGATTTGTAGATCAGATACTGAAGTACCTGCAAAACAAACTAGTTTCTGTGTTTTCCTCATTCATGTGTATGTTAATTTGTCTCTCTATGCGTAGATACAATCAAACAGATTAGTTCTGGGTTTTTTATCTTGTTTTGTCCTGACCGTTGTTTTGGAACCTAGTCAAAGTAAGTTCAAGACATGTCTTCTCTTTAAGAGATGATTTTTGAGTGAATAAATTTCTCCTGGAAACTATTGTGAAGCTTTTTAGTAAATAATACTGTGAAATACATACTAGATGATGAGGAAAACATTGTCCTTTAAAGTGAAGTCCTTCTTATTTCCGGAGGTATTCAGCCCTGGAAAGGTATTCTTTTTGCAAAGTTCTTCTAGCAGCCATAAGTCATTCTGCCAGAGAGTCTTCCTGTTTGATGTACTTTGCCTTGTGTCGCTATCAAGACACCTGGATTTTCATTTCTTCTAGAGAAGACAGAGGTGAAATAAAAAAGTCAGCCAGAGCAAATGAGCAAACAGGAAAAGTCATGTGATCCAGACTAAATATTTTTTTTTAAACCTGGGAAATATATCGTTGCTTTTATAACTCAGACAGTGAGCCATACATTTCAATTACTGCTCTTAACAACTGGAGCAAACTTTTAATGGTAGTGATGCATCTAGAGTTGCATAGAGGTGATTCTTCAGCATCTTCACATTTTCCATTGCATAAGGAAACAACTAGTTTAAAAAAAAAGTTGACCATTAGTGGTTGGTAGTTGTTGTTGATGATGTTTTTTCCAGAGAGATACTTTCTTTTGTGTCTGGGCTCTTGACTCCTGAGATAGAGAGGGAAAAGATGTACGCACTTCCTCCACTAGATTTGCGTTGAAAATTATTCTCATGTGAAATTGAATAGAGTTGTAAACACTGCAGGAACACTTGTTAGTCACATTGGTGGTGGAATTATGCTAATACAAAATAGCTCTGTGGTGTAGTTGATACCATGCCTGTTGAGATGCTTGCAACTTGCATGTAACACAAACTCAGTAAATTGATTTCGCTTAGATCTTTGTCTGTCAGGTGATTTGATGCTACTGAAGTTCAAGGCAGAAAGAACTCATGACAACAGTGAGTTCTAGTTACTGGGCAAAGGAAGAAACATTGCTACATAAGACACACTTAAACCTTTATCGTTTGAGAAATCCAAATCAGATTTTTCTGCATATTGCTGGTATTAGATTACAGAACTTAAACTGAGAGGCAGTATTTTGAGTCAATTTACAAATACGTGTTTGTAGGACTAGAGCTTTCAACAATCTGGAATAAGATGCAATATTTTAACTACCTTAGTCAAGGACTAGACCAGTATGGCTAGCATCATTTCAAAAGTTAATTACAATGTTTTGCTACTTGTTTTCCAGACTTACCCACAGGTTGGGAGGAAGCTTACACTTTTGAAGGTGCAAGATATTATGTAAAGTAAGTTGAGTGTTTATCTGTCACAATACTATAGTTTTAATTAGTTTGTCTGAATGTCGCTGTAGTCTTGAACATATGCCAAATGAAATTTGCGTGTTACCGAAAAGGAGTGTTCAAGCTTGTCAGTGTATGAAATTCTTTGTTAAAGAAATTCTGCACAGATAAAAACAATTTCTTGAGGTTTTGTGTTAATGCTTTTAATGTTGCTGAAGTATTCAAATGAAATTTCTGCTATGAGTGTGACCAACTGGTAACAAATGTCTGTGCAAGTCAAGAAGACCTTGCGTTTTTCTGCATATTTGACACTTGTGTGTATGCACTGTCACGTCATAAATGCTTTCAGAAAGGCAAGATCTTATATTGCTATTGGGAGAAGAGGCTTGATTCAGCCCTACTCTACAGTAATTACATTAAGGCCACTCTGAATGTTTAATGTGACTCTTTTCTTTGCAGATGTCCTGTTTCTGCTTCTAGTATTGATTTTCTTTGTTTGCTTGCTTTGTTTTCAGTATCTTTTATTTGGATTTTAATATGCTTGGAAGAGTGTGTCTGTTGTGGTAGACTTACTTTATCATCTTTTTGAAAGAGGAGCACGGAAACAGAGCTGCTTTGTAGGACTCCAGAGGTCATTTTGATCAGATCTTGTTACAAACACTTGCCCTCGAGATAGTCAGACCATCCTTAACTGGGAAATTTTAAAGTGGCACTTCTGGATACTTGTCCAGTTAATATGACTTTTTTTTTTTTTACCAGTTATTTAACAAGTTGCAGGCCTTACTTGATTCATTCAGTAATTCTGCTCACAGTGCTGTTTGTTTAGTTGGTCATCTTTAAACAAATGATGTCATCAGTGGGATAACGTCTGCAAATGAATATTACCAATAGGCATAGAGGCTTTAGGCTGCAGGTGGATTTTGCCTGTGTCTTAGTGTAAGGCAAAAGATAGCTGCTCTGTGTAAGTAGCATTGTAAGCATTGTGAGATGGGCTTTATCCAAGTGTTGCATGGTTTATTTTATATACAGATAGGAAAATCTATGATTAAATGCTAAACAAAATTCCAAAGAATATACTAAAGGACAGTGCTCCAAAAATGTGACCAGAACTGGTGCCAGGCTCTCTAGAAGGGGCCTTGTTACTAGACAACACACTTGTTTCACTGTTCTGTTCTGCCTTCTTGTAGCTTACATTACACTAGTATAACAAATGGCAAGAACTACATGGGACTGAGGACAGGAATGTGCTAAGAATCTCACCTCTGGTGTTCTGTTCACATTGCTAAATACAGAAGAGTGAAAATTATAGCTGCATTTATATATATAATACAGAAAATACTTTTCTATACCTCCAGATTGAGCTAGCTATTGTAGAATAAACCTACAAATAGTTTATTAGCCATAGTAACTGGAAAATAGTAGCTGGGGTTTTCTTTGAATAAAAAAAAAGTGTGCGGACAGCTATTGTAGAGTGACTGATGTGCTTGTGGATGAATTTACCAAGTGGTAGCTTGTTTGTGTACTCTTGTCCTTATGAGATCCTGTGTTCAAGGCATTATCATAACTGTTAAGATATACATTAAGCTGATCGTTTTGCTGATAGCCAATGCTAAATAGCTCTGTTTATATTTAAAAATTTGTGCCACATCTTTTGAAAACGTGTTGCACGAACACTTCTGATTTGATAGATGTAGGAGGACAGCAGGGATAGTGCTATCAAGTCTGCTGAAGGGTTCGGATGGTATGACCAGTTTGGCATCCTTGGTTAAATACCTGTTCGTTGCTCCACAGGTGTAGGTTCTCAGGCTGAGTTTAGGCTTCTGCCCAATGATAGCTTCTCCTTTTAAAGTTGTCTAGCATTCAGCTCTACTGGTGCTAAAGAAGATGTGAGAGGTAACGTAGACAGGGTGACAACGTTATAATCACTGTCTTATGCAGCGTAACTCTGGATGATGTGTTGATTATAATCATTCTAGTTGTCTGAGTCTAAACTACCATGGTGCGCCCACACGACTGGGAAACAGCACAGGTTGTTATGACCTTGTCTACACAGGCATCCCCACCTGTGGATTTTTAACTGTAACCTGCTTATTTGAATGTACTTATTTGCTAGGTATCAATGCTTATTATGCAGACCACAGCACAATAAAGCTATGTAAAAGCTAAAAATATTGAGAACTTGCTCAGGGTCAGGCCTGAAGGAAACATATTGTCTCGTGTTCTGGTATGAGTTGTGGAGTTATGAGGGAATGAGCGTTAATGACACTCTACTGATGTGTTCAACCATGTGAAACTTGGCTGCTGAATTTCTGTAATGTGTCCAGTAAGAGAGTTATACAAGAAGGATAGTTGAGTTTCCTGATCACATAAATAATTTCACCTGGCTTCTGAGCCTCAGCTTCAAATATGTGGGTTGAATAAAAATATTTAACAACCTTGCTTTATGGTAACATCTTATGTTAGACTGTGTTTGAAAGTAAAAAACTTTTGAAAATGATTCTTAGGGTTCTTTAATAATAGGTCTTCACTGTTCCAAGTGGGTGTGTCACTGAATCTATTACTGTGCTTTTTCTGGCTTTGATGTAGTAAACACTGTATAATCAAATTGGGATAATGTTGGGGAGATAATCGTCATCTAAATCTTAGCATTTCTGGGACTGGTATTTCAAACAAATGACTCAGGATACAGACTGCATCAAGATGTGATTATTTTTAAAGGACACCTTATTTTTTTCTTGGGATGTGCCCCTTCATTTTCGTAATATGTAGATACTAAATGGTGACTGGTTTGCACACTCTTTTTTTTCCATGACATTGAATTTGTTCTGGCTTTAAAAAGGAAATATATTCTGAAACAGGGATAGATGCAGAGTTGTTACCACTACATAAGGAGGTTTTGTTTTTTGTCTAGGGTTATTTTAGTAAGTTGATGCTAGCTAGGACTCTAATGTTTTCTGCAGTTTTTTGGATTAATAGAAGTATTGTATTACTTTATAATGATGGTGTCCTTCTCCCACATCCACCTCTCTCCTCTAAATACAAAAGAGAAAAGGTATTCTCTGTTATTTGGATTAAAAAAATAAAGGCATAGTCGCATAATATATTGTGTATGTTCTCATGAGATCTGGTTACACTGTTAATTGTTTGTCTCCTTGGGAGTGAGAAAATCTCTTTCCTTAATATTAGAAATGTGCATCAATAGCCTTTCATTTAATGGGAACTTTATCGTTAAACTTCTCTGAAATGTTTGCTCCTTTTAATAACTGAACTTCTACCTGGAATGGAGGGCTGTGTGACTATAGAATTGACACATTGAAATGTAATCTTTAATTATGTGTTGTCGGTTCAATATGAAATTGTGTGTGTAAATCAAGTAAAACAAAGGTATGGGAAAGCTCCATTTGGAAATGGTGGCATTATATGTTGAAAAGTTCAGAATTTTCTTTTGTCTTAGAATACTCCATTGGACTATTTACTTATGTGTACCACATTGAGCACTTATGAGCTCTGGAAAGCTGAGTGCTTTATCCCCAAAACGGACTTAATCTGGATAGTGATATGGGAAGTTTAAGTTACTTACATGATTTATAATTGCATAAGGAAATGGACCCACGTGACAATCGCAGGATGGTACTTCTTAATAGAGAAGGCATGCTTGGTCACTGGTTTCAGACTTCTTACCTCTTAAGATTAATGAGAATTTTAGACCTGATGTTTTTAGTTACTTGTGTTGACTGCATCACCATTAGGCACAAAGGTACTGGTTTAGAATACTACAAAATTACATAAATATGTCTTTGCATGTACGTATTTGTATGCATGTGTTTAAGAAACTCTTGTCTTTGGTTAAAACCACCTGATTAATTAAGCTCAGACATTTACTTGATTTTTCTGCTTTTTTTCACTTCAGTAGTTCTAAACATACGCTAGGATTTTTGTATTGACTTTTAAACCAGGTTTATGTTATTTGGGTTATTAACTTGCAAAATCAAGTTGTTTAAAAATCAATCCGAGAAAGATATTTGAGGAATTTTGCATCTAATTTGGCTTCTCCAGAAGTATTTTTATCTACACTGTTTGGGTGTTAGAATTTCATATTTCTTAACCCTGCTATAGCACCAATACTCTTCGGACAATACAAAGGCTGACTGAAGTCACTATTGTGAGTGCACTTAAGAATGCAAAGAATTAAGAAGGTTAAAGCTGCATATTGGGGTTTTGTAAAGGTTACCTTTTCCTGTGTTTGCCAGAAGTTTTTTGCATGTTGCTTGCTGAAGCAAAGCATTGGTAAACCCAGGCTGAAGCTGAGGTGATTTCACTGTTGTACCAAGTAGAGGTTTTGCATGCTTTTATAGAAACTTTCATCAATAAAGTTGGCAAGTGGCTTGAAAATTGGGAAGGTAAGAAAAATCCATTAGGCAGTTAAATGAGATGAGATCTTTTCAGTCTTAAGGTTCTGTTGTTTACTAAAATAAACCCATGCTAATTAAGAATTCAGCTTTTGTTTGAACCTTTGTCTGTTACATGCATTCTAAAGATCCTCTCCCATTCAGCTCTCCAGAAAAATCAAACAACTAGTCAGGTTTTCTGGGAAGTTCTTTCTTGAGGAGGAAAATAGGATTTGAAAAAAGATAAGAACAGATTGTTTTTCTCCAACAGAAAGAATAATGGCATTCCTCCTAGGAATTTATTTCTTTTCTGGTTACCTCTAACATTTATGTTAGTAAAATTTAGGAAGGGCTGAAGTTTATTATTGGCCTTCATTAGTTCTTCTTCTTTCATGGTGAGACCTGTGGATCGAATAATGGGTAAATGGGTGAACTGCCACGTAACATTACAGCAAAACAAACCTTGCCTGCTGCCTTCAGTAGGAAAAGCTGCTCAGAAAAGGAGAGCTTAGGAGTGCCTGCAAACTTGCTTTCTATTTTAACATTTACTTCTTTATGTTTCAAGATCCAAAACTGAAATGTTTCAAAAACCAAAAATACTTCGTGTGGGGAGCATTTTGCTTCACAGTGCTGCCACTCAGTGAAATGCTTCTCGCTGTGTTAAAGCTGCTGCTGCAGGTCTCCCCATGGGAAGGATGAGGTGGTGTTCCTGGGAGCCCTGGGGGAAGCACACACTCTTGCTTTGTAGGGAAAAATAAAAAAATCTGAGGAGGTAGGAGAAAACAAAAAGGACATTTATCTGGGAATCTTGCTGCGGGGGAGTTGTGAAAGGGGCTAGCTTTGCAATAGGGCTGCAGCAGCACAAGGGAAAGGAGACCGTGGAGTGGGTGCAGCGTAGAAATGGGGAGTGGAGGTGGAAGGGTTCTTGACATGAGAAGAAATGGGCGTGGGTCAGAGGAGGAGAGATAGGACTGCATCCAAAAAGCAGATTAGAGGGGGACGTGTCAGGAAGAGGAGGGTGAAGGTAGAGAATGTGGTGTACTAAAGGAGAAAGCTGAGAAGGTGGGACTAGTTGGAGAAAGGGGAGGAGTGGAGACTACAGCAGGCAGAAGGGGCTGGCAGCACTGAAAAGTCAGCAAAAGGAACAGGGGTGGGAGTTAATTTCCTAGGAGCAAACTTGATGGGATTTCTCCCAGAGGGGAGGGTGGCAAAAGTGCATCCTGCAAAAACATGCTGTCAGACTCGTGTGTGGGTCTGACGGCGACTATTACACCTTGTTTATGAAGCTGTTTCAAAGTTAGTCTGGCAGGTAGAATATAAAATGTGAAAGTTAAGAATTATTGTGGTTACAAAGTCTTTTTTGAGTGTGACATCTTGTGGTTGACATTTTGAGCTGTCTCTTTCATGAAGTGTGTTTCTAAATTGGGTAATACCTTGAATGCTTTAATTTTACTAAAATAGACTTGAAACCATAGAGAACTTACTGCCTTTTTATTACCAACATTTTAAATGTATGTGAGAATTAATGGAAAATTCAAAGATACAAAAAAAAACCTGTATAGAGGTTGTTACATGGAATATTGAAATACACTGATTTCAACAAGAAATGTTGACACTGAAGGCGGTCAGGCATTTTGATAACTTGCACACTAGTAAGTTAACTTAAGTGGTTTTAGATTGTGGGTTTTGGAAGCGGTAATACTTCTTTTCTAACTTTGGTCTTAATTGGTTATTGAGTTAATAGCAGATAAAGCTGATACATGCTTTAATATGTTATTACTGTGAAGTGAGTTATTCTGTGGTCTCTCATTTCTTGGTGTCTACAGTGTCTGAAGGCTGGTGAAAAGCAAATGAAATGCTGTCTGATCATAGCTCTCACGTAGGTGGCAGTTGTAGCTGTGTTATTTCATAAACACAGTGATGTATTGATCCCCTCCCCCTAAGTACTTCGGGGCCCATCAGTATTTCCTCTTCCTTATTCCATCAGTGTTGTACAGATTCTTTTTCTTTTCCCCATCTCAGTACCCATGGCCTGCAGTACCTTGAGATGAGGGCTGCTTCCAAAAATGGCTGAGCCGGCAGGCAGATAGATCTCTACTGGCAAAGTTTGGGAGGTATTCTTTGCTGTAGTCTTTTTTTTTTTTTTGTATAACTTCTACAGGTCCAAATGTTACCCAGTGCGCATAATGTTTGGCTTTTACTTAAAGGAATTGTGCACTTTTTTCCCCCTCTGTGGTCTGTGAGTGTTCTGTCCTACTGGATCAAAACTAGCATCTGTTGTGGTGCTGTGCTAAGCCTGTTTTTCCTGCATATGTTTATGTTATGCTGGCTCTTATTATAATGAATTACACTTTCATTAAACCTGAGATACACTTTGGCTTGGCAGTTCAGACTGATCTTCAGTATGCTTCTGTGCGTGTGTGAGAGAGGGAGAAAGCTACTGTGAAGCTTGAGACAGACACTGGCTAGAAGCAAAGCTCCTCAGCTCTGACTGCTGGAATTTCTGCCA
The DNA here is from genome assembly GCF_009769625.2 of Cygnus olor. Taxonomy (NCBI): domain Eukaryota; kingdom Metazoa; phylum Chordata; class Aves; order Anseriformes; family Anatidae; genus Cygnus; species Cygnus olor. The sequence continues at coordinate 68,968,927 of NC_049169.1, forward strand.
GCGTGGAGCTGTATGTGTGTTTTTTCTGTGTTTCAGTAAGTAAATACCTAAATTTAAACACTTGCCCCTTCTTTCTCCTCCTTCCCTTGCCTTCTTTCTTCTGAGTATGGAAGATAGCACTTTTCCTCTGTTCTCTTCAGTTGCTCTTGCATTTGGCTGAAGGGGAGGTGTTCTCTGACCGTGAGGTTGGGGGGAAGAAGTTGCATCAGTAGCCACCTTCAGAAGCAGAAGTTCCAGAGTGGGGACCTGATAGCACAGGCACCCCATAAAACCATATGGGAGAGACTCCTACTTCCCAGTTCTGGATAGGCCAGGGAGATTTCAAAGGTCTGCTGAAATAGTTGTTTGTGATGTTGTGTCTTTATGCTCTGGAGATATAAAACTGGAGCTGAACACTTTGATATCTGTGAAGTGGAAAAAGGCTTTTAGACAGTGTTTTGAATGCCTGCGTGGCCTGCGATGATCATAGAGCTTTATGTAAACGATTTTAAAAACAAAAAACCCTGTGTATTCAGGACACTTCAGAAACTTGATTCTTCATGGTTTTCTCCATGGTGACTTACTAAGAACAGTTATTTCTGTAAGTAAGGAAAAGTATATTAGTATATTAGTATATTATTACTATCCTTTAAAATTAGCTTCCTGTGTTTTCTCTTCTAAAGTCTATTACAATCTGTGTTTTGTAGAAACTGACCTGATTTTGTGTTTTATTACCTGAAAACATTTCAGTGTGTCAGACCAGGTAAAAGGGGTCCTTGTAAGCAAGGGTGTTTCAAAGGGAAGTATTCAGTGAATCTTTTGGTTTAAGGTGCCATCTTTGCCATCCCTCAATTCCAGCATTTTGTGGAAACTTCTTTACTATTCACTAAGTAGGACTAATGAAACTGTATATATTCTGTGAAAAATACAGCTTTTGACGCTTTTATTTGAATTGTGCTCTTAGAAAAATTCTGAGATTTTGGTGTGGGTGGTGGTGGTGGTTTTTTTGTTTACTGTTTGTGTTAAATCCTATAGAGACTAAGCAACTTTTGACCAATGTCTAATGTTTACCATTCTCAAGAATATCTTTCAGGATGTGTAAAAACAGATGACATAACATCTTAAGTTTATCTGTGCACCTGGTTTATGAGAGAGCCAGAAAGCTGTGCTTGAAATAGGAGTAATAAGAATAAACAAGTGGTGTTCTCAAATCCGTATTCAGGAGTCAAAAAACCTTTAATCTGATTGAATGTCCAAAAGGATGACGTGGTTTCTTGATGGAGAGCGTAAAGGTGACCAAGACTGTTGTGTTTTGGTGAGTGTGTGTGTTTTTAGTATATTGCCCACACCATTTTGTAAGGCTACTTTATTTTATAGTTTTCCATGCACAGAATCATCTAGATATATTTAAAACTTCTTAGTTGAAACCTCCTCTTTGATATGGAAGATGGAAAAAAAAATTACAAACAGAACCATGTTTTTAAGCAATGTCACAACATCAAACGTTTATTTTAACAAGTAATTTTAATCTGAATAAAAATGCAAGTTAAAGCTCACTAGAAATTCTTAAGATCTCTTGATCTTAAAATCTCCCTTATGGTAGGCTTTCTGTTTTCTTGATGGGGGTATCAGTTATTTGGCTGATGTGAAACATTGAAATGCTTTCAGTTGATAAAACACAGAAATATTACTTCTTTTTTTGTAATTAACGTATCAACTAGTAAAAGTTGAAAGCTTTATCTTTATTATATCTACAGATTTAACAGCATTTGACCTTTGAGCCGATATTATTAGTTGGCTGAATTGAGCACCTAAAACTCTGATAACACTAGATTTCATGAGTTGAAGTCACTAAAGTTTTCCTTGTTCAGGTCAGTGGTATTATTAAAATTGTTCTACAGTAAATTGGAAGAGTTTGGAGCCTAAGTAGTTACACTCACCACTGGGACTCTTGGTAATCTGTTAGTAGTATTTAGTTAAAAAAAAGTGGTGGGGAGGAACGCTGATTTAGGGTTTCATACCTGTTTATAGGAACATGCCTAGTGACTACACCGGGCTGATGAACATAGAGATGCCAATGCTTTCTGATCTATGCTGCCTTCTACTTCTGTCACTCCTTTTGCTCAACCTGAGGTAAAACCGAGCTGACAATATTACAAGTGGCAATGCCACTTAAGCTTTGCCTTCTGGTGAGATTGAGATGCTGAGGCTAGAAGGAAGCAGACTGAGAAATGTGGTTACGATGCTGGAGGAGGAGGTTTAACTTTTATTCCATTTTATACTGAGCCCTGTATTTCTCTTTCTGCAGCTCTTGTCTAATGAAATTGCTAAATGAAAATTACTTCTGGAAATTGAGAAAAACTTTCCCAGATTAAAACTTTTCCCTCCAGTGTTTTCAACAAATAATGTTAAAAAATGTTGTGCTCTTAAAACTGACCCCCCCCCCCAAAAAAAAAAAAAAGTGCTCAGTTATCCAGATGAGTACACATGCACGGTACATACTAAACAGCAAAAAAGGTGAAGTCTTGGAATTATTTATGAGTGATACCCAGTATTAAGGGTAAAGTGACTTCTGTTTAATTATAAATGAAATGAAACAGTCTCCTTTGGGCCCTGTCATTGCCAGTACTGGTATATACTTCACAGGGCGTGTTGTTCTTTACTCCTCTTTGAAAGACCCCCACCTGAAATTTCTTACATGGAACATTTTTGCTTTCTTCAGTGTTAATTTATGAAAAGATTTCTAAACGTCAAAAAAAAAAATCTGAATCTTTTCCTGAAGTTCTCTTTATTCTCATATCCTAAGCAAAACACGAAAGAGATTTTCTAATATGCTCCATATCAGAACTCACTCTGTTGTGGGTTTTGTCTCACTTCAGGTGAGAGTGCCAAACCTGCCGAGCAAGAAATTCGGGATCACTCTTGCCTCAGATCTCTCTCTTTGTGGTTTCAAACAACAAAAAGTACTATCAAATTCAGCAGTTGGTTCAAATGCCACTGCTTTATCATCTTCATTATAATCTTCTGTTTAGATGCATTCTGCTTCGGAACACTTTGCAGCCTAAATATGTAAGTTATGTGGAAATCTTGCACTTTTGCAGACTGGAAAGAACTATGTGAAGTGAGACAGCTGTAGTAAGACTGTTGATTTAATCAGTAATGTCCTATTACTGTAGGTGGGGTTTGTTGTGTTTCACAGAGCTGGGTGATTTAAACTTGGGATACTGAGAGACGCAGCACCTCAGGAGTTGCAATTATTGGGATCCCGGTTTTAAACAAGTCTTTTGCAGTCTTTGTTCTATAGTTGAGTTGTTTGTTTGCTTTTTTTTATTTTTGACTTTCAGTGGTGATATTTGTAAGTTGTTAAAGCAGGAGAGCATTCAAATCTCCCCAAACTTCTAAGGAGCATGGAAGGTACTGTCATTTGAGATGAGTGTTTTAATCAATGTTAACTTTTCCAAGAACTCCTCTGTTTATTTTATTACTTTGTTTAGAGATTGCCTTGTGCAATTGGAAATAGGGCTATTTGAGAAATTATGATGGTTTAAGGTTTTTATCGAATTTTTCAAGGAGGTCAAGAAATTCATCTGAAGTTGATTCAGAATCTGCATCTGCATTGTATAATTTCAGCAGGCCTTTTATATAGGAGATTATATAGCTGGCAGAGCGAATCTGTGAAGAACAAACACAATTTTTCACTTGCTTAAAGATAGGATAAATACTTCGAAGAAAAACATGGGTAGGATTTGTTGACTGCCTCTTAAATTTATATCTAATTTATTTGCAGCAGTAGGAACATAAATCAGGGCTTGTAATGAATGGAGGGGGAGGGTGATCTTAGGAGGATTTGACTTGGCTGCTGAATTCAGCAGGTGTCTCTTTCCCATAGTGGAAATGGTCAAAAGCAGAGTATAAGAGCACAAATTTCTGTTTTTGTTTCTTCTTCCTGTCTAAATTTTGACATAGGTATGGCAACCACAACAGGAAATCAAATGCAGCGCAGACAAAGCTGTAGTTGGCAGCTGTTAATTTGTTTTGAGCAAATATATCAAGTCTTCCAATTTGTTTCCTTACTTTCAGTTGAAATAAAAAAGAAAAGGCAAATGTCTCCAGCTCTTGTCTCTCCAACTCTTACTTTCCTGCTGTGTGACCTTCTCTTTCTCTTGTAACTTCTGTTTTTTTCTTACATATGTGTCCTTATCATTCACCCTACTGCTTTTTTGCTTGCTTCTAGCACTGGTAGCTCAAGTAGTGTTAGATGTGATCTTCCCCAGTTGGACTGCATGCCAAATTTTCTTAAGGGGAATGTAAATACTGTGAGGTCAGTTCAGTATCAAATGCCTGCAGCCTGAAATGAACCCTGTAGGATCTTTTGCTATTCAGGCAAAATTAGGATCCACTTAGGATAGATGTTAAATATTGGGAAGTCAAGTCTTTAATTGACTTTAAAGTGAAGACTTCAAAAGGTAATTGATTTCCAGATAACTTTTTTGTTACTTTAATTAAGCTTACTTTTTTTCCTAAACTGAAAGCAAAGCAGAGTGCTGGATGCAACTCAGTATCATGGTGATTGACAAATGCATTTAAAATTCTCCCTCTATATGCAGAAATATACCGAGTAATCGAGCTGTGAGATTGTAACCCAGAGGGGCTGGTGTATGTGTGTACATGCTTGCCTGCATCGTGTCTAAACCAGTGATATTTGTGTTGAACTCATGTACTTCTGATAGCAAAGAACATCTTCAACCCATTTGTTTTCTTCCATGTTTCCCCTCCCTTCCTTCCTCCCTTTCTCCCCAGACAAGAGTGGTGGGGAGAGAAGGCAGTGATAAGCTTGCTCACATAGCAGAGTGAAATCAAACTGCTTTTTATGAGTTTCTCCCGTACTTCATACAAACCTGGCCATTTCAGCCCCCTTTTCAGCCATTCCTTTCAGGGAGAAGTGTGCTGTGTGTTTCCTTTAGATCAGTGATGCTCTGTAATTGGCCATGTGGTACTTTGAATTACTTGCTTGTATGTGCTGCCAAGGACTCGGTACAGCCCTTCCAGTTTCACAAGCAGTGGAAGTATAGATTAACAACTGAACTGGAGTTTTTGTGCTTTGCAGCGCTAGGTTGGCCTGCTTTGGGCTTATTTGTCTTTTCAGCTGTTGTCTGTGAAGGATTGGCTGCTATTAGTCTTGGCAAAGGAATCTGTCTAATTGATCAAACCAGGACAAAGTAAGTTCCATCTGTTCTGTGGATGTTAATGGACAAGTTAGGGATTCAGTTGTTCTTTGATGTATTCTTTTGGCCGGACCATGACGAGACAGATTCGTTCTTCATTTTATTTCCAGGTCTCTAAGGTATGGTGCTAACGCCACTGTGAAACGACAACAGAAAATTATGATTTACAGTTGGGGAATTTTTTCTTTCCTTGTATTGAAGCTGTTTTGGTTTAGTGAGGAGATAAATAGTTTTGTGGTCATTAGATAACTCCAAACTGCTTTACAGTGGTTCTGTAATGTTCCTGGTAAAGTTTTACCAACATGTCTGTGGTTTTGTGTGGGAGGCTTTCATGACAATGAGATGAAGAAATATTTGATTATTGAATGCTGTGCTTTGATTTTCTTGGTGGATTAAAGTGTATATTGAAATTGATTGGGGGTATTGGTGAAAAAGTACAGCGCTGAGCTGAGAATAAAACGCTTTGAAAGGGAAAACATTTGTGGCTGTCTTGGAAGTAAAATAATGTTAAGTTCAGATTAATACATTATGAAATGGCTCATTCTGAAGCAAGAATAAATGCATAATGGAGTGTAAAGCCATCTTTGAAGAATGGAACAAATACATTTCTTGAGTGGTTTCATTAATACATAGTTTTGTGCTATTGAATAGCATTTTTAGTATACTTTAAGAAGTTATTTATTGAAGATCAACTTTAAGTGCCATCTCTCTCTAAAAATAAAAAGCAAAACTACCTGTATACTGCTAGGGCAACTCTTAGAAATGTTCAAGTAAAATTTCAGGTTAATGACTGTGAAGTCACAGAACAGATAGACTAGCTGCTCCTGTCCTTTCTCTTTTTTTTAATTGTTAGGTAAATAAAAAGAATGTTTTTGTTTTAAATGATTTAATAGTCATTTCTAATTTCAGTTTGATGATAATAACAGGAATTTAATCTGCAGAATTAAAAAGTCTGGTATGTGACTAGCTGTGTGTGGTGGTTTTACTTGGGTGAGCGGACGAGCTCCACCACAACCGCTCTCTCACTTCCCCTCCTCAAAGAGGAATGGGGAGAAAATATGATGAAAAGGGCTCAAGGGTTGAGATAAGGACGAGGAGATCACACAGTAATTATCGTGACGGGCAAAACAGACTCAGCATAGGGAGATAGTAAGATTTATTGCCTATTAGTAACAAGCTAGAGAAGTGAGAAACAAAGGAAAGAAACCAAAAGCACCTTCCCCCCCCATCCACCCTCTTCCACCTCCTTCCCCCAAGTGGTGCAGGGGAACGGGGGAATGGGGGTTATGGTCAGTCTATAGCACTTCTTCTCCACTGCTCCTTCTCGGTCACTCTCTTCCCCTGTGCTGTGGGGTCCCTCCCACGGGATGCAGTCCTTCCCGAACTGATCCGGCGTGGACTTCCCACAGGCAGCAGCTCTTCAAGAACTGCTCCAGGTATGGGTCTGTACCACGGGGCCCATCCCTCAGGAGCAAACTGCTCCAACCTGGGTCCCCCACAGGCAGCAGCTCCTGCCAGGTCACCTGCTCCTGCGTGGTCTCCTCTCCACGGGCTACAGGTCTGGCCTGGAATCTGCTCTGGCAGTGGTCCTCCACAGGCCGCAGCCTCGGTCAGCGCAGGTCCACCTGCTCCACCATGGTCTCCTCCACGGGTTGCAGCATGGAACCCTGCTCCACTGTGGTACTCCATGGGCTGCAGGGGGACAGCCTGCTCCACCATGGTCCTCACCACAGGCCGCAGGGGACTTCTGCTCCGGCACCTGGAGCACCTCTCCCCCTCCTTCTACACTGCCGTTGGCGCCTGCAAGGCTGTTCCTCACTCCTCTCACTCTCCCAGCTGCTGTGTGGCACAGCATTTTTTTTTTTTCCCTGTCTTAAATATGCCCTCACAGAGGTGCAAAACAGTATCACTTATTGGCTCAGCTCTGGTCAGCAGTGGGGCCCTTACTAAACATGGGGCAGCTTCTAGATTCTTCTCACAGAAGCCACCCCTATGGCCCCTGCTACCAAAATCTTGCCATGTAAACCCACTACACTGTGAGGTTTGTTTGGTTTTGTGTTTTGCGGCAGCAGTGGAATACGTGAATCTTAAGTCTTAGAGCTGGGGAATAAGGATGTTGTAAATACTAATACAAGTATAACTTCACCATATGGATTGACTCTGCTTTGGCTTCTGGAACTGCCTGAGTGAATGATGCTGCATCCCTTCAATTCACTGTTGCATCAGTGCTTTTCTATTCAGTCTAGTTGTGTAACCCCTGAATTTATTTTGGGACAGATCCAGTGCTGCTAGCTATGAAGTCTACAAGGGAATGCAGGTGTTTTTTCTATAAAATACAATGTTGACCTTTTTTAGGAGTTGCTTTTGAAGTATTTAATGAATCTTCCTCATGAGGTATGATTAAACGGATACATTTCTTGTACATCATTAAAACTTTTTTTAAAAAGTGCTGACACTTACTTTTTTCATTTTAGTAGGCAATGATGTAGTACTACTCTCTCAAAATTGGTTGAGTTTGCCTATTGGCCAGCTGCATGCCTGTTAAAACACTGCTTATTACTGTTCATGAAGGAAGAAAAAACAGCTGAGGAGGTTTATAGGCTATGTAGCTTGCACCACATACAAACTTTGTCTCTTAAATGTACCCTGGGTCTAACACTAGATGTTGGAGTGTAACCTCTGTAATGGTGTCTCTCTGCAAGGTAATGTCAGCTCTACTATCTGGATTTAATCAATTCAGCTATGCCCCTTATTACACAGGTTTGATGTTACACTTCCTAGTCAGGGGGCATGAACTTCTTGGAGCTCTGGAAATGAGTGCTACTGCAAGACAAACCAAGAAAAGGGTGGCTGCGAGTCAACGTGTATAGTCCAGGTGCTGTTACAAGTTGCATCTGTTTGGTTTTGTCATTTTAATAGTTTAATCCAAAGTTACAGGGAATGGTTAGCATCCTTACAAGTAAGTGTAGCTTATTGGTAAATTCTTTTTCTTTTTTATGACTAAGACTTTAACTTTTTTTAGTTGGGGAGGGGGGAATTAAACTGAAAATAGCTAAATGTTTCAAATCACAGTCATACTGTAGACAGTAAAATACTGTATCTGAGCAACTACTGAAATACTATCATGTTAAAAACTAAAGCTACAGGAAATTATATTGCTGTGGAAAAAATAGTTTGCTTTATTCCCACAGGCATTAATTATCATTGTTCTAAACTGAAACGTGTACTTTTGTAAGAGGGATCCTTGTAAGGCAAAAATAATCAAGAGCCAATTTTTAGAGATAAGTTGTGCTATTTTCCTGGTTGCATTCTGAGTTATGTATTGAAATGGTAAAAGAAAAAAAGGTTGCTTGACTTAATTTCAAATAATGATACTTAGCACTTGAATAAAAGAAATGTGAAAGGAGAAAAATCATAGAATCATTAAGGTTGGAAAAGACCTCCGAGATCATCTGGTCCAACTATCACCCTCCCACCAATGTCGCCCACAAAACTGTGTCCCTAAGCACCAGGTCCAACCTTTCCTTGAACATCCACAGGAACGGTGACCACACCACCTCCCTGGGCAACCTGTTCTAAGAAACGTCTAGGAGAAATTTCTTAGAAATTAGGTTAATTTCCAACCTGAACCTCCCCTGGTGCGACTTGAGGCCATTCCGTCTAGTCCTGTCATTGGTTATCTGCAAGAAGAGGCTGATCCCCAGCTCCCCACAACTTTTCATAATACATTTCCGTAACTTAGCAACTTAGATTTCAGCTATGTGTTTAAATGCTTTACTTTTTTAAATTGCATCCAAAACCACCGTTCATGTTTCTTCATTTTTCAAAGAAGCTTAGCTTTCATGCTTTTGACCGTGTTTTATGCTGCACAGAATGTCATGGAAATGTTTGTTCTAGATTCTCTGGTGATATTGCTTTGAGCTATTTCTGTATATGTTCATCTTTCTCTTTGGTGCTTTTGGGGCCACTGGCAGTTATGCTAGGCCGTTATTAGTCTGTAAACTATACTTAGATAATTAATAAATACATATTTAATTGCTTAAGGTGTAATATAAACATTGCATGTGATTCTGGAACAATTTTTGAAGCTGTGATTTTCTTTTAGGCAATTGGTTGTACTTGTCTTCTAGTGTTAATTACTTTATGCTTCTATGATTCACCTGGTAGCACAGTAATGACTCGGTTAATACTGATCAACAAAGTTGAGGAGATAAATGTCCCCAAAAGATAATAGTATCAGAATATTTGTTGCTTACCGCTACTGATGTATGCCAACCTTTTGAGTGATTCAAATACTTTGTGGATTGTTCTAGTAGGTGGTATCGGTGGTCGGGGGATGGTTGGACCAGATGATCTTGGAGGTCTTTTCCAACCTTAATGATTCTATGATTCTATGCTAGTAAATAAGCAGGGAGCTGAATGGGGAGAGGCAGCATGCTGCTGAATGGACCCATTTCTTCAGAGTAAGTGCTTTTCTTAGGGGAAAAAAATACAAGGAAGATTGCTTTGTCCTTCTGCACTCAGAAATAGGATTGGTTTCATTCCCTCCTTAGCTGCTGAGACTATATTAATACCTTATATGAAGCTACGCAGGAATTTACATATGATTACTGTTTTCTTGAGCTTAAAGGAAATGGATGCATTTTCAAGATACGACCAGTCTGGGCAGTAGATAGAACTGAGTAGTATGAACTCTTCAAAAGTCTGTGCATCTTTATAACCTGTTTTGAGGCAGATGATGTGGTTCATGTTAAATATTTCACATTCCTCGGTTCTCCCTTTTGAAGAATTTTTTTTAATCTAATCAAACTTAACCTTTAGCTTGTAGGAGGTCTTTTGGTACAAACATAAATTAAAGGTTTTTATTTTGGTACAAGATTAATAGTTGAAGGAATATGAAGTTAGAAGTCAATGAAAGTATTTTCTTGTTCACTGCGTATAAGTAGTTCAGCATTTAAAAAAATAAATAAAAATTGCTGTTTGTTATGATATTCTGTAGAGAACTTATAGTAATGATTTTTTTCCACTTCATATGATTGTTGTTAGTTATGATTACTTAACTGAATTTCTCTTTCTTTGCATTTGCTTGGGGAATGAGACTTTATTTTCCCAAAGTAAAACAATAATCAAAAAAAAGAGTTCAAGAGTTGTGATTTTTTTTTTAGCTGACTTGTAGTGTTTGTTCTTTAGGTAATGATTTGGAAATTGAAATAACTTTCTTTTAAAAAAAAAATAAAATAAACCAGTGTAAAAATGCGCAAATTGTGATTGGCTTCTTATTTAAGGTACTAGGAAGAAAATTGCCCTCCCACTTTAAATGTACTGTGTTGAATATTGAGTGATCAAGAATATACTGGCTGAAGGAGAGAATAAGCCCCATGTTCTTTAAGACTCTTTCAGATTTCCATGCAAATCCCAATTGTTGTGGATAGCAGCACAGATTTTGTGAAGTGGGTACTAAAGTTAAGCTGAGTCTCGTTTCCCAGAAGCAGCTAAATAATAGTGGTGTTCTTGTTCCCTGGTGTGATTTGGACATCTACACTGGCAATCTACAGGTGATAGATGCTATTTTATCACTTCAGCCTATGGAGCCACTGGGTCCTAGAATTTTAGGTATGTCTTTCTACAAAGCCGTGTAAGATTTCTTTCTTTTCTTTCTATTTCCTTTTGAGCCAAAATCTTAATTGAATCTTTTATTTCCCTTTTGTTGAAGTAAATCTAGGAGAAATGTCTTTTCATAGAGCAAATATTGCTGCAGTCTTAGAAAGGAAGCTCTGCATGTATTTACAAACCAAAAAAAAGCGCATGCGCATGTAGCATTTTGTTGCCTTACTGGTGTTCCCAGACAGCTGTGGGAACTTGCCCCTCGATGTGCGGCGTTCCCACTGCAGTGGCAGGGAAGTGGAAGCAGAGCATCTATATATCCTCTGCGTGAGCATGGCTGCCCGGTCGTATGCGATGAGAGTGTGAGAAGCAAGGGCTGTTTCAGTTTATTCCCAGTTGCTGCAATCTCCTGGCAGTGCTGGAAGAGTCCTAGGCCTTTCAGGGAAACATTTGTTTAAATCATTTTACTTGGAATGTAAAAAGGAGGTATGTCTTTCTGATTCTTAGGGGTGTGTATTGTGTGTTTTTTTTTGTCATTAAGTCACTGTTTCTAACTGACCTTTTTTATATGAGGATTTCTAGCTCTATTTTATCAAGATTTTCTATATGAAAAGCAGCACTACTTTCTAAAATTTAATTGACACCTGTATGATGTTAGGCTTATGAATTGACAGAATCCCTTGCCCTCAGGATGTAAGAAAATATAATATTTTATTGATGTTTAGATTAAGTTTTATTGGTTTCATCTTAAGAAAAAAAAAAAGAAACTGTGCCCTTGATCCACAGTGTGAGAAAAGAGACTTCTTAAAATTAGACACTGGTTGAAAATAACTGCAAAGGCTTGACATCTGAAATAATATTGTTCCAGTTAAGCGTAGCTTGAAATAAGAGCATAGTTTCATGCTGTAGTAGTACTGGATTGACAGAAAAATGATAAAATAGAAGGTACAGAGAAGTTTCATGAGGGTGATCAAAGATGGAAGCTCTTCATTTGAAGAATGCTGTAATACCTCACCGAGGACTGACGTGGAGGGTATGATAAAGTCTGTAAAATCATAGATGGTGGAAAGAAGGGGAGTAGAATCATTCGTTTGCTGTACGTTGGAATAGAAGTAGCAGCAGTATGTATCCCAGATCCGAAAGAGCCGGCACTTGTGACTAGTATTCATAAGGTTGGAAAGGCGCATGTACGTAACGAAGAAAAGTGACTGAAAACATCTAGAAATTACAGCTCAGGATGTTGTGGACTGTAAGTCAGCATTTGTAGAAGAAAAATATGTGGTCACCTCTTTCATTTTGCATCCTACCTCTGAGGCTTGTAATTGCTGAAGCAAGGTATTGCTGTGCGTCTCTGCCAGGTGTTTGCTGCTAATCACTGCTGGGAATGGGGTGCTCTGTTAAGCGTGCTCTTGATCTGACCTAGTTCAGCTGCTCTTAAGTACCTAAGAACAATAATCAGTAAGTCATAAATATTCATTTACTGGTAGTAAATCGGAGGAATGTTGTGTTAATTATGGTTATGCAAATTCTTAGGAGTAGTCTTGCAGAGTATCTGTGCCTGTTATCACTAAAGCTTTGATGGATGCTGTGTGTGCACAAAACATTGCTGTATGGAAAGACTTAACACTCTACCTATAGTAATCTGCTGATCTTAACTTGTTTTGAAAACAAACTATGTAAACATGAAAATGTTTCTGATATTCCTACTTAGGCTTTACTACACGCAGAGGTTTAACAAGAGGAACATAACATTTTTTGAATCAGTAGATGCTGTCTGCCAGGTGGGTATTGGCAGTGATTTGGTTTGATGTAACAGACTTAAAGTTTTGGAAGAAGAGGTTTGTGTGAGTGAGAGGTACCTGGCAAGAAGACTTTAAAGCTGAACTGTTTTTCATATTGTAAATGGAATTGAACTGTTAAAATTGTACCTGCTTTCAGCAATCTCATGATCATTTTGAAGAGACTTGAAGGTGAGCTTAGATGATACAAGTTTGGGAATGGGAGAGAGGGAGATATTCAATGGTCTAATTGAATGATTGCTTACTGACAAAAATAAAACATTTTTTTCTCCCTTAATGAAAGACGTGGCTACTCTACTGAAGTGCATGGGCATTTGAAGGATGATTTTTTCAGCTCTAAATCAGTGCTCGATTTATTAGGGAATAACTGTACTTTCTATACTGTTGTCTCAAGGAGTAAATCCTTTGGAAAACATAACAAGTGGGTTACAAATATAGTAGAGCTTTAATAGTCCTCATGCATCTTCTCAACTCTGAAAGTAAAATTTTGTTTTCCTGCATGCAGCCCGTAACTGATATCAGAATTTAGTGTTATGAAGTGACAGGCATTGGAGTGTAAGAACTTTTTATTGGAAGGCCCTGATAAGGGTTTAGCCTTTTACAATCAGTATTACCTTGCATTGTTAAGGAAAAGTCAGTGGTGTTCCTTCCCAGATATTTTGAAGAGTGGAAATGCAGACTTCTGGCTGGCATGAGTTAGGGTTCTTGCTGTTCAGGTAGCTTTTGTGGAAATAGACGTGTAAACTGTCTCAATGGATAAGAACGAGTTCCAAAATTTGCTGGGCATACCTTTGGAGTATGTTTAAAATATAAAGAGTGCTATAAAGTGAATTTAGCTGGGAAAAGCTGCCTAGTGTGACACCACCTGTCTTCCTAGTCTAGGATTTATTTGCAGTTAATTATTTCCTGTTTGGGTTGGGAAGAACAAGATTAGGATTAAGTATATAATAATACTAGAAACCCAGACTCTTATTTTGTCAAATAAACTAACATAAAAGAGAACTGAGTAATAAGAATATTGAAAACTGGTAATTCGTAAGTCCAAGTTGTTCCTTTAAGATACTCAGCACCAGAAATGAAGTTGTGGAGCATTCTACCAACACTACCTAAATTTAATCCTAACAGGAATTCAACTAAGCATTTAAGAGCATTTGGTGAGGTTGTTTTTTTTTTTTTTTGCAAGCTTTATCCACTTCCTAGGAGAGATTAGGAAAATAATAAACTCTAGAATAGCCAAGTGAATTTTCAAATGTTGATAAAGATCTTGCCATGTTTTCCCAGTTCTCTGGCTCTTCAATTTGGACTGTTTTGTGACTACTACTTTACCCAAAAAGATGTCTGTTTAAATCCTGAAAAACAATAGAAGAATTGTTTGGCAGAGAAGTCAGCAACTAATGTCTTGGCACTGTCTTCAGCTGTTTAAGCCAGGTTGCTGACAGCAAAAGCATGAGCAGAACTTAGGGAGAGAAAAAAAAAAAAAAAAACTCCGCATGACTTCCAAAAGTAAGTCTAATGGAAAATGGACTCTACTTTAGAGAGAATATGTATTTATGCAATTACTTTAAAATTCTTCTGTGTAAAATAATAGCAATTGAAAAATATTTTTATACAAGAACAGGTCCTGTTTTCTGTACAGGTTAGTTATCTTTTGTAGTTATTTATGAATACATTTTAATCCATATGATGGCAGTTCTTTATCAAAAATGGTAAATTACGGGGTGCAGCTACACTCGTTTCTAACTTTTATTCTCTTTTTAAGACCTAACCTTTGCAAAAATCTTTGTAATAGATGAAGGAGTTGGAATACAGGAAATAACATGGAGAATTCTTAGGAATTATGTTGAAGTCTTCCACAGTCACATCTTCTCTCTGCTTGTTTGGTGTATGCTGTTTGAGTGGGCTTGAAGCAATGATGAACTGAAACTGCTTTAACTGCTGACAATAGAAGGTAGGTGAATAAAAAAACAGACAAGTGAATCCTGTAACAAAACTCTCTGATTATGCATGCAGTTGGTAGTTGAATTTCCTTAACTGTGTAACAGTTTAAAGAGAAAGAGAGTGCTGTGTGAAAACAATCACTTTGTACTTTGTTCACTGTACCAGAGCAGCAATAAAACCAGTTACTCTTTCATAACTGGGATTGAAGAAATGTATAGTACAGGTGTAGGTTTACCAAGTCCGAAGGTAAAGACTCGCTCCAAGGAGAAAGGCTTTTGTTTTTAGTGAACCTTTGGAACACTTTTTCTAGGATAGGTACATCTTAAAGAGCTTACCTTGATTTGAATCTACTTGATCAGTCTCTCAGTCCTGTCGCACAGAGTCCTCTTCCCTCAGTCATGTCATTCTGTCCTGTCTCTCGTGATGCCTTTAGCAATCATGTAGTCACGTGGCAAGTCAAATCAAACTGAAAATTTGTCTGTTATAGGAATATTTTTCAGTTAGATCTGTGAGCTGATGGAATGTGTACCGTTTTCAAGGAGTGCTTCTGCAAATACCAGTTCATCAGGCAGCATAAGCTATTCAGAGAGAAGCCTTTTATTTTGGTATAGCTCCATCTGTCATAAGAGGGTTTTTTAATGGTTAAATTTTGCTTACTAAGTAGCATTCTGCATAGTACTGCTGTATGGGAAAAAAATTGGCTATGTAGATTTGCTTGTAATTTTTATACTGTGTTCTTATGTGTGTACTTAAGTAATGCCAGCTAAGTATTTCCCTGCAACTCATTCATATTTCTATTTATTTTTACTGTTTTCTTTGGGTAGCTTAAACAGTAAGTAGGTGCTGCTTCTAGAAATAGAGATATAAAAATATTCTTTCAAGTCTGCTTTTATGGCTGCCTCTAAAATCATCAGAAGTTTTAGAATCCAACAAAACTGATAATAGTGTTTATTGAATTAAACAGCTTGCCTATCTGTTCACAGAAATCTGAAGATTGCTGTAATACACAGCTGAAACTGTAGATGAGTATCTAAAACTTAATTTTACTAACAGGAATTGGTTAAAATGGTAGAATTAACTGTTCCGGTCTAGCAATGCGTCTTGATCTTTAGGAATTGTAACTGTTTGAGTTAAGTGTAATCAAAGGTTTTAAACTCATCAGTACAAGTCTAACTTTTTAAAGAATTTCTTATAAAAGTGATTTGGGGGATGGGAGGAAGGCTACTTCCCTTTGTGTTTTTTTTCTAAACTATCATTTATATGTGTGTGTGTGTCCACTTATGTATAGATATGAAACAATATTTTTGGTTTCTATGGCTTTCTGCTAGTTTTTGTGTTAAAAATTCAGGTCCTCTCTTAAACTTATAGACGATAGCTAGAGGACTATTGAAATTTTCATAAGAAAATGAAACCCTGAACAGGTAAAGATTTTTCAGTCTCCATGCTAGTAATTTTATTTTAAACATCAATTCCTAATGAATAACTAGGAGAAAAGGTGAAGGTGTATTTAAAGTGGTTCATGTTTGTGATCTTCAACATGCTGGCAAAACCGGTATGGAATTGACTTAACATTGCTAACGTTTCTGTGGTAAAACAAGCGATGAAGGTAGAACTGGAGGTGGGGGGGGAAGCACCAAAAAAGTAATTGGAACTAGAAAAAGGAATGTTTACCTTGGCTACAAAGGAATTTATATCCTTAGGTTGTCTTTGTGTTCGTTACTAAAGCTAATTTTTAAAAAAAGGAACAAAAAAAAAAAGCCTGTCCTCTTCAAGAGTCATTTATCACATTGATAAATGAAAGGACTCTTCCTTGATTTGATTTGATTTGTTTGTAAATACATTTTTCTCCTAATGTGATGGATGTCTGTATTAGCTTTAAAGGAAGAGAGCGTGTCATATTTACCCCACCTCTTACCATAGGATACTATTAAAAACCCAGACTTACGTGCCTGCCAAGGGCGTCTAACTGAATACTAGGAGTCTTGTCAGTTTTGGCAAAACAACTTCAGGAAATGGTTCTGCCATGAAAAATACTGTCAGAAAGAAGCTTTCAGTGCAGAAACTATTATATGGAATATATATATGTAGTTGGTGCTACTGCCTTTTTCAGTGATATCTGACATAGCACTATCATTCTGTCAGAAATGGTGGGGGCTTTTGCCAGCTCTTGGTGATAAGAAAATGTAAATACAGTTGAAGCGCATGATCTGTGAGTCGCAGCATCTCAGTTGTTGCCCAAAGAGGATGTGGGGTCTCTGTCTCTGGATGTTTCCGAAACTTGACTGCACAACTGGTTTTTCATAGATCCCAGTGCTGAGGAGAGGTGAATTTTCAGTTGAGGTCTCTGGAACTAAAAACCAAAGACTTTGAATGTAGAAATTGGATTTTTCTCTTGGTGTACTTGGGAGGGAACTGAAGCTGAAATGATGCTTCCTTCAGAGCAGATGGATGTGAGGCAGTCTGGAACAGGGGAAGACAGGGAGCAAGCCCCACCCCCAGGCTTCTAGTAAAAAGCTGCAGTTGTTTTGCAGTTCTGGATCACTGCATGATATTAAGAGAATATTTGAAATGTATTTTGGGGGAGAAAACCTTTCATATATGAGCGGATATGATGAAAGGTTGACAAATAATAGTTGAAATACAGACCAAAAGTTTTTTTAAAAAAAGATGAGTTAAAGCACCATCTTGTCTTGAATGTGGTGAGCTGAGGAGGATAAACTTATGGTGCTTATTAGTCTTTATCAGATGTTCGGTGTTTCTAGTGTGTTCGTAGTCTTATTTTTATATTTTTGAAGGCAAGGAGAACTTCTACTGCGTAATATTTTATATAGGGTTGTTAAGAAGTCTTAAATGCTACTGTAACTATTAATAGTTACTAATAAATCTCCTCTCCAGGCTATATCCAGTTCAGAACTTACAACTTTTCAACTTATAAAAACCTTGTTGCAAATAATCCTAAAAATGAAGAATACCTGCATTTTTTTCAGGACCCAGACCTGTCCAGGACAAGGTATTTTTCCTGGTTTTTAGTATCAGCATCTTCAAATGCATGTTTTAAAAACAACAGCAAAACCCAAAAGAAACCAATACGTTACCTTCTTGAGAAAGCTTTGTGGTATGCTTCAAAGTAGAAAGTGTACAGTACAGTGAAGAGACAGAAAGTACAGTGAAGCTGCAGAGCCATACAGCGAGTTGCCTCCTTTCTTGCTAGGTGCTGCAGACAGTGAGTTGGTACAAGAGAGCTACATGGGTAGGAAAATCTTTCATGTATTTTTATAAACGTTTTCAGTAATATGGATGATGATGTAATACTTCTCAGTTTGGTTCATATTGCTGATTTATTTTTGTGTGAATGGACAGGAGAAGAACTCAGATGTTGAAATTTGAGATTTTATTCAGGATTGTTGTAGGATTTTATCTGTTTTCGTGCTTTTATATATGCATGTCTATTCATGAATCATTTGCTATTAAAACATTTTAAAAGGAACTGGAGGAGGATTTAGGGTGACAGCTTTTCTGGTTGTTATAAAAACACATTGGTGTTACCAGACAAAATGAGAATTTAATATTTTTTAATTCAGTTGTAGCTGATTATTTGCTTACAGTTGCAGGTATAGACTTCTTGTGGCTTGCTACATGCTGTGTTGTCTAAAATATTGTTTTTCTGTTACATAAACACAGAAGGCAGAGCTAAGGAATGATACATTTCCTTTTTTTTTTTACCTAGGTAGCTAATAATACAGCTAGGTTAATGGGATTGCTGCTGCTGTAGAGTCTCAGTAATATAATATACGCAAAATAAGTTGCATTAAACATTGCTGAAGAAGAGTAGTGCTCCAATTATATGGTAACAGTGCAAATATAAGCTACCATTATGTATTTATCATTTGAATTGATTATTCGTTGATAGAATCCATTCAAGCAAACTGCATGTTGTGAAGTCTTAGGTGTATACGTTTTTAGTTATTAAACATCTTTCTGTAATATTATTGTATTATATATATTTACTGATGTAATAGAGGTGCTTTTTTATTTTTGCTCTTTAGAAACAGTTTTTCAGACATTTGTGCTCACCTGTAAGTAGGCTAGAAAATAGTGCCATCTTATTTTCTGTTTCTTATAGCTTTTGTTTATCTATATATTGTTATATATTATCTGTAATTATTACCTGTAAATATGGTAAAAACTCAGAGCTTCTTTAAATTTGCAGATTTATCTTATGACAGCTTTGGTGTCCAGTCCTCTCTATCCTGGTCTTCCTCACATGCCTATCTCCCCCTTCTCTGTATATTGTCCTATAGCTGTTGGCACCTGGAGAAGGCTGTCTGTGTTAGCTGGAGTGGTCTTTGAGACTGTTACTAAAGGACTGTTGACTTGCTTGGTGTTTCCTTCTCTCCTGATTATCAGTCAAAGGAAAGCAAGAATAATAATATTATTATTAATAGAGGGCAAATATGACTATGGAGAGAGGCACTGATATGCATCTTTAATTCTCATCTAATGAGCCTTTGAATAAGAAATTAATTTCAGGCATGCCTGATGTCGATTAGAGCACACAGATGATTAACTCCTACAAAGTTCTGTGAAAGCAGGTACCACGTAGAGGGATCTATTCTGTGTGGGAAGAATATTATGGAATGACTAAAATTGCTTGCTGTGTTAGATATTAGAGTCCACTACTCACTCAAGAAGTCCTTTTTGAGTGGGTTTTCTGGAGCCTAAAAAGGGCATGTTTATTTGTTTGAGGTTTGTTTTGTTTTTGAATCTCTGGCATACTTCTGTACCAGTCCCAGACCAAAGCTGCAATACTGCAATAGCTCTGTGCTGTGTGCTAGTATTTCCAGTTTGATTGCTGTTACAGATTTCCATTGTGCTTTTGCATTTTTAAAATGTCCTAAAGGGCTTACCAGATGCTAGTAGAGTAGAGAGAGGACTGTATAGTAGATGCCTTCCAAAGAGTGGTGTTCACCATCATTCAGAAAGCAGAGCGAGGATAAACTTTTGAGCACCTTCTGCGTTCCTGAGGTCACCACTGCAGCTGATTTTATTTCAAGCTTCTGAAGAAGACTTGGAAGCATAGATGAAAAAGTGCTGCAATGAAGAATAGACAGGAGGAAATCCTAAGTAATTCTGAGGGGGTGCATAAATCAAAGTTTGGCATTTTGGTGCAAGCAACCCCAGATGCCTATGCCGTGGTAGCAGTAGCTGTTCTGAATGGGGCGGGGAGAAGGGGGAAAATAAGTGAGCTACCCCAGACCTCCATGGAAAAAAGTTGAGATGATTCTTTCTGAATGTAAGCTGTTTCATATGGACATGGCAAACTATTTGTAAGAATATTAAAAATAGGGCAGCTCATTTATGGAACAGAATATTGGAACCCCTGACTTGTCAAGCCTGCAGCTTTTTCATTTGATCAAACCCATTTCTTTCAGAAACTGAATGAAGCATGAGTCATGACTGCAGTACTATCACCTTCTCTGAAAGGCTTTGATCTTTTATCCAACTCATGATAATTTCTTTGACAGTGCGTTTTAAAGTAAATTCGGTGTGCATGTGTTGTGGTGTGTAGGCTTTTTTTTAGCATTGAAATAGCATTCTATGAGAAATGTTACTGTTTAGGTATATTGCAGGAGGCAGTTTAGCAGAGGGCAAGGAAGCTCAAGTACTTATAGGGTCAAATGAAAAGTTGCTAGTGAGGAGGCTGAATGGGCTCAGGCCATTACTCCTCTGTGTATCTGTGCTGGTTGGAGGGCTGTCCCTGTTGCACAGGGACATTCCAGTTCTGAATGTATTGGTTTGCAACTTTACAACTTGATTGTTTAAGAGGATAGTGATTGTCAAGACATTAGTTCAGAAATCTGAGGAAGATTAACTTGAGAATTTAAGACAGACCAACTTTGGGGGGAAGTTAGATTTTGACTGTTGGAAGCAAGAGAATTGGAATGTGAGCTTCCTGTTGAAATGAGCCAAACATTATTCTGTAGCCCTTGTCTTTTCTTTCAAAAGGCATGACATAAGAGAAAATGGAGCAAACACCTGGATTTCAGATTTAAAATGTACTTGAAAGCATAAAGCAACGCTTGATGCTTTTCATCTTTGGGAGACATAGAATCCTGTTATTACATCTGTTGTATAGGTATTTGGGTGGGGAGGAGGGCTTCAGAGAACTATTGTGTAATATTTTCCTCTCTTTACTTTGATTTTAACACTTTATGGCTTAAAAGGTGTCTGGATGTTTAATCTGTTTTCCAAATGAAGAAATCCCCTCAATATTTTGCTTAAACACCTATCAAGTGTTAGCTATTCTCAGTTCAAAACTTTTGTCTTTTTCTGATTTGACATTATGAAATAGCAAGTGATTGTGAAACTTCTTGCATAGCTGCTTAGTTTCCCTTTTGATGAGTATTCAGTCAAATATGAAACCTTGTCATTGGAGGCAAGCGTAATAGTCAGTTGCTTTTGTGTGATTCATTTTCTTTGAACTCAGACAATGGGGAACGTTCTTCAGTAAAGTTAGATTTATTGCTTCAAGTTCAACAATATTGTAGCTATTGTGAATTATGCAATGGAGCTGTGTTGAACATAAAAGTTTAGCAAGATCCGTTTTAAGATTATTAGCATGTTGCACAACTCCACGTTCATGTGATCATAACTTGGGTGGTGGCGCAGGTGATGAACTTAGAGTTGCAGCAGTTTACAACAACCAGTTTAGGACCTCGTCTTTCAAGTGTGTATAGCCATGTATAGTTAAATAGGTAGTAGTAGTAAAATGCCAGCTTCTCGCTTTGCGTTGCTTTGATTAAAGCACAGTGTCTTCTCACTTAAAACACATGAGTAATGCTGGGGCGGAGGACTCTTGGCAGTGAATTATCTTACCTCAATCTATAAATGGACAAGGACTAGCACAGAAAGAAAAAGTAAACATCCTTTTTGTATACCACTACTTAATTGGAGTGTGTTCTTCCTTGCTAAACTATGAACTTTATGGTTGGTGTGGTCAACAGGAAAGACTTGTTTTAGGCCTCTGGGCAAGTACATGATGACTGTTGTGAAGCTCTTGTATTAGTTCTTTTTTTTTTCCAATCATTTAGGCTTATGCAAATTTTAACGTTAACTTTTCTGCTTTCTTGAGAAATGGTGGTATGAAAGAAGGAATGACTGGAACTTACATTACTTTGTAAACATGACTTTGTATAACATGGTTTTATAACTTTTCAAATGAAAATATTTTAGTAAATTTTAATGGGATTAAAGTTTAATCTTTTTTGGAAGAAGATACAACTGGAAAAGATTTCTCAAGTATTTTCATAAACCTTAGTATGGAAAATGGTGTATCACAGTAGTGTTTACCAGAAGAATGGGGATAAATAGGATGTGTAATGTAAGAATTCATAAGTTTAAATAAACCCAAAGAAACAAGCAAAAAAAAAAGTGCAAGTGCAGAAGGAAGGTTTGACCTGAAATAGTGCTTATAAAAGCTATTTAGCTTTCAGGATTTTGGATTCTTCTTGGGAATCATGTTTCACACACATGACTCTTGGAAGACATGTATTTTGCATTTAAAAGAAGAGTTTTGTGGTTTGCACTTTGTAGCTGGATGCTTGTGTTAGTAATAAGGTTAGTGGTGCAACACTTTCTCTTCTAGTACATACCACGAATATGATATTTGTGAAGCTGGTACAACTTTTCAGCATTTTTTTAATATTTGGGCTCATCGGACAGTCCTCTGTGCGGTCTGTTGTCCTCATTTAACTGTGTTCTTAAATTATTTTACTTTAAGTGGTTAGCAAACGGTGAAATAACATTTTAGCTTCTGAAATAATACAGTCGACTAGCTATCTGTAGAGGGATTTTGGCAAGATTTTGGTAGCAGGGGGTCTGCAGAGGTGGCCTCTGTGTGCAGAGCCCAGCGGCTGCCCCATATCAGATCAGAGCCAGCTCCACACAGCTCCAAAGGGACCCACTGCTGGCCAGAGCCAAGCCAGGGAGTGACGCTGGGTGGGCCTCTGGGAGAGAAGATTTAAGGAAGAGGGAAAAACTGCTGTGCAACAGAGCTGGGAGAGAGGAGTGAGAAACAGCCTTGCAGGCGCCAAGGTCAGTGCAGCAGGAGGGCAGGAGGTGTTCCAGGCACGCAGCAGCAGTTCCCCTGTGGCCTGTGGAGCTCCCCTGGTGGAGCAGGCTGTCCCCCTGCAGCCCATGGGTCCCGCAGCAGAGCAGACTGCATCCTGTGGGAGGACCCCAAGCTGGAGCTGAGGAAGAGTGAAAATGAAGGAGCATCAGAGACGAAATGTTACGAACTGATTGCAACCCCCATTCCCCTGTGTCGCTTAAGGGGAGGAGGAGGAGGAAGGTGGATGGAGTGCAAAGGTGTTTTTAGTTTGCTTTTAGTTCTCACTGTGCTAATCTGTTAAGAATAGGCAATAAATCACGTTAATCTCCCTTACGCTGAGTCTGTTTTGCCTCTGATGGTAATTGGTGAATGAGCTCCCAAGTTGGGTTGATCGCTTAATGAGTTTACTTTCAGCACATCATGAAGTAACACCATGGCTTTCAGTTCACAATTCAGCATGTGTATTGATGGCCGAGTTGATGGTAAGCATAGTCGTCTTGGAGGTGCACAGTGATAGGATGAAAGTCAACACACACAAGCTGCAGCAGGGGGAAAATTAATCAAGTATTAAGAAAAAAAATTACTGTGATGGTAGTCATAAATTAGGACACATTGTCTAGAGAGATCATTGAAACTCCATGTGGGACTTGACATGACAAGACCCTGAGCGACTTGATCTGAGTTGGCCCTGTGTGCAGTGGGGAACAGGACCAAATGATTCCCAGAAGTTCATTCCAGTTAAAATTATTCTTTGACCTAGGATTCTGCCTACCATACTGCAGGAACGGAATTGCCTAGGACTGAGATGGGGCAGGCAGTTAGCTTTCTTGTAACCTGTTTTAGATCTTGAATTGCCAGAACACATCTCTGAGCTGTCTGTCAGCTTTTATGTTTCTAGATATTCTTCAGGGGAAAGTGTGTGTGTGTCTATAGAAGCATAGGAATGTTGGAAGTCTTCCCATAACCTCAAATAACCTAAAGGAACTAATATTTCCATTTTTTCCAAGTACTACTTAAAAGAAAAAAAGCTTTCCGTTGGGCATATAATATGTAAAGGGGTTTTGCTCATTTGTATTTTATCTTTGGTAGATATCAACTGGCATTTTAACTAATTAGTTATAGATCCTTTTCAGCTTTTTATGGTGGCAGCTCTTACATGTGAAAGTACTGAAGTACCAAACTCTTTCTTCTGGGTAATATTAAGGATATGATTTTGCTTCTGTAGTAATTTTAAGTACTAAAAATGTGTTTAAAATCATGGTAGTTTTAAGACTGTCTAGTCTTAAGACTGCCAACTTCTTATCTTCCAAACTACATTAAAGAAAATGTCTTAGTCTTCTGTCAGTCAAAAAGTAGCTTATAAATGAGACCAAGACATTGAATTTGGCATCTGAATTGTGCTGCATAATGGGGACAAGTGGAAGAGCCCTTTAATTGAAAAGTCAGAACAGCCACTGACTGACATTCAGTTACACAAATAAGTAATTGTTATGAAGGTTTCTGTAATGGATGACTACTAAATCTTATCTTTTTCTGCATCTCTTCCTTTTTGGAATTTTTGTGGCTTTTACAACAACAACAAAAAAAGTCTTCTGAAGTTAGTTCTTCTTTTTGTCTTGCAATCCTGTCTGTACCTTGAGAGTCCCTTTAGATAAAAACTAGATTATTGGGAGCATGCTTTTAATTTGCAGTGTCTCATTCCCTCTCCACTGGATGATATTTGCCCTACGTGATGGTCCTTTATTGGCCTGTAAGCAGACCTAGTAATCAGAAAAGATTATGGAACTGGAACTTAGTTTTAGGCCTTTTAAAACTTTCACCAACTAAGATACCATTTGTTTGCTGGAACAAAGCACAACTTTGCGCGAAGCTATTTAAGATGTTCCTGGAGCATACTTTTCAGGTTTGTAGGCAAAAAACAGGAAAAGAGATGTAGACAAAAAGGGACTCCTTTCGAGCTAATCATCACATCCAACTAAAATACCCAAAATAGAATGAATTATACTGCCAGTTGCTTGCCTTCAAATCTTTTTGTAAAGTAATATGACATTTCCCAATTTATAAATAACTTGGATGCTGACACATTTAAATTCAGCTTCCTATAGAAGTGTGGATCGGTTCTTCTGTGTGGTTGGTTTATTTCTTAATTTTCTTCTGAGAAGAGTGAACCTACCAGGCAAGTTTGGCCAGCTCCCTCTGTTGGGAATTCGTAACATCTCTGTCATCGTAGGCTGAGAGTCTCCATAAGCTGAAGCACTCTTTCTGTGAAGCGTTTCCTACACAGATTGTTACCCCTAGGAAATGCAACCTTTCAACCCTTCTATTGTGCACTTTGCCAGTCAGTATGGGCCACTGAAGGAAGTAGTCAGTAGCTTAGTTTCCTTCTCCTGCTGTTCTGTATCAGGTGTTAAGTCTGTGGAACTAATCTGTAGCTAGTCTGAAGCATTACCAAACCGAAATGTGTCATGTTTACACCAGGTTGTTGTCACCAAAGGCTTTGCTTTAAAGATCTGCTCCTATTTGTATCCTTCACTTGCTAACATAGTCACAGTTAAATGTACAAAATATACAGAGCATAACATGCACAATGTTTTTGTTTGCTGTATATTGGTAGGAAATATACAATGGCCAAAATAAAATATCAAATATCTGTTTTTTTCCTGCTTAACTTCCTCACTATTAAAGTTTTCTTGGATTGTGACTGTTCAGGATTTATATGTCATGAAGGTATATGCCTTTTTGACTATTGAATCTTTCTAATTCAGTGTACCTTTGAGCTAATTTGGACATCTGTCCTTTTACAGAAATCAAATAATCTTACTTCTTGTAAGGCTTTGAGAGCCTTCAGCTATGCCCTTTTTCTGATCCTTTGCTGATGCTTCAGAAACTTCTTAGTTTTGGAATGTCAATGACAAGTAGGGCAGCAAAGTAGTAATTCTTAATTTGTTAAACACTTTTTAGCTTGTTGTTTAGCTTGTTGGCTTGTAAGAAATTTCATCAAGGCCTACGTTTTTTCTTCCCTTGTTCTGGTTGTTGTATGCTTTCAGCAAAGATGGTTGCAAAGAAAATAGTTACACAAATACGATATACACACTTACTATCCAGAATCTGTAAGTTCTACACAGCCTGCAACTGGACGTATGTGCTTTGTTTGAATACTTGCTGTAGCAATGGAAAAATCATCCATTATCTTAAATATATTTAAGTGAGTAAAGATTGCCAGTGCTAGTTCTAACTATAGCTTTTTTTTATCAAAAGTAACTGTCGTAGCACACTCAGCTGTAAAAACACAGAACAAAAATAGCAAATATGCAGTATTTTTCCTTGTGCCATTATAGAATAAACTGCTGAAATATGTTTTAAATATGAACTGTTCTCACAAAACAAATTGACTTTTTAAGCAGAGATGCAAACACAAATCCTGGCAGTTGAGTTCCTTAAAAGATTATAATCTGAGCCCCAAAGTGCTGTATCCTAGAAAGAGTAGATAGCAGAATTATCACAAAGTGGTCCATTTGAGTATGAAATGTTTTTTTTGGCATATTACAGCTGTCATGCAGGTAGTAGTTGATAAGAGTCTGCAATATTTTCTTAAGAGTTCTTTAAGCTAGAATAAGTCGTATCACTGAACTGAAATATGTTTTGGGCCCTTGATGCAGCCTCCTTTGGCTATATATTGCTGGGATACTGTTATGTGCAAGAGGAATACCCAATTGCACCGTGCAGCAAATGCACAAACTGTTTTGGAGTAGAACAGTAGACTTGCTTATTCATTTACTTGAGTTTTTCCCTTTTGTAAATGAGCAAGCAGTTCTGATTTCCATTTTCTCAACACAGAAATTGGACTGGAATAAATCCAAAAGGTAAGCTTCTATATTATGGCACAAATAGTGCCTTTCTACTTTAGTTACTGTTTTACTGTGTGCTTACCAATTATTTGGTGTTTAAATGTTCCCTTTAAAAATTTGAGTTCAGTGACTGTTCAGATACAAGAACAGAATATTTCACGTTCATCAGAATTCTGAAATGTATATGAAAACTTGAAAATAAACAGGCTTATTTAAAAAAAAAAAAAAAATCTTTTGCTAAATATTCAGGCACCTGAGGTACCTAGTCACAAGAACTCAATCTAGGCTGTATTGTTAACTGGGGGTAGTTTGTGCATTTTTTTTTTCTGTGCAGTAATTAGAACAGGTATTAAACAGCTTAAATATGAAGAATTTGTTAGAATAGATACATTCAATCATGCAGATGTCCTATATAATATTTTGTTACCGAAAACATGCAGAGTACTTAGAAAATGTATCACTATGGATTCTATAAATTCTGTGAACTTGCTTTTTTCCAAAAAAAAAAAAAAATTCTTAAAAAAAAAAAAACTTATCCTCATTATACTTTCAATATGCACTATACTTATATGGTTTTTAGCATTTTGTACTTGGGTAATATTTGTAAATGGAGGTTGCTTTCTGCAACCACTAGTGATTTTTTTTCTAAGTTTGCATATTCCTGCTAGGTGTTTATCTCTACTGGGTATCCTCACCATATCATGATGTCCACTCATGTTCTAAGCTTTTCTGACATACCCTTTACTTATGTGTGCACTAGATCTTCAGTGAGGCCCGTGTTTTTGCCACATGAGAGGGCTGTCAAGAATGTTAATAGGTTTTATAGCAATAAGCAAGTCATGAGGGACTTTCTCTTCTGTGTTTCAACACTTATTCTTCCCAATAAACTGCAAATGTCAAATTTCTGTTAACTTTTTTTCTTGTTTTGATTCTTGATTGATGGAGGTGTCCCATTCACAAATGTCATTGTTTGAAGGGCTGGGCTATCGATGTGTTTAGGTGTTAGAGAAACAACACTGGTTTGTTATAAATGGAAATTCAGAAGTGATAAACTTAAAAATGCATAGTAACTTCTGGTTGCCATGGTGCTTCAACTTGAAGTAATTTTCTTCAATATTAAAATGCTTCTTGGGTGTCATCTTCGCTTTTTAAGTAGTCACTGTTAAGAAGGGAATGGCTCCGGGGAGAAGTAATGAGAAACTATTTTGGAATATCTAATGTGACAACCAATGAAGTGTCAAGAAAAAAATCCTAGCATTCAAGCATCCTAGCATTGGGGAGTGTTTATTTAAGCAATATAGATATCTGCTTTTATTATACAACTTCAAAACACTAAGGAATGGTGGGTCTCTGCAACTCTCTCAGCCCTGTTTAATGGGTGAGTTTTTCAAGAAGCAAATATGAAGTTGAGTTTGTCAAGACACCAAGTCAGTAGACTGGATTCATCATTTATCCTTTACCTGCGTGACCATTAGCTACTTTTTAGTTCCTGTGTGTTTTCTCTTCTCCCCAGTCCTGAAATCAGAAACGTTAATGTACCTGTAATGCTTAACGTATGTGGTAATCCAAAAGATTCATTGTCTGATTGGACATGCACCTTTAGAAAGACTTAACTCTTTCCAGAACTTTGATATCTAGCCTCAATAATTTTCTGTGTCAGAGCTGTTAAGCGTTATGTTTGGGTCCCCCATGTGGAATTGAGCTGCACTACGGCTTTCTGCTTTCCCAACCAAACTGTTGTTATTTACTGGGTTTCCTTATTGTTTTATTTACTCATTTTGTTTTAAATTAGTTGTCTTAATATGTTCTTCTTGAATAAGACCTTTACTTAAAAAAAATAATAATAATTCTATCAGCAACTATTACATCTTGTTCTTGGAAATAGCAGGGGCTTGGAAAAGCCTCTTGAGGGATGCAAGGCTTTGATACATAAACAGTAATAACCAAAAAATAGTAGTCTAGAAGCTGGCTGTAAATGAATTTATACTGAATTTCATTGAAAGCTTTTTGATACTGAGCATTTCTATCTGACACTTCAGCTGCACAGCATATTAAAACTGTCAAAAAAACATCTCGGTAAGCTTCAAGAAGTTGGTTTTCTGATAAAATATTTCAAATTTTAAAACAGTAAAATTTAGTTATGGAGAAACTTAGTCTACTTAAAGTCTGCTCCTTTACTGTAGCCACACATGGATTGCAGCTAATGGAGTCATGCCATACAATGAAGTGCCTAATTAACCCAAGTTGCATAATATAAGCTTCAGATTGCAGCACCGTCTTCTTTAAAGAGCTTTCATCATGCTTATTGAAATGATCAATACTGTGTGGACTGAACATGGCAATTAACTCAAAATGCCCAGTTTTAGGGTTGATTTGTACCTCCGTAATTTGACTGTTATGAGTTCCAGCAACTACGTGGTATGTTTGCAGAAAAAATACTGCAGCTTGCGAGATTGAAGTACTGTGTGTACTGTGTTACTCCTGTGTTAAGTCAGGATTAGTGCTCACTCTGCTTGTTAGTGAACTATCATTGGAGAAGTGAAATTACTAATATTTCTAGAAGGAAAAAACATTGCCTTGGGCACTTTTTTTTGTATTGGAAGCAAAGATCATCTTTCACTTCTGCTTAGTCACTGAAAACATAACAATCTTCTACTACTAAATATAACATCTAGATGTTTTGAATGCCACTGCTTCAGGCTAAGGCATAACAGCAGAGTGATCTTCCTAATCATACAGGATGGCCTCACCATAGCAGTGTCCTGCAACTGTTTAGAATTACCTAATGGGCAACATGGAAATGAAGTTGTAGTTTTATCCCTGCTTCCATGTACAGCAGAGCAATGGGTGGTTATTTACTGTTGCTAGAAAGCTCAGTGCATTCCAGCAAAGTTTCCCCATGTTTTCCTCTCAAACTCCAGGAGAACGTTTGAATAGCTGGAATGCTATAGGCTTATATAGCACTGTCCAGGTGATTTTTTTTTATTAGGCAGAAACATGGTGATAAAACTTTACATAATTATCATCTACATTTAGTGTTGTTTAGCTGGAAAATGATTTGGGAAACAATTGGGAAAACAGCAGCAAAAATTGATTGCTGAAGAATGTTTTTCTGACCTCGTTGTGTTGCTGCAATCCATTATGAATAGAAGCAGAATGTTTATGCTCTGGTTCTCAGCCTATTGCTCTACCAGTTCCAGAGCTCTGTCCTGATTTCAGAGCCAAGAATAAATCACATCACTTCAGACAGCCGGTGAGTTTTTGAAAAGCACCTACAGATTAGTCTTTGCTTTTTATTCAGTCGAAGTGACCTAACTGAGTGGTATGTTGGATGTAGCTGAACAGTAAATTGAGCTTGAGAAGGTTAGCCTGCCAAAAAAAAGTCTGCTGAAACCTCCACATCAACAATGCTCAAGTTGTTATTGCAGATAGGATAGTGTTTTGAGTTGGAATTCCGAAGGGAATTAATTTTTCAGGTAGCCAAAGCTATGAGGTTATTTCAAAAGTGATGCCTGTGCTGACACTTGCACTGTAGAGTAGAGATTCCTGGGCTGACATCTAAAGACTTCACTTACATACAGAAATCAGCTTAACCATGGCACAAGACAGAACTTGACATGTGTTTGAAGCTGTCTTCATGATGCGTTAGTTCTTCTTTCACCTTAAACCCCCCTCTGAAAATCCTCACTAGTGGTTCCTTTGTTTTCATATTTTCACCTGTTACTTCATCTACTTTCTATTGTGACAGCTTTTAGGGCATACAAGGCTCTTCTCTTCTGCTGCTGCTGTTTAGGTGAAGCTCATCATTTCAAGCATGTTTGACAGCTTCTCCATTCCTTTGTTACCCATCTGTAATGGTGTATTGCTTCCTGCTGAATTTTAAATGCTTTTGTATTTTTTAACAAGATTGCCCTGTGTTTTGCAAAATAGAACTGCAAATTAAATCACCTCATTCATGTAGCTTAATACTAGATAATTCCAAGAGGAGCTGTTACTCAAAGAGCTTCTCGTGATGAGTATTTGTTTCTCTTGTTCCTGCTCATCAGCCAGGTATCAATGATGAGAAGTGCAATCTAAAACTGTAGGACCTTCAGCTGTTACCAGAGTTGACACCACCTTAGGCAGTAGAGTTACTTAAAGAAATGTCATGTAGAATGTTAAGTCCCTTGAGTTCACTATACCAGCTGTCCGGAAACTGTAGATCGTGGTGTCATAGCAGATGAAAGTGTAATATCCTCATTAAATTGACTGTTCCTTACTAAACTGATTTTCAGTGTTAAGTGCAATGTGAGACTGTGTTGCTGCTTTAAAAATACACTGAACCCTTCAGTTCAGGAGGTGAAGAATGTCATCACATCAGCGTCAGAATCACCACCATCACGTTCAGGCTGCTGTTTGCATCTGTTCTTTGGATCCCTGTGGTCCTCACGTGTGACTGTATAAACAAAAGCTTGTTTCCACATTGCCTAATGTGAACTGGCTTTTGAAATAAAAATGATGCCTTGAGGAAGTTGCTACCAGTGCCTTTAGGCTGTCACCCTGGAGTCATTCCACATGAAGAAGGACTTTGTAACTGACTTAAGGTTGGGTGTCAGGTTTTGTTTTGGTTTTTGAGATCCCACAAAAAATGCAAAAGCTGCCATAATATCAATGAAATGGGATGGTTTTATAAAGGAAATTGAATATCATGTTTACTACTGACTTTGGAAATAAATTCTAAACCAATGTATGAGGAATAATATTCTTAATCTGTGTGAAATGAGAGGCAATTTAGGATGTACTCAGAGAGATACCACCTATAAAATGCAGTTTTTCATTCTAATCTTTGTTTTTCTAGTGAGAAACTTTTAGGGATTGTGTTAGATTTGTTCATTTTTAATATATGGGGGGTATGAAGGAAACTGAATCTGCTATAAAAGGAAGTAAAATGAGAGGAGACAAATTGATGCAAGAGATGAGTTTGACACAAAGGTATTTCTTAACTTGGAGAAGTTAAGATGGTTGTAGATGTGTGAAACAGGAAGTAAAGTGAGTAGGCAGTATAGAGGAAGAGAGTGGAGCAAAACAGAAGGGAAATAGGAATAAACATTCTTTTGTTGTGGTGGCTCTTACAGGGTATAATACATTCAATAGAATATTAGAAGTGGAAGAACAGTCTCTAAGTCTGGGAAAGGTCTTTGAAGAATAAAATAATTAGTTGGACTAGAGTAGCCGTGAAGTGTTTCAACAGTAGGCTGAACTAACTGATAGCTTACGAGTTTGATTTCTGTTTCAGAAATTCTGTCTAGCTCTTTAACCTTGAGTTAAATGATCAACTACAGTGATTTGAGAGGAAGGACTGGGTTTGGGCAAACTTTCTTTTGTGCCTGCATGGCTTGTTGTGTTTTCTCCAGATTATGACCAGTCTATTCCTTTATAAATGCTGTATCCTTTCTTACCTGACTTCATACTTAATGATTTCCTTCTTTGATCTATATTCTTATGAAATTTAATCCCTCGGTATGTATCTATGGAATTAATAGCAAAGCCAGGCTTGCCACTGCTGTAGTCTTGCACTCAGCTCATTCTTCTCTGATTCATCTTGTTGCATGTTTTCTCACTCCATCAGATCTCACGTAAGAGAGGGACAGCAAAGACTGCAAATGCAATGTATTGCTTATGTTTCGGTAGTGCTGCTAGGTTGTTATCCTTTTGGGAAACTTTTGAGTCTGTTTCCTTGCTGAATCCACTTCTATCTCAAGAGCATCCTGGAGATTGACCTCTTTGGTCAGCCTCAGTTACTGTACAAGTTGATACGTAGACATCTGGTGCTGAAGTCCCATTAAAACTAATCCCCTCTGAAGTAGTTTTAGGAGCAAAAGCTCTCTGAATGCTTCAGGGGGTTATGTAGACAATGAGATTCCTTTATCTACTTTTGCTCTATTTTCTGGAATGAGTGAGTACCCACATAAAAATGCAGCTATATAAAAATAAAACTATACACAGGTAACTTCTAAAATAGAATAGGTAGTAAATAACTCTCTTCATTTAAGGAAATGGCAGTTCATTTTTTTTTGTGCAGTACTGATGTAGTGGTAAAATTAACAGGTTGGATTGGTACCACTATTACTCCATTAGACAACTGATGTACTTAAAGTGTAAATCTTGAAAAAGCTTCATTAATTTAGTACGCATTGGAGTTGCTAATCAAAACAAGTTCTTATTAAAAAATAAATACATAGATGATGAGTAAAGAGATGTAAAGTTAGATATTTGATCCAGTTGTTGTGTTTTCTGTTACCTGTAGTTATGAAGCAATAGTTCTGTCTAGAAGTTGAGGATATTTGTCAGTGTTTGCACCACTCCCAAACCACAATGTCCACGAGCATCACAAGGGTTTGTGTGGGTTTTGCAGTCCTCCTGTTGCTTCTGTTTTTTTCATCCCCAGGAAGCAGCAAGGAAGGAACCTCAAAACTGTTTGCCTTTTTCAAGAAAAAGTTAGAACATTTACACAAGTGGTTCAGATTGAGAAAGTGTTTTGAATGTTCATACCATTACTGTTGCTTTAGAAAAACTCTAAAGCAGTTTTGTGTGCTTGTAAAACAGTGTAAACATTCCTCCACAAAATGGAAATTTATTGATGGTGTGTATATATTCTAGTGATGCATTTTCTCCATTTAAAAGAAAGCGTGGGTGTTATACTAAGACCAATAGGAGGTTATCCTGCTGTGTACCTTCCAGTCAGCTTTCCACGTAAGATCCCTTTCAAGCCTATCTGTCATTAATTGACTTTCAAAAGCATCTTGATTTCCTTGTCAGCAGTGTGGTGGTTTATAATAATAATTTGCTAATTCTTACGTCCTTGCTGGAGGACAATCTTGTTAGTATTCTTTCTTGCCACAAATTGATCGTGCTGGATAGGACTTGAAACTGAGTCTCAGCGGTTGCTGTACAATTGATTTGTCTTATTGTGAGAGCAGTACATAGATCCATCCTCAGCTGCAGAACCTTTTGTTGGAGGTGCTCTAAAAATAGAGCAGAATTCCTTTGCATTTAGTAATGTGTGGTGGAAGTTTCCAGTGTAAGATTGTTGGCTCTAGTATGTAGTGGGTACGTAGCTGATCCTGAGGGCTAGTCAGCTTCTCTTTCCATCATTTATTAGATACCTGTGTTTATATCTGTGATAGGTATCCATTGTTTAATATCTGGAGGTTGTGACTGTTTAAATCTTGTCTGTGTTACAAAATCGTTTGACTTATTTTCTAAGTATATTTGTAACTGGGGAAAGATGGAAAATAACCAGTACTAGAAATATGGAGTTTGCCTATTGAGAATGAGATGTCTCAGTGATTTCATCAGTGCTGCAAATTTTGGATTGCGAAAGACAGTTGTCCCCAGTCTACTTTGTTAGAGCTGGAGCCTTCATAACTTGTTCAGAGTTTAATTATACCCTTGTTGAAAGGCAGTAGTGGATTTCAGAATACGCAAATTCTCTTGTTTTTTTCACAAGTCACCTAAAACGTATTGTAAGAATTAGTGAAATGACTGTAAGTTCATGTGTGGACTATATTTAAGTAAGAATAATTGCACATGTGAAATTACATCCAGTGAGTGAAAACTTCTGAGATATCAAAAAGTACTGCAAGCCAAATGGAGAGGTGGGTAAAGAAACAGCCTATGAAGGGAGATTATGTAGTGTACAGAAGAAGAGATAGCTGAGAGGGAAAGTAACTCTAGAAATACATTAATGGTTACAGCAAAGTGAATGGAATAATTGGTTTTCTGTGTCTCTAGTAGTTAGACAAGAAATAATGGCCTTAAATTGGATCTGGGGTAAAGTGGTCTGAAAGGAAGAATGTCCCTGATAGTTCACTAAGCCTTGGTAGGGCAGGCTGCAGTGTTGACCTGTGTTTGCATGCATTCATGATGCTACGGTACCTGCAAATCATTGGTTTTGTTGTATGTTCTTTCTGTTTGCTTGTTGTTGTTGTTTTTAATGTCATGAAATCATTAAAATATCTATGTACAGCCTGGATTTATTGGCTAAGAATACACTGCACATGAAAGTTGTTGCTCCAGTTGTCAAATTAACATGTCACTTTCGACATGTTAAACTTTCTAGACCATTGCCTGTGAGCTGTTTTTATTTTTATGTTGCTCTTTGCATTTTGTATGACTCTGTAAATGCATATCACTTTCGGGTATTTTTTTTGTTGTTTTCATCAGTGAAACTGTCTGCATGCTGACTGCTATGGTCTTGCTGTTGCATATTGTCTGCATTTTTTGGTTTGTCTGTCTCTCTCTCTGTATCTGAATATAAGCTATTTAAAGTGGAGAGGTTTTTGTTCTGTTCTTCTGTGAAAGGTAAGAAGGTACTAGTCCTTCACAAAGATACTTTGTCTTCCCATATCATGTGTCATGTACAACTCAAAATGCTACTTAGTTTTTTGGACAAGAGAGAGGTCTTCGAAGTAGAAACTGTCACAGAGTTGGTCTCCTGCATACATTTATAATGAATGATATCAGTGCATCAATGCAGCTGGCTTACGCAGTGTCTATTCAGTGCATTATTAAAGACTGAAAGTAGTGTACTGTAACTTACTGTCTGGCATACTTAAGAATCAACTTAGCGTTGCATGCTGAAGCAAGTGTTTTCACGTTCTTTGGGGAGCTGAATTTCTGATTTTCCTTTGTTTGTCTGGCTACGTAGTTTTTATATGTAAATGCTCTTTCTGCAGGGAAATTATTTTTTGTCTTTAGGGAGTTAAAGATATTTTTCTTGTGTATACATGTGTAGCAATGGCTGAGTTGACTGCCTGTGAAACAAATGGTCTTTTAATTCTCTTCCCTACCAAAATGTTGCTTTCTGTGACTGTTGTTGGGAAGCTTCGTTTTGGAAAGCTCAGTTAATTCACCTAATTTACAACATTAACCTTGCTGCGGCATAAGGTAGGATTCAAGACCATGCAGTTTTAAAGCATATGTCATAGGATGCTCCACAACTTGGCTTTTATTGGAAGTTCGGACTGAAGTTTAAAGTGCTGTTAGTAATTAAAGTACGCTCTAGGGTGCAGAAATGTTCTTGTTGGGAATAATAGGTTTCTTTTTTTTAATTGTTAATGAACTAGTGAATTGAGAGCATAGGTTCTGTGCTATGACATGAATGTTGATTTAACTTTTTTTAATAGGTTGAGGGGAAAAAAAGACTCATAAACATAAGCCTGCTCTCATGAAGAATTATATGCTAGTTTCAAAACAATGCTAGTGTGTTCCCTAAATGCATATTCAAGGATAAGATTTTTGTTGTGATCTTAAATGTTCTATTGTATTTCAGTGGTAACACATTCTTATGGTGGAAATAACATTAAGACTGCCCTGGGGATGTCTAGTCCAAGTGGTGGTAGTTTATAGCTCAATCTTAATTGAGCAATACGTGAAGATTTTTTTAAATTATTTTTTTAATCAGTGGTCATCTAGATTATAGCTTCAAAATGGCTGTCCTTTGCAGAGTAAAGACATCTGTGTAATGAATGCGAAGACCTTTATGGAAAAGCATAATAAAAATAAGGTAACTATGAAGAGTGCAGTGTTCTGTTCCTCCACACCCTTTGCCCTTCGGTTTTTGGAGTTCTGAGCTAAAAACGACACCAGAGCACATCATGATATTTGTTAGCGCTTTATTCTGCATATATGAATGTGTTGTTTTTTCTGTACAGAATAACTTGTAGTAAGAAGATTCAGATTTTTTAAAGCTTCATTTCTTCTGTTGAATAAAATTTGCATCTTAGTAAAGTTGTTGTTAATACTACTATTTCTTACAGTTTGAGGAAATGATGTCTGCTTCTAATGTAGAAATAACTTTCAGTATCACTTGTGAATGCAGCTTTCTGATTTATCTGCACCAGTTTTCACTTAGTGGCCTGCCCCCCCGTTCTCTAAGCTCAAGTCCTGCTCAGTTTAGCCTCTGCTCCTTTAGATGGCTCCATATTTCTGGTTGTCCTTTGCAGACAGTCCTTTGCTTTTGAGCACACGTTTTGAGCTGGGGGAGGAAGACTGGCTTGCAGTGCCTCAGAGTTCGGATTGTTGAATATTTGCAGTTTTTTGAGATGTTTGTCTATTTGATTGCCACTGAGCTGACTCCTTGAAACTACTGGGTGGATCTCCAACCTCTTCCTGAGAGGTAGCACCTAATTTAAACCTGATCTTTGTGCTGCTTTTTCCTGCAAGAATCACTTGCAGTTACTGCACTTGGTTTCAATTGTTATCTTGTATCTCAGGCACAGACTATTATGGGCTTTCTCAGCAACTTCCTTCACTCTAATTTTGCCTGTCCTGAATAACTTTGTATCAATTGCAAATTATTCCGGTGTTACTCACTTGCTTTTTCAGATAGCTTATGAATAAGTTGGTATGAATATATAATCCATTCTTGTATTTTGCACCTTCCTACCTGTTAGTAATACATACAGAGGACACTGTTTAGTCTCATGACAGTTGGGCTCCTTTCAAAGGTCTAAATAAAGGACTTTAAAAAAAAAAAAAAGTCGTGTTTTTTTTTGAGATAAGCCTATGGATCTGATTAATATGACTTGATGGTTTGATTGCAGTAGACTTGCAAGGTGAGGCATTCATCTACAGAGGTGATGCTGACTCTCTTGCAATGTATCATATATATTCGTATATTTCTTAATTCTGTTCTTCATTATTACAACTGATAACTTATCCAATACAGAAGTTAAACTTACTGCACTGCTCTTACAACAACAAAAAAGAACAGTAGAGCACGTTTTAAAGTATAGGATCACAATTTGTCAGGTGTCATCCCTCTGATAAAAAGTCATTTTGAGAGGTGTGCCATCATGTCATATTACTTATTTTTTTTCTTATTTCCTTTGAATTATTGAGTAAATACTAATATGACCTGGTGGTTTTATTGCAGTTCGCTTGTCAGCTCAGCAAAATAAATCCCTTGTAGTGATGTTGTCTTCAGACAGTTTATAAAACATTCTTGACTACAAAGAAAGACTTCAGCCATTTTGGGGGGAACTTAGTTTCTCCTGTATGGAAAACTAGCTCTTCTGCTGTGGTTTTGTCAGTCTTAAATGCACCTTTCTCATCTTGCTTTATTACTTCTTCACATTCTGGAAGATACTTGTCTGATTGCTTGGAGAAAGTTTGTTCTGTGGCACGTGCCAGAGGCAATTTTCTTGGACTGCCAAATCACGGCTTCACGTTTTTGTTGTCTGTACTTGGACATGAGTTCCACTTTTGAAAGCTCTTTCTTTTGTGTGTGTGGTTTAGTGTGTATGGCTAGTATATATACTAGCTTTTGTGTTTTTGCAGTTATAACCAAAAAAACAGGCTGCTGTTTGTACAGCAGCCTCTCTGCCTTCTCCCGCACCTCCCCACTTGCTTACCTTGGTTGAAATGGAAAATTCTTGACTTTCTGATAGATGGCAGCATATACTGAGTATTTTCCTGTTCCGGTGCTTTGCTGGAGGAGCTGGTGACTAGTTAATGTGCTCACAAAGAAGTAGCATGTTAAAACAAGGGAGAGGAGGGGGAAAAATTTTGTCATCTTCTGTTGAACTCGGAGTGAGCATGGCCAAGGCGGCAATACAGATTCTGAGATGTGCTGTTCTCTTTTCTGAAGCATTAGCATGGCTTGCTGTAAGCCCCTCAATTGATGAGTGCTTTTCCTTTTTCATATTCTAGTTTTTATGATAGCTCTCAGAGATGCCTGATTAGCTCAGCGTCTGCGTAGGAGGGAATACTAGTCTGTTGCAAATGCTAAATGCTATATGCAGTCTACATATACCTTAAATACAGATACTATATATTTAAGGCTAGTTAAACTCGGATGAGGCTCTGTATCTAAACATAAACCCTAAGATTTTTCTTCTAGTAAGAAGTCTGCCTTTAGGACTGTCTTACTTTAGCAGGAGAGATTATCCAGGCTCCAGATTTTCATTCTTTATTTCAGTCTATCAGTATCTTTTTTTCCCCCTTGTAAACCTGTTATGAAAACAGTCAGTGTCCAGATTAATATTTTTACTTTGTCGTGAGCCTAAAAGTAAACTGAGGACAAAAAAGTAATGTGGGAGTAGGATGTGGAGTAAAACTTCAAGGGACACAAATGATGATGAATGTGAATAATAGGTATGTCAGGTGAAGAGGATTGCTATATTTAGCTTTTTTGTCCTTCCTTTAAACACAAGTGTGCTTGGCTTCATTGGATGGCGATGCTTTAAACCGTATGCTTTAAACCAGTTGGTGTATATAGGGGAAAAGGGGAATGGCAGAAATGATCGACTGTTGCTTTGCATATCCTTGACATGATTGAATGTGGGGGAGGGAACAAAAATAGCTCATTGCAGTACAGGAATGCTGATTTTTTTTGGACTCCAAGGAACATAATGAACAAATATTTTAACTGTATTTTTCATTATGTTCTTCCAGTTAGTAAAAGCACTGAATGTGTTCTGCCAATCATATCGAAAATACTTTATAACTACCAGAGCATGTATGGGAAATCAAATGTTGAGTTGGCTACTTGAAATTACCATTGTAATTTGCAGTGATTTGTTACTTTAGGTGTTCTGAACTAGTTATATTGATGACCTGTCATTCAGTTTCATGATTAGTTATTACCAGCAAATCATCTCTGTTACATTACCTCTCCAATATTATTTCTGGATAAATCATTCTGTGTTGAATTCTGGTGACACCAAAGTGCACAATGCTTGTTAATCCTTCGTAATGTCTTTGAAATTGGTCCCAACAGAATGGCCTGCATAGAGTATATCCCCTTATTGCACACCTAGAAATTGCCAAAGAAAATAAACAGAATATGCCAGAGGGAAGAAGAAGAGTGGTGTGTTGTCTGATTTGAACTATCACCT
Organism: Cygnus olor; assembly: GCF_009769625.2. Lineage (NCBI taxonomy): Eukaryota > Metazoa > Chordata > Aves > Anseriformes > Anatidae > Cygnus > Cygnus olor. The sequence goes on from NC_049169.1 coordinate 69,008,311, forward strand.
GGAAGACTGGGTTAGTTTATTATGGCTCTAGACATCATTCCCTAGACACAGAGTAAAACATTCAGAGGTAGTTCTTTAACTTTCTCTTCAGGAAGGCAAGATAGTAAGACCAGCAGGAAGCACACAGTAATATGCAAACTGATTAAAATTCATGTTAGTTTGGACAAATCATGATATAATGGTTCAAATCCAAGTAACATAATCCATTCCTGTTGTAAAGCAGAATTTGGGAAGAAGAAACCTGGAATCTGTTTTATGATTAATGACTAATGATGGAACTTGTTTCAAATTGGCAGTGACAGCAGCAATATTTCTTACATAACTCCTAAATGACATATGGAAAATGTTCCTAGCTTTTAATTAATTTTCAAAAGCAATTTAGCTGAATTAAATGAAATGGGTATTGATTATTTTTTTAATAAATGTGACATGCATGATTAGACACTACTGCTAAATAGTTGAATTAAATAAGTACCTTCTTGGCAAAAGTGTTTTATTTCCTGACACATGCATCCCCCTGGTTTGTTGAGCTTTTTAGAAAGCTGTTTTTGTTACAGCACTGTTTGACTATTTATAGCAGTGTATCCATATGTTGGGATTTGAGGAACTCAGAAGTTAGGAATGACTAAATGCTTAGTGACTGGGTTGTTGGGGTTTGTTTTTTGTAACACTATTTAATTCTCTATCTGGAAAGTTGATCTCAGTGGCTTTATATTAACATTGCGTGCTATTCTCTATTGCGTGTGCAATTTCATTAATACATGCAGGCGTGTTGTGTGCAACCTTTATAAGTATGTGGAAATGTGTACTGCAGTCTTACCACATAACAATTTTTTTCATGTTCTTATTTTAATTAACTAAAAAAAGTCTAAAAATTAAGTCTAGTGGGTGTGTAAACTGGGACTGAAGTAGTACCAAACGAGGGGCGGGGCAGGGTAAGCAGCAAGAAAGGTAGCTTAAGCTTTGCAGCTTCTCACTAAAATCTCCTGAAGAACTTACAATTCACTGGCTGGTAAAAGCATTAGCCTTTCTGGAAGAACTTCGTAATAGCTGGGCCACAAATGTTAAGTCATGTGTCACGTAGCTAATGAATCTCTCTAACATGTAGCATGTTTTTTGGGCCAATAATTTACTGAAACGGAGCAAATCTTTCTGTGTCTTCAAGGCAAAGTTAACTGGTGTTTTAGGAGTATCTTAATGTGAATAAATCAAATCATTAATTCAGAAGAGGGAAGACTTTTGTGAAGATAACAATTGTATATGTAAAGTTATTGTTAAGCATACACACTTGTGACCTGATTTAATCCATTCTTGTCCTATCCCGCTTTCTGCTTTGCATTCATCTCTGTTCCAGCCTTGAGTGTATAGCCCAGCAGAAATTTATTCTTTTTTTTTTTCCATGCTCTAAAGGCAAATTCTGTTCTTTGTATACAAACTTAGGTAGGTCCTTTTTCAGTATCTTTGAAGTCTTAGGTGAAGTTACAGACAAAAAAATGAGTGTTTTCTGAATAAATTTACTGTGTCCATTCTACTACTTGAGATGTGTGTGGTTACACTCTGTGACAACCTTGCTGCTCTTGCTATTCAAACCAAGAACAAAACCACATATAAGGCTCACCTTAATAAATGCAGACCTTTTTCTATTACAAGGGTTTCTTTTCAAGTTTTCTTTTTTTTTTTCATTTTGGTACAAGCTGAATGTTTAGGTGGGATTTAGTTTTTCTGCCTGCATTTTTATGTTGCATTTGTATATTAATTACACTGCAGGTCAACTTCTTTCAAATACTTCAAGTGAATAAGTTATGTATGTTCCACATTAAAATATTAATAGAGAAGATACTTGACTCCTTGGCACAGGAGTAGGTTTTTCCAGGTGAAGTGACTTTAGTGTGCAAAAATAGTGCCAAGTGCTGAAGTGCCAAAGAAAGACTAGCATATGTGTAATTGTTTGCAGATGTACTCCCTACAATTAGTTATTGCATCACACTTACCATCATGAATAAACTTGTAAATTTCTGTTTTTCCAACTCTTTAAGTTATGCCAATATGATTTAATTAAATATGGATTATTCTGGGATACTGGTAAGGATTCTGGGAAAGGAAGTTCACAGTATAATTCCTTGAAGTTTTCAAAAAGGAAGAGGAGTGGAAGAGACGACTTGAGAATGTTAATAAGACCTGTAGCCAAATGTCTTGTGCGTTCATACAAGAGGCACAAATCATATGTAGATTATTTGGAAGCGGAAAGTTGGCTGGAATAGTTGGTTGCAGTGTAGTGCAGCTTTCTAATGTTGCTCCTAAACTATAAAACCTGTCTAGAATGTTTGAGGGTTAATACTGCTTCTTTGTTAATGCAATTGAGAGCCTCAGGGTAACTGCACATTACAGACAAATGTAAATGCTGACACTTTAGAGTATCTCTTACCAGGGTATAAAAGAGCAGAAATGTTAAATCTTGTCTATAAAATAAATATCTACATTTCAGTGTTCTTATGCAGAAGGAATAAATTGAATAATTATCAAAGATTACTTGTATCTTCAGACCCAACAGAAAATTCAAATGACTGTCAACTTAAACAAGTCGTCCAGATGTCTGGAACCATTTATCAAAACAGATTTTTTTAAAAAAAAAAGTATAATAGTATGCCATGAAGTAGTGGTAGAGAATCAAAATACTCATACATATTTTACATATATATGAAAAGTTTGGCTTGATGTTCTTTAGTATTTGAAATGTGAAGTGGTGATAATTTTGAATAAAGGTACAATAATGTCACTAAAATGTCTGTATGCATGTAATTCAGGTATTTGTAATACATTTTTGGATAATATGTCTGTTTCTCTGTGTTCTTTCTGGATGATTCTTAATTACATTGATTGGCAGTGGAGCACTACACTATTGCTTAGGGAGGTTTTTACTTCCTACTATAAAACCTAAAGGAAATAGTAATTCTAAAATACGAGGGCAGGTGGGTGAAGATTTTGAGTACTAAGAATTATAGCAAACTATTAAAAAAAAAAAAAAAAAAACTGCAACTCCTGCGTTTTGTTAACAGCAAGTCTTTAGTAATAACTTCCAAGAAGTGGTGGTAAGTGTATTTGACTTATATAAAAAAAAAAAAAAAAAAACACTCATGGCAGAATTAACTTTTTAAATTCTACTCATGTAGTGTTTTGATGTTTCAGTCTGGTAAGAACCCTAGGCTAATATAGATAGAAACAACCCGTAAGTCTGAACCCACCTTGCATTATGTTTTTAAAAACCCTAGCCTTTGCTGGCAGTGTGGCAGGATTGCTAGCAAAGGTTAAGGTTTTAGTGTTTAGTACTTAAATTGAAACTTTTTAAGAAGTACTGTTATTGTTTTTTTCCTTTATCAAACTTCCAGTTCTAATATTGCCAGAAGCAAACACCTGTAATGCACCCTTTTCTGAAGAAGCGTATCATAGAATGATATGAATGGCCTGGGTTGAAAAGGACCTTAAGATCATCTAGTTTCAACCCCCCTGCTCTGGACAGGGTTGCCAGCCACTAGAGCAGGCTGCCCAGAGCCGCATCCAGCCTGGCCTTGAATGCCTCCAGGGATGGGGCATCCGCAACCTCTCTGGGCAGCCTGTTCCAGTGCCTCACCACCCTCTGAGTGAAAAAATTCCTCCTAATATCTAACCTAAATCTCCCCTGTCTAAGTTTAAAACCATTCCCCATTGTCCTATCACTACCAACACATGTAAACAGGCGTTCCCCCTCCTGTTTATACGCTCCCTTCAAGTACTGCAAGTACTTCAAGGCTGCAATGAGGTCTTCCTGGAGCCTTCTCTTCTCTGAACTAAACAAGCTAAACAAGAAATGTACCCAAAACTTGTTTTTCACTAGTGACATACTTGCAGCCTACTTAGTGTGACTGGTGTTTGTGTGTTACTGAGAGCGTGGTATTGCATTTTTGTAATACTATTAATTATCTGAGTGGTACAGTGGCAGCAGCTAAGGATTTACCAATTAGGAATATTAATCCATAACTAATATTGTTTGATAATTGCTATAACAATAGTCCACTCATATGGTAGAGTGAACATGCAATTTCGCAGATGTCACAAAACTGGGGAGGGTGGCTGTGCAGCCCTCTAAGTGACCTTGACAGCCTGAAGAATTTGGTTGACAAAAATCTCATGAAGTTCAACAAGAAGTGCTAAGTCCTACACCTGGGGAGGAACAAGCCAGGGCACCAGGACGTGCTTGGGGCATGCCAGCTGGAAAGAAGCTTGGCAGAAAAGGAGCTAGGGGTCCTGGTGGACACCAGTTGAACATGAGTCAGCAACATGCCCTTGCTGCTAAGAAAGCTAATGGTATTTTGGGCTGCATTAGGCAATGTTATCACCAGCAGGTCAAGAGAGGTGATCCTTCCACTCAGTGTTGGTGAGGCTGTACCTGGAGTATTGTGTTCAGTTCTGGGTCCCCCAGTACCAGAGACCTAGACGTACTGGAGAGGGCCCAGCGGAGGGCTGTCAAGATCATCAAGGGGACTAAGCCATCCTCACAGTGTGGAGAGGCTGAGAGAGCTGGGACTGCTCAGCCTGGAGAAGAGGATGTTCAGGGGAATCTTATCAGTGTATATAAATACCTAAAGGGAGGGGGGTAAAGAAGACAGAGTGAGGCTCTTTTCAGTGGTTACCCGTGCCGTGACAAGAGGCAATGGGCACAAACTGGAGTACAGGAGGTTCCGTCTAAACATCAGGCAGCACTTCTGTGCTGTGTGGTTGACAGAGCACTGGCACAGGAGATCTTCAAAAGCCACCAGGACATGGTTCTGCTTGAGCATGGGTTTGGACCAGATGGCCTCCAGAGGTCCCTGCCAATCTCAACCATTCTGTGTCTTGATAAGATTCTGTGAAATTCCTCTTACTTGTGTTGAAGTCACAGGTGTTGGCTGTCTTTCTCACAAATTTGTCTTCTTTCCTTCCTGGACTAATTAGGTTGTGGATTTTGGTTTCAGCATGTAATATATCACATGGTTATTTTTCATGAGAAACTTAATTTCCTGTCATTAATGGCTTTGGATGAGAATAAGTCGTTTACGTATTTATAGGTTGCATATTTATAGGAAGTCAGATCTCCAGTGTTTACCTTCTTGTTCTTAAAGATACTGTATATATATATATTATTCCACTGCCAGTGTGAGTATACATCTTAATTTTTAAGATGGGTATCTTAAAAAAATATCCATATCTTGCAAAGTATCCTTGGAGTTTACTATCTTAACAAAAACCTGACTGTAGGATTCAAAATCAAAGAGATGTTTACTAGTTAAGTAAGTCCAATTTATTGTGGATTTTGTTGTGTTGTTTGTTTTTTTAGCTTATTTCCTGGTTTGAACGGTATGCCAAGTGCAAATTGGCACTTTTTTGAAGGATGCGAAATACTGGAGTAATAATAAAACTTTATCCCTGGGCGGTTGGCCTGAAAACAAAAGTCAATTAAAAAAAGCATTTAATGTGTTGCTCCCTCTAGTTTTTATTGAATCGTATAGACTTTTTCATATTGAAGAATATGAAGCTCATTAGGTCAGTTAAATTGACTTCAACAAAAGGGAAATCCATAATATGAAGGTTTTGATTTGTGCTGGTTTTATTTTAACTGTCTCTTTGAGATTTGCTTTCAGCAGGTTGAAGTGACTGGTGTCTGACAGTGGGAGTTCTTGTTAAGGATGGCTTGGCTGAACTGGTCTCAGCTTGTACCGAAGAAAAGCCCATGGTATTAGCAGCTAATCTGGCACTGTGCTGGATCTGGCAATTCAACTGAGAATAGAATTAAACAGTTATGCTAGCTTGTGAATCTGTTGTCCAGTATACAGTAACTTCGTATTAGGCATATATCAGTGGGAACCCCCTAACAAGGATTCTTATATCAACTATATGATTGGAAATACCATTACACATCAGTGTTAGTAAAGTTGAACTGTAAATTAACTGTCGATCATTCAGAGTTAATTACCCTTCTTACTGGATCAATACTCTTTCAATCTTTCAATGTCTGTGGTTTGAGAATTACTCACCTCTTCCTTCCACAACCAAAACTGCTACCTTTGTGTAAATTTTCAGGAAAATAGGGAGTGGTCTGTAAGTTCTGGCCTGCTGGAGGAAGATGTATTTATTTGACAAGCTAGTGGAATTGGAAGTGAAGTCAACCCAATGCCACAAGTTGGTGGATCATTCCCTATTCTATTGAAAAGGATTTTGGAGAAACCAGGGGAATAGTAAAAACTGTTTGAAGAAATTTGTGATTTTGGAGAAACCAGGGGAATAGTAAAAACTGTTTGAAGAAATTTGTAAGTTTGAAGAAACTGTGTTTTTAATACATTGATACTAATGCCAATCCTACTGAGCTTTACAGTAGCTGAGGAAAGCAGCCAAATATGAGAAATGATTTCTAGTGGCTGGATACATACTGTCTTCAAGGTTTCTGACAAAGTGTATTTAAGGTTTTCTCGCTAATCGCCAGAAACTGAAATGGCGGAAGATGAGGATTTGCTCTGTTTTTTTGTTGTTGTTGTTGTTTTGGCTTGGTTTTAGAACCTACATGTGAATTCCCAGCTGATAGCAATGTGTGGTTCAGTGACCTCCAGAGGTGGAGGTACTGTTTTCTGTATTTAGCTGCACATAATGGGTTATTGTACCCATTCCTAAGCCTACAGCAGCTCTCCTCAAGTTGTTTTGGAGGCTGAACACAGTTCAAAGGTGCAGCTACATGCGTGGAGGGCTACCACCTTTTTTGTATTGAATCACTACCATCTAGCATCCTACTTCTAGTATAAGAGATAAAGTGCATTTTTTACAATAAAACCCATTGATAACATGATCATTATCATACCTCTTGTCATGACAGTGTATTGGGTTTACATGACAAGGTTTTGGTAGCAGGGGGCTGCAGGGGTGGCCTCTGTGAGCAGAACCCAGCAGCTGCCCCATGTCAGACCAGGGCCAGCTCCAGCTGGCTCCAAAAGGGACCCGCTGCTGGCCAGAGCTGAGTCAGTGAGTGACACTGGTTGGGCCTCTGGGAGAGCAGATTGAAGAAAGGAGGAAAAAAAACCAAACTGCTGGGTGACAGAGCTGGGAGAGAGGAGTGAGAAACAGCCCTGCAGACCCCAAGGTCAGTGCAGCAGGAGGGCAGGAGGTGCTCCAGGCACACAGCAGCGGTTCCCCTGTGGTCTGTGGAGAGGCCCCTGGTGGAGCAGGCTGTCCCCCTGCAGCCCATGGGTCCCACATGGAGCAGATCTCCACGCTGCAGCCCGTGGAGGAGCCCCGGTGGAGCAGGTGGATGTGGCCTGGAGGAGGCTGCGGCCCATGGAGAGCCCCTGCAGGAGCAGGCCCCGGGCCGGAGCTGCACCCTGTGGAGAGGAGCCCACGCAGGAGCAGGGGGTCTGGGGGGAGCTGCCACCTGTGGGGGACCGGTGCTGGAGCAGTTTGCTCCTGATGGATGGACCCTGTGGTACGGACCCATGTGGGAGAAGTTCCTGAAGAGCTGCTGCGTGTGGGAAGCCCCTGCAGTCTCAATTCGGGAAGGACAGCATCCTGTGGGAGGGACCTCACATGGAGCAGGGGCAGAGAGGGACCAGAAGGAGCAGTGGAGACAAACTGCTATAGACTGACCGCAGCCCCCATTCCCCTGTGCCCCTTTGGGGGAGGAGGTAGAAGAAGGTGGATGATGGGGAAGGTGTTTTTAGTTTGCTTTTAGTTTCTCACTGCTCTAGTCTGCTAGTGGTAGGCAATAAATTATATTAATCTCCCTACATTCAGTTTGTTTTGGCTGTGATGGTAATTTGTGAGTGATCTCCCTGTCCTTATCTCAAGCCTTTACCCCTCTTTCATTGTATTTTCTCCCTCTCCCTTTATGGGGGGCGGGAGGGAGTGATTTGGTGGAATTTAGTTGTCCATTAGGCTGAAACCACCATAGCCAGTCTATTAATCTGTTTTTGTTTATTTGTGGAAACTCTTCTATGCCCTCTATTCACCCTTGTTGCCATTTTTTTGAAACTTCTCTAGTATTTTTTTTGTTTTGTGTATGTTAATACGTGGAATGATTAGCCTGCACACAGTACCGTCCGTGAGTTCTTTGTAAAAAGTATTTGTCGTAAGATTAAGGTTTTATTCCCTAGTAGAAATGGTCATCTCAAAACCCGTTAATGAATATGTAAAATATGGCAGATTTTTCCATTTGCAACATTTTACATCATTGTTATTAAATGTCATTTTCTACTTTACTGTGTGCATCCTCTAGGTGCACCTGGTTCTCTAGCTGACGCTAGTAGCTCCATAAAACCAGATGTAAAGTCAGGCACCTTCCAATTCTGTGGGACTGTGGCAATTTGGATACCTTGGACAACAGATAAGCTCATTCCTTTACAGAAGGGAAACATGGACTGATTGCTTAACCCTTTCCTACAGGTACTTGCATTCACTGGACAATTCTTGATTCTTGAATCAGTTAGGTGTAGATGTGTTCCTTAAAGGCTTCTCCAACTGTGAAAACAAATGTAGAAAATCAGGTAGCTGAGCTCTCTGCAGTGACCTTATTTTCCATCAGCCCTCTTGGGTTTTGTATATGTATTTGCTTGTTTATTGGTGGAAGGCTTCCTGATTCTGAAGTTTGATTGAGGAGCTATGTTAGGCTTGAGATACAGGGTCTGTCTCTCCTCTTTCTACCCTCCACACATTTGCAAATGGTTCCCCAGAGCCTGCAATATATTTTTTGATTTGCCCATTTGCGAGTTTTCATTGAACCTACAAGTACTCCTTTTCCAATTTGAACACTTTCAGAATTTTTCTTTCAGTAAAATTCTCTACTTAAGAATTCTGTTATGTTTTTGGTTTTAAACCATTTCGAAATAAATAATACTCTCTTTGCAATACATTATATTTTCTGTCATACTGAAGTTTGTCTTCCTGTCTTTCACTACAGGTATGTCATCGACTTGATTTCTGTCAGTAATTCTGTATTCTGTACAACATAGTGAGTTGTCAGAGTAACATGGCTTTTTAAAATAGTTAATTGTAAATGCAGCAAATGTTTTCATTTGGTTTATAAATACTAAGCTATAAATCTACTAAAGGATGCTTTTACTTTTAGAATTACTTCCATTAGTATAAAGAATAAGCTTAATGGATGCCTGTATAACTGTCATTCTGAGTAAGTTTAAGAACCTTGCAAAGAGCTTCCGCTAGCTATTAAGTTAGAGAATTCAGATACTTTCCAAATGGGATCTCAGCAGTTTTAACTTGGACTTTATTAGTTAATAAAAGGGATTGTGCCGTGTCGCAGTTATTAAAAAAGGACTGGAAAATAACTGTAGGTCTTGCAGCACTAAAGTGCTGCTGAGTTTCAATGTTTCCTGCACAGAAACTTGTATTTGACAGGTTGTTTTGCTTGTATTGAGTTGCATCCAAAACTGGAAAATACTTTGTTGCTTTTGTTCATAAGTAAAACTGAAGGTTGTGTCATCAGCAGGCCAGATCCGTAGTGAAGTTGCCCTAAAAAAAAAATAATACTGTACCATTTTTGTAGGATAGGAAATTTGCAGAAAATTCATTTGGACATCAGGAATAACTATTTAAATTGTTTTAAGCAAAATTTCTGGAATCCAAACGTAAACATATTTGTGTATGGAATCACTTACTAGATTTGCAATGGCAATTCTAGGAATAGTCATAAAATGAAAAGGAATAGCGCAAACAGATTGAGTTTTAGAAACGGTCAAGAATTTGCCATACCAAATAGGGATCCTTTGTCAGGCTATTGTTCTTTCACTCACCTTGAATGTATTTCTAAAGCTAATGGCTAATTTTTAAAAGAAAAGCAATTTGAAGACAGTAGTGGGTTTGGGGGGATTCTTTCTACATTGAGGATAAGTGGGTTGTCTGTCTCTGTGGCTAGAGCTTCTCATAAGTGTAGGCAAGAATGTGGCTTGTGTTTGGGAAGGGTGGTTGGTTCAGGCCTGGTCTTAGTCTCAGAGACCCTGTAATGTAAATATATATAAACTTAGAAAACAACATTAACAATCAGAGCAGTAGTGACAGTTTTATATGCTCTGGCAGAGGCTGGTATAATTTTCCAGATGAATCATCTATGGTGATATGTTAAAGACTAATGTGCCTTTATAAGCTGCAAACAACAGATATAAACCTTATTTTTCTATTGTAGTTCTACAAGAGCAGGAGCACAAACTGTTTTATCTATAACATTTAGTATACCTATATTTGGAAATGAAATGACAATATAAATGGTAAAGCATGAACTCATAGTTGACTATTCAAAATAATTGTGGTCATACGAAGAGTGAAAGACTATAAAAAGACAGACTTAAATGAGGCTTGCAATAACTTAATGAAGAATAGAATACAGGTCTCTTCTCCTGTGATTTAGTAAATGTCTTTGTGGATGCTGTATACCTTATTTGCCCCTTCATGCTGTGTCCTGTAACTTCCAAGTTATGAAGCCTTCAAATGAAGAGATGAGGTGAGGGAGGATATCCTTTGGAGAAGGTGCTTAGCATTGGGTAGTGTAACATACTCTTGCAGTTTGTACAAGCACTGTAAGATAGTTGAAGATTATCTGTTCAAGTTTGTAGATGCTAAGTTTGTAGGTGCTAAACTTCTGAATGTCTGGCTCTGAATGCATGGAGTTAACCACTCCTGTAAGTTGTGAAAATGTAGATAGTAACAGAAGAAAAACAAACAACACAGAAAAATGAATGCTGTCTTTCTACAATGTTTGTCTGTCCTTGTCCAGATTTAGGTATTAATCAGCTTCTGATGTTGGTAGCCATACGATATGTGCATTAATAAAACAGGAGAAGATGTGCATTCCTTTTTCTGAAGTGTTTTTGTTCTTGAATGTTTGAAGTTACTGTCCTTGAGTAATAGTAACCAGGTATTTAATTTGCTTTCAGTATTGAGGACGTTTGAATCTTCATTAACAGCAGGAGAAAAATAAAAGCAAGTTGCGTATATGGAAGGGAAAGGAAAGTTGTGAAGTGAGGCAATATTTTCAAATGAGCTGAAAGAATCATCACAAAAGAAGGACTCAGAGAAATATACTTGCTGGTGTGGGAAGACTTAAATATTACAGTATTAGCACACTTGGAAATATCTAGCACAGGCAAAACAGTGAATGGAAACAGAAGTGGAAGTTATATTACTTAAATAATAGAAAATGACTACTCTTTGAACTTTGTATATGTAGTATTCTGTGCATGATAAATGTTTTTTTCTCCTTTGGTTCTCTAGACCCAGATACACAGTCCTGGTTTTGTTTGAAAAATATTTATCCACTTGAGTAGGTGACCCATCATAAAACAGTCAGTTGATAATTAAGCTGGAAAAACTTAATGGGAGATGTGTTTTAAATGGGTGAACATCTCTGGAGAATATAGCTTTCAACTGTATAGAAAAGGAAGAAATTCCAGATTTCTGTGATACAGTATTTGAGAAGGCATTTTGAGGTATTGCTTTTAGTAGACCAAATTCAGGAAAGCTGCCTGTGTGACCATGCCAGAACCAAGAAGAGAGCCAAAAGACCTCATGTATAACAGACGTGTGTAAAAGATATGATTGTGGAAATCTTTTTAGGATGCCAGAAGCATAGTTAAGCTCTTGCGAAACGCATCTGTATATAATTTACTGAAGAATTTACCATGTTCCTTTAAAAATATCAGTTGAATAAGTCAAGCCTTTAATAAAATCCATATAAAGCCTAGTTATAAGCTTAAAAGTGAATCATATTTCATTGTGAAATAGTGGTGAGTTTGATATTGAGACTTAAAATGGACCTAAGCACAATGCAGAACAGCAGTCTTATTAAAATGAGCTGCTCTCCTGTCAGAACAGATGATAAAGTGTTTGTGTGTGTTGCCAAGAAGCTTTTAGAAAAGAGCAAAGGTGTTTTAAGTATTCACCACCTGATTTCTTGACAAATATATTAAAGGAGGGGAGCAACACTTAAGTCATTAAATGTTTTCTGTCGTGTCTTCTAACTGTGTGCTGAGATCAGTGAAATTAATCTTCTGCCTGTAATACTCTTCCAGGGCTCATTGAATTCAATCTTTATAGCAACATAGAAGTCTGGCATAGTGTTAGTGTGTTGTGTGATAACAAGGCTTTGTTTTGGAAACCAATGCAGAAACTTTAGAAAAATGTTTCAGCTTCCAATTCCGATTTTAATATAATACTAGCTTTGTCAGGGGAAAGCTAGAGTACAAATCAGAAGAATGTTTTTTGTAAATCATACATACAGGATATGTTTCCCTACTTACATATGTGTCCTTTTTTTCTTTCAATAAATGTTTATCAAATTGACAAATTTTTGCTCATTTACAGTAAAAGTTTCTTATCAAACGTGCAGATCTTGAAACTCAAATGTATGTCATTGCAAAGAAGTAGTTTCAGATTCGGTGAGAGGCTTCTCTTTTGTAAGTAACACTTTGCATTGACTGTGGAACCAAGTGTTTTGCTTTTGCATTTGCTTTTGCTAGCTGTTAAAATTTTGTCATTGTAGCTAAATTTGGTAGGTCATTAAGAGAACAGAATACAGATACATTTAAAAAAAAAAAAAAAAAAGAAAAAACCCGTTCTGAAGCTTCCTTAAACTTCTCTGCAAAGTTGAGCAGATGTCCAAGAAATGCAGAGAGTTTTTTCATGAAAAACTGTCTTTTATGGCAGGTTGTATCCATAAAGAAATTTAACTTCGGAGCAGAGCTTTTAAACTTGGAAACTGTTTAACTGAAATAAAATTTTCATAATTAGTGCTCAGCATAATGGGATTTGGGGAAGCAAATGGGAATATACCTGAAAGAAGAGATGTGTTTGCTTCAATTGTAGTGGATTATATTAGCTTCTGCTCCACCCCCCCCCCCCACTTCGACATCCATCTGTGGCAAATACAAACTATTAGATAGAGATTTGTAGAGTTAATCTTCCTTCAGTGGCATTTTTTGTTGTTGTTGTTTCTTTTGTTTTTTAGAAAAAGAAATCAAACCTACCTGGATGAAAATATTTCTCATTCAGGAGGCAACTCTTGCCTCCTGACACCTCTTTTTGTGCTGTATTTCACCAATCTGTGTCTCTGAGAAAGTTCCAAGAACAGCAAAGGAGTAAATAATTGAAAGTTAGGTGATACGGGAAGATGAGCTTAGATAAAAATGTGGAATATAATGTAATACTCATTTCTTTCTTTCTTTAAAGAGTTCATTAGCTGGCAAAGAAGTACTGAAATGCTTATCATGGTGCAGGCTTTTCCTAGCCTGGCACCAGATGGTAGAATTCATTTGAATTTTGCATTCTGGACAGACCTTGTACCAAGAGTTGGGTTTTCTTATGTATTGGTATAAGAAAATGAAATACCGAGGTATTATGTGATAAAAATCAAATGAATGCAGTTAGTGTTACATGATTATGATTGATTTTTTTTTATAATCACGTAATATTATCTCTAGAATATGAAATAGGATGTTTCAGTTTGTTCATGAAAATTGGGTTTAATGGTGGCATAGCTCCATTATGCATCCTGATATCCGGGTTGATGCCTAGAAGGAATTTCTGAAGTAGAAAGATTTCCATTCATTTTGTCCAAGTTCACAGTCAAAGGGTAAGGATGAATTTTAAGTTATTTACCTTAATAAATATTTTGTTTTCATGCCAAGAGGGTTTTCAAAGCGTAGGAGTGCACTGTGTGAGCCTTAGACTTCAGATCACTATAGCTGAAGCTGCAGATGCTCATACTAAATGCAACCACTTTTTTGCACGGAAAACCTCATTGTTAAGTTCAAGGTGTTAGTGAAGCTTAAGAATAATGTCTTGCTTCCCTGCATACCATTCTATTAATCTTTGTCTTCTGTACTTAAAGAGGATTTGACACCTGCCTTCCAAGTGGTAGTATTTATTCAAATTCAGCTAAGTAATTCCATGTCCAGCTGTGGTGGCATGGAATTGCCATGAGGTGAGCTGTGTAGTGTTTATAAGGCAGCTTTTAAAATACAGCATTGACAAAGTAGCCTGCTTGGCTTTGCTTTGAGCTTGAATGATAAACAAGAAAGCATTTAAGGAAAAATAAATGAATAAAGTATCTACTGCCTGGGGCATAGCTTTTGTTTTCCCACAAGAGGAGGAAGGTGTAGCGTATTCATTTTTAAAAATGAATATACAATAAATATGGAAAGAAGCCTGTGAGATAGGGAGGGAAAAAAATAGAAGACCTCTATGCCACTTGTATCTGTGTTTGGGTGAATTAAAAGATGTTAATCTCTGAAGGGATGGTTTTAAATATCTGTTTTCTTTGGCATAGAATTTTTATCTGTGAATAAACCTGCCTTTTGATACCAACATGAATAGTTACATTAGGAATCTAGATGGTTTCTTTATACATAAAAAGATTTAAAGTGAAGATAATCTGCTTCTGAACATAAACCACTTGCTAGACAATCGTTTAGTCTCCCTTACTGCCTCTCCTACACCCAAAAAAGCTGCCCAGAAATCACTGGGTAGGATAATTCTTAAATTGATTTGGAGAATATTTAGCAGATTGGTTGCCTTTGTCCGATTTATGAGTCGTACTGCTCAGTGTTCAGATCATATGCTATCCTGAAAAGGGTTTCCGTTTATTACGGTGTCATCATGCAATTACATTGAAGTACATGATGATAGTATTTAAGCCTTAGGATGCCTTGCAGGGAAATAATGTGAACAATTACATGTGCATCGATTCAGATTAAAAAAATAAAAATAAAATAAATGGGGTGAGGGGGCTGGGGGGAAATCAGGCAAAATCTGAACTGCTCGTTGGCTGTGTTTTGTGTATTCCAATTAATGATTCCAATTAATGATTTTAGATTTGACTTAAAGTTCTGAAATTATTTGGAAGTAGGCCATCTCATGCTGAGCTGAAACATCAGGCCATTTTAAATGAGATACCGAGCATGCTCATACCAAGTACCCACTCTTTTTGATATTGCAGCGTGTCTCAGTTCCCTGTTAGTAGAGCTGTCATTCAATTGAAGTAGGGGGGAGCACAGCATGCCCTTTTGTTGTCTTTCTATCAGTGCGCATATGATTTCTCTGGGAACTGGAAACTTGAGATGTGAGCTCAGCCTTGCTGTTAGAACGTCAGTGGTGTCGGTGAGTTGAGATTAATCTCTTCCTTTCGAACGCCTTTAGATACCTCAGATAAAGCTCAGCTTCATACTTGTCTCTATTCTCTAATAATGGCATCTATTTGAAATATCTCTGCTGCTTCAGTAAAATAATTCTGGCATATATGTATTAATTTCTTTAGTGAAAAAGAATTGCTTTTTTAGCAAGAATGTTAGGCTGTTTAACTCAGAAGCCCAAAAAATGGGTCTTTTTTTCTTCTGACTTCAAATTAGCTAACTGTTCCAAATATAACGACAGTTCTTGTTAAGGAACCGTCACTTCTCAGTCATTTTTTGTGCTCTTTATGTCCTTAGTAAATTGGTTTAAATCTAGGTTATTTTGTGTATCTAACATTTTAAAGGGAGTTTGAATATTCTTGTAAAAGAATTGTATTTTATGTAAGACAGTATTGAAAGATACAGTATTCAGTTTCAGCACAAATCACTAAACAGCAGAAGTTAACTGTTGTCATCTGTTAATTTTGCTGATAGATATGCACGTATTTCTTCTTTAATCAGCTAAGAAATAGAAAAACATCTCTTAGGTCTGTGTTGTGACTGAGAATTTGCACTTCGGTAGGTAATAACTGGAAATTCTGAACAAATTTTTAGCCTTCATAGTAGCTGATGGATGTATGTGATAGAGCTCAACATTCAATTAGGTTTTAATTAACTGGAGAAAGGCAGTATTTAAGATTCAAAGCATTGTCAAAGCTTAGTTCTTGCAACTGATTTAAAAACTTACTTTCCTCCAAGAGCATCTGCAAAACGTCTGCCCCACCCAAGTTAGTTCCTAATTGCACTTTTCCCCCAGTGAATACAGATGATTTAAGATCCACCTTTTAATTAAGCTTCATGAGTGTTCTGAGGTTTCAGTTGTGATATTACTGCCTAAAATACAGCTTATCACTGGATTGAAATTGGAGGTCTTAATTATTTAAAAAGCAAACACATTTTGGGGTTGGAGAGGGTTGCTTGTTTTATGCAACAAGATGCACTTTATCATGTGATGGTGCATATAGACCTAAAATACTGCTCCGGATAGAACTGAAATACAACGGGGAAAAACTGCTTGTCAGTAGGGTCCCTGAGCCTCACGGAAGTACTTGCTGTTAAACATTACCCCTGTTACGGTTCAGACTGACTGGATTCACAGGAGGAAGATTCCTAAACCCGTACATTTCATGGTCATCCCGACACTCATGAAGGAAGGGAGGCAGGCCTGAGGTTGGTGTGTGTGGATCTGGAGGTGTTGGAGGCCGGGTCACTTGACCCTCTGATACAGAGTTCCACGGGAAATGGTCTAAATGGACAGAAGAGAAGATTTTTATGAAAGCCTGAGGATAATGCATTTAATTGAGGCCTTGCTGTGGCAAAAGGTTGTCAGAACCCATCAGAAAACCTGCACTTTGGCTGCTAAAACAGGATGCTAGAGTGCAGTTGTTTGACAAATGATAGAAGGACAGTAAGGGCTAACTGTGAACTTGTACAAATATTACTGTGCTGACTTGTTTTTTTCAAAGCATGTAATATATTTCTGTTTTTGCTCTTGTAACTAGAGTAGACAACTTCATAGTGTTGATACCTTCAGGTTCTGTTAGCTGTGAGTCTTGGAGATGTAGAAAATGTGAAGAATCCATACAGGTTTGCCACAGGAGAGTTTCCAGAGGAGCAGCTGACCTAGGAAACCTAAGACCTTCTAGGAAGGGAATGAAGAGATGAGAAAGCTGAAGACTTGTGCTCGTGGCTGCAGAGTAGGCAATGGGAATGGCAGTGTAAGAGGAACAGAGGTGTGAAAGGTAAGCATGTGCTGAGCCAGTGGCAATCAGCTGCCCTGGCAGTGTTCGTTTGTCAGTGCCAGCATGGCAGGCTGGGGGACTTCTGCTTTGGATCACTGAAGGAGTTTGAACTTGATGTGGTTCTCCTGAGCCATCCCTTTGAAATAACAGTTAATGTTAAGCTATAAAAAATTGTGTTTTACAGATTGTAAGGGAACAGCAGTAGTCTCAAGGAAAGCAGAAATTTTTAAGGGTTTAACATCCCAAATTATCTTTATAACCTGTATCTTGCCTGCTTTACTCTTCAAAATAATGTTTATCCTTTCCTTTGAATTAAATGCTGACTCTAGATAGTTTTCCAAAAAGAGGAATTCCTATAGTTGTAAAGGCTGTATTTGAGAGGGTGAATCGAGTACAAGGGCTGCTGATTGTATACCTTTATTTAGAATGCAACTAAATTCTGAATTGAAAACTAAAACAGCAGTCAGATTTATTCAGTTTCAAATCATGTTGTGATGTAGTTGTTTAACACAAGCCAGTCATCAGTAGGATTTTATTTTACTTCATTGTGGTTCAGTATATTTTAACTTGCAGTAAAATACTAGAGTACAAAGTTTAAGTTAAGTATGGCTCTGCTGCCCTTCAAATTTTCATGAACTATAAGTTTCTGGAAGCATCTTCAAGGTGTCCATTCACGTGACTGGAAATGTAGGACATATAATTCACCTTGTTCGTTTGTTTTTTATTGTTTTTAGAAGAGGATTAAAAAAAAAGTTTTTTGGCGCTTTTTCATTAGGAGGGCTGTGCATTCTTAAGAATGTAGTAAAGTCACTTTGAAGCATTTAGAGGTAGTACCACCGCTGAGATAATGTTTAAATAAACGTTGTACCACTTGAATTTTTTTGAATATCAGTGTTGGTACCTAACTAAGGAAAAACATTAGCAAAGGATGTGGAAGTTAGGGACGTGGGGTGAAGGGGGATATCTTGCAGTAAAGCTGCCTTCCAGCTGTTTTTTGAGTGGTTAAATCTTCTGGCCAGTGAAGGCTCTGTCTTATTTTGTTCAGGTTGTCTTCTAAATGAAAGATTTTAGTACAGCTGACATTTTAGCGTAGTCTGTTCATGTACCAGATGGAGAGCTGTAACAATTTTAGACTGAAGGTTGTGTCTAAAATCCTTGTCAGCATTCTGCACCAAGTCTTGATCCATTTTAGAGAGTATGCTACAATCTGATACTTTCAAGAGAGTGCCATTTTTTAGTTACTTTTCTCTATAGAGTGAAGGAAGGAGTCGAGCTGTTTCACAAGCATGATCTAAATTTACTTTTCAAAATGAAAAGAGCTGCACACCAGTATTCATTTAAACTAATTGGCTATGATGTCTGCATTGAGTGTGAGATTTTTATGGAAAAATAATAAAGGCTTTATTAGTTCTTCCTATATGTATGTAGTATAATTTGAGAAACAGTTTTATTAAAATGCAAATCTAAAATGTTTCATGTCCCCCCACAAATTGTTTATTCTTTTTCATTTATGTTTTTTCTTTTTATTCTTTGGCTGGCCTGTAACAAGGGAGTACAAGAAAGGAGTTAGCTAACTCTTGTCTGAATGAGCTGAGAATTGTCTCTGCCTTTTCAGTACATTGAGGTTTAAAGTTGGGTTTAGATACAGTCCTGTGAATTTTGGCAGATTTTATCCATGAATTTACTAGACCATTGCTATTCAGTAGTGAATAGGTATTTGGTGGGGATTTCCATCAATAAAACATTAGAAAATTATACGGGGGCTTTACATTTTCTGAAAGAAGACCAAGATTAAAACATTCTATTTGATAGGTCAGAAGTTCTTTAATCAGCCAAAAAAAAGCACAGGGAAGGGAAAAGTGGGGGGGAGGCAGATGTATGGCACTGTCTCTCAAAATACTACATAAATTTTAACTGTTTGAATGTGTTTTCAGGCAGTGCAACAAAAATAATGGAAACATCTTTCACCTTACCTATGTGCGTGCACCAGTATTTTTAAGGGAATGTGGAATACTAGTTTATGCTTCAGAGAACATCAACATTTGAAATATTTTTGATAGTCTAATGCATGTTTCAGTACTGTGGTAGAGGAGACACTGGCTTAGTATTTAAATGTCTCAGTGGCTTTAAGGATACTAGAATGGCATAGGGTGTTCATGAAACTGATCTGAATTTAACGAAAGCATATGTCATACAGTAATTTGTGTTTCTAAGCCAGTCACAGATTTGTTCTTCCAAACCACTATAATCAAAAGGAAGGGAGAGTTGATTTTGGTGTACGTCAGGCTATTTGAAAGGGGCTTGAATGTAATTTATATTTTGTGTGATACATTCTTATCCAAAAGCCTTAATCCAGAAAGGTTTCCATGTCCTAGTCTCCTATTTATATGGAAATGCTTAATTAGTATTTCAGTATTTAAATTCAGCAATCTTTCCTTCTGTATTTATATTTCAGATACTCACGTTCTGTCTTGTGCATTTATATGTAAGTGTGCAGATTTTTTCCAGGGAATTACATTGGCATCATACCATAACCATGCTGGCAGAGGATCCCTCATTTGCATGAAAGTTAACATATGGGCAATTGAATGAAGACATTTTAATCAGTGAAAACATGGTGTTTGGTGACAAAACTAAGGAACTGGTGGAATGACCCTGAAGCTTACATTGAATAGAATAATATTTGCTGTGCAGTCTTTAGAGGTCTTCTCTTGGCCAAATTAAATGTGAACCAGGATTATGTTAAAACCAAAGAAACAAAATGCCTGCATCATGCTGTTTTAAACCCTGCCAGTACTTTCTGACAAGTTGTGATATATGAAGCTGTATTCAGTATATGATGAAGCATTTTGAGGGGAAAAAGTGTTCTGAGAATCAAGGAATGTGAAAAGGTTTCCAGAAATATCACTAAAATAAGACATTGTATCTTCACTGGGAAATCTAGAATAGTTTTTTCTTTGTTTTTCACTTTTTTGAGAAATAGTATGATCTTTTTTCTTAAAAAAAAAAAAAAAATCTAGTCTGAGACGTCAAGGTTTTTGCATTGTAGCAGCAATGGGAAAGGCACAACTTGAACAGTGGCATTTTCTGTAATGCTGTTTTATCCCACATCACCCAGTACATTCGTTTTCTGTATGAGGGGGAAAAAAAACAAACGTCATTTACTAGCCCTCACATTGAGACTGTCAAAACAAGCGCATTAGGGCTGCCTTTAAAAGTACCTAGAGGTGCTGTATGGTTATAGCCCTTACACACTCCCTGAGGAGGTAACTTCTGTTACCTTTCTGGTAGAGTCTGGCTGCTGCTCAGTAGGTGACAGCACTGCCAGCGTTAGGCAGGATTTGCCCAGAGGATGAGGGAAAGAGGTGGTGGTGACAATCACAGGAAACAGTGGTGGAATTTTGCCAGATCACTAAAATTATATCCTAAAATGCAACTTAAAGAATGAAGAAACATATGTAAACTGGTAATTGGTCAAGAGGAAAAGCAAAACCAGCTACTGAATGGCTTACCCTTTGGAGTACTCCAGCACTAAGCAGTTGAGACTTTTCTTGATTGGTTTTTAGGCCCAGTGATTTGAGTTTTGAAACTGGCACATGATAGATTTAGGCTGAATTTAGTTTGACTGCTTTAACAATCAGAATAGGTTGATGTTATTCCCATAGCTTTCCATTGCAGCATTAGTATCTCGCAGTTTCTGTTGCATTTAGTTGCTTTAAAGGTGGGGAGTATTCGGTATCACGGTATTACAAATTGAGAATGAAGACAGAGGTTTACTTAACCACAGTCGCATACAACGTCTCATGAAGCAGAAAGTAAAGCCAAAGGGCATATCCCTGATGTAATTAGCCTGATGTGATCCCTGAGCGGCTGTCAGTGAAATATCTCAAGAACTGAAATGCATGTCAGTGCAAAGCTGCACCTGGCCCAACAGGAAGAAAAGCCAAATAGCCCCAGAGAAACTTTAGGCTGTAGTGTTTTTCTACTTCGGCTACTGGCTTTGTGTTACACCATGTAGAAATTACAGATCACTTGCAGCTGGTTCTGGTATCTTTACATGTTGCTCACTCTAGGTCCTTGCTTCATCAACTTGGGATCGTGACCTTTAAGGTATCCTCCTCCTTGTTCTGTTCTGTAGCGATTCTCGTTTGCAGCATATGTTCAGATAGATAATTTGGTCCATTAGATATTGTTTTTAATTTCTTTAACACTACTTAGTGTTGAAATCAAGCAAGCACGGTTTAGGGTTTTGTTTCTTTGTTTCAGCTGGTCTATTAACCAATGTTGAAGTCCCACAGATTAAGATATTTAATTTCTTCATTTTGCTGGTACGGTGACACAGCTATTAGACTAGCAGTGTGTCATCTGACAGTTATGTTGATGTTGAGACATTGACTGCACTCCTCTTCCTCATTTTCATAAACATTTCTGAAAACTTCTGTGCCTATGTAATGCTGGGGAAAAAAAATGAGAACATTGTGAAAAAGCAGCAACACAAAAATCAAGGAAATAGAAACTAAGGAGTCACTGCAGTGTGAATGGATAGGAGGGGGTGTGTATATGTATCTGTATATGTAAAGTCGAGCCAGTATTTAACATTATTTACCATCTTGTAGTATCTGTAACACTTAGATTCTAGACTTTCAGGTCTAGAAAGAACTTTGGCTTCCCAGACTGTTTTTCATCTTCATAGTTTTATTTAAAAAGTTAAATGAAAATGGTAGAGCCATTTCCCTGAAAGACATTAGGAGAAAAATGTTACTAATAGATGTAAAATGTTTCCAGCTGGTTCTCTGTGAAGTTTTGATAACTCTGGTGTTGGGGAAAAGCTTGTGATTTAGAAGATTTGACCCCTTTTTCAGAGAAAAACATTTCAGTCTATCTACAAACAGTGTACTCCTTTAAAAAAAAAAAAAAAGTTGGGCCTCTTGCACACATCAATAGCATTCTTACTGTTAAAAATCTGGACGTTGTGACTGGTGAATATACTTCCAGTTCTCTAGATTTTCTCTTGTGGAACAAACATAAAAGTTTAATCGAGGAAGTACAGTAACAAGTAATAATAATAATCAGTAAGACCCTGCTGCTCTTGATCTAGAAAGTCAATTAGGCGGAGACAAAAGATTTCTCTGCTGATTTTTTGTAGATTCTGTTTGCATCAGAATCCTTACTTTGGAGGCAGAAATTATAATTTATTTGGCAAATCCCTTTTAACAATACAGAT
Source organism: Cygnus olor (assembly GCF_009769625.2). Taxonomy (NCBI): domain Eukaryota; kingdom Metazoa; phylum Chordata; class Aves; order Anseriformes; family Anatidae; genus Cygnus; species Cygnus olor. Next base: position 69,030,504 of record NC_049169.1, read on the forward strand.
GATTACCAATAATTCAATTTCTGTCAAAATATTAAAATAAAATTTTCTGATAGGCAGTATTCACTTGTGTAAATAATTATATGTATCACCAGAATTTATTCTGTGAAGATCTGAACTGTTCTGCATGTGCATCTTCATATAATTATTGGGAAAAAAATGTCTTTTCAGTCTTGGATATTGAATATTTGATATTTTCAACATATCAAAATGACTGATATTTGATGTACCTCAATGGAATGCTCTTATGGAAACTGCCAGAGAGGCTACACAGACACTGTGCGCCAGTGTAAACTCTTTCAAATTCCTTAAAAGAGTTGAAGAAAAATTCAAATGTAAAGCTATTTCTCGTACTCTGGTCCTAATCTTCAAGGAAAGTCTGCACAATGCATTTGAAAGACAAGCAGAGTAATGAAATAGAGATCTATCAGATCTTAAAAATCATGAATTTTGTGTTTTTACACTATATAATTTTCCTGTTCACTTCAGCTAATCCCCCCATTTTTGTACCTTCCCTTTAAGCTGGGGGGAAGAACAAGGTGATGAATAAATCTTGTTCTCCTGTACTGGGTGCTACCTCCTTTCCTTCTCAGGTGGTCTGATAAACATACCTAATTTCAACTCAAGATGATGATTTTCAGCTGGCATCAATCAGTGAACACTGCTGCTTTTATTTCAAGTTTAAACAATGGCTTTTGCTTTGTAAGTTTACAACTCATTTCCAGCTTTGTGACTAGGTGCAGTAAAAGATGCTGATCCTTGTTCAAACCTTGCCTTGCTAACTTCAATCCTTCTTGTAGTAATGCTCACATCAACACTGAGATGATTGCTCCATACAGATTAGATTCATTTTACTGACAGAACACACTCTTTCTAAATAGAGCATCCACAGCATTGCTTATTATTAACTGCCTACACAGAAACATTTGCTTGGTTAGAAAATGGCATGACACTGTTCATCAAGCCTTTTAGTAATACTTCAATATGCCTGCCAGAATGGTACAGTGTTAATGTTATGGATACTGAAGTTGCGTTCCTCTGTTAAATTGCTGAATTTTCTGGTGATATTGAAGTTACTACACACCTCAAAAATCAAGTTTTTCAGTGACTTTAGCTTCATCACATTGAATTCAGATTTTGAAGAGTAAGATCAAAAGTCACTTTTTGTAAACGTTGTAAAATTTGAGGAAGTTGTTAGATGAGGCTAAATTACATACTAGTTGTCACTGTTACAAGTCCAAAGTGTCTGAACTTACGTAATTTTGCAGCCAAACTTTGAGCATAGAAAAGCTACTTGCATAAATGTTTATTATATATAATATATAGACTAAACATCAGGATTCCTTTTTAAGTTTTTCACTTCAGGTTTCAGAAATACTATTCTTACTATACTCACATTTAAAAACTAACAAAAAATTCGTGAAGCTTACTACAGGGGGATACATCAGGATGCTGATAAGTGTAAGCAAGTGATATCTGTGTATGGCAGCAGCTTTCTGTGTCTAGTCATTTATGTGATTTTTTTAACAGAAGATTGCTTCTAAGACTTCTATCAAGAGTGCTTTTTTCCCTATAAAAATTAGCCTTTTTTCTTTATCATGACCTGAGGAAATTCTTGTCAAGTTTATATTTATATCAATTTGAAATTTGCTTTCATTATCAGCTACTTTGTATTTATCAGTTCCTAAAGCTTTTTTTTTCCATAAATAAGGGTTCAGGGTAAATGTTGATTTAGACTCTTCTGCATAGCTTTTGTAGGTCAAAATCTTTTTTTCTTTCAAGTCTTTCAAGTACAGAATTTTGGGGTTTGAAGAACATTGAAGAGCAGCACTGTATGTAAAAGTGAAACTTCTTAATAGCTGCCTTCTTTTCTTTTTTCTTTTTGTTTTCTTTTGCCACTGGGGGGAGCAGAAGGTTCTCACAAGCTTCAGGGAATGGAATAAGATTAAGGCCTTAGTGCTGGCTTGAGGGCTGCTGACTGTGGACCATTCATGTCTGGCATACGCTTGAAAATCTGCTCTACACTGAAAAAGCCCTAGATTCTTGCTTGATATTTTATTTTTTTATTTTTTTTTCTTTTTCAGATAGTTGCTTTCCAAATTGGGATTGGATCACAAAGTATGCTTTACGAAAGGAAAGGAGGAAATTATCCTCTATATTACTGATACCAAGAATTGATTGTGGCTGGTGTAAGCTTTAGTAAAGTCCTAAAATTCTGCTCTGAAACTTTATTATAGCTGTACCTAATGTAAGTAACTACATTGCTCAGATTGGCATGCAGTTTGCTGTATTTAACAGAAGGTGCTACAGCTGAGCAATGTAGGTTTTTTTTATTTTAATTAATGTACACATGGCTGTTGTTTTAACAGCCATTTGCTCTAATCCTGGTCTTCCAGAAGTAAACCTAAAAGTACTCCTTCCATTCTCTAAAAGCACTGGAAGAGAGGAAACAGTTTGATTTTTCATTGTTACTTTTTATTTGCATAGAATCAAGGGCTATATACTTTTAGGGTACTATAAACATCTCGCTTCAGAAAGGCTAACACCTATAAGTGCTGCTTCTGTTTATTCCCAGACAGTTTTTTAAGTTTCTGTCAGTGTTTTATATATCAGTGTATTTCAGAAAGTGTCCCACAGGCTTTTGGGGCCTTGCCTTCCCTGCTAAAACTGCTGAACTAATGTTCAAGCTACATGCAGATCCTACTGCATATCTTTAACCAGTTTGATGTTTAGGGCAGAGCTAGATGTTCCAGTTGCAAGCCCAGATTAGGCTTTGCCTTTGGAAAAACTTGTTCTGTCTGTTCTGCCAACAGTCAAAACTCCTACTTCAAAATTCATTAATTTTGTTGTTCATGTTGTACAGAACTTAAATGAACCAAGCAGGACAAGGATAAAATGCTAGAACAACACATCAGTGCTTTCAGGGGTAGATTTACAGCAGTTTAGAGGATATAGCCAGAATGGCAGAAGCCAGCCAGAAGGTCCTGGAGCATACCTGCTAGCTGGGCTTGGTTGCAACCAGGACTCCTGATATCTTTTCCATGGAGTTATTTATTGTTCTGCCTCTTCTTTTTAATTTTGATGAACATAAGCTCCCTCAAGGTCTCTCCCCCTTGCTCTTTTTGTTTTTTAATATTGCATACTGTTATAAATTATTTTCTGAATTGTTTGAAACAGCTATGGATTCTTAATTTGAGAACATAACCATTAAAAAACAACTGACCAGACAAAAGCAGTTCAGCAACCTTTTCTTCTTAGAACCCTCTAACCTAAGCAATATTTTTATTTTACACACGTGATGAAGAAAAAAACGAAACAACAAGTATTGCATTTTATTAAAGACTAGGGCTTTAATAGTCCATGTTGCTATGAATAACCAGACATTTGGAGCTGCTTGCTCAGCTGAGCTTAACTGTCATTTAAAAATAATTAGTAACTCTCATGCATATTGTCTACACTTCATTAGTATCCAGACAACATAGATTACATTGTGTTACTCAGAAATTGCAATAGTCTGTTTCTTTAAGAGATTTCTTCATTAAGTAGAGAGACTTCTGTTTTTTTTTTTAGGGGGGCACCATTACAATCCCTTCTCTTTAAAGAGTTTTGTGGTCTAATGCAGATGAGTAGCTTATGGTTTACTTTTTTCCTGTGCAAGGAAATAGCTCATTGCTGCTTGGGTGAGTTACATGTGCAAGTCCATGGAACCAGGCGACGTGCATCTGAGGGTGCGCAGTGAGCTGGCAGATGTCATTGTGAGTGGTTTTTATCAGCAATGAAAGGTCTTTGGTTTTTGTGGATAAACCTGATGACAGGGAAAAGGCAAGCATTACAATTGTTTAAAAAAAAAAAACAAAAAACCAAAAAACAACAAGGAAGGGGATGCAGGGAACTGAAGACCAGTGAAGTTCACCTCTGTCCCTAGGAATATTACGGAGCAAATTCTCATAGAAACTATTTCTAGGATTGTGAAGGACCTGGAGTTAGTTAAATAGAAACAACTAGCGTGGATTTGTCAAGGAAAAGTCATGCTTGACCAACCGGACTACATTCTGTGATGACCTTCAAGCGAGGGGAAACCAGTGAATGTCACTTAAAACTTTTTGATGTAGCCTCATGTGGCATCCTCATAGCCAGTGAGTTCATGGATAACCCTGGCCTTGGGAGAAGGGATCATGCCAGAGGGCACTGCAGCTACGGAGACACCTCAACAAACTGGAGGGTGAGCAAGCTGTGAGTCAGTGCCTTGATCCCATCTGCTGGGATGGTGAAGGCTAACCGTATGTTGAGCTCCATTGGCCAGAGTGGTGATTGTCGTCAGGTCATCACTTTCAAAGCTGTCTCTGGAGTACTGTATGCAGTTTGGGTCCCAGCAGTATCAGAGAGAAATGTGTGAGTCTAGCACAAGAGCAGTAGGCCTCTGGTTATGGGTCCAGAGCATCTGATGTACAAGCAGCAGCTGAAGGCTTGTACAGCAGAAGAGGAGGCTGAAACAGGGACGTGATTGCAGTCCTTTGCTACCTAAAGGAGCTTTGTGAAAGAGGCATTCTCCTCAGAAGTGTGTAAAGAAAGGGCAAGAGGCAGTGGTCATGAATTGAAATGAAGTACATGCTAAACGGTTAAAATAAGTCTCAAAGCTATTGAGCACAGAGAAGCTGTGGAATCATCATTCTTGAAGATTTTTGAAACTCAGCTCAACATGGGCTTGTGCAACCTGATCTGATTTAAATTTAGCTCTGAGCATGAGATTGAACTTGATGACCTCCAGGGGTCTTGTCCAACTTGAGTTTTTGTACGTCTTATTTATATGGAATACCTTTTGACTTAAGGTTTTTATGTAACATAGCACTTGTCTTATGGACCGTCTCAGAATAGTCCATTACGGTCATCAGAAGCACATTCCTTAAACCAGACTAGACCTTAATAACAACATGAACATACAACCCTAAATCCAGTGGAAAATATAGGTAAGGTTGCCATGAGGTCATCTGTACCTACGTGCCTAGAGCAAATTTATTTTCCCCCTGCTTCTTTGACACAGTTACATTATTTTGTCTTTATATTCGCCTGACTGCAGCATAAAATACTTTTTCTCTCTAGTTGAATGTATCAAGGTAGGCTTACTGGAACAGTCCATAACCCTCTGGAGTAATGTGTTCAACAGTGGCAAATTGTGGCTAGTTGCCCTCCTCTGGTTTAGATTTTTAGGGACTTGCATTTTTATGATATTAAGCTACTTGTTTAAAATTTAAAATGATTCAGCACTGGATGCTATCTCAGTTTGCAGGCTGTTCGGGAGTGGAGAGCTAGTTTTTTTTGCTTTGAAGTTTTGTTTTGTTGTTGTTGTTCGTTTGTTTTTTACTGAACCAGAAAACTGAAAAATAGTGAAAAGCTGATGTAATTCAATACTAAGTTTTTCTCATTCAAAATTAGCCCTTACTGGTACCACGGTAAGGTACCATTCCTTAGTAGGAACTAACCTGGTAGTTCTCTCTTTCAGCTGCCTTAGTCTGCTTGCCTGTGTCTCCAAACATCATATGCTAATACTTTATCAAATCGTACTCTGAAATCAGGGCTGGAGGCTATTAATGAAAGGCAGATTTTTTTCTGGAAATAGCACAGATCTTACAAAGAGAGGCATTAATGTCTTGGAACTAACAGGATTAATTGTTTCTATGAATCTTATATGCTAACAAAAAAGGAGGAAAAGATTGACAACTTAATTTTGAGCAGAGCATTAATTTTATACATGAAACATACTAGCAGGTGAGAGAGGGAAACATAGTCTCTGTAGTATTGACCACTTAACCTGTGATTGATGGTAAAACTGGTAGATTTCTGGAATGTTATTTTTTGGCTTTAAATCTCATATTCCAAACTGTTCCCAAAACACTTTTGAACTACCAAATTTTGCCATTCCAAGTGTGACAGATACGAGAAATTGTTTCAAAATAGGTCACTTGCCTTAAAGATGAGATTTTGAAGTTAACCTCTTTGTTAACGATCCTAACAATCTCATTAATGAGACCAACTTAATTAAAAAAAAATCTAACATTTCTTGGACAAGTTGTATCTACTTTTTCTAACTCCGTTATTCACCTTTTTTAGTGTTTATCTGTGCAGCTCTGAATCCCCTTTATATAGCCCTGTCCCACCTCAGATGGTCCACAGGGTCAGATGAGGCATATTCCTGCAATCTTCTCTCTAAAGTGCATACTTACACTGGTAAACTTTTATTTTTGTTCCTATTTAAACTAATAGTTAGAATTAATTGGCATAGGTATGTTACTTAATCATATTCTGATTTTGCTGTCTTTCAGCCTTTTCAGGTTGTAGATCCTTTAGGAAAGGGAGAAAAAAATCAGTGGAAATGCAGACTTCTGCATGCTTTACCACAGAAGTAGACACAGGACACAAGGGCATAGAGATTTCAGGTTAGAAGCAACTGCAAACATACTGGATGCTGTTCTCAGTCTCCTCTTGTCTATTTTGTAACAGATACTTTGTCGTTTCAGGGTATGACCTTACATTTGTGCTCCTGAATTTTGTTCTATTTTCATTCTTCTTCCTCTGGGTTATTCATTTCTTTTCATGTGAAACTCATCCATTTCTCATATTTTATCAAATACCGCTCATATGTCTGATGCCCCCTGGCTTTATGTCACCAGCAGACTTCATATGCCTTTTCTTTAGTTACTAATGAAAATACTAATTTTAAGTTATCCCTCTGAAGAGGATTGCATTCTGGCAGTAGTCCTGTGTGCATCAGTTGGTTCCTGTTTTTGCACTTGGCTTCCTCTCTTGAACCAGTTTCATCTCTGCCTCAGTGGCTATCTGCGTGCATTATCTCCTTTAGTTCACTCTGCCTCCCAGTTCCTGGGATTGACACTGTTCACTTTGAAAAATGGGATAGAATATTATTCGGTTCTTGGACTCTGTCTTGGCTAGCTCTCCTTTGAACCCTTTTCCATCTGCATACCAATTCTTTTTTTTCTGTCCACAAAATATTTTTAGTATCTAGATCTAGTTGCAACTTCTTCAATTCAGAGGTCTGTGTTTTCTTTTTGGTTTGTTCTTCTATCCTTTCCCTAGAATTTCTCACCTTACTCATGTTGCATTATTTTGTTTTTAAATGAGTGATTTATCCTGCTGAATTTAGAATCTTTCTTTTGGGAGGTCCATTTCTTCATGGATCACAGATAATTTTACTCATGTCAAATAATTTCTGGTCTTTTCTGTACTGAGAGGCCTGCACTGCCCTCAGTTTAGCTGACTGAAGGCAGTGCTTAACAGCATAACACTGTTGATTCTTAACCAAACCTAAATATGATATTGCTATTTCAGGGCTGTTTAAAATCTGTGGGCTGTCATATTTAAAATGTGCTACATGAATTTGAAGCTATTCAGTAAGATAATCCTTTGTACTTCAGACTTTAATAAGATCTCTGTCCATATCCAAGTCTAAATTTGGGGGTTTGTAGAAGACCCCGGCTGTCCATACAGCTGAAACTCTAGTGTTTTGTTCTTGCTTTTTGTTATTATTTTTGTGAAAGTACATTTGGTATGAATAAATTACATGGTATGCAATTCATCTCCTTTTTTATTTAATTTTTTGTAGTAGATTGTTAGTCCATATTTTTCTTTCCTCTGTAAAAATTTTCTTCAGCACCTCTGTTTTGGTTGTTCCTTTTCTTTCCGTGGTATTCCTCATGGTGTATATAGCCTCACAGCCTGTATTAGTAGTTTGGAAGCATCCATTTTGGTATCAAAGTTCCTGACCTTAGCATAGGAGGATTACTTTCTGCTGATCTTTTCGTCCAGTTTCCTAGTGGAATTAGGCAAGTGCTTTCTGAGGATTGTGAGTGCTCCAAGGTGTTCTGTTTGACTGGCAGATAGAGGAGTGAGGGCTGGGGAAGGAGAAGGTGAAGAAAATGAGAAAGGTGGTCCTGCTGTGGGCTACTAAGCAGAGCCAAGAACTTCTTAGCTAGATTAGCTGGAGCCCCACAGAAAGATGTCTTGTGCTCTGGGACGTAGTCCCTGTACTAGTCTCTCCTCCTCCTCCTCCAGCTCGTGAAGTGTCATTCCTCTATTTTATGAATATACAACAGACAGACTTTTCAGGGTGAAGGTAAATGAGAAGAACATATTTGAACAACATTGCCAACATCTGTTCTTTTTCACTTTTTCTGGCTAACCCACATTTTGTCTAACCCAAGACACGCTCCTAAAAAATCTTTGCTATTAGCTCCTGTTGGAATTTAATGCTGTTGTTAAATATGTTGTCTTCCATCATTTAGAAGCAGGGATTTTATTGGTAGATGGGAGTTGATGATTTGGGGCTGCAGCAACATTTCAGAAGTATGTGACATCACTTCAGTATCAGCTTTCTCTGGAGGCTAGCAATCCTGACAGCTAAGTTGCTTTTTCTCTGGGTCAGGGCTGTGCAGTACTCATTGGGGAGCAGCTTCAGATAGGAAAGGGCTGTACCTCACGTCTTGGTGTGCATTTTGTTGTTTGCATGTCAAGCTTTTAGTAAAGATTGAATTTCATTGGAGACTGGTGAGTAATTCTTATTCTTTGATGTACATTTTAACAACTGTGTTTTGGTTGGTTTTTTAGACATAAAACATTTTTCCTTCTTTGGAAAAACAAATTTTTCAAATGCAGTATTCAGTGATTCACAATATATGTGGAGTAACACAGTATTTATAACATTCAAAGTTAAGATTTTAAATAGAAGCCTAATTTTATGTAGAAATTGTTCACTGATTTATTACTTTCTGTGTATAACTTCCAAGATTTTTATTCATATGTAATCTAGTAGATGTGCTCATGTTTAAGAGATTGAATGTAGCAAGAATTATTTGAGCTTTTTTAATTAGCTTGCAACACTGAGTGGAAATACTCTCAAAATAGAAACTTGAAGTTGCCTTATAAGCTGTATGTTAAAATAAGGTAATTTTAATAGTTGACCATCTTACAAATGTTATCTTGGGGGTTCTGTATGTGTGTAGGAGGGGGGCCAAATGGAATAACAGATGCACTTCCAGTGAGTATATGTATCTATATCATCTGCCTGGATGTATGTTAATTTCTCTATGAATGTCATATATTGAACTGCAAAATCTGTCAGCCTAAAATTGGGACGGGGAGGGGAGGACGACAACACAGAACTGTATCCATTTACAGCTTAAGTTTTAAATGACTGAAATACACTGTAGTTTCCACTTCAAGGTAACTGTTCTCTCATTGCAGAATAAATATAAAATACGTGTCCTCTTCTCTCCTCCCTAGCAATCGAAAGCCTAGTTATAAAAGTGCTGCAGTATTACTACATTTAGAAATCTTGGCAGATTCCGATTTTCAAAGGCTTTGTCTTCTAACATGTGGATAATCTTCCATATTAGAGTTAGAAAATTACAGCCCCTCTGTCTGCACAGAGGTATTTTAAAAGAGAAAGCCAGGGTTTTGCTGTGTCACTTTGGTGATTTTCGTTTTGTTTTAAGGTCTTGATGGATGAATACATGCAAAAGCATCTTTTTTTTCATATGTTTGAAGATTCTGGGAGTAGTGAAACTCATCTTGGTAGAAGTTAGATATTGATTTCCAGCAGGAAATCACTTCCAGATTGAATTTAGATGGGCTGAATCAGAGCTTTATGTAGCTCTGTGGATATAATGCGTTAGCCTATGCTCAAGATAATGTCTTTAATGCATCAGCTGACAATTTTTATGATACAGTACTGTGATGATATTATATTGCAGATACAGAATTGATATATTTAGTATTTATGATACTTGGCAGATTACTATTAGCATAAAAGTTCGCTTGTAGCTGAGCCTTAATGTAGATGGTTGGCTTCCAACACAGAAGTGAAAGTGATAATAGTGGTAAATGCTTTTTAAATACTTTTAAAATATATTGCTACAAATATACCTATTTATTATGTGGCTATAGTATTCAAAAATATCTTAATGTTTATTTTTAATGAGATTTTTAGGATACCTACTTTGCTCTTTTTTAAGCTGAATGAATTTTTATTGCCAATTTGTTTGTTTAGTGTAATTTTGGGCTTAGCTGAAACAGGCTTTTATAGGCAGTTATGTCAGCTTCTGTCTGTCTTCAAAAATGTTTAAAGTGTGCTTTTCGATACATGTGAACCCTCTTGAATGTTCTATTAACAAGTGGAAAAGGGTAGAGAAGTTGTACACAAATCAGTTGTTTGTAGATTCCTAGGTTAGGAGTTGTATGAGTTGTGTGACACAAATGGCTGTTTTCTTGTTCGGTTGACTGGAATATAAGAATGTGTGTAAACTTCTAATTTTCAGCTTCTCTTTTACCAAAATAAAACATGCAGCTGTACTTCTAAATGAATCAGGATCACTTGCTCAAGTCCTTTCCAGGGGATTTTTTATGATACAGTAGTGTAATGTGCTTAAATCCTTTCTGGGGGTGTAAAGAACATGAAATGAGAGGCCTTTCTTAAATGTAAATGTAGGTCTACGGATATTTATTACATTGGTTAGTTTTATCACATAATTGTTAATATGAAACTCTGGTTTTGTTGGTTGTCTGAATAGCACCATAGCGAGTCTGAGTTACTGCTGTGATACTGGGAGTTTTCCAGTTACTTTTTCTTTCCTATAGGAGTAATAGTCTTGCTCACAAGTTTCCCAATCTCTTGAAGGATTAGGTTTCTGTTCGTTTTTTAAAGGAGAGAAGAACACAGTTTAAATATGAGTGAGCATTTTTAAGTCTTAAAGTACATCTTGACTGAAATGTGTGGCTAACTAATGAGTTAAAAGAGAGGAATATGTTGGTGTATTTTAAAAGTATACGTTACCTAGCCAAGTGATGGAAAGACACTTCCAGCTTAGCTTCTGAACTGAGCCAGTTTCATAGGTCTTTTTTTTTCTGTGGTGGTTTGTTTTGTTTGTTATTGTTTTTTTGTTGTTTCTGTTTTTTAGTGCCAAAAAATGGGGAGTGGCACTTGAATACGCTTATTTTGTTATTTGAAACTGCTATTTTATCTAAATAATAGGTTCTCTAAATAAGCATAAACTGTGGACATTCATTGCAACGTGCTTTTTCCCTTAACTGGCTTTAGAAACAAACTTCAGTCATGAAAAGAGTGAAAGCTATAATACTACCAGAAGTTTTCAACAATTTACAAGTGTGGTGTTTATTTGGAGCAGGGGGGGAGAGTGGAGAGAGGAAGAGACAAATTTCTGATTTCATCTGAACAGTGAAATAGTTTAGAGCAATGATCATTAAACAAATTCTTTACCTCAAAATATCTTCTGCCTAATGAGAAGTATGAACAGCATTCAAGTATAACCACTTGTTCACACTTGTTCTTGTTAAAGCTGATGATTTTATTTCTTGATGTTAATGTGTTACTTGATTTTTCTCATACATTGATCTGTAGCCTTTCCACTTTATGAAGAAAATATTTGTTTATATAAAATACACGTAATGGGATCTGACTTTTAACTTAGCTTTAAATCATGAAAAATGATTTCTCAATCAATATTTTTCATGGTTGGAACTATCTAAATAAAAGAGAAAATAAGTTCTGTCTGAGGTTGATAGCCGATTTTGGCTTGTGCGTTTTATGCCCCTTTAAAATGTATAAAGTATGTATATAAAAAAAAATGTTTAAAATGTATAAAGTGTTATTTTTTTTAATTTGGATGTTTTTGCCTCAATTATCCTAAACGTCATAGCTAATTTTCTCTGTTTATAGGAGAAGGTTTGGTGGTGTGGTCTGGGAAATAAAAATTTTTTAATTATTTTATATTAAGGATTTGATGCTGTTGGCTCTTAACTTTTGTACAAATAGCATCTTTGTTTTATTCAAGCTAAAAGATCATAAAAACAAAGCCATATTGAGTGGTCTGACAAAAGTTCCTTCCTTGTCAATTTTAATTTTTCTGATTTTTGAGTTACTAATGTTTTAGAAGTCCTGGAGCCTACAAAGATTTATTTATCAGAAACTCAAGAACAAAGCTGTCAGTCAAATACTCAAACAGCTTCTTAAGTTCCCCATATGTTCTTGAAGAACAAAAATGGAAGTACTCCTTCTTACATGCAATGCTATTAAGACAAAACTTGGGTGAAATTGAAAATGTACTTCAGTACATAGTACTGAAATAAATCTGGCTTTAGTCTCTTTATTTCCTTTCCAGGGTTATTCAGGTATTGGGTGGGGAGGACACACATTTCCCTCAGGGCCTACCAAGGAGGGAAAGGATATGAAGAGTGGAGACCACACCAAGCTTTTTGCTGACTCTTGCTAGCTTGGCAGAGTGTTTTCAGACTCCTTGCCCTGGGTAGCTAGGGAACATGAGCAAATTGAGTGTTATCACATCCTGCAGTCAACAGACATCTGGAAACTTCCCAGCCAAAGTCAGTAGTGCAGCCAAACTCTCTACATTCATCCTCTGTTGGAAGAGTTATTCAAGTGGCATTTCGTCTTCATCATCAAGACTTACTCTTATGCCCATTTCTCATGCAAAATAAGAAATAGCTGGTGAATTGTCTTCCCATGCCCCTCACCCCTTCCAATATTAAAATTCCTGACCCTTGCTTTATGAGACTCAACCAGGATAGGACACTTAGTAATGCTCATAAATAGTAGTTAAGTCTGAGTGAAGACCTCAACCTTACAGAGTTGCTGTCTTTAAAGTAGGTGTCATTTTGTGATCTCTTGATGTTTACTGAATGGTCAGTTCTAAACATGATATAGAAGGATTCTCAAAGGCTGTCTTCATTCTGATTCTTTTTATTTTGATGTGCACTGTTTAAGGTGTAACAGTAATGTACATGAAGCTGTAGGCAGTAGCCTGTTTTAGATATTTCATCACTGTGTTGATGAGAGCAGCCATACACAATAAAATGCTGATAAGGAGTTAAAGCTGGTCTGCAATACCTGTTCTTCCCTGTGCCCAAATCTTTGTTGGACACAGCAGCAATATGAGTTTAAAACAAACAAACAAGTGAACAATACTCTTTTATTTTTGTGATGATATTGCGTGACTTCAAGCCCACAGGCTATATATATACACCTTTAAAAACACAAAACAAAACTTCATAGCAAGTAGGAGGGCTGGATTCCAGTAAAGAATGCTGGGACTTTGATACTGGAGGAAAACCATTTCAAAACAGTTTTATGTCAGAAGGCACATAACACGTAAAACGGAGTGGCTGGTGATCTGGAAAAAAATACAATAAAAAATTCTGCATAGCATAAATTACTTTATAGATCTGTAATATCTCTAAGGTTGCTGATTCTGGAAACATTGTATAAGGTGAGAGATACTGTAAAACATCATTCTTTACAAATACTTATATATTTTATAGTCTTGAACTGTAGCCTAAAATCTGCTTTTCTGGTAGAATGTCTGTGTAATCTGGAAAGAAAAGAATTGAGGGAAGGAGTTTTCACTTCTGGGCTTCTCATGAAAAATCACTGCCTCACAAATCTCTTCCTTATGTTCATGTTTTCCAGTGGTAAAAGGAGAAATGAGTAATACTCCATATGGTAAATTGCAGTTAATTTATATTCTTGAATATGATACACTAGTCCTTTAAAATTCATTCTAAAGCCACCTTCAGCATACAAAAAAGTAAAATAAGTTCTTAAGTGAATAGAAGATGGTGTTCCCACCAGTATGGAGCATGGTACTGGCTTTTGTCATTTAAAAATCCCACTGACATTACTTTGACATTGAGTGTGACCTATGCCATCCAAGTGTCCTATTTTCCCTTACATTTTGCTCACCATTGGAACAAAGTGATTTTTCTTTTTTACGTAAAGTGTTTCTTCATGGAAGGAGGATCTTCACTAGAATGGTTTCCATTGTTGTAGTTACACTGTTAGAAACAGGACAGATGAACTACTCTGGCATTAAAAACGTCACTCTTGCTGTCTTGATGCTGAGGATATAGCTGAGCCAATGCAATCGTCAGCTGTTGTCAGAAGGATGCTTCCATCTCCCTCGCTGCACCATGTCGGGTGCTGCAGGAAGGTTAGTGCTGGGAACAATGATTCATTTTCAGTGGCGTGAGCTGGATCACGGCATGACTGTGTGAGCACCGGTGCTGGTGCAAGAGCAAAGGGTGGAGTGGGCTTGTCATTTTGGAACAGCCATTTTCTCAGTGCAGTTGATGGAGGATAGCCCTGAGAGCTGTCTTTGAGTGGAAGACATGGACCTGTACAGAGCATATCTGCACAGATGACAGCCGTCTCGGTTGGCCAGGCACACAGACTCCCAATGAACAGCCATGTACCTGCATTATTGTAGCCCTGAGGCTGAGCTTGGTAGCCTGCGCTGCTTCTATCCCAGTTACAAGTAGTGGGCTGTATTTTTATGTAATACCAAATACTTCATTGTTAGAGCTGCCCCTGTATTATATTCATTTCAGTGGTCTGTCGCAGGTGTCTCTGTGCACTTCATGTCAGAAAGTTTTAGCTCTTGGGGTTAAGACTCAAGAAGTCATCACTGATGCTGTTTAGCATTTTATTACTCAGTATGTGGGAGAGCATCCTACCAGAGTTGTCCAAAGATGGCTTGCATGTGGACTTTCAATGGCATGCCACAATTCCAGAAGCTTGGAGTCTCGCAACAACTTGAAGAAACCATCTGTGAAAGAAAACAGCTTCCAGCTTCTAGCTCCCACTGAGGTAGAAACTTAATATATATTAACAAAAGTGCTGGCAAGGTCATTAGTGGCATTGTGTCTGTTGAGAAGGAAGTATTTGTCCCACAGTTTTTTCTGTTGCTGTAGTTGTCCTATAATTATAATAGAAAGACTTCTCAGTGTGCCATTCTATGAAGAGCTTTGTGTTCCTAGGGCAGTAATAGTTATTAATAAAAACTAAATGTTATTTCAGTTGTTGTGTTGTGGGATAAGGGCGCAGTTGTGAAGGTCTGGATGTAAAATTAAGACACTGAATTGTAATATTCTTCTGCCATGTATGTTTCTTGCATAGCCATCAAAACTGCTAACAGTTCATTTTGTAAATAAGCTAGAGTCATTCCTTTGCATTTATAAAGGAAATGGAAAATGCAGAACAATCTGTGTCAGTGTTGAAACCGAAGATGTGAAAATACAAGGGGAGAGAGCCAATAAATGCTTTTTTGTGTGTGTGTGATTTTCCAAAATTTTAGAGCTAATAGTTTGATTATTTAAGACCAACTGGCATCAAATGGGTTGATAGTCTGCATTTAAGCACTGAGTGGTGGATGCAAACTGTTAATCAGAGGGAGTGCTGAAACTTCATCTGATAAATTGAATAACGATGTAACCTATTACCTGAAAGACCCTCTTTTTATTGTACTTGCTTTGGCCAGTTGAGCTTTTAAAGTAGCTGACTAGAGGCATTGAAACACAGAAGTAATTCTAAGCAGTAGATCAATTTTTTCATGTAATGCAGACATTTCCTAGAAGAAAATAACTTAAGTAGTTCAATTCCTTTTAGTCATCACAGAACATTTTTCGTTTCATTTATTTCTTTAAAAAAAAAAAAGCTGAATTATTTTCATCTACAGAAGAATGTATATTATAGTTACCCTTCATCTATTCCATTTCCTTATCTAAAAATGAATAATGGTGCTGCTGAAGTTTTCATAAATTATTGTTGCTACTTCAGAAATTTGTCTAAATTATGGGCTTACCTTATAAGAAACTTAGCGCCAAGATGGGAAAAAGCATCTAAAATACCACAGAAAGGAAAACAGTTCTTAATCTTGTGTTCAGGTTGACTTGTGTTTTTTTCCCGCCCTATTTGTAGTAGTCTGGTTCTAAAATAACTGCATTGTATCATAACCATTTCTAATGTGAAAAATCTATATATGGGAGTATCCCTTTTTCTTTCTTAGTATTCTTTTTCAATTAAGTTTGCGTTTTTGAGTTCTTTAAGGGAAAATTTGTGAAAGATGTAAAACATCTAGAATCTTTTAAGAGTCGTGGGAAGATATTGATAACAATCTTTTTCTGCTTGTGTTTTGAACTAACAGACAGTTACTCAGGTATCTGGGACTCCTGACACTTGAGCTGATGCATAGAGTAACTGGTCAAGAGAAAGCATACCAAAACTAGATTTGAAGGAAGACTTGATCTTTTGCATTTTGGATGTGAATCAAATTAATCACCTGCTACCTAGCTTTGCACAGTTTCCATTGGACCATCACCTCTGTGTGCTCTCCACTTTTCCATTTAGTGTCTGGTAGCAGAGGGAGGATGCTGATCTCCAGCTCCCAGTCGTAATTTCTCTGCCTGTTCCTGGGGCATGTTTCTCAGCCCTTTCCTTGTTGGATAAAACTCTGAACTTCATTGCTTTTTGATGACGTGCATCAAAGCAAAGGAATTCGTGCTGCAGACTAATATCATTAAATATCATGGAAGATTCAACGCCATAAAGAGCTGTTTTTGCTAATTGCCGATGGGTGTTCTTAACACCAACAATTAGGCGTTAGGCAGCAGTAAGACAGTTACCTCTGACAATCAAAGTTAAACTTGCTGTAGGAACATAGGTGTTATCCCCGTAGATCAGACTGTAGGTCCATCTGGGTTCGCATTCTGTCCCTGCTAATGAGCTGTGCTGATGTGTAAGAGTAATTAACGCCACGCTGAAGTGTGATATTTAGGAACCCTTCAGTATTTCTGTGTTTAATATTATAATGCTATTTTTTTCTGGAAAGTAGTATTTGCTAAACTGTTGAGGCCAGCCTATTTTTTAGAAATACTTGAAGGTAGTAAGATGAAGAATAGCAGGGAATGATAGATGTAAGACCAGAGAAAAGAGAGGAAATGTGACCTCTCAGCAGCTAGATCCATTCTTGACAGATCAGCTCTGATTAATATTAAGGTTTCCCACAAGCCTGATTGGTGTCCACACCTCTAGACTAAAGTATGTTCCATCTCCTCTAAGATCTTTCATCTGAAAGATGAGCAGGCAAACATATGAACATTACATGTGACCATTTCAAGAAGACAATGTAGTCTTTTGAGGTATGTGTGTGTGCAGAGAATATCTAAAATAATTTCTGTTATTGTGATTTCAAGCAAATGTAAAACTGCTTATTTGTTGCTAACATTTCTGTCATTTGGAGTCTCCTAAAACAACTTGGTCCTGTTCTCCTAAGGCTGAAGACAACAGTAGAGTTGTGTGAGGTTGAGCTGTGCCCTCAGACCTTGCGGATGACAACTAGCACATTCAGCGTTCCAGTTCATTGCCACAGTTTATACCCTGTGTGTCTATGCACTTGAACTCTACGTCATAAGCAATGAATATTTTTAATAGGCTTTGTACTCTCTTGTCTGAGATGAATGTAGGCCCACACACACTGTAAGCTTTAATTAATTGTCCTCTGAGGTCTGGTGGACATATTTGCATATGCTGTACCAATGGACCACCAAGATTATTCAATTAAATCCTTGCAGTGGCTTTAAGAAGACCTGTAATTAAAGTGTTAATGATGGCTGTTCACTTTTACAATAATTATTTTTATAAAGTCTCAATGTCTGCCTTTACTTCATATGAAATAGGGTCTATTGTGAGTGAAAGCCTGAAATACAGGATGTATCTGAATGCGGTGCCACGATTAAAATGAGTGGATACACCATCATTTCAGCTGCTTTCTTTTTGTCAGATTGTTAAAAGAAATATTTCTAAGCACTTCCCAGATGATAATACATTTACTTTGAAGAAGCTTGCCAGGCCGTTTTCCTTGCTCAATAGACTGGGGAAATGTCTAGTTGTGACCTAATATATTCTGATATGAGTTCAATAAGCATGGCTTTCTTCTAAGACTTACTAGGTAGTTAACAGAAATGTGTTGATATTTAATAAAAATGGATGTGGTTGTGGAAGTATGCCCACTTATAAGGCACTGGAAAAATCATCAAGAAATCGTGGAAGTCATGTAGCTGAAAACAATGTTATGTTGTTACACTCCTGCATAACATGTTGGCTAAAATGGGATTTGCTTCACTGACAGCATGATTCACCTAATGTTTAAAATAAATATATCATTAATAATAGCAGATGGGATAAGGGGAAGATATTCATAGAAATTTGTCCAAAGGAGAAAACTCTCAAGAGAAATAAGGAGTTTAACTATTTCTGTTAACACGTAGCAAACTGATTGCTGATGTGCTTAGCTTGATTTGTGAGTCAAGGCAGTGCAATTTCACCGAGTCTCTTTAAAGTCTGTCATTGATCTTGAGGTACTAATTTACTGAAATAAAAAAATATATATGCATATATTGCATTTATAACTCAATAAAATTAAGTAGCTTTGCTTCTTTGCAGTTCTACAGCAAGAGTTTAACGGAACAATTGAGTGGTGCTGTAAATGCTACAATTATACTTCAAAAAGTGTTTTGTAAAGGATGTCATTGCTGTAAGTAGTTTGAGACTAAACAAGGTTTGGAGTTATATGATACAAGCTTAAAAAAAAAGTACTGAGCAAGTTGTGTCTTTTAACAAACAAGCAAGCAGTCTTGAGTGAAGATAATGAGCAGCTGAGATCTAAGGTAACCAGAAATGGAAACAAGGTGAAATAGGAGCTCTGAGAGAATGAGAGTTTAAAAAGGGCGGTTATTTTAGTAATCTGTATGTTTCTATCCAAGAGTGGTAAGTAGGGAGGGGAAGAAGACATGACAGTGAAAGCATGGAATAGTTGCACAACAAGAGTGGAAAGTTGGGGAGGGAAGTGCATGCACAGTTAAGAAATAATTTTGCGGTGTTCTAATAAAAAAAAAAAAAGGAGGGGGGGGAGTTGAGGGAGAGAGAGATAAGGCTGGTTTATATGCTAAATGTTGAAAATAGCAATCGAGCAGCAGATCATATACTGTAAATTCATAGTGTACTCTTTTCTCTGTGCTTAAGGAAAACAGCCCCGCAGTATGGTGGAAATTAGTATGAAAAGAAATTCCATACATAATGTATGTTGGGGGGATTATCATTAGTTCAGAGAACTGTAAATAGAGCAGGGTTACAGCAATTTAGTAAATACCTAGATTTTGTGAAAAGAAATTGCTTATTGTCCTGGAATATTTGTTCTATATCAGAGTGCTCCAAAGTATATGTAGGATTTACTGTTTCTGTTAATAGATCTGTTTTTCTTGTTACTACATCCACAACTATTTATCAGTGAAACAGAAGAGTTTTCTTTATTTTTTCTGTCTCTCTGAGCTCTGTTGAGCTCCTTTTTGAACCACAAGTGGGGAGGAGTCTGGACTGAATTACGGGATAGTCATGGTTGTCAGTGCTTGAGAGGTGAAGAGAAGTGATGCTCTCTTCAAGCTAAATGGAAATTAAAACATTGCACAATGGCTTTGACCTTATTTAGTGTACATTAATTGGAGACATTTTGTTCTTGAGACCATGTGAGCTTGCAGAGTATTCTTGGTTGAAAATACTTTTGACAATGAGATTATTGTTGGCATAGGACAGATATCAATGTGTGTTTGGTGTATGTGTGTACACACGTGTATATAAAACGGCTTAATTTGTTTGCGTTCATTTTCCTTGTTGTATTTTTTTCAAAGCATAATTATTGAAAAACATGTAAAATTAGTTTAAGGAACTATTAGAGTAGGCTTCTCTTGCAAAATAGCCCTAGAATTTATAATGAAGTAAAATGGAAGCATAAATCAAGATTGATTTTTAAGTTCATACTCCTCTCTCTAATATTTTCTCAATAGTGCATTTCACTTATGGTTTCAACACTGTAATAAACCATGAAGGCCCAGGCTTGCAGAACTAAGCTCAATAATGTGTTAGAGATGATTCTCTGTCTAGTGAGCTTTGATAAAAACATTTAAAGTTGTTACACAGCTATCAAATAGCTAAACATTTGCTAAAAAACTTTTACTGAAAGTTATGCTTCAATTTGTGGAGGGTGGCTAAGAAAGCCTGGCTTCTGTCTAATTTCCAAATTATAGTGTCTGGTGTGATGAATTGCTCCAGGTTGAGGTACAGTTGTGATCATGCAGTTACAAGAGACAAATGCACATAGACTATGTAAGTTCAAGTCGGGGTTATTTCTGGTTCTGAAAACCCTTAACATATAACTAAATACCAATTAATATTTTCTAGTTAACTCTTCTTAATGAAACTCAGTGGCTTCATGTAGTCTGCTAATATGACTGATCTAGCTGTAGCAGCAAAGAGAGCTAGCTCATTGTGTCAGGACAGCTGTTGACTGTCAGTTCTTGTCTTCTCCAAAACTTAGCTTTTATTTCTTCTGCCCTCACTGCCTCTTGGGGAGAGGCTGCAACTTTGTTGGATGGGAGAGGTGGGGTTTGGGGCAGCATTAGCTGGTTGGACATCTGCTGTCAGTCTTCAACAGGGAGAGACAGTAGCAGCTGGATTGGAGCATCCAGTGTTACTTCTGGTCCACAAGCCACCTGCTGAACCATGCTACTTCAAATCTTATTTTTCTTTAGAAAATACATTGTAGGCTTTTAATACAAAAGGGTTATGTTACCCTAGTTTCTGGAAGCTTTCCATGTAGTTAACCATTAAGGAGCACTAAGATTTCCAATATCTAATCTGAGATTTACGGATAGTTGTGCCTTGTAAACACCTACCTTCCTGTTTTCTCAAACAATCTCAGGCAGCGAACAATGTTGTAGCCATTTTTACTGTAGAATAATACAGAACTGACAATTTTGTTCAACTGCAGTGCTATTATCAAACTAAGTTATACGCTGTACACAGGGCTTAAAATGTGTGTTGCAAAATCTTATGTACGTTGGTGACACACAGCAAGTACATTTCACAAATCGGTACACTTTTGTGGCCTTTACTGAGTCTTAGTATCTTAAAAATTCCCAAATGTTCTGTATAAAGTGAATGGGACATTCCCCCAAAGTTTTGGGAAAACAATGTTAATTCTATCTGCTTGGGTGAGAAGGCTTTGTTTTTATATAATTATTTTCATTAAAATATAAATCTGGTTTTAGAAGGGTCCCATTGTAGGAAAGGGTTATGCTTTCAGGGCAATAGTGTTTGGGGGGGGAATAAATATTAATATTTTTATATATATATTTATTTATTTTGAGAAATAAATATCAATAATGATTGAAATGCTGGAGTACAATCAGCTGTATAGAGATGTCCAGGTGCTCTTTCACTACAGCAGCAGCAATGATACCCAAACTCCCATGACTGTAACAGCCTTCCTTTTGAACTGAAAGAATCTGGAGAACAGACCTTTTGTCTGAAAAACCTTATAGCAGATAAAGAAATTGGTGGAAGCAGCAACTATAGATTAGTTGTTGCATTGTCTGCCAAGAAAAATTAGAGTTTTGTGAGCACCTTCCCAAGTATGTGCGTGCCCAAAGGATCCTAAATGCTTTGCTTATAGCAGTGTACGTGATGTTATACAGGTCTGTCAGCACTTTGTGTGCTTTGAAACTTACTGTCTCTTTATACCTTCTTTTGTACAGACTCCCTGATGTTAAATTACTGTACTCGTATGTCTTTGAGTGAAGCCAAGCAATGTGGTTTCCAAAGTTGTTTAAAAGGTTTAATTGAAAAAAGACTCATAATTAGAGAGTATGACAATACTGACAAAAAAATGCTTGCATATGCTATTTACTGTACAATGTGGCATTACAGATTTAGTAAAGTAGAAGACTTGGTGCAACCACAGACCACATCCTTTCTAACAGTTGTGTAGGGACTGCATTTACTTAAATTTTTTCCAAATTCAGACAACTTTTTATTAGATAACTGTAAGTTACTGCATTTATTTCAGCTAGTAATGAGACATTCTTATGTTAGAAAGCAAGCATACATGGTAAAAAAAAAAAAATTGCTGATGTGATTTTTTTTTTGTTTTTCCCTAGTTCAGGAATGAAATGCTTCAAAGAAGCTGAACGAAACTGGACTGGACTTGTCCTATGTGTGTTTCCAGTTTAATCTTACTTTCAAAAGTCAGTGCAAAAAAAAAATAGCACTAATCTAGAGAAGTTCATTGCTCTTGTAATTTTTGCCTTATCTGTAATTTTAAAATATTTTGTTATGAAGCATGTATAAAAAATGTATAAATTTGCCTCTCATCTGAAGTATCTGTATGTACTCTAAGTAAATGTATGACATAAAAGGATTGCATGCTTGCATAATACAGTCTCGATTGTCAGACTGCAAGTCTTACCTAAGGCTTAGAATAAATGTTAGGAGGCATATGTCTGGTATCTCAGTCTTCTGAAATGTATTCTTCAGCATTGTCAAAAGGAGCAGTCTTTCTAAATTACAGATAGAGTTTTGTTGAAAGCTGTGTATTGGTTTATGATTTTGTTTGTATTCTTTCAGTGAAGTAGAACTCAGCCTTTGCTTTGATGGTCACAATGAGAATGAGCAAATGAGAAGACCTTAGCATTTAGGGCCATATACATAAAGTATATAAAGAAAGGACATCAGAGAAGCTTTGAAGTGGCATCTAGCTTTAATTTCAGTGGGAGAAAACCAGATGCGTCTCTGGGAGTTCTGGTTCAGTTCTGTATTTTTGAGAGTACAGGGAACTCAAGCAAATCATACAGTGGAGAGACCCCAAACCGAATATCCCCACCCTTGTACTCAGATCTTTCTCACCACTTTCACTTTGGAGTGAACTGCCCTGTTCCAGAGAAAGATAGTGTGACCCTTCAATTTTGTGTGCATCCTCCTCTACCAACTGGATTAGACATCTTTTTTAGACATCTTTTTTTTTTCCAATTTCTAGTGCTATAATCTGAATTGATTTCCTGAAAATCCTTGTACTAATAAAGATCATGTCAATTTCAAAATGACAAAACTGGACAGAATTTTCGATTTGATGATTTCACAGTGCTTCTGGTTAGAAGAAAACATTGCTATATAGCATTTTGGGGTCAGCAATCCTGTAAAACACAAGGTAAAACTAAAACAGCAAGTGCTGCTCCTGGAGTTCTGCATTATGTTGCTACTCACAAATAGAATAATATATCTATTTGAGGGCTTTTTTTAGTAGTCCTTATATCACATTTGGCCATCAAAAAGATTGCTGTTTACTGTACTTGTATGGAGTAGATTAAAACCAAGATTTTTTTAAACATGTCTAGCATTGGTGAAAATAAGTAAAATAATACTGTCTTTTAAAGAGACAGAGACTCTCAAGGAATGGAAAGGAGGAAAAAAGAGTGGATGAGAAGGCAAATAATGTGAGTCAAATTCAAGGTTGTAGTCAACTTCTAACTTGAACAAGATAAATTCTTTTTCTCTGAGGGCTTGTCCGTGTGCCAGAGCTGAGCTACCTGCTAAATGATGCCAAAGCCTGCAGTGTTCAGAGGAATGGATCGGGAAGAAGTTTAGAAATTCAGAGAAAATAGGTCAAATAGTCCTGTTCAGTTGTCTTGCACTGAGATAGCTAAAAATGTAACTTATCCCTGAGCAAGCTATTTTAGTGTGGCTTTTTTTTCTGTTGTTTGGTTTGGTTTAAATCCTTTTACAGCAGGCGACTGTCCAGGCCCGCTATGGGAATCAAGAACCAAGAAATAACTTGATACATGCAAGAACTATGACTTATCCTGCTTCTCTCTCCTGTCATTTTAGTCAGCTGTGTCCATTTCTGGAGCCCAACACATCCCAGTGGAAAATGTTAATGAGTAATAGTTTGTGCCACATACTGAGTCTTGAGAGTATCCTCACAAATACTAATGAAATATATGGGGAATTTCTTTCCACCTTTGCTCTAGTGTGTAGCAAGCCATTAATACAACCTCGCTATGGATGCTAAAATACCAAAGGCCAGTTTACATCCTTTAGTATACGCACAGCAGTGTATGCATATAGTTACCCTGTGCTATCGAAGTATTGTTACCAAAAATTGATCGGAGACTTTTGTGGAATCTTCTTCCTTGGAGATCTTCAAAAGCCGCCTCGATGTGGTCCTGGGCAACTTGCTTTTGGTGTTCCTGTTTGAGCGGATGGCCTCCAGAGACCCCTTCCAACCTCAACCATACTGTGATCCCAAGAGAGAAAGAAGAAAATTGTGTTATTTCTATATGTCTTGGAGGCTTTATCTCTGCATAACTGGAGAGTTAGCATGCTGGCTTCTAGCTGCCTTTATCAAAGTAAATTAGTCTTTACCATGTAATAAAAGTACAGACACAAAAATATGCAGAGTTGAAACTCTGAATTGCAGACTGGAGTTTGCATAAACTTTTATTAAACATAAAATTGAAAATTATCTTCTCAGTAAAAGAACATATTTTTGCTTTATTTCCCCTACGATTTATTGATGAGATATAAAGCTTGTGTGTAGACTCAAAGTGACATTTCTTAGATAACTGAACAACTGTCTAAGTTGGCTGTGACTGTTGAGTGGTAGCTTTTAATGAAACTTTCTGTAAGATGTGGTTTAAAACAAATGCCTTTACCTACTGTTATGTAGGAGAGTTATGACAATAATTACCAAGATACTCTATATCTTACACAAGTATTTTGAGGAGTCTTGTCAAAATACCAGCTGAGTGAGTGCCAAAAATGCATTATTTCAGATGAGTAATGAACAGGTTTTCGAATTGAATTATTTGAAGTCTATTCATCCAGTTTTATAGTATTTATAGTAGTCACACTTCTGTACAAGCTGATTTTCCAGCATTTACTCATGAGATTTCATCTTCTTCTAAGCTGAAGAGAAAGAAAAGATTGTTCTTCCATTGTCTCCCCTGTTTAGAGAGAAGTGACTGTGAAGATTTCTAAAATGCTTGAAAGAATTTCATATCCCACAGGAGAGCATTTCATGTCTATGGTTTTATGGTTTTTCTTGCCTTTTGTATATAATGTCAACTACACTTTGATACATCTCAATATCAAATTGAGTAGTAAGGAAAGCTGTGTTTTTGTCCAAAAACTTTTTGATACTTTTGGAGTACTGACTCACTATATGATTTGAGACTGAAACAAAATACTCTTAAACAGATCTGTCCTTGCAGCCACTCTTCTCTCTACTCTTTTCCTCCCCATTTCCGTTTTCCCTTCTGGTTTTGTATGACTGTTCCTCTAGGATCTTTGAATATTGCCTGTTCCTGTGTCAGTGTGGGCCAGGTGCACTCACACAGTTCCTGGGATGTGCCACTGCTGTAGCAGTCTGATTGTTGCTGGTCCTTGACCAGAAGTCCTGATCCATTTTTTTGAACATTTCTGGATGTCAGCTGATAGCCAGGTGTCAAGGTTTAACGTGAACAGCATCATTTTGTCAAAACCTATGGAGTGCTAGCTCATATCCATCTTATTTTCTGTTTGGTAGGAGAATTTCTGAAATGTTTGAATAAAAAAAAAAAGTTTTTTTGGAAGTGAAGAAGAGAGATAATTAGACAAAGAAACAAACACAGGATGCTTCTTCAGGAATATTTAATTTTAGTTTTCTTCTGGACCATTTTCACTTGAAAGGTGTTTGTGGGATCATGGCTGTTTGGAATGGTACAAACATTCTCCCAGTGGTCTGTCTCCAGTCCCCTCATTGGGATGGATGAGCTTCTCCAACAGAAGCTTCTTTAGAAGCTGAACTTAGAATTCTGCTGAATTTAGTGAGAAGATAAAGATTAATTACTGGAGTTTATCTCATTAGCTAAGCTCCATAACGTGTCTATCTATTTAGGTGTCTGTAAACTGCAGTAAGGGGAGGCAGAGTGTGCAAAGAGCTGGGTTATAATTCTAATCTTAGACTTTAGGTTTATGTAGATTGGTCCAACTATCTGTTGTTCATGAAAGTAGAGTGGATATTTTATTAGGCTTTTATATGGAGGTAACTTGTAATTAAGTTATGCTCAAAAATTGCAAAATGATTATGATTCAAAGGGATTTTCAAGAACCTGGGGAACATTAAGATAGTCTTGTAAAGTCTAGGTTGTTTTATGAAGTGAGAACAGTAGAGAGCAGAACATTTTCAAGATGAGTTGTGCCTTCCTAGTTTTGAAAGCTGAAAAGGTTAGGCAAACAGGCAATAAAAGAGGTATCTGCAAAGGACAGCGTGGCATTCAGGACTCCTGGTGTTTTGCACCTCTTCTGCCACCTTACAGCTGAAGCACATTTTTTTCCTCCAGATTTGTTCTCTGTCCAGGAGTATTTTTAGGGCTGAACTTGTGATAAAAGAAGCCATAGTGTTATATAAAATCTTACAACGAATAAAAAAAAAATATCGTATTCTTTGCAAAAGTAAATATTTTAAATGGAATTATTGTTTCTTCATCATTTACAGTGCTGTTTTCAGTTACTGTTGTTTTGCTTTGTGCATTATATAATTTGGATGACATTTATGCTTTTAACACTTTAAATAATATGAGGTGAGTTCATTGTGACACCTGTGATACATCCACCTGCATTCTGTGCTCATTGCCTGCCCTTAGTCTGAATTCAGCCTGTGTGCTTTTAAATCACTGAGCCAAGTTTAAATTTCATCAGTGCCCCTTTCCAGCTCTCTTCATGACGGGGAGAAGTTTACAGCGGGAGAGTGTTGCAGTCCGTCATCCCCCTTGCTCCTCATAGTGTCACAGGCCTGCTGCTCTGCCAGTTGGCAGCTCCGCACTTGCAGGTGTGCTCGCACATGGCATGAATGGGGCTGTGAGACCCTGCAGCATGCAGGGATGCCACAGGTACAGAAGCCCTGGTCTGCAGCAGGAATGAGCTGGTTGGCACGTCCTGGGGGCAGTAGATGCAACTCATCTTGACCCCATCCCTCCTGTCCCTTCCTGGGCTGGAAGGCTCTAGTCGAAACATTTCCTTCTCGAGTGGCGGTAACTGATAGCTGTTGAAGTTTGGCAATTTCTTTTAAGTTCTGGAAGCTGCTGTGATACAGCAACAGCCGCGGTTCAGGGGAACAAGATCGTGTGAAATGAGCGGTGCGTGTCGGTGAGGGCAAAGCCCTAGGCTGGCAGGCTGCCTGTCACCTGAAGGTACTCCCGAGGGAGGCGCAGGGGAGCAGTGCGCTGAGCTTGTCATCGGCCAAAACAGACCTGTGCCTGTGGCACCTCACTCTGTTCCAGTCACTGGATAGTTATCTGCTTTATCTGAAGATTTTAACTGAGTAACTTTGTGTTCTAGGCTAGAAGACAATTGCCTTCGGTGTATTGTTGTTTTATCCTTACAGAACAGTTATGTCTTAAGTTTGCCTACTCCTTGCATAACTGTAGTCTTATTTAAAAGTATATACAGATTTCGCTGAAGTAAATTATTAGTCATCATATACGAACTAGTCATACTCTTACAGTACTATTTTTTAAATTCAAAACCAATACCAACCTAACACAAATGTCTTCTATTTCCAGAATATTCATAAAGATTTTTTGAGTCATTCTAAGATCCTTTTATCATCCTTTTTTTGTTTATATGTATGTGTGTGTGTTATGTCATAACAAAACATTCGTAATGATTTTCACTGGTTTGATATACTTGATGTACTGGGTTTATATACTTAAGCTGAAAAATTGAAAAATAATTTTGCCTATGAATTGCCTTTGAATTGTTCCTTATCTCTCCTCCACAGTCATAATGAACGAAAAGTAACCTGTAAGCATCCAGTAACAGGACAGCCTTCACAGGACAACTGTATTTTTGTTGTGAATGAACAGTAAGTGGCTAACAAATTTTAATCCGTATATTTTATAGTATTGAGCTAAGCTTCAGTGATCGCTAATTGTGACATTTAATTTATTTTTTCCATGTTAGATTAGCATGTATAAAGTTTTATTTGTTTAAATTGTTTGAAAGTAATATTAAATGCTTAATATTATTTTGTCTAAAAAGATAAAAGCCATAACCTAAATTGGGTATATATGGTAGAAATGCACTTTGTTTAACTGTGTGGATTTCTATTTGTCACTTTGGTTATTCTACAGTGTTAGCAAACAATGTATATACTATATAATAATCCAACAAACTTCTAACAAGGAATTCATTTTTAATCCTATAGCAACAATCAAGTGTAATTTACCTTGTTTTATCTGATGGTTTTTCCTTTATTGGTTATTTTCTTGACCAGCTGAGACAGTTTCTGAACCATTGAGTAATAACTTGGCTTCGCTATCTTCGCATTAATTTTGTAGCATACACAACGAAATGTAAAAGTGAGAAGTTAAGACCTGACTTCAAGATACTATATGTGGCTGGATATCGGGTGTCCAATTCATCATCATTGCTGTGACACCTGTTGTATCGTAGCTAGAATGGAAACTGCCATAACTGCAGTATGTGAAATTGCACAAATATGCATATTCTCACGGAAGTGGGGTAAAGCCATTTGGAGCCTTTGGAGAGCATTTCTTCCTGTTTCTGTCTCATGTTTTTCCCTCCCACCAACACTGTAAACTAATAGAGAAATCCTGTTTTAAAACAACATCTTGAAATTAATCTGACAGATTTAAGTTTAAAACACAGTGCAGGTAACTTTACAATGAGGTATGAACTGCTTTCAGATTGAAAAAGTAGGACACAGCCCATATTAGGCTACATCTAGGAGTGCTTTTTAATAGCGGTCTGCATACACAGCATGTTCTAGTGCTATTACATACTCTATTTTCAGGACTGCTGCAGCGATGACGTCTGAAGAAAAGAAGGAGCGACCAGTAAGCATGTTAGGTGAAGCAACTAACTATAATCTGACATCAGATTATGCTGCTCATCCAATGAGCCCTGTGGGCAGAGTAAGTATGTCCAAATTAAGTTAAAATTACCTAGTTATTTCACCAGATACTAGACAGTGCTTTGTTTCTCTTTTAAAATGGAATACTAATAAAGTGTATTTGTTGTCTTTTTCAGGACATTCAGTTCTTTAGATGTTTTACTTGGAAACTGAGGTGTTTGAAATTATCACTGAAGCTGTAATTTTTATCAGATATCTCAGATCTTATGACTTGCACATACTTAAATTATTGACAGAATCTAACCTTTACTTAAGTGTGAATGAGCAAAATCTTGAGTCACTGCTCAGACATCTGGGTGCAAGCATTGTTAGGGATACACAATTGGCTAGATTTCTTTTGGTAAGGTAACTATCTGTAAGACGTGGTTACAAGAGAGAGAGGTGTAAAGTGACCCTGTGGTAAACCAAAAGGGCAGATACTATGATTTGCTGACATTGAACCAGAAATACTGGTTTCCTAAGAAAATTCTTAGGGAAAATCCTGGAGATTCCAAGACTACCTTAAGTTGTATCCCACTTTCTTCATTTACCCAGCTTCTCAGAAAGCTAAGATGAATGCCCAGATGTTTATCCAGGTGATGGATTCAATTATATCTACTTTAAGTTTTTTGAATAAAGTTGGCAAAGCTATTCTTTGCATTTTTTCAGTTTTGGAGAGCTTTCATAAAAGGAAAGTGCACTTGCTACAAAATTAATTTCCTTCATTGAATTTGTTAGAATACCAAGATGAACGCTGTGATCAGTGCTGACAGATGCAAGCCCCCTAATATCTTCTACCAAGCAGTTATCATTTAAACAAGTGGGAAAAAAAGCACATTTTTACTACCCATTGAAAACCTTAGCGCTGAGAAGTGTTTTTTGGCAGATTAATGGCCTGGAAGAGAAAATAAATTATGGATTGTCTTTTAATTGAGCAGATTCCTTAATTTCAAAGAACTGATATAATTTGTTTTCCATGTAGTAGGAAAGAAATATCCTAAGATTTCTCAGAGTGCTTTTTTGAAACACCTTTTTTGTAGTTTTAAATATAAATTAAGGATTCTGCCTGTCTAATGAGACATAAGAAAAATGTTATTTAATGAGAAAAGGTGTCTAGCTTTCAAAATGTGTCTTCATATATCAGTGTTGCTGGGGAAAAAAAAAAGGAGGCACAAAAAGGAGGCACAAATTAATTATAAACAGTAATAAAATCCATAATCTCAATTTTTGTATGTTTCCATTTGTGCAGGACAGCCAGCTTATGAAGCAGTAAGAGTTGTAATAGTGGTGCAGATTGTAGTAATAGTTACACAGAAAATTAGCTACAGTAGTGCTGTCTAGGAAGCACTTCTGGATTATATGTAGGAAATTCCAATCTAGGGAGCACACATTCTACAAACATTTTCACACTCTCCCTTCAAAAGAGTAGTTCAGAGTAGTCTGTTTTTTTCCCAGTTTTCGAGAAGGAAGTTGAGATTGTTACAGGCCAATTTTAATTTCTTTACAGTCTTTGATTAGTGACACTTCAGCTTCTTGTGGAAACTTCTGTCTTTTGAAGAAGGACTTCGTGTTACTCTTCATTCCTCTTGTCTATTTATTCTAGTTTTTACATTAATCGTTAATGTTATAAGTGCATTTGACAGTACATGCAATTACCGTACATCGGTTTTCAAAGGTAAACTTGTCTGAATTACTGCAATGCCGTTTTTAATTTTTTGTTTTCAGGAGGTGAATAATTGCTAAGTGGAACCACGATTAATATTAGTCAGCCTTTTCTGGTGGCTCTTTAAGGCTAATGGTTTAAGTTGCTTTTAAAGATAACTACATAGAAGTTGCCCACTGGTTGTACTTGGATGCAACAACTAATTTTCATCTACGTTTTTATTGTTCGTGTCTCCCAACTGGGATATTCTTATCTGTCTTAACAACATTTGAATATAGTTTGTAGAGGCTCTGTGTATTACAGTGCAATAGGAGGAATAAAATATTGGTGAGGAAAGTAGGTTACAGAGTAGGAAAATGACAACACCTTTTTTTTTTTTATGTATTCCTGTTTGCAGAGAGAACTAATGAATGTGCTTAATGTTGGAAGATAATGAGGAATGGAGGTAAAGTTTATGGTAGAACTTAAGTTGAAGACAGTTGAGGGGTGTAGAAATAAGTTCTCCCTTTCATGAATGTTAATTGATCCAGAATAGACATGGCACTTGAAGAATTTTCTGTTTTGTGGCAGAAAGACTCATTTGAGTCTGATACTGTTGTTCAAAGGTTTGTATGAGGTGAGACAAAAATCACTCTCTCCCAGACAGAAGTCCTACTGCTGCTCCTTCTTCCCCACTGTATAAAGCATGGTGACCAATTAATACACCATAGTCCTGGGCAGAGTACTCTTTTTTTAAAGTATTGTTTCTCCTGTATTGGCTTGGAGTGTATTTCTAAATTTAAAACCACTAGCATAGACCTCTGAGGAAGATCTCCATAGGCTTATGACTGCTACAGATATATACATTTTTACCTTTCTTTTTAAAATGAAGAAGTCTTCCTCTTTTTTATTGGTGTTAAAAGTGCTACCTAGACCAATATGATTACATATCCTGAAATGAATTTGGGGGATCATTTTTTTTGATGTGTACATAAAGTAAGGCATGATGCCAGTTCCCCTTCACAGTTCATCTCCCCTGCTCTTTCATAGCTGCCCTGATTATCAGCAGAACAGTGCTAACAGTTTTCTCACAGTAAGTGGAATGAAGTCTACGTTACAGGAGATATGTCAAATTGTTTATAAATATGCGCATCAGTTTGTTGGTAGATATTTCACAGAGTACTCAAGCCAGTCCAGCCTTAAATGGCTAGTTTAGGCGTAGCCATGCACATCTTATCAGGATTCAGGTTAGCCAGAAATTTCAGAGTAATAACTGTGAGATATATCTACATTAGTAAATAGCACAGTAAACAGGAGCTATACATGTGCGGTACTATTGGTGCTCAGGACCAAACATCTGTACTATATTTTCATGTCTTATCTTCAAGTTAGTCCAAAAGTGTTCCTTGTGCATTTTACATTTTAGTCTTACCCAAAATAAATCCAGTTTTCTCTACTATGCAAACCAAAGCACAGCTAGAGGGAACGATTGGCAGATTTTTTTTTCAAGAGTAACCTCCTAATCCAAGATAAAGTGCTGAGGCAGAAACCCACTCAGTTCATGGAAAACTGCAATACTGGAAGGCACCGAAATTGCCTACAAAATCCAGAAGGCAGTATCATCTTGGTTTGTGGTTTGGAAAAAAATTTGAGCCTTAAAGAGTAGAAACATATTTTTGAACAGAAGTTGAAAGTTCAAAAAATTTAGATTCCTGATGTTTTGAGTTTACGTGCAGAAGATTTCTCAAGCCCTGTTTTTTCAAATATTGAAGCAGTAAGATTAGTGTTGATCACTTTTCTGGTAGTTGAAGAGCATTTTTAAGTATACTTAGCAGTTCTGAAAATGGGAAAGAAGCTTCACATAAATTCTGTGTCCCTTAGCAGCTAAACAGAGAGAAGAGCAGCTAATATAGTGATTAAATGTGCAGCTCCAGCTATTCTGGTTTTGTCCAGAGTTCAAAAACCTTGCTCGTGTTTTTCTTCAGGCTGGAGAAAGAGTAACTATCACTGGCTGGATTTCCTGGCATCTTTCTCGGTACTGGGACTGTGCACGGTCCTGTAGCTTCTGTTTTCAGAAGCATCACAGTTGTTGGGACCATTCCTCAGAATGCATAAATAGTACTTACAGTGCCGTGGAGTGAGAAGTATGTGAACTCTTCCATTTTTAATTATTTCCTTTCTTACTGTTTCCTCAGTATGACACAGTGTGGTGGAATGGTCTGGGATGACAGACATAAAAAGAGGAGGAGATGGCCTAAAAAGTTTAAAAGCGGATAATTATTATATATATACACCTACAATATTTAAATCCCACAGTATGTGTTGTATTCTCAGCCTCAAAGGAGGCTGAGAAATCATTGTGAACAAATGCTCTCTTGTGGTAAAATAATCACAAGTCATCTAAGACATTCTCTGTATTAGCTAAAATTAGAAATCACTTCGTGCTCTGTTTAGTTAGTGTACGTTTGTATTTACAGTTGCAAAGATGTATAATGCATTAAGTCTTTGCTCAGAGTTCAGTGAAATTGGAGTCAATATGGTTTATTGTCAGACCTATCTAAGAGAAATCTATTTAAATTACCTGAATTTGTTAGTAGACTTGACATTAGTAGTACTTGTGGTTGGTTGTGTTTTCAGAAGTCATGTGTTAACCATGTTACAAGTAATGGAGGTCTGGAAAAATCTTAAGAGTTTTTGACCCTTGAATACTAATGCTAGAGAAGGGATGAGTGTTATAAATTATTTCTGATCCAAATCTTGGCACAGCTCTTGTGTAACTTGCCTTACAGGTAACATGCCTTACAGGTTTAATTGAATAGATGTAGAATTAATTTTATAAATTGCTGTTGGTTGTTAGAGGCTCTTTATTTTTTCCTTTTTTACATCTAGATGTCATACTTCTATTATCTTCTTTAAAAATGTCCATTTTACACTGGTAGAATTTTCCAGATGAAAATGTGAAAGATTTTGATTTACAGTTTGAATTAAGTTTTCAATTGCTTGCTCTGTCTTGCTTTCCAAACAAAGCTGAGTCAAATTTCTGTATCTCCAAGGGAAATCAAAAGCACTCCGATTGTTTTTATATTCCCTCCTGATTCTTTAAAAAAAAGAAGCACAAAATGTCCTTGTTTCATTGTGTTGTAGACTTAAGACAAACACGCATAGTTTTTGTAATGTCATTCTTTTTAGACTAAGCTATATTGTACTCTTCAGTAAATGGCATTGTTGACAAAAGCTGCACATCATTTTAAATTGTAGCTTTCAGTTTGATTTTAAACCTACTGTGGAATTCTCTCTAAAGCATGTATAAATCACAATGCAATTCTGTGAGGCGTGTTGAATTTTACTAGAGAAACCCATACCCTAATTTGCAACAAAAATTGAGTGTGTGTTTAGCCTTCCTATTTGAGCATCTTATTTAGAAACTTTGCATAACTTTTCAATTAGTCTCAGTAGTAGAGATGGGGAAGCTGAAGCACAAGATTATATTGTCTAAATTCAAATAGTAGTTTTGGAGCAGAGCCGAGAACACAGCTTAGAAAATTTATTTGAATTTTCCTTTTTCTGCAGAATGGGATGCTTTTCCTGTATTGCATTGCTTGGTCTCTGAGGCACCAATCTTACAGAATTTAAAACACACATACTTAGTAGATCTAGTTGCAGAACAAACTTTCTAAATGTAGACTGAAAAGAATGAAGTGTGAATTGGAAAAGCACTGCACATTTCTTTATGCTTTTTCCAATTTCTTTGGGTTTCTCAAGTACAAGAAGAACGAAATCTAAAACGGTTTATATTCCCTGTTTCTCTTAATCATCTGTGATTGTTGCATAGCTGTAAGGATGTAAAAGATATAAGCGACAGCAGAAGTAAATGCTGGAGTTTAAGGACTAAAGACTCAAAGTAGGCCTTAGTGCAAGTAGGTAAAATATTGAATATTCAAACTAGCCAAGGGATTTATAGAGTGGAGGTTCTCGAGGGGGAAGAAAGAATTTTAGAAAGTTACCCTGTATGTTAGGAAAGTGGAAGACTCATCAAGAAGCCTGTGAATTATATCTTGTTGAAATCTGAGCATGTTTTCATTCATTAGGCGTATGTTTAAAGCAGGAAAGAGTAGAATTTTCATACTTGTGATGTAATTTTTCATAATTAACAACAGTTCTATTAGATGGAACTAGACCTACAGCTTGGAAGATTTTCTACCTGACTGATAAGAAGGTCAGATATGTATTTGTTTTTATCATTTAAAAAAAAATAAAATCTTTAGGTGTCTGTCTTGGGATTTGTCTCTAAATTTTTTGCAAAGGAATAAGGAAGAAATGCTGAAGCCAGTATAACTATCATGATTCTTCACCTAAAAAGGAATACAGTTTGCATTCTGTAATCCCTCTGAGGGACATGTATAAGAAAAAGATCTCAAAGAAAATTCATTATGATTTTTTCACAGATATTGATACCACATTTTCTTTAACCTTTTCATTTTAATTCAGACATCACGATCTTCAAAGAAGGTTCATAATTTTGGAAAGAGATCAAACTCAATAAAGAGGAACCCTAATGCACCAGTTGTCAGACGTGGCTGGCTCTACAAGCAGGTACTCTTTCCCCTTTAATCCTGGGTTGTTTTTTTGTGGTTGTTGGCTTTTTTGGTTGTTTGGCGTTGGTTTCTTTTTGGTAAGGTGTGCAGAAGATGATCATTTGTAGAAAATATAATGGTGGCAATGCCAGAGTGAAAGTATGAAGTGGGAGAAACTGAAAAGTATCTACCTATTAGGCAACATTGTATCATTGTCTCATCATAAATGAGAAATATGTGTTTTTTTTCCAAGCCTTTTTCCAAGCTTGAAAAGTCTAGGCAGATGCTGGTGGTAAATAGACAAATGAATTTGAGGCATGCTTACATAATGGGACAAGGACGTATGATCCAGTATATTGTTTTTGAAATTCTGAAATTTCTTGTGTTAGGCTGTATCTGTTAACATATTTTTTTAAGTAAGTAAATATTTTCAATGCAAACTGTCAGTCAAGCAAATTTCTCACATATGAAAAGATGGGGGGAATGACAATATACATGATAGTTTTCTTAAATCAAATATGATCATTTTAAAACAGAGAGGGCAGTTTAGTTTTCGGATTGAACGTAAACTAATCTGAAACTTTATTCTTTAGTGACAGTATACCTGTAGATTTGCTAGTCTGCAATACCAGACTACTTCTTACTCTGCAAGAAACAGCAAAACTGATTGTCATATTAGGAGTATGTCTTCTTAAGTCCAACAAGAACCCTCTAAGAACTTGTCATTTAAATTCTATCGAGCTGTGAATGCCTGTATATAATTTTGAATATACATTGTCATTTATTCTCCCTACTCTGATACTCTGACCAGCTTTCTGGATGCTGTTGAGTCAGTTTTGAAAATCTACTACTAAGCAGATTTTTTTAGCAGATTTTTTCAGTAGTAAGTATCTGTTTAGTAGTAGATTTTTCCATGTTTAGATACTCTTGTGGCCTCTGTTCTCATTTAGTGTTGAGAGAGAAAATTCACAAGGATGACAGTTTTTTGTTTTTTTTTTTTTTGCTTTATGGGGCTATTTATGTTACACTTCTTGGCATAGAAAAAGCAACTTTATTCCTGAGATGATCAACTAACTCAACTGAAATACAAAGTCTAAATTACAGCACAGGTATTTGTGCGGATGAGTATCAGTGTTATGCAATCTATGTTTCTGGTATACATGCAAGTATAAAAATCTCCCCCTGCAGTAGAAACAGAAGTTTGCTGATACTTTGCTTCATACTTTGAAGAAGTTAGAGCCCTTTGAATTCCTCATTTTGATGGTTTGGCTTTTCATTTTGAGGTCCTTTGCATTGAGTTTTACATGTATGGAAAGTGAAGTTAAGCACCTATATCAACTTAGTGGAATGCTGTAAAGGTTATTGCTGTTTTATGTGTCTTTTATTTGTTTCAATCCAATAGTGAAATGTTCAGAATGGATATTCAGCATACAAAGTAGTGTAAAGATGTTGCTTTCCCAAAACTTTGCTTAATGTTCTAAGTCCATTATAGTGTACAGTTCTTTAACTCATGAAGAAACAGTAACTGTATTTTAAGATTGCAAATTTGTTAAGGTTGGAAGGGAGCTCTTGATCATCTAGTGTAACCTCTCCTGCTTAACCAGGGTCAGTTAGAGCCAGTTGTCCCGAGCTGTGTCCAGTCTGGTTTTGAATATTCCCACAGATGGAGGCTAACCACAACCTTTGTGCCACTGATCACCACCATCTGGGCCTGGCATTTCAGCCAGTTTTCAGTCCATCTCATTGTCCAAATGAGGTGGACTGTCCATTGGAAGGGTTTTGTGTGTAAAATGATTTAAATGCTTTGATGTTTGATTGTGTTGTGTAAGGAATGATTGCTGTATGTTTTCATGTTGTAGTAGTAAATGAAAGTTAATTTACTCATGAATTTCACTAATAGATATTATCTTCAGGAACCTACAGTCCCTCAGGAACTTACAGTAAAAGTATGTGCAGGTTTCGTTTTGATAATAAAATGGCTTTCTTAACATAATCATATAATCGCAGAGTACAGTAAGTTTTGTTTGACCCAGGGTATGGTATCTCATTTCATGTAATGCCAATTTTCTGTAATTTGTCTAATTATTATAATCAGAATCATGAGGAAAAAGTAATTCGTAAATTACCGATACAGAAAGGTTTTACTTTGAAGTAAGAAAAAAATAAAATATGAGAACCCCATAGTCATTTTGTGTGCCTTCCTGCTATGTCTAAGGAAGGCAGAAATATCATTCCTGGAGTGTTTCATTTTTGGCAGACTTCTGCACATGACCATGTAGAAACCTGTTGATGTTTTCGAGTGATGGGAGAAGTGTGCTGTTGCATAACAGCTTCTTTAGCAAGCCTGTCAAGGTTTGAGTTAATCCTTTGTACTGAACAAGTTTAGGAATTTTCAAATCATAAGGCTGATTTTTATGGGCAGTGTCCTTTGGGCCACGGGTCCTGCGTTCTAATCCACTACCGAGTTAGTGACCTTGTCAGTAAGGGGAGGAAGCCAGTCTGCCCCCTTTGTGTCTGCTTTACCAGCTGTGAAATAGGAGCTGACTGCTATGGACAGTGCTTCTAGACTTCATTAGTATTTGTTAAATCACTTTGAAGTCCTTAGAAGAAAGGGGCTATAAAATGTTTAGTTATTCTGTTTATCAAAACTTGTGTAGCAAAAGATTATTTTAACTTTTTCTGAATAATATTTCATAGCTAATTCTTGACTTATTCCTTTTCCATCCTTCAGATCTTGCCCCCACCCCAAAAAGAGCAGAGACTAAAAATGATGCAGTTTCTTTAAAAACAACAGTTTTTCTTGAGTATAGCTCAAGATTTCGGATTTAATTATAGAATCCTTCTTGGTTGTCAGAAAACCTATTCACGAAAAGAATACTGGTAATTCACTCATACCTTTCTTCTTGGAGCAGATTATCATATTTATGAAATCTAATCCTGCTAGGATCTGCATGCTGCAATGCTTCAGCTTATTTACACTGCAGTGTAGTGGCAGTCCTTCATTCTGAGTTGTGCAGTGTAAATTGATTATAAACATAAAAGAAAACGAAATAGCTTTAGGAATAAACTTTGTGGGAAAGAATTTGCTCTAGATACTTGAGCAGTAGTAGAAGATTAGAATTTTAGTAGACAGTTTCTTCATAAAGCAAAGGATGGCTTTTTAAGTGCTACCTTGCTCATTTAACAAAAAAGTGTAGATCTCTTCTGTTTAGTGTAGACTGTAGTCTCTAGCACGCTGAAATAATGGGCTCCCCCTGCATCTCTTCTTGAACCATGTTAACGTCAGGCTTCCTGGGTTTGCAGCATCAGGTCTGTAATGAGAAGTCAAAGGTACTTAAAATAAGTACTTAGCTAGGAAAACTAGCATACCACCACAGTTTCGTAGTACTCGGTTTAATTTGTGAACAGTTTATTGTTTAGAGATGTGAAAGTACTTATGTGATTGCTTTTATTAATACAGGACAGTACTGGAATGAAGTTGTGGAAGAAGCGGTGGTTTGTGCTCTCCGATCTGTGCCTCTTCTATTACAGAGGTAAGTTCCATTCAGGAAAGGTTTGTTTGCTAGTTTCACTGCAAGCAGATAAATTTTGACTCACTACTCAATGTAAGAAAAAAGAAGATGCTACTTAACTTAATGGAAGAAGTAGTCGTATAGCTGCCAATATCCCGGCCCGCTACTTTTTTTCTTTTCCTTTCTTAATTAGCAATTTCATATAATTACTTCCTTCCTGTCAAGTATGCTCAAAGGGCAAATCCATTCACAACCACCTCTTTAATACATTCACATTCTAGATTGTACTTTTCTCACTACTTCTGTTGCTAGAAAGTAAATATGCCAAGTTAAATCTGATTTCTCATGCAAATGAAGTAACTGAAATGGGGATATGAAAGGTATAGTGAAGGGGGGCTGAAACTCTGCCTTTAGAAAGAAAAAGAGTTTATGTATGCCTTTTGGGAATCTAATCAGTGTTCATGAATACTTGTAAATGTTGTCCAGTTTCATATGAGTAGAAGTCTCTGCTGCATTTGAAACACAGAAAAAATCTGTTAGTACCTTTAGGTAGCTACGTCACATGTATTTTACAGGGGAAAAACAAGCTGCTTGCAATTCTAGTCTGGAGATACATATGTTAGAAAACTGATTTCTTCACCATTACAGATTATTGACTGTAGTGCTCCTGAGAGGATAAACCAACAGGACTTGTGCCTGTGGAAACATATTCAGTCCTGAAATAAGGTGTACAATAATAATGTTTTAAAGGAGGCTAAGATCAAAGAAGAGTGTAAAGCATGGCAAAATAGAGGAGAATGAACGGAACTCCGCAGCCTTGTGAAGAGTAAGAGAGGGTTTCAGCTTACGAGAGACGCTTGGAATTGGCAGAAGTGTTGGTGCTGGTGACATTGAAAGCAGTGACTGATTAAATTAAAATGCTTTTCTGTTTAAGTGCAGCAGATTTCTGTGCTAATCAAGACAAATCAGGTCATAAAACACAAAAGCTCAGTCTTTGTAACTATTTTAGTTAACAAATTCTGAATTATTGAAATATAATCTAGCTATGTCTCTTTACCCAGAAAAATATACATTGGTGGATAAACAGCTGTGAAGTCAAAATTAATCTGTCATTTCAGTCATGCAGGCATTGATTGTTCTACAATTACACTGCAGTTAGTTGAGTGGTCATTACATACTCCGTGCTTTCTTATGGGGCTTTCTTATTTTTAAACAAGTCTTCAGGCTTTCTCTTTCAAAGGTTGTAAAGAAATTGCTGCTTTGTCATTTCATTAAGAACAGATTAAATTGACGTAAAGCGCTGCAAATGGATTGAAAAAAAATAAAATAAATCCAGGCAGCTTTATAATCTTTCTTTTTCTACATCCTAGTGTACCTAATAAGCTGAAATACAAGCAGAGTATTCTAAATTGTTTACATGATAAACTTCACTTTTAGCTGTCATTGTCTTACGAGAAAGCAATTAAAGCTTATAAACTTTAAGTAAACTGATGTATAGTGAATCTTAAAAGTATTAGAAATGGCTACTAATATTAGAAGAAAAGATGCACACTCTAAACCCTGTGCTTTTAAATTTTTGTATTACGTTTCAGATATTGGAAAAAAATGGAAAAGGGGAGCAGTGCACTTAATGCTAGACCACGAACAGTGCTTCTAGCTGTCTGTTTGTCTGTTTATGATTACTGGTTTGTTGGTGGTTTGTTGCGGTTTGTTTTTGGTGTGTTTTTTTTCGTTTTTCATAAATCTTACGGAAGTTTTATGATATTGTTACGATGTTAGCAGCTAATACTTTAATTTACAGATGAAAAATGATTTCACTGTACTTTTTCAGAGCTTAGAGAATGTTGTTCTTTTTCACTGGAGGATAAAAGACTGCGTGCTTTCATATCAAAAGGTTATTGTTGGAACAAATAAAAGATCTTTGAGCTGTACAGAAGATCTGCTATTTTTCCCTTGTATTATTCATATAGAGCATACAAGTAAAGATGGGTATGGGGCGGTGTAATGTGTAGATAAAAGCTACTCTGATGGGAAACAGATTTCAAAAATCTGGAAATGGAATGTAGCAGTATGTTTTTAACAAAGACCAAAGACCTCCAGACACACAGCTGTTTAGTGGAACAAAAATGCTTAATGCTTTTATATGGCACTACTGAGTGCAATAAACAAGTTGAAGTGTAATCTAGCAGCAGAAAAAATGTTTCCCCCAAAACCAGTCCAGATAAAGTAGAAAACCCCAGCTTTGCCATTCATTCTGGGACACAGAAAAAAACAGCAATATTCCATTGTGTGTGTCTAGTAAGGAGTAAATATTTGGGGATGAGGGAAGGGTGGGGGAGAATTGTTTCAGGCATGCTTCTGAGTAGACCTGAAAGTCCTCCCTTCATGCCTTTATCTTATACAAAATATTTTTATACTAAGTTCAATTAAATAGCTATCCAAGACAGCTTAATTTTTGCATCTAACATCTTGTGTAATGCTAGTATAGCTGAGCAGAGCTTTACACTTATGGATAACTTAAAAGAAAGATGTGGCTTTTCAGAATTTAGTACATAGATCAGATCAGAACAAGAAAAAGATTTGTAAATCCACATATAAGGTAGTCCTTTTGTTCTGTTTACATGTATTTTCCTATAATTCTTTTAATTGTAGCAGTATTAATTTTCTGTGCTTGAAACTTTGGAATATCTATTTTTCGTCTTAGTTTCATGGACACGTAGTCATTTATTGTGGGCAGTGTCTTCAACTAAGACAAGCATTATATGGCCATATCTTAAGATTCTGGTTGTGAATAGAAGTTCTGCGTCTGAAACAAAATTAAGATTGATTTTGAGAATTGTGTCCAATTATTCTTCTATTAAAGCATAATTGGATTTGACAGCTGGTTGTGGCTTCCAGTTAAAATGTCAAGTTATTATTTATAACTTTTTTTAGTTGTATGTAAAATAGGGTTCAGTGAAAAGGGTGGGTTTTTTGCTTGTTTTTTTTGTAAGTGGTCTGACACATCTATTCTGACAAATCAAATGTAATTGAGTGTAAACTGTTCCTGAGAATTATAACAATCTCCTGTCTTCATATGCCTGATATAAGTCAACAGTTAGAAGGATGTGCAAATTTTTTACTAAGCAAACAATAGATTGTAGGTATTGTCACTGAATTAGTCTTAACTTCCTTCTGCTTTTCAGTTTTGAAGTCTACTGTAGGTAAGCACTGATTCACAGAAAAACTCTAGCTAATGCTACTCATGTTGCTTGCTATAAGGTAGCTGAGATATTTTAACTTTTACAGAATTGGCAATTTCAGGAGGTGTTTTTTTGACTTTTTCCTCCAAGATGGAAGAGCGTAAAGGTGGCCATATTCCGATGGCATAGATTTTGTGGTGCTGAGCAGGTTTTGGGGAGTGTGATATGTATTGTGTGGCACGAGTTGGCAGAGACAGACTGCACAATTACTATTGTGGGCTACACACTTATGAGATTATACAGATATCTATGTAACAAATGGATCTGGCTTTGTGATTCCTTAATGCATTTTTTTCCAAGGTAAAATCTTGTTACTGATCATGTACTGTTAAATACAGAGTTTCAGCTAAGTGCTTGAATATGAGTATTATGTATCAAAATACTTTGTATCTCTAATTAAAGAATACATATATATATATATATATATATATTCACAGATGAGAAAGAAGAAGGAATACTAGGTAGCATACTTCTACCTAGTTTTCAGATATCTGTGCTTTCTCCTGAGGACCATATTAACCGCAAATATGCTTTTAAGGTAAGGGAATGATTTTTTGGGTGTTTAATTTTGTGTGAAAACACAATAACCTAGTGATGAGAACTCATTTTACTGAGTTATGATGCAAAATAGGATTGACAAACAGCTTCTGAGGTTAACTTTTGCATAATACAGGAGTAGAGTATTCAAGTATTTAGTCTGATGTAAATACAGACATTATTACTAGAATAAGAATGGATAAGTGTTGCATACAGCTAGTCCTTCATTTTTAGTTCATTGCTCTTAAATGCTGTGTGGTGTTTTAGAATTGTAAACTACAACCATCGCTAGACTTAGCCACTAATGAAAGTTCTGTAGTTATTTGGGTACAAGGTAACTCTACATAAAAATAAGGTTTTATCACTTAACCTTTTTATTATCACTAATGTTTCATAGTTAATCTTTATAATCATGATATAACTCACTCCACTAAATGTTCTTTCTTTACTTTTTTGTGTTTTATGAGCTCCTTTTGATTCTTCATTTGGCCTGCTGAACAGCACATGATTTACTGTGGTAAGTCCAAATTAAAACATACTGTATCATTAGGATGGCAAAGATCTATGCCAGTCTTATTCATGTTAATTAACTATATTAACTTACATTAATGATTAATTGAGGCTGTTTTTAATAGAATGAAAAAATTTAGGATCTTTTATCAGGTATGTTAATATAGAGATGGCTGTGACTGAAAATTGTATGATTCTGTTTTGAAGATATGAATGGAGTGAAAAATAAATATAACTGAAATATTTCTTCTGGTATTTTTTCTGATATTATTTTCAGAAATTTTATTACAGAATAAATTACAGAAAATATAAAATAACATTATTTGCCTCTTTTCTTTTACAGAATCTTATATTTTAATTGCAATGACCATGTCATTTCCAATCAGGCAGCTCATCCAAACATGAGGACGTATTATTTCTGCACAGATACAGGAAAGGAAATGGAGTTGTGGATGAAAGCCATGACAGATGCAGCACTTGTACAGACAGAGCCTGTGAAAAGGTAATGTGGACTGATAAAACAGTGGAACAGTGTACTTCTTTCACGCGTTTACTTTGACTTATTTAAATGAAAGGTTGTACCTTTCATTTAAATTGTCTGAGATAGAACATCAATTGTCTGAGATAATTCCTCCTTGTATTGAAGACTCCCTGCTAATTTAACAATATTGGATACAGTTTTGGAATTATGTTCTGAATACGGATGCTTTGAGTGCAAGGGGAGAGGGGGAAAAAAATGACTAGTTCCTTTAGCCAGGTGCATCAGGAGTGCAATGGCAAGTACTATGTGCAGGCGTGTTTGATGTCCTCTGCCCTCCTGACTGAAGAGCAACGGTAGCTCAAATGGTGCTAGTCTTTGACTAAAACCTGTCTTAAGTGTCAA
Source organism: Cygnus olor (assembly GCF_009769625.2). Lineage (NCBI taxonomy): Eukaryota > Metazoa > Chordata > Aves > Anseriformes > Anatidae > Cygnus > Cygnus olor. The sequence continues at coordinate 69,074,059 of NC_049169.1, forward strand.
ATTCACAGTTGTAGGTTCTGGCCAAATTAAACAGTTGCATCTGTGAGTCTTCACATTCTTTTATATCATTAGAGATCATTAAAATTATACTTACCTGATCTGGAGCCTTATCTTTTATGTACCCATGTGTTGACAACAAAAAGTGAGTCATCACTGAAAGCCATGTGTTCTCAGAAATGGAATATTACCTGCTGTTGTCTATCCAGTAAAAATCATTTTCTCCCTGATTGTGGTCCCTTGGGTCAGCTCCATGGCATCTATAATGGAAATCTCATCAATACAAAATGTAAAAGCTCCTCATTATTTATGGCACAGAAATTGTTGCTGATGGCTGCTGTCAGTTGATCTACTTCTGTGGTCTGCTGGTTCCTGCCATGTTGGAGCTAAATGAGTGGTGGCAATGCTAAGAAATCTTAAGTTAAAAAATAAAATAAAATTCCATAGACATGGATACTAAAGACAGAAAAGGTACCTTTTTTTTTGTTTGAGTGAGCACATTAAACTTGTCAAAGTACAAGGAATTTTTCTCAATTTTGCATCACTTGTGTAAGTCATTGCTGTTAACTCATTTGCGTCATTTCTGCATCTAGTGTTCTGGTATGGTGCTGACAGAAGTATTAAATGGGATGCAGAATGATTAGATACTTTTAATCTTAGATGTTTTAATGTTTTGAGAGATTCTCAGTCAAATATAATGAAACTTTTCTTTACATCAATTTGTGGGACTTTCAGACAGATAAAAGTAAACAAGGAACAGTTCGAAATTGGTACCTGTGCAGTCTTTTAGTAACAAATCTTAAACAAAAGGTTGAAATCTTAGCTGTCTACTGTAATATTCTTTGAATAGGTACAGAGCATATGAAGTATTTTGTTCTTAACATTGGATAGCATAGTGAAATAGATTAATAGGAATCACATTGTTCTCTATAGTTCAGAAAAAAATAACACATGCTTCAGTCTGTCAGCTATCATGTTTATTGTCCCCAGATTGCTGAAAATAAAAGATTTCAGCTTGTAGAAATGAGGAGTGGTAGGTCTGATTACTGTTATAGAATTGATGTAAGATTTCATACTGTATATAAACATGTTTTATTCTTAGTCTCCTGTAACCCCCCTTTGTTTGGGAACAGTAGATGATGTGGGGAAGGCATGAGCAGAGTGAGATAAGAGCACAAACGTCAATACTTTTTTGATAATAGCATTTTCACCTTTTAACTTTTCAATTTAGAGCTTTTAAAAGAGATTGCACTTAAAGCAATGAGATTACCTTGACAAAATATCTCATTTCACTTAGTGAGTAAATACATTTAATTTAAAACTCTGGGTTGGCTTTCATTGCAAATGTTTTGCAGATAGCTGTGGTAGCTTATGTACAGAGAAATGATTAACCCAAATCAGACCCGCTTAACTTTAAACAAAAATAGTGTCTTGATTATATAAACACTCTGTAGGGGTGGTAATACTGAAGTGGGTCATTCTGAATCTTTCTGAACCTGTGAAAGGACCTTCATTTGGGGTATGCAGTAATGTAAGATTGAACATGTGAAAGCACATCTCTATAGTAGAAAAAAATAATTGGAAAAAGGTACATCTCTGACAGAACCTCTTTAATAACTGTCTTCATAGTCTTATATAATAGTTGCGTATGTTGTGTAGAACATACTTAGTGAATTCAAATATATAGACAAATACTACAGTATTACTTGTGATATTTGTTTGAACATAAGCAATCAAAAGTTTCGTTGATGTAAACATTCACTTTTCTATTGGTTTGTAATATATCTGTCCAGTCTTGTTTCCTGCCTTAGAGCCTATCGAGATGCATAGTAATCTTATGCTGGTGTTTGGTCCAGCTTTGTGTGATTGTCATTCTTCCTAGGCTGCGGTTCCATGATTGCTTTATCATGACTGATGTGCAGTCCATTGCAGTTAAGGGTATTCCAGCCTCCCCAGACATTTGGTCACGCACCTATCTCCTTCTTTCGGCTGCAGTGCCTATTCCAGCACTGATGTCTGCCTGTTTGATAGCGTATAAGCAAATGGGGGGGATTCCCAGTGTAGCTGGACTTATATAATGCTTTTCATCCAGCTACATGCTCCTGCTATCTGATTTGCATTGCTTCAGCTGCTTATCGTAGTCCTTGGTGAATCAGTGTAGTACGCTGAACTAGTAGAAAAGCACTCAGCAGCAAAATCTGTAGTTTCCTGCCTGGTTATCAAGATGAATGGGCTTACTGACAGACAAAACAAGTGACAGAAACACAAAAAGCATCTCTGTAACACTATCCTGTTGTTTTAATTCAGGAAGGAAAAAAAATGAACAGAAGAAATTTGACCTATTTGAAAAATTTGCTAGTAGTCTTGAAATAATTACTTGAGAGAGAACACGTTTCAAAACCATTGAAGTCTCTAAAAACTTTCATGTCTGTTAGCTATAATAAGGAAAAAATCCCTCGGACATCTGTTTCTAAAGAACCCGTCTTTTGGCTATCAATCCAATTCTTAAAATGAACCATATAGCAGGATATGATCTTATCCAGAAGAAATACTGTTTCTTCCCTGTACAATTCTGTTAAGTATTAAGTATCATATTACCTCATCTTTAAGTAACCTAAAGTTTGGCGTGCAAGTAGCTTTAAGAATAAATGATTTGGGTTGAAGAAAAATTCAGCTAGTGTCTTTGTTTCTCAATTCTATCATTCATAGAGGTTCTGTCATTACACTGAATATAGTTTTCTAACAGACCAAGTTACTTATGGTACAATTGTTGGAGTTATTAGGAACTTACTTTCTTAAATATGTATGCAAGTTGACATCGAGGAACTCTTCCGTGCTTGTTAATATAAATTGGCCAGTAATAAATCAGAGTTGTTACAGGTATAGCTCTTTTAATCTAGAAGTTAAGGGACTTCCATGCTTATGGTACTGTGAAAATTTAAACACAAGAGTTTGTCAAATGGCATATTTCAGGTTGAAATAACTTCAGAGCTAGAATCTGTCTTGATTTTTTTCTGAGCCTGTGATTTCCTTAGAGGAAAAAAAAGATAAAACAAATATTTTAAATAAGTTGTGGGTTTCTTTTGCATGGTTTGCCATAAAAAAATTCTTTCTTTCCACTTATAATGAGCAACATAATATAGAAATGAGGTGAGAAAAATACAACCATTTCTTATAGAATTGATCTGAAACTGAAACTTGCAGTAGAAAAACTCCCTTATGACATATAACTGTGGGAAAGGACAATTACAAATTGGTCCTATTGACTTAACTGTAATTCTTCCTTACTATGCTTTTTTTTTTTTACTTAGGCAGTAAATTCAATTTTAATAACGTACTGAGGAACTTACCAAAATCATTAGCAACAAATACTGTAATCAGTGAGGAACTACTTTAAGCTTATCACTCAAAATACAGCCTCAAACAACCTCTGGATTAGCAGAACATTTTATTCATTCAGTGTTGTAACACTGCAGACCCCAGTCAAGTTGTCTGATTACTGATTGCTTGCTTGTGCTTGTGGATGCTGATGTCCATCAACCATCATTTTACCCTAAATGTTGATTTCTTTACACTCTTAGGTTTGAGCATGATTTTACTGTACTCTCACTGTCAGCTGTGTGTGCTAGAGCCCTTGTTCATTCTTCTGAGTGATGCAGCATGTACTAAGAACTGTTTTTTTCCTAGTAGTTATTCTCCCTGAACAGCATAAGCTAAGCTGCCAAAAAAGCACTTGTTAGCATAACAGCATCCACAGTGGGGGTTCACTGACAGTGCTGTGTTTGAAAAATATGGCTTTTTCTTTTTAAGTGCCTCTAGCTGGCTTTGTTACATTTGCAGTCATCATGTCCATCTGATAATTGATTACATAGCCCTCCCATCCATTTTACTATTTTACATCTGTTTGTAAGAGCTGAAACTAGTACTTCTCATGTATTACTGTTCCATACATATTTTCTAGTAGAAATCTATACTAAATGCAATTTCTAAGCCGAAACACATGTATTTGATGCTCATTTTCCTCTCTTATCCTTCTGAATACCCCATGAGCCTTGTTAAATGTCTTTGAGAGCTGGATACTAAAATGGAGACAAATAAATATGGATTTATATTTCTTAGATTTACATGCTAGTTTCTGATAATTCTTCCCCTCTTGGAAAATTTGCTATTGAAAGAGATCTCTTGCTCACACTGATTTGACTGATCTGATGAACAAAGTTGAAGGTGAGCCCAAAAGTCTATTTTTATTGATTTGAACATCAGTCATTCAGCCACTGCACCATCAGAAAGGATGTCAAATAGAAATGCTTGGCTCTGCTGCATATAATGATAGTAACAAGTGATAAAGCACATAGATAGCATGGAAAAACAATTATGTGGTTTTCTTTTTCATTGCTTTTTAAATTAAGATCTCCAGTGAGAAGTATGATAACGTGGATAGAACACTATGCTAAGCCTTGACTTTGCCACCTATCCGATGAATGTCCTTAGGGATGCCACACTCTGTCTGCACCACAGTTTTTCCATCCATAAAATGTCAACTGCTTCTCTACAGTAAAGCACCCTGAGGCAGATTGATACAAAGTGTTATATAAGGGGGTAGATGATAGTATTAACAGATTCACAGAATCATCTAGTTTGGAAGAGACCTCCAAGATCACCAAGTCCAACCTCTGCACAGGGCTTTGCTCTGATTGCTCCTCTCCGTTGGTTCGGTTTTTTCTTTTCCCCTCTAATTTCCAGGCTAACCTGACTCATACGAGTTTATACCTGAGCTTGTACAGAACTGCCCTTTTCTCCCGCTTCAGCCGTTCTCAGTTTTCCCACTTTCAGGAGTTTTCCTTTTGAGCTTTGTTTTGCTGGGAGAAACAAGCTGGCACAGCAGGTCCTCTGCTCTCCAGGCCAATTAAGGCATGCTACATATAATATTGCCTGTGTTTAGGATTGTTTCCAAAGTAGTACTTAGAATTTATTTGCAAACTATTGAGTGCTGGCTAAAAGATTAAATTTTATTACCCCTTTTGGCTTGATAATTGCAGGAAATAGCATTTTTAATTCACTTTTTTTCTTGGGAAATTCCTTTATCTTACGTTAAATCACTAGGTAGTACAGTTTTGAGGTGGAGTGAGGAGGTGATCCTGTTCTTCATATATCCTTAAGGAGGAACCTCGTCAGAAATGTTTGGGTCTTGGCAATACTCTAAAGTTTATTGGGGGAAAAAAAAAAAAGAATTAATCACTTTTAAAGCACAGCAGGAGATTAGCTTAGTATTTCTTTGCTGATACTTAGAAACTATAGAAAATACGGTTTGGGTATACATCTTCGTAAGGTTTTTTTTTCCTCTAAAAGCTATTGTTGGCTGAAATTTTAGCTTCCCCTTTCTGCTATGAAAAAGCATCAGATGTGTCTAGCCTTTTCATTTAATAATGTTGTTCAAGAAAAAAAATGGTGTTTAAAAATAATGCTGATACAAGTAGCCAGAGATATATGTTTTAGATCATTGATGTGAATATTTTTATTTGCAGTACACTTGATGTGTACACACTTTTGTGTCAGCAGTTCAGGAATAATCACTGGAAGAAAATAAAGGAAAAAGACTGTTTTGAGCTGCTTACATTAATAGAACTAATTTTATAGGACTTTCATACTATAGTGAAGTATCCAGGAGACATTGGGATCATCACAGCTGTGTCAGAAATGCACAAAAAATCACATCTCATGCACATATGAAATATCACAGTATGAAATGCACACAAAGTACATGTGCATTTCATACTAACTCACGTACCACATGCAGCAGACATTGGTGTCTTGCTGTTTGTTTGAAATGGTGTAGTTATCAAGATGAGTTCTTGATTCCCTTCATATCACCAAGAATTCATAGCAAGAGTACGCTGATAATGGGAGATGCACCTAAAATTAAGCATCCAACTTCGTTAACAGCGGATAACATAAGGACCTTACAGTCTTAAGTCCTTTATACATTTACTAGGGTTCTGTCTCAAGTAGTTGGCTTGTTGGCAGTTCACTTCCCCAACACATTTTTTAAGCCATGTAGACTTGTTATACATTTTGGCCTTACGTTCAAGACTGGGTAAGCAAAAATGCTTACTGTTAAGATTGTACTTACCTGGAACTAGAACACTTTTCAGTGGAGTGGTCATTCGTTTGCTATTGGTCAATTAAATATATGTGTTGGCCTCTCTGCAAATGGATTAGGCACTTGAACTGGACAAAACTGTAAAGATGAATAATGTTGCCAAAACATGCAGTCTGAAAGATTAGTTTGACATCATCTTAAAATAACTTTGTTCTTAGTTTCATTTTATAAAGAGATACACGTTTAAAACATTTTTTTCTTCGTCCTTCATCCCATACCCAAAAATGTTGATCGATATGTTTCAGCTTTTTTTTTTTTGGTAAGTTGAAATAAAAAATGTCACTGTCAGAGCTGGATGTTAAGATCATGTCCTTGTGCTGAAAAAGGTGCAGTTTCTCGACATTTTGAAACTTTAAGACAGTTAATAGAATTATATGCATTGGCTACTTGAGTAAGTACTGTAAAGCAGTAGCTGTTTAAAAATACCATTGTTTTTGTGGTGCAGTTCCCTTAGTCAGCAGCTGTCTTCTCCCCTAAAATTAGGGAAGCCACAGTTATTTTCCTTAAAATGTACGACAGCGGAAGTGATAGCATACCAGAGAAACCTAATTAATGCGAGTGACCATGAAAAGTTGTTTGTTTTCTTTAAAGGATCTCGTTATATGTTAAATTCAGTGGTATTGTGAATCACAAGGTAGTCAACAGCGTAATCTGCTACCATTTTTAAAGATAGACTTAAAAATAGTCTGAATTTAAGGCTGTTGACATCTGGAAGCTTTGGCTCTGGAATAACTACTGAGTATTTTTACTGTTTAAATGTCTAGCCCTCTGGGAATTGAACATCTACTTTTCAGACTTCCTTTATTTCCTCTTGTTTAGTGCATGTTTTGTGAAGGGGCATTAATATAAAGCTGGCTTAAAAAGCCTATGTTACAAATGTTTTTAAAACAGCAAAGACAGAGAAGCTGGGAATTGAGGGGAAGGAAGTTACCGTTGATGATTGGGAAAATATGTCCTGGATTTTTCTCTCAAAGACAAGATACTAGTTTAAAATATCTGGATAGTGACAACCAGAAAAACCCTGGTATACATGAAAGGGATTCACTTATTAATTATTAATATTATTTTTTTAATGAATGTTTTGTTGATATTATAGCATGTCATATATTCTCCTTTGTAGAGTTGAGAAGTTAACCACTGAAAATACACCACCTCAAGAGGGCAATAATGTTTCAAACCATCGGGTGCTAATTAAACCAGAGGCACAGAATAACCAGAAAAACAAAGAAGCAAACAAAAATGAAGAGAAGAAAGCTTTGGAAGCTGAAAAATATGGATTTCAGAAAGTTGGGCAAGATAAACCATTAACAAAAATCAACAGTGTAAAGCTAAATCCTTTGGGATCAGAATACAGGACTCTACCCATAAGCACAGTTCAGGCTGGACACTTTAGACCAGTTCATTTAAATGGGTCTGAGAATAAAGCCATTGGTGTTGTCCTGGCAGACGCTGGAGATGGAGGTCAGCACAATGCAATTCAGTCACATATGGAGTCTGAACGAGTTATGCAAAGAACTAATTCAATGCTGCAGTTGGAACAGTGGATTAAAATACAAAGAGGAAAAGGGCAAGAGGAAGAAGCGAGAGGGTAAGTGCTATGTGTTTGTTTTTTTTTAAACTAGACTTCCTACCAAATAACATTTAAACTGGCTAGTTATGTTATGTTTCAGTCCCTATTATGTAAATAAATAATCTGTTGTTCTCTGTAAGAAGGACCTGGGTGCCTACTCAGAACAGATTTCTTGTTTGTCTTTTATTAACATTGAAATATTATTAAGTTAAACTATTAATAATAAACTCTTAAACTATTAATAAAAAATACAAATGGCCAGATACCCCTTTGGGGTGTTAGAAATATCTCTGTCCTAGCAGAGAGAAATTGTAAAAAAAAATTTTTCCTTCTTAAAGTCTGTTCTTGAAAGTGGCCTGTCTACAGTGTTTTTATTTAGAAATTCTTGTACTAATATTTATCTGAAAATCTTAAAAAATATATTCCATGCATTTTTTTAAACTTTAAACAAGTTTTAATCAGAGAGGGGCAGAAGCTTTATGTAGGAGTAAGTCATAGAAGTCTAACTTGATGCCTAGCAATTTGTTTCTTGTGAAATTAAATATCTTCCAGTTTTAATATTGAGCTCCAATGCTTATTCTTGAACATTTAAAATTATGTGTGAGTGACTGATGATATTGAATTTTGTGCTGATAGCAATTTCTCTCTGACAGAAGTATAGGGACACTGCTTTGTGGCTGGCTTACAAGCAAGCAGCTCTAGACATAAAGTATAAAACAATAATTATGCTACATTAGATTAGAAATAATGGGGATGGTATCACAGGAGATATTTCGAAGAGCTGGAAACTAGAGCTTAAAATAGAACCAAGTTCAGAAAATCTGTTTTCCTCAAACGTCAAAATATGGGGGCTGGTTTTTTTTCAGTTTTTGCAAAACAGCAAAAATGTTACATTAGTTTGACCTACACTTGCCAAAATTGGTTCAAACTTTCCCCACTGCATTTACTCCATCATTAAATATAATTAGGAATTGTTAATGTGTTGTTTCATGAAGCACTCAACATAAGTGGTTTGATCAGGTTTGAAATCTGCACTACAGAAAGCAACTTGCACAACCTGACATTTATTTCTTATGCATGCTTGTATAATTAGAACTGAGAAAGTTCTATGATGCAATTAGATTTTTTTAAATTGGACTTTAAAACTTGCATCTGAACTGTAGAGACTTGAGTAGCTGTGCCATTTTTCCGTTGTGAGCAAGCATAAAACCCTAAAAGTGATTTCATTGTACTGGGAAGTACTGTTAACAATATGCTACTAATTAGCAATATTTTAGTCTTGATTATAGAGAAAGAATTGACCTTGTGCTGTCTTTTTTACTTTTGTGTGGAAGTGGCCTTGAATAATTACCGGGATGCTTAGTGGTGTGTTCAAAATATGCAGCTTTTTTTGGTTTTGTTTTTGTCAGATTCTGTCTGGAGACAGAAATTTAAGTACAACTGAAGTTGGTGACTGAGAGTAGAAAGAAGCTCCAGTTTATATTAAAGTTTGGGGTGGGGGAATAGTTAGGCTGTGGTAAGATCTGTTAAACTCATTTCTTTGTTTTTTGAGAAAAGTAGTCTTCACTTCATGGGGTGAAGTTGCTGACTTGTAACAAAAATACTTTCTACTACATCTCTACATTCAGAGAAATCATGAAGGACCAAGCTGAATCTCTGTGGAAAAATAAAAATTAGGACTTTAATAGTACTAAAGTGTTAGCAAAAAGAGGTTCGATTAAATAATTATGTATGAAATAAGAGCTGATAGCTATCCTCAGTCTGGAATGAAGAGGGTTCACTGTAAAACTACTAATTTTTCAGAAGAATAGGCTGCCTACTTGGTAGTTTGATTGCCTCAGAAATTAATGGGATTGATGGTAACATGTTTTAATTCTTGAAGTTATCTGCCACTTCCATGGATCTAGACATAGTTTTGAAAGAGAACTGATGCTTTAAGGAGGACAAACCCTGTATGTTTTATTAAAGACAAAATCATTCTACCTAGTATCATTTTATTGAATGAATTTTGCACAAGCCCGTCATGAGTAAATATTCTGGTTTCAGCTAGGATAGAGTTAATTTTCCTCCACCAAAAAAAAAAACACCTTTGGTGAAAAGTGAGTGGTCTTTCTGAAAAGTGAAAAAGACAGAGGAGGGGTTTCATGGTATCACGTGTGTTGTTTTGTTATTGCTAATCCAGGGTGTAACCTCCATCTCCTCACCTTGCCCATGTACGCCTCATCCTAAGTAGTAAATGCCTGCTGTACAGCACCATGTTTTCGTCTTCGCTTGGTCACCCTTTCCGTGATTTACACATGGAGGTTGAGTACTCTGTGGCAGTTGGTATTTACATTTTTTAGGATGAAGGAATATTTTGAGGCTTTCATCTGAAGGTATTCATAACCTTGAATACTAAGCCCCCAGGGCCATAGCAGCAGTCCCTTTCCCAAATTGTCCAGCTTGCACTTCTGAAAGAGTTTTTAAAGAGTCTATGGACTCATGTGGAAGCCCTTTTTTTATGTATGGGAACACATATAGTGAGCTATTTATGATGGTGTTTGCAGAAATATTTTGCAACCTCATGGTCTGCGTGACTGCCTGATTGACTCTGGTAGTCATTTTGCATGCCAGGCAGTTGCAAGCTGTAATACTCTCCAGTTTTGGATTTGACTGGAAGGATGTTTCTGCAAGTATCTAGAGGACATTGGTGAATCAATTGGTTTTTTTGTTTGTTTGTTTTTTTGTATCAAACAATGTAAACCAAGGTTTAATATTGAGGTGGTTGGACTTCTTACAGTTTTTTTTGTTTGCCAATAAATGATTGATACGTCACCTTCCTAAATGTTCGAGAATACACATAATTAATTGCATGCAGACTTTAAATTGTAGTCTTTGTGTATTAAGAACTTCGGGCAGCTTTTCTTCAAGTTGTCTGGGATATTTAAAGAATCCAGCAGGATTACAGTGCCCTTAATAAAATAGAAGAGGAGCTTCACTGACTGAAGCATATCTAGCTTACTGGCCATCTGCATGAGAATATCAGACTTGGCCAGACCCGTTTGTGAACAGGTAAAATTGTATTTTGAAAGTTTGGAATTAAACTTAGAAGTGTCTTGGTTGCTTTTTTCTAGTACGGAGATGGAGAAAAGCCCTTATCATTAATAATACATTGTATGAAGAAATTTAGAGGCATTTAGGTAGGTTTTGCAGCAAAAGAGCAGGATTGAGAATCCATTTTCCCTTTTTTGTAAATTTTCTGTGGTAATAGAAAGCTGTCCAACCTACAGAATGGAGATGATACTTCAGTAATTCTTGGAAAGCTTCAGAAACTGTATCAGACTTTGTATGTAAAGCTTTTTGTATCCGTTTTCATCAACAAAATGATACAGGTGATTATAAATATTCAATTTAGTTATTTTCAGTGAAAAGTGTTTTTTTACCATCATCAATTTCCTTAAGTTATTTCATAAGTACCTAACATACATAATGTTGTTTTATCTTGCCTTTTGCCCTACATCATTTCTTTAATTTGTTTGTGGCACAGAAGTCATGCAGAACTGACTTCAGATCCTGTTGCCTTGTGGTACCAGGGTTTCAGTTTGAAGTAGGCTTGCCAGGGTGTAGCTGGAAGCTGCTGCCCTCTGATGGCTGCATCATGTCCAATCTGAGATCATTTCATTGTCTTTGGGCAAGTATCTGTCATAGATGCAATCAGCAGAAAATGGCTTTAAGTTGGACTTATCAGAATTTTAGATAAGGATTGAATTAATCCTTATTTGTGTTTATGACCTCAGTTCTGTCCTCTGACAATTACTGCTATTTTCTCTTACTGTGCTGTTAAAAATGCATATTTAATATCCATAGTAATTGCTTTAGACTTTCTTAGATAAGAAACAGGAAACTTTCTCACTTTTGAAACAGTGAACATTTAAGAGGGGCTTATATTTGGAACAGTACAGAAATTATAAGCATAAAAAAATTGGACCTATCTAGCATGTAGAACAGATTTGATCTATAATTGTCATCGCTAGACTATTAAACTGGTAAAAAGATGAAATTTGAATCAAGTAGTTAAGTGTTTCATCAGAGATAGGATCCAGTTTCAGCTGCTACAGTGCATTCAATCAAGATAGGTGATTCTTTAATCATCTTGATTTTTTTGCGTGTTTTTAAAATGACACTTGCAGTACTCAAAAAAGGTAATAGCTAGATAAACCTAATCTATATTGAATAAATTGATATTGCCATAATATTAATGCTGTCCACTAATAAAAAGAAAATTTGTGTTTCAGCATAATCTCCTATCAGACATTACCAAGGAATATGCCAAGCCATCGACCTCAAGTTTTACCCCGCTACCCAGAAGGCTACAGAACACTGCCACGAAATAGCAAAGCAAGGCCAGAAAGCATCTGTAGTGTAACACCTTCAACTTACGACAGAACCATGGGAGCAGTAACAGCCGAGGAAAAACGAAGGTCGATGCGTGACGACACGATGTGGCAGCTCTATGAGTGGCAGCAACGCCAGTTTTACAATAAGCAAACAACTCTTACTAGACACAGTACTTTAAGTAGCCCAAAAACTATGATTAATATTTCTGATCAGACAATGCATTCAATTCCCACCTCACCTTCTCATGGTTCAATAGCTGGTTTCCAAGGATATTCCCCACAGCGCACCTACAGGTCAGAAGTGTCTTCACCGGTGCAAAGAGGAGATGTCACTATTGATCGAAGACATAGGGTGCATCATACTAAGGTAAAATACTTATTTTAATAGTCAAACATATTTACAAGGATTTCTATTAGAAAGTGTACAGTTACTCTAGAGCTCATGTTGAACTGTCGTATTTGATTGCAATGAAGATCAAATTGCATTGCTGTTTTCATGGAGAAAGGTTTGATTTAACAAAGCACTTAAAAATCTAATGGTTATAAAAAAAACAACAATAATAATAATAATTTTTTCAAAATGCTGGGCAAAGCATGTCCTAATATTACTGTCTGTGATATTATACTTCTCTAAAAGGAAGAAAAGAAGACAGTAGGTGAATTATTCAGAATAGTTTGTTCTGAATATAATACCTTTTTTGTATGTACAGACATCTTTCTTCCTTCTAGCTTCTCTAATTGGAACTCCAAGAGGACTGAAGTCCCATATTTCTTTCCGTATATTACTAGTCCATTCTTCAGCCACAACTTTGGCTGCCTTGGGTTCCAATGGAAAACTGAGTGTAAGAGTTTCTTTTGATGCCTTGGAGTTTTTAGGGAAATCACTAACGAAGATCAGACCATTTGCATAAAACCTTAGCCCCTGACTAGCATAACTTGGCTAGTCTTCATCAGTGGAAGAGAGACTAAAAATTGTAAACCTGAGTGCCGATGTCTGTGGCTCTACCCTATCTGTCATGCTTGTGTTATGCATGTTTTTAAAGAGACTGGAGTTCATTACAGAAGAATCGTTCTTTAAGTTGAATATAAAATTAGAATTTGGTTTCCTAGAGTTGACTGTGTAAAATGCTTCTGAAACTTTTTCCTAAATCTTTAGCTCAGGTGTCCTTATAGTTTGGAGTGTCTCCTGATGCAGGCAAAAAGTCTTTAACTTCATTTTAAAGCAGTTTAAACATCTTACAGTTATTTATTAAGTCGTCTTTTTGAAAAATTTTTAGTTCCGTATAAACAGAGAAGTCTTTTTGTTTTGGCATCCTTTACGTCTCAACTGCACTGGAAATTTAGCAATCAATTCTCGCAAATCTGAGAAATATCACTATGATCAGTGATGCAGAGTATGTGCTTATTTGTCATTTCAGCCATGTTTTGCTTTCTGATATTTTTTTACCATTTGTAATGCTTCCTAATAGTATTTCATTTCATATTTAGCATCTTTTACGCAAGACTCCTGGTTTCCTTCATTTTTTCATGCCCTTCGGTTGTTTGTATTTTTTGAGTTACATAACTAGCCTTTCCCATTAACTTAAAAACACTAACGTATTTTTAAGAGGTAGGTGATTAGGAGACTGTTTAAAATCAGTAGAATAAGCTTAAGATTTAAGCCACCTCACCTATGTAAAGATCTTAGGTTTTTAAACAGCTTTCAATGATAAGTGAAAAACTAAAATTGCTGTTGTTTATGTGGGCTATCAGTAGGGCAACAACTATGAGATAGCTGTTAACAATATATGAACAATGAAATCAGGTATTTCTAAAATGTAGAGGTAGCCTACTGAAGTGTCGTAGATGGTAGGTCAGGAGAGAGCATGAAGTCATGAGCATGAAGTTGGCTTTTTTTTTTCGCATTGAATAGTTGCTCAGTCTCTAAATAACTATGGATCATACTGTGCAATTTTGTTTTTGTACAGCATGTCTTTGTGCCTGACAGAAGGTCAATGCCAGCAGGACTGAGTTTACAGCCTGTTACTCCTCAGAGCCTCCAAGGCAAAACAGTGAGTTGTATTTTTATTTGGTACACCATTTTTATCTTCTTTCTTTAGTTAAAGAATAATTCTTTAAGTATAAAGAGGCAACACTGAAATCTTAGTTTATTCAGAGTTTACATTAAATGAAGCCTTTATTTTAATTGGTGAGGATTTTTTTTTAAAGCAAGTAAAGAAGTTCTTTGTGTTTAAGTTGAATTCTGAGAATATTCTGTAGTCACTAAGTCCAGATTTTCTTTCAGAAATAAGGATTTCTTTAATCATCTTTGATCTATTCCACCCTCTCCCAGGAATTTCAGTGATGCGTCACAGAATACTTACTTCTCCAATACTTACTAAGAAAATTCTAGAAACAAAATTTACTGTTTTGGGGAGATCTTAAGGATACTAAAACTGCATTTGGTAAAATGATGCTCTTTCGAACATCTCCCATTTTTCTGTGATAAACTTGGAACCCTTATTGAAGGTATTTCATCAAAATAATGTTGGTGAATACAGTCCATCTCCCTAACTGAAACAAGACTCTTGGCTAAAAGCAAAGAAGCTGTCCTAAATTTATTTGATTTCTTTAACTGTGTTTATCTCTTTTCTGTAATCTTTGAGGCAGTTATGAATAGAGACTACAGACTGTGAATCATACTGTGGGCAACAGTTCCCCAGTTAATCCTTCCACAGTTTAAACCCCCCTGTTTCTTGCACTTCCCAGCATGAATCTCTGGCATCTTTAGCAACTTAAGGGATAGCCTCTGGCAGCTGGTGCCTTATTTTTCGCAGACATTTCTTTGGGTTCATGGCCACATCAGCTCTCCTGGGCTGTGCTGCTGGAGTTGGGGTGATAAGCAGGGTGTAGGGGGCAAGGAGGTCCAAGCTTCTGCCTGTAGAAACCAGAAGTGCACAAGCATTACAGGGGCCAGAAGGAGGACAATCTGCAGGTAGCTCTTTAAACAAAAGTCTGTTATGTTTGTTGCAAGAGTCCCAAGAGTTATATCAAAACTACAGCACTTACAGAACTGTCAAAATTCTTTGCAATACTTTGAATGTCTAGGGAAGAGTAGGACTCCTCTATAAGAAAAAAAAATGCTTGCAAACATTGTATTTAAGTACCATCAACTAGTTGATTCTTAATGTGCTAAAACTGGGATTTGGCCATATGAAGAAAAGTTTTGATCTTGAAAAAAATATGATTCGTTATTCCTTTTGTTCAAAGACGCTACTTCCACTTCTCTTGTTTCCAAACATAAGCTTTCTTGGGCTTTGAAAAAAAATGTTAATTTTCAGACTGAAAGCATTGTCACTTATTTTTGGAGAGAACTTGAAAGTATCTTGTATAACAGTCTAGATTCTTATGCATTGTTTCTGAAATCAAATATTTAAAATCCAGGTATTGAAAGGGTAATGTAAGAGCAAGACTGGCCACTGGACAATTTGGCTCTGGTGTTGGTTTTCCTTCAAAGCAAATGGTTTTGACAACTGAAGCTATGTGGAAATCCCTTGCTCCCTCTTGTGGGCTACTTAGGTACAAGCTCACAACAGTGCTATGCTTATTCTAAGACATTTTTCTTCTTTATTCTAAAAAACTGGCATTTGGTTTTCAGTAATTTAACACCTTGTTCTCTGGAGCCATTTTATTCTCTGCTTTGGGGAAATTCCGTGACTGTGGCAGAGAACAAGCAGCTGTTTTTTGTTGTTTTTTTTAAGCTCACGGAACTTGTAAGTAAATCAAAATGTTGGATTAATATTTAACCTATTATAAGATTCACTTCTGAAGAAGTGTAAGAAACAGAAGCAAACAGGAACATAACAAAAATACTTGTGATGTTAATAATGTTTCATTTTCTTTCAAGTGTTGCTAATAGAAGTGGTTCCCAGGAACGGTTCAGGTAGATTTTTCCAAATTGACCTAAGCTTTGTAGAATTACCTAGGGGGAAAAAAAAAAGTTTGTGTGTAACTCTATTCATGTAATCTTGGGCTTAAAATACTGTTCTTTATCCCTTCCTAAGGCTGTATTGTACCTCTTAGACATAAAAGTTAATGCCTCAGACCTGTGGAAGGAGGGACTGAAATTTTTTTTGCCCTGCTAGTTCAGTTTTATTTTTGTTAAAGATGCTTGTTTCTGACATAGTTCAGTTATCTCATGGTTTTTGTTTTTGTTTGTTTTGTTTTGTTTTTACTCTTAATCTTGATGCAGAAATTTGAAGAACTATTTTAGAAACCTAAATTTTCTGAGGGCACTTTTTGATTTTTCCCCAAGGTTGTCTTTGTACAGTTAATGATATCCTAAGGGCTGGAATTAATCCCCCTTCACTTAAGTCAATATCTTCAATTTGATATGCATGTCAGAAAGTTTGAGGGCTACACAGACTTTCTCCTGCAAAATCCCCACTTATTTTGTCCTTTATTCAGAATGCTCTGATTTTTACGGCATTTGAAGTGTTAGTTGCTTTGAGTAGTTAAAACTTAACCCTTTGTTATATATTTGAAAACGGTCAATTTGGGAAAAATGGTATATCTTTTGTTGTATTGCTATAAAAAGGTTTTGTGAGAAAGATTCTAAGAACCCTTATTTTAGTTAAGTGTTGTTTAGGATACCAATTAACCTTTTTTCTACTCTTTGGCTTCTCACACTGCACTCCTTCAGCCAGAGGAGCTCACGCTGCTGCTAATAAAGCTGAGACGGCAGCAAGCTGAACTGAGTAGTATCCGGGAACACACACTAGCACAGCTCATGCAACTAAAACTTGAGGCCAGCAGCCCAAAGGTCAGCTATAAAGCAATGTGTGTCATGTACCATTCTCGCTGTTAGTTATTCATTAATCAGTTTGCATTGTACCTGAGTGCAAAACTCTTGGACTACCGTGGGTGTAGAATAGAGTACGGTTGTTTCTTTGTGTATGTGATGTTCTGCTATTAACCTTTGGAGGTTTTAGCTCATAGCTTTTTGATATTAGCTGAGTTAAAATGACATAGGAATATTTTAAATGTATTGTAGTTTAGTTTAAAGTTACGGGCTTTTAACTGATTGCTGTTATAAACAAAAATAGCAGTGAAAGATCGTGATATTAATTTCATGGTTTATATTGCCTTGTATCAGATATAATCTTAATGAATTCTGTACAAAAATCAGGATATGTTTAAAACAGATTTATCAAGGGGTTTATAGTTGTCTGTGTAGTTAAGTAGGCATTTCGCGTGAGCATACTATATTTTATGTGTAAAACCAAAATCTAATGTAGTAGTTAGTTCGTAGTCTGATTCATGGCAAACTTTCATTTCTTCTGTTTTGGGGTCAAAACTTGTTAATAGATCATTTAAAAAAAAAAAAAAAGCATCGTATTTCTACATAAAACAGATCACTATCTAGTTTACATCTTTTAAAACTCTTTTCATGCATTCTGCACCTTCTGTCCCTTCCCTTCCTTTTTCCCTCTGACTGCTGCCTGCTAGAGTGAGATTCTTTCGCATCACCTTCAAAGGAATGCCATATATTTGGATCATCAGGTGGGATTTGCAATTTTCTTGTGTGTTTACATTTCTTAATGCTTTTTGCCTGCTCCTGTCAAGCTGAAAATATTTGGGGAGAATGATTTTTAGTGCTTTTTATGAAGTTGGATATTTAATACATGATGATTTTAGGTAGCACAAAGCATCTTAATTTATTACAGACTTGGCACATGATGGAAAAAGTAAATTCAAACTAAACTTTTCCAAGTACAGTAGCCATTCTCCACTTAATTTTTCTGTTCTTCATATCCTTCCTGTAATTACACTAACTGTAGCATTTTACCACTGTTAACCAAAGTGGTACTATATTTCCAAGCTCATATGATACACATACAGTTTACAGAAAATCAGTGCTTCTGATTGATTATTTTGGTTTCTAAATTCAGAATAATTGAATGTTTCCACAGGACATAAAATGAAAGGGAAGTCAAACATGTAGAAAGTTTTTAAATAAATCTTAGCGTGGCTAATGGCTTTTTCTCCTTTTACTCAGTTATTTCTTAAAGATTTATATAAGATCTTACTTCTTTATAAATCCTGCTAACTTTTGGTCTGAGGATATAATTCTGTCTTCGCCAACTTACTTTATTGCCAAGGGAACAGTTATGATACCACATTTTTTACGTCTTTGTGGCATGATCAAATGGGACTTGTTTGCAAGTTGTCTTTGAGAAGTTTTTAAATGGTGAATTTTCAATAGCACGTATAAAAGACAATCATAAGAGCTTAAAAGAAATATAAGCACATACGTGTCTGTTAGTTAAAAATGTGGAAGTCTCGAGAGCTTTTTCTCATATTCTTTCTACTAATGAAATTGCACTTAACAGTTCTAAGAATACTTAGAACAGCATTGCATAATTCACAGCATTGCACTTAGAAGCTCTAAGAATAGTTAGCTTTATGTCCTCTATATTCCCGTGGTAGGATTTCAACACACGTGTGTGCAAGTGCATATTTGCCAGTGATTTTATCTTCCAATGATCTCTTGGAAACAAGGCATAAATAGTGACCAATCCAGTTAGCTGTGCATTTCTGAGGATTTTATCTTCTTTTAGGGACTGCAGGGGGTCTAAAAGTAGGGAAAACTGCCCTTCCTAATTGCTAAATTAGACTGATATATTTCATCCAACTCAAATATTTCCAGTTCATGATGTTTTCAAATAAGGGAATAATTCCATATTCAAAAATGTAATTCATTGCCAAGGAACAACAACTCCATGTGAAATGTGAAACTGTTCCATGCTGCTACTTGATTAGCAAGGCTTGTCAGTGTAATAGGCAGGATAAAGAGGGGAGAATGGCCTTTGTGCAAAGTGGTGCAAAGGATTTCCTTTTAACTTGCATCAGATTAAATATAATGTGATAAACTTATTAATTGAATTAATAAGTTTAATTAATTTAGGGAAGTGCCTAAATCTTATGAACATGTCATAATTGCCTCTACAAAAGATGCAAGAAATTACTGCACTTCTTGCAGTAAGAAACCGTTATCAAGTCTAAAATATATTAATCATAAAATCATGGAAGAGCAGGTTGGAATATTTGTCCTAGTTTCTCATCAGTTTTTCTTCTTTTCCTTATTTTAGTATAATACTGCCATCAACTTGTATTGAATAAGTCTCCTGAGACTCTTCTTACTTTGAGTACCCCTGCTTCTAGGGGTAGTGTCTCACTTATATCTTTTTACTAGTTTGTCCTTTATCATTTTTCCTTTATGTTGCAAAGAAAAGACCTACATTTCTCTTAGTCTGAGGCCTTTCTTCCTAATTGTCCACATCTGTAACCAAATTGCATAATCACTTACCCTCTGAATTTTAAATGCACAATGTATTTAAACTAGGTATTTCCACTTGATTCATATTTAATCTCTGAAAATAAATAGTATCAAAAACTCCTTTTCTTTTTTCCAAATGCTTTTTCGGAGCATTTGGTGGAATTCCAGTCCTGTTATCTTCAGCTCTCACGTTTTAGTCACAAAGAACGCAACACTCTGCATCACAATAATTAGCAAGTTTTTGCCAAGGTTGCACAGAGGACTTTTCAGACAGGCAAAAATGCATGTGTAGAAGTTGGTTTCTACACTGTTGCAGTGAGTTGTTGTCCACTGGTTAGGTGGCTTTCTTATCAAGACTCAAGAATATCCCATAGCATTTTATAAGTTTTGCTTTTTTCTATAGCTATTTCCTTTTGAGATGCTTGGAAATTCTTGTGTTACACTTTTCAGCATTTATGTATTTTTTTTTCAGAATTTTTGTTGTTGTTGTTGGAGTTTAGGGATGGGGGGAAGATTGGATATATGTGCATCAGTCTCTTCAGCCATATGGTTTCTTTGATGTCTTACAGCTAAAAGAATTATTGTTCAGCATCCTTTTTTCAAATGGGGTTTTGAATCACTCTGCTGGCTTAAGCTTCCTAGAGAGGCTGGAGAGAGTTTGATGTGCCTTTTAGGAAGCAGTTCGTTGGATGTGGCTAGTAAGGCCAGGCAATGGTGATATGACTGCCAACATGGGACATGTTGTGAGGACAAATAAAATCTCAGTCTTCTGCCATATAACATTTTAAGGGATCACTTATTGTGCATTGCTAAATCCAAGACAGCATTCTCCTTAATGTATTTTTTTGAATGAATTTTTACCCAGTAATTAGTAACAGCTTATAGCAGTAATAGAAAGTAGAAATGTATTTTTCAGATAATTGCTTGACATACTGTTTTTTCTCATTTGTAAATACAGCTATGGCAGGAGGTCCCACTTGAATCTCTGTCGCTACAGAGAATTCCAGCAAAAACTGGTCTTTGAGCACACTTTTGAATTTTATATTAATAATAAAACTTTTATTTGGCTGAAAAATCCTCTTCTAATGAACTCAGGCTATCTCAAATTCTCTGTGCATGTTGTTGTAATGATCTCAGCCTATCCCAGGCTGGTTTATCTCATTAATAAGCACTGCTACATTTTTTTTTTAAGTATTTGTTGAAATGGCTATTTATGTGTATTGTTTAGGTGTTAAATTGTTCGTATATTTATTTCACTTTTTCTGGTACCTTCACTTTTTGGTTTCTTTTAGTTTCCAAGGGGTGTGTAAAAAAAAAAAAATAAATAAATAAACAGAACTTGAACAAGAAGTTGTCAAATAAAGAAGTGAAGGTCCAATAGCCAGCATCCCTACTGTCTCCATGTTTTGCTCCTGTTTCCTCCTCTTCACTGCCTTTTTTCTGGGATGATGAAGGTGGTTCTGGAAAAAGGTCGTAAATTAGAGGAGGACAGAACAGAGCAATGGGTGTTTGGATAGAGTTGCCACATATCTTGTATTGTACCTGATTTCTTGTTTCAGCCTCAAGTTCTGTGTCCTATATTAGCAGCACTTTGTGTTACTACTACTCTTAATTGTGTTTTTCAAGTTACCTGGAAAGGGTAGCGAGGTGACCCTGCTGCCACTCTTGTTCTTTCTGCTCCTCCTTTTTTTCCTTTTTCCTTTCTAGAGGAACAAGACAGGCCCAAGGACTGAGGCTGTGCTGGGTGAAAAAAAAAAGACTGCACAGAGGCAGCATTACTGGAAAAGAACGCAGGAAGGAAAACTGCTTTATCCTTCTTTGTTTTGGACAGAGAAGTAAAGAGCAGAGGCAAGGCAGGAGAAAAGTTTGGGCTGGTCCTGTTACAGCTACTTTAACCTTTAGGAAGCTTGAGAAGAAACAGAACTGCCAAGCTGAGCGCAGTCTGATGTCACCTATAGCATAAGGTGTTATCTCGTCACTGAGGTCAGCTGTCCCGGTACGGAGCCACTGTTCCAGCCGATGGATGCCACCAGAACAGTACAGACTGAAATGTCATCTGTCCTAGGGCGTTACCAGGTGCAGCAGAGAGTTTAGGGAGAGGCAGGAAGAAAAAAGTAGTCAATAGCTTGGGTTTACAGTTTAAAATGCAAAGTACCCAGTCAGATGCTATCTCATCAGTAATGGAGCTGTTCAGGTGTGTCACAGATCAAGGAGGTGTTTTTCAGCATTTCCAACTGGGAAAGGCTTTTATGTCCTACATCAGTAAAGAGAAAAGCAAAGGTAGTGTCTGGGAAGAAAGTTATTTACTAGAATGACTGAGTGAGAAAACTAAGACTGCTGGATTATATTTGGTTTTGTTGCTGTGTGGCATCAGGAAGCTTACGCTTTGGTTTGCTTATGCGTAAAGAAAATCTTAATTCCAATTTGTAGAGATTTTTGTGACATCTATAATTGGAGAGACAACAAATGTATTACAGGATTTAAGAGGTCCCCTTTATTGTACACAAGTTTGAGAAACAAAATAGATTTTTTTTTAAGTGAGAGAAAATTGGCTGATTTCTGTTATGAACAAGTATTTTTCCTTGACCTATGTAGAAGTTTATTCAATGTGAATAGTATCCTGCTTCTGTTTGAGAGTAGCCTCGTGGTAATGCTTTAAGAGCACAAAAGAGGTGCTCTCTTTTCCTGAGAGCGTTGCCACTGTATCCAGCAGCACTACATTTTGCACAGTTAGTTCTTCAGTGCACATTGCCTTGTGCGTGCCAGCTTTAGTTAACAAATTTGTGATAGATACATACTCTCTCACAAATGTCTCAATAGTTAAACATCTGACTTTTTTTTGGAAGCATTGATTTCCTAAAGGGGAAAAAAGTTGGATATTTTTGACTGCTATGAAGATACTTCGGCTTTACTTTATCAATCTGCTTTTTGATCTCTGTTCTTAAGGAACTGGAACTTTTCTGGAAATAACTGGTGTCTTCAGACAGTGTTAAATAAGCATGGTTAAGCGCCAGTGGTAGTAAAAATACTGGAGAAGGTCATATAAGATGAAGCTGGAGCTGGCTGGAGGACAAAACATTATTTCAGAACAATTTTAGAGCAAACACTTTTCATTTTTTTCGCATGTGGTTGAAAAAAATCTTAACAGTTCCATAGAAATTATTTTTGGCACTGTCTGTTATCAGTCAAAGGAAAAATATTGTTTAAAAAAAAAAAAAGGTTGAACAGGCTTAAGCTCTTGAAATCCTCCTAGTAAAAATCCTTGCAAACCAGCATACTGCAAATAAAACATTTCAGCCAGTAATTTTAATTTTTACAAATATTTCAGTTGTTTGTAGTTCGTTAGCTTGGCTTTGGACCTTACTATTGATATATCTTTTGGTATCACCAAATGCACCCACTTTCTGGACAAAATTTTAATGTAAAGGAGAACAACTTCTTGTATCAGTTCTAGTTTTGTTTACGTAGTGCTGTAGAAGATGAAGCAAATGGAAGTTGTTTGCTTTTTTCTTCCTGCCTTACACAAACAGAGCATCATGAACTTGCCTTCTTAAGATAATTGTCCTTTTTGAACAATTAACTTACCACCTGATCATACAAAGTTTAAAAAAAAAAAACAACAACAACAACAAAAAGAAGTCCTGTATCTGAGACAATAAAAATGTTTCCTATAAGGAGAACAAAATATTTCTCCAAATGTACAACTTAGGTGTTTTTTGGTTTTGTTTTTGTAAATAACTAAAATAATTAGAGGCAAGAAATTCTGAAAGGCATCAAAAACTCTGGCTTTCTGTAGCATTTTCCATCTGAGAAACTAAACATTGTAAAGCAAATTTATGGTGTGTGTATACACACATAAAAGCAGAGTGAAAGATCATAAATATCCGTACACACACATACAACACTCTTCTTTCCTGCATAACCATACTTGAAACAGTTACTGTTAAAGAGGTCCTGAAGTGCCTAACAAAAATAGTAGGGGGATAGTGTTTTTAAGTTACTTTGCAGTTTTGGAGATGAAAACTAAGTTTTCTTAATTTTTCACTTAGTGTTAGGAAGGTCTATTTTTAAAATGAAAAATCCAGTGCTAGTATGTTTTGCATACTCTTTTGAAATCCTAAATGTAAGCAGTTTTTACTGTAGTAACCACTGGACCTGTTTTTTCCATTTGCACATGTGGCAATAAATACAAGTTATTTTAAATGATGTCTGACCAGCTCAGAAATGTAACTCCAAAGTAGCTGCACAGCCATATATGAGGGTGGATAAATGCAAAGACTAATGATTCAAAGTTCCTAAGTATATGAAACAGTGCAGTATACAAAGGCATTTTGTGATACATGAACATAAGTCTAAACCTTTCTTCAGTATTCCAAGAGGATGCTTACATCTTTTTAATGTACATTGAGTTATTAAAACTATAATTTAAAAGATTTTTTGATAAAGGTTTGAATGTTCTTACTGAATAATCCAATAATACTTTTCATTTACGTATCTGGCAAAGCCAGGCTTATTTTAAGCATTTTTATTTTTAAAAAAGGAGAGGTTTTGTCAATGAATATTTCATTGGTTTGAGCATTTTTGTGTGGTTTTGCTGCATTTGTTTGCTGTCATTGAACTTGTCGGATGTTTGATATTACTGAATGATGGAATATATAAAAAGCATGGGGTAAAATGTAATCTACTGCATTATTAGAAAAAATTAAAGTAGAGGCTATATTTTACAGTGTCGTCTTTCAAATCTAGCCATGCTGTAAACTGATGTTTGCTGTATGCTCCTCCTGATTTGAAATAGATGAAAGAGAATGAACCTTTAATCACCATGGTTCACACTATGATTGAGAACTCGGCGCTAAGACCGCAACTGTACCAGCAAGTAAGGTCTTGGATAGTGAATGAAATTGCTTTATCATCTGCGAAAATTTTTCTTAGTGACAGTTTTGGTTGTTCCTCAGATTTATTCATAACATCGGTGTTTCTCTTATTTGCTTTGGAAAACCACAAGTCATCCATGCTTTATAAAATGCTGCAATATCGTTAGCATGGCTTTTGCTGCGTTTTTGTTGTTAAGTATTAAATGTACCCCTTTGAATAACTGTCTGGACTATTTAATTAGTTGGTTGTCTTATGCAGGTGTCCAGTAAATTCGTAAAACTTCCAATAAGCTTCCAACATCTGTATTAGCATGATCCTATGCTATTAGTGTTCAAAGGTGCTTCTTTATTTTGACCACTACAAAAGCATGTGAGTGGTGTTTACCTGGTCATTTCTGGCAATTTTGTTTCATTCTAGGAAGTGGATTTACAGGTTTTTGTTTGCACCTTACAAGCCTTTAGCTACCGAAGAAAGGATCAAAATTACTTTGATCTGGGGACTGTAAATCCAAAAGGCAGTGTCTGTTAATAAAGTCACAGCAGACTTAACAGTGCGCACTTAGAGAGTATCTAGTGGTGCTTGTAAATGGTAAGATGGAAGAAGAATCAGAAATGTGAATGGAAATATTGTCCAAGAATTGAAACCTGCATTAACTTATGAGCATGGCCAATACATATCCATTGGCACTGCAGTGTTTTAGGCTTACTGGGGCTTAGGTCAGTGGCTCCTGTCATATTAGAGAATGTTTTAGAAGTTTCTAGCCACAACTGCAATGAAGATATTGTTCTTACTTAAATGCTGGTGCTGTTTTGCAGCAGATGAAGTGTGCAATTCTGGCTGCCAGTCAGAAGGGAGTACCTGAGCAGCTCTCTTAAGCTCACATTTTTGTCCTTGTGAGCCAAAAATGAAAAAAATTGTAAATAAAGGTGCAAAAAACAGCTGGAGTTTAATTTCATGGATGGTCTTTTTTTGGAAGTCCACTCCACGTTGTAGGTTTGCTTGAGATTCAAAAAAAAAAAAAAAAAGATGCTAGAGACTTCTCAGCTTTCCAAAGGAATAAAGGAATTTGCTTTGAGTGCCTTTGATTTCAGAATCATCCAATTCCTGCTCCCATGTACAAAACAGGCGCTTTAACATAGAACCTGAAGGAACCATTTGGAGAGGAATGGGTGAAGTAAGGTGCCCTCAAATCCTAAATGAAGGCAGTTTTGTTATTTTTTAAAGAAGCCTCACTGTTGTAAACATTTTTTTAAAAGAAAATCAAGTTTCTGTTTTAGAGTACGTCAGAGAAATAAGTCAACATACTTCTAATGAACTGAGGTGCTTTGGATGTGTCAGGGTAAAACTTGAAATGTTATTCAAGATGCATTGGAGGTATAGCTGTGCCTGGTCTGGTCTGCCCAGCTACTTAGACTTAGGAATACCACTAAAATTCAGAATGCTGTCTTGATGAAGCTGTGCTGCAAAGGTATTGCCACAAAGTACTGTCTTCACCTTGAAGACATAGCCACTCTTTCATATTTGATGCTGAATAAGCACCTTTTTTGACATTCTTGTCAGAGAAACGGTGAGTCTAATGGGTCACAAAGATTGAGTTACCTTTTGTCACTAGAAATGTGGTCTCTTCAGGTAAGAGCTCTAGCGATACGTTGGCAGGCTTGTGCAGAAGAACCCATGTGTTGGAGAACACCAAGGAAGATCTTCTGCTTTTACAGACAAAGCAGACAGTTTCCTATACAAAATATTGCATAAACTGACTTCCTGGAAAGGATTAAAGTATACATAAAACTTTACTGCTTAGGTGGTCTTCTAAATTAGTGTAATGCAAAGTTAGCACATTTAAAGTTCTGGTAGCCTATTTTAAAGATTAAGTAACATAAGTTTTTATTTGAATAACATAAATTGTTTTCACCAGTTGTGTCTGCCATTGAAATTTAAAAGAAGTATCAACAATTGGGAGAACCCTCTGTTTAAGTGATATAAATCTGTTTTCTTGTCAAGTTGAACTAGTTTTTGCTGACTAGAACCATTCCTACAGGTACAGAAAGGATCTTCCTTGGCTTAAGTCTATTCAGTTCAATTTTATGACTTCATTCAGAGTTAAGTAAAGGAAAGCAAGAAAACTTGTATTTAATTAGAAATTAACGTCTTGTGACCTGTTTGCTTGCAACAGTCAGTGGTTCTTTAGTAAAATAGTTAGAAATAATACTACTCCAAATGTCTTATTTAAAAAGTTTTTATTTTAATTGTTCAATCCTCACCACTTTGAAATTATTTAAATCACTTTGACTTGCATCAGTCTGTTTTACACACTGTATTGTAAGTACGCAGGTGTAAGCCAGGGCATTGATTCCATATGTACAGACAAGAAAAATACAGGCTTTTGGCAGCCTGGGCCCATTTCTACCTTTTTTGTTTTTGTTTTGTTTTGTTTGTTTTTGTTTTTGTTTATTTGTTTTTTGTTTTTTTTTCTTTCTAATGCTAGGTGAGGAGTGTTGATCTTGTTTTCTAAAGTGGGATCTGCTGGGAGAGGGAAAGGGGGAGAGAGAATTAACCTCAGTTCCTTTTATGTGTATATGTGTTTACTAATGGGGGAAAATGAAAATTTGAGTTCAGCAAGATGACATCCATTTCTTTACTTGGATATTTGTTCTCAGTACTTTAAAATGCTACCCCTTTTATTATTATTAGAATTAAAAAAAAAATCATGGCTGACTTCAGTATCATGCTCCCCACAAAATGTCCTATGTTTTATCCTGTTTTAATCTCCTAAGTGACGTAATTTTGCAGAGATGCTTAGTGTCCTCTCAGGGTATGAAACTTGCTGCCATGTAGCTATTGAGACAAAATGGTTATTGGAATCTGAAAACAGCTTATAAGATAGTGAAGTCATACCTTCAGATAAATGTATTTTATATTGGCAGGTTAGATAGGTCTAACTGCTTATGTCTCAAGAGGGAAACTTGCCTCATCTACATTTATTTGAGAAGAAATTTCCCACTAAAGACATCTTGTATAGTGTCCATTGTGGTGGGTTTATCCACTTTCATGATTCATCTGGTATTGGCTTTTGACACAGATGATGTATCTAACGGTGGGACTACATGAGATGTGACATCTTGTTCTCTAGAAAATTTAATTTAACAATATAAAATTGTTAAATTCTGTTGTATATGCATGTTCACGATGAAGATCAGGTGAACATGAATGTGGCCATTTTAACTAATGGGACTGGCATATTAACAGAAATTATTTCCAGCATGAGTAGAAGATTCAATTAAGGTCACTTTTTCACATGCAAGGTACATGTTTGGCTGAACTCTGTGCAGTTTGCATTTCAGAATTCAAGGTGCTGCTACTTAACGTTAACACACAGTGTACTTCAGCATGTTAACAGAGATGGACTTAATTTTGTATTTGAGTAGGAAATTGTCAAGGAAAACTGTAGAAGCTTGCTGCAAGCCGTGTCAGTGGTTCAGTAGGTGGCACTCTTTCTCTGAAATTACTGTTCTGGTGAAGCGTTTGTATGGACGATTTGGTGAAGGAGGCTTTTGTTGAACGTGATATAAAATACATTTCAATAACTTGATCGTTGGAGCTCTTATAATGCATTTTCCAGGTTTATGAGGTTGTTAGCCTTGCTTGTAATGTGTAATTGCATTTTGTCTACTGCAGTTCCTCTTACAATTCCAGTAGAGTGTGATAGCATTCTACGCTTTCTGCCTTAAGCTGATTTATAGATGTGCTGCGCAAAGAGAAGCCACGGTTTTGTCAGAGATGGATTAACTGTTTCATACCATTTTCAGAGTCTTTTGTGTTAAGTCTACGTAAAATGTTGCAGTAGAAGTGTAGAAAGTGGAAGTAGCTCTCCAGCAGTGTCTCTTGTGGTAAACTAAGAAATACAGACAAAAGCAAGAAGTTGACAGCAATTTCTAAAGTGTGGTGGAATTTTAATAAGAGGAATTAGCACATGCATAGTATTCTTTGAAAATGTTTCACTTTCTGAATATGTAAAACATATTCCTTCTAGGAGGTAGGCAGGGACAGGGATTCTAAATCGGCAAGCTTTTTTCAACTCTGCTCTAATTAAGGTTGAACTGTTGAATAAAGAAATTACTCTTAGTAAAAGAAACACATATATCTATACTGGCTTGAAAAAATAAAAACTTTTTTCTAGGCAAGGCATATGGAATGTTGAGCAGCGTCTTGCAAAGATGTATTTATCTTTCTAATGTAAATCTGTTGTGAAGTGTACCTAGGTTTTCGCTGTAAGTTAAAGACATTTGGCCTTAAATTTATATTGACCATGTTTATGAGTTTTTTTTAATATTTCCATTCCTCATTTTTCTCTCATTAAGATAAAATCAACAGTTAAACACAACTCTACAACAGTATGGACTTGAGTAGATATCTTAAAATGCTAATATTTATGATGTTCATGAGGCGCAAAAGTGCTGTGGCTTTTTTCATATTCCAACTCTCATTTTCATAAAATGTCCATTTCAAAGAAAGTTACTCTTTCGTTTTAATACACTATACATACTTTTAAATTGTCACCAGGTGCATTTGCATGAGGTATGTGGACATAACGTCTTGAAATGAAACACTTAAGTGTGTTGAAGATTTATTGTATGTTTGGAATGCTTGTCTGATTAACCCTTCCCTAGTCCTTTTATTTGTAAATGTCCTTTAACATGGACTTGTGTTTTTATAGTCTTTCTTGCACTACTAAGCCATGATGACCTAATTATACTATACACATGAAAGGAAAGCATACATGTTGAGACTGTGTGCACATGTTTTTAATTAAATAGAATATGAAGGCTGATAGTGTTATGTAAGTATTTACTATATAGAACAGTAAGTAGATTCTGTATATGACAGTCCATCTAAAATAGAAAGCTGCCTCTTTTCATGTAGAATATTTTTAAATCTTGTTACTGGTTAGTTTACAGACCGAAAGAGGTAAGAACTTAATGTGAGGGGCTGTATAAAAGTAGTTGGAGGATAACTTACATGCCGACTAGCATGAGAAGACAAGTTTGCATAGGTCCAAATTAAAAACAGGAGGATTTCTGTTTCTGCCATTTGTGTTCATACTATGAATTCTGTTGTGGGGGAGATCCATAGGAAAAAGTAGGCAGAAAGGTATTTGGCAACACTTACTGGGTGTACCTATGTGATGTGATATATTTTACAGATACTTTGTACACTTAGAGCATTCTGATTTCAGATTCACATCAGAATATCCTCCTTGTTAATGTACTTGATCTTAATGGATCTATAGAATGATTCATTCCAGGTAGAATGAGTCCCTGTATTTAGAATGCAGATATGGAAACATATGTTATGATGTATAACTGTGTTTGGGTGTACTCTGGCAGTTTACTCTTTCTACGTGATCCATGTTTGATTGAGTTGTATCTCCCTAAATATCCAGTTTGCATCAGAAACATAGCCTATTCTGTTTATATAACTTTCTACCAACAGTCTGCTTGTCATTCCGTTTAGTTACCTTCAGTAATATATACTGGCTAAATATGTGTTGTTCAACGTGACATTGGCATTCAAGCAAAAGCTGTTTTGCTGTATTAAAACATCTAAGCTGAACGTTAGTTTCATTTTCATAGTCAAATTAAGTTGTTTTATGGCAATATTATTCTTCCTTATAGTTAACTCAAGAAGAATGTAGGGGTACACTATACAAATATAGAACTGAAGAGCTGGATATGGATGTAAGTAATTTGTGTTTCTCCTTCCTTGGAAATGTTGGTATTTGCCTTTTTATTTCGATAATAATTTCTCCTTTGATTTTGGGGTTTGGAATGCACTCCATTTAGGTGACTGCCAACAGAAATTGGTCCATGAACTTGAGAGAAGACATAGGCTTGTAACATGCAGGAATGATTACAATTTAGACTGAAACTTTAAGCATCCTATCTGTTCAAAGAAGAAATGCTTCTAGAAAGGAATTTATTTAGAAAGAAAAAAACTATGTAGTTCAGTTATAAGCATGAGAAAACTAATTTCTCAGGAAATATGACTGATGCTCCAAAACTGAAATTTGGCATGGGAAGTTACCATTCAGAGTACTGAGTTGCTAGTTACTGAAGAAAAGGGGCTTGGTAATTAAGGTCAGTTTGGAAATTGCTTGTGAAAAATGCACGTGTAGTCATACTGTGTATGCGTAGATATGCATGTCTAGTCATATTTGCATAATGCAACTAAGAGTAGACTTACTGATTTAAACATTTAAGCACATTTAAGCAAGTTATTTTAAGGCTACAAAAGAAAGCAGGCTTTCAGTGTTAACTTACAGTTTAAAAAGTCAGAGTAGCACAAACTGAACCAAAAATTTGTTCAAATAGAAAAGTAAACAGTTTCAGATTGATTAGAGTCCACTGAACAGTTACTCCAAATGGGAGCCGGAGCGGAACAATTTTAGTCATAGCTAAGCCTAGAGTGGAGCCAAAACAGAGCAGAGTATGTCTGGTATTAGTAAGTAACTATCAAAAACTGACACCTGAAGTAAGCCATGGGAAGGATTAAGAATGTGTACAGTATTCTTTATAATAATGAAGAATATGTTGATTAAAACAGTATTATTATATTGTAAAGGTCCAGTTGTAGAATCATAAATTATGTTTTGAGCAGTGCTGTTTCAAGTTACAACATCACTTATTTTGTACTATCTTAAGGAGGTTTCTTGAAGTTAATTTGAACATGCAACACTGATGCCTTCAGAACTTGAGAATTCATGTTTTGTGGTAATAAAATTTTAAATAGCTTCTCGTAATGATTTGATGAAGTTATGTATTGGTTACTGAAGATGTTAAAAACAATTCTAACTGTGATCATTTTCTGTTATATACTAGGCTAAACTTAGCCGTCTATGTGAACAAGATAAAGTTGTACAAGCACTGGAAGAGAAGCTTCAACAGCTACACAAGGAGAAAGTAGGACAATTGTATTTATTACCTAAAGTGGATGTTATTTTACATGCTTATTATCAGAACAATGATAACTGAAATAAAATGAAAATCAGCAAAATGATGCAGAACATTAAAAATAATTCTTTTTATTATAATAGTACACGCTTGAGCAAGCTTTGCTATCAGCAAGTCAGGAAATAGAAATGAATGCAGATAATCCAGCAGCCATACAAAATGTAGTCTTACAGAGAGATGACTTGCAGAACGGACTGCTGGGCACTTGTCGAGAAGTATCGCGAGCTACTGCAGTAAGTAATACATTCTTGCCAGTTAAAACTCAATGAACTGATAAACAATTATCTTCGTATTCTTAATTGATTTGTCTCTAGTTATTTTTCATTCCATTCCAACAAACCTCAGTTGTCTATTACTTGCATGTGTTTTTGTAAAAGCTGGAACTTTCACTCTATTCACCGAGTAGTCTTTCTTGAATTTTGCTTTTGCCAGGAATTGAGTGCATACTGACTCCAGTTGGTGCGGTATTTTCATTTTTATAATGTGTATTTGATTACAGAAGAAGTAAATAAAGCAAATAAGCTATTTCATGTGATAGTAAATAATGGAAAACATAGATTTTATCAGATATTCCATCAGATATGTAATTTATTTTAAGTGAAAAAATAACTACATAATGAAAAGAAGAAAAGATAATACTGTCGTGGTCTCTTTATAGTGGTCCATTGTATTTCAAAGATATTCAAGTCATGCACTTTTGAGAACCTTAGAAGAAAGGAAAGGAGTTTCTATTTACTGTCCTTTTCCACTTCATGATGGTTTCTACATTGAGACAAGGCAAAGAATCATTTTTGCTTACTTGTGTATATTCAAAAAAGCATTTCAGCATCAAGTTACAGTGGTTTGTTGTGGTGAACTTGATATGATGTAGGCCCTGAAATACTGTTTTTTGTCTGAACTATGTTGTAAAAGGGATTGGTTGGATGAGGGAAATGGAAGCAGAGAAGGGAAAATCTTCTTTCTAAAGGAAATATTCAAAATATACTCCCCTCATCACTTTTTTAAGTTATGCTAAATTGAGTAAATTGCTTGATCCAGGCTTAGTAAGGGGGATGGTAAACCTGGCCTGTAGGTTTCTTTTTGCATTTTCTTCCTTCTGGTGTTGCAGTTTCACAGATGTAAATAGTGACGTATTAGCAAGCCTGGGGTATTCACTGGTGTTTTCCAAATTGAGTTTTATATCACGTTACTTTCTGTATGAGCTCCCTGTCATGCTGTTTATCCTTTCCGGGCCCTGGTTTAAGATTGTTATGGTACTGTGCGGTGTAACGATGGCTTATGAAATGAGATTTCTGGTCATGACTCTAACCTGGTATTTGTACTCAGCACTGTCGTCGACTCTGTACTTCGGAAACCATATCTTGGAAACTATTAACAATTACACCTATTACCTTTTTTCATCAGGGAGTCAATCTGTGGAGGGGACAGGGGAAGATGTTTTTTCCTACTTGTTCACTCTCCCTTTCTCCTTCACCACCCTCTTATCCTCCGAGCTAGTTACGGTAGCTCTCCAAGATGTTGAATATCCTTGGGATACTCAGACCAGCATGTTCTTGTTGTTATGTCTCCTGAATGCGCTTCAGGTTTTGTTTAAGGTTAAACAACTACTTAGGAATCTCATCCGGAGATCTGTCTTGAGGCGGGATAGTTGCAAGTGGCAGGGAGTGTGGGAGGATATGGGCAGGTTTCTAGAGCAGTGGGCACCTCCAGTGTTTTGGACATTCACCCCTGAACAACTGCAAAATCCTAAAAAAAAAAAACTGGTAGAATGCTTGAAAAAAGGGTGTCATGACTCTGGCAGTTCCAAAGTGACACAAATCACTGTGGCGTGCTGGGGTCTGGCTTGTGCCTATCGAGCTGCAATTGATGCTACTATCAACCTAGTGACAGACCCTGTGGCCACTCCAAGTCCTGTGACAGGCCCAATGGCCACTCCAACCCCTACGATGGACCCCATAGCCAGGGTCCAACCTTACAGGCAGGGTTGGATGACTTACAGTTGTCTTGCATAATAAATTGCATATACATGCACGTGCCTTGCGCTACTATCTTTTTATTATTCTATGTGATAAAATAGAGAAATTTGCATGTATTGTTGTGGGTTTTCTGACCTTGTGGAAGGACAACTTAAGACACGCATGCCTGCTAACTGTAACAGCATATTCTGAAGATTTCACCCTGGCCTATTTTTTAGTTTGTGAATAGACAAAATGCTGTTTGTATTTCGTTTGTATTTCGTTCAGTATCATCAGAAAATGCAAAAGCTGTTTAAACACGACATTCTCTAAAATTACATGATGCTTATTGCCAATATCTATGAGTTAATTCCTTAAGTTTCATGACATTGAATGAATAAAAAAAAGTCTTTTTTTTTTACTTGAATATGCATATTCAATTCTTTTCTTTCTTTATATACTTAGGAACTGGAAAGAGCTTGGAGAGAATATGATAAACTGGAGTATGATGTAACAGTAACGAGGAACCATATGCAGGAGCAACTTGATCGTCTTGGAGAAATTCAGGTGTGGCATTTGAAGAAATTCAGGTCTTAAAGATGCATTTAAGTCATTTTCATTTTCTGTGGTTTTGTTTAAAAACTGTGCACAAATGGGGGGGGAAAAAAGGAGAATGTGTGGTGTATTAGCAAAGTATAAAAAGAAATTAAAAGTTCTGAGGGGGTCTTCAGCTTTTCCTATATTTTGAAGCTATGGCGTTAGTTTTCCCGTGTGTCTCCTCTTCCTGTTTCAGTGCTCATGTCACAAGCAGGGAATTTTTCTCAGACCTTAACTGCTATGACAGTCATATTAAATGTTCATACAAATTCCTTCTTTTAAGTGAATATTCTAAAACGTAATTAAATCATTCTATCAAAATAAATAAAAAAAATACTTTAGGTATTCAGTTGTTAAATATCAGAACTCTTCATATGCATCTTATTTGTTGCTTGTGCTATACTCTGGAGGATTGGCCAATTAGTATAAGTTCTGAATTTCTAAGGAAATTGTTCTGTGACACAAACACGTGTGTGTGTATGTATCTGAAATAGGCGGATGGGTGTGGTTCATGCTGTGAGGTATTAAAGGCTCTTTGCTCTAGGGATTGATTTTGTATGCAGTAATGAAAGAGAGATTAGAAGGAAACTCAAAGAGCTGAGAAATTTGGTTATGCAGCCCAACGCATGTGTAACCACAAATGCAAATAAGCCTACATTTTATATGCTAGCCTGCAAGCACCATGTTCATCTCCAACTATTTCAGGATTGGAACCGACGATTCCTTTTCTTTTGTTGTGTGCAGGTCTCCTATGCAAAGTTGGGTTTGATTTTCTTTGTAAAGAGTAAATGCCATTCTGTTAAATGGAGTTTCAACTGGCAAATTACTATCAAAATAAGACTCATTGTGTTTTATAAATGACTTAATCTTGCAGCTTTTTTCTGACAATATTTGAATATTACCTTTTAATTGGAGAGTGTCATTATTGCATTTTATTTTTGTTCATTGGGAAAGGATATGCGGTATAGTCAAAAGAAATAAAAGCTTTCCTTTCCCCTCTTTTCACTTGCAGTGTATTCTAATTTGTCACTTAAATATGCTCTTTCTTTACTGGCAGACTGAGTCAGCAGGGATACAGCGTGCTCAGATTCAGAAGGAGCTATGGAGAATTCAGGATGTCATGGAAGGTTTAAGTAAACATAAACAGCAAAGAAGCTCTTCAGATGGAGGTAAACTGGTTGTTTTTAACTCTTAGGAAGTGAGATTGGATCGTATTCTATATGCATTTTTGTAAGATAAACATATTTGTTTTTGTATGTTTGAATAATGGCACAATTGCTGAGGATGATGAAGTAATCAGATGTTTTAAGTTGATGATTTGTGTATTTGTTTGATAGCAACAGATTATACTTTTTTATACTGTTTTATAAGCTATTTATTGAAAAAATTTTTCTCTTTCCTCCTACTCTCTGCCCCCCAAACAGGCATCATGGGATCAAGGACATTTTCAGCTATTAAATATAAAAATGAGGTATGGTTTTATCATATTTACAATTTCAGCATCACTGTATTTCTAATATACATATGATAAAAATGAACATCATTTGAACTGTTTTTAAGGTATGAAGTATGTATTCAGTATGTTTCTTTGAAAATATTGCAATTTGAATTAGTTTAAAGACTGATAGCTAGTAATTCTGACACTTTCATTTGTTATTTGTCTTTATATTCTCGCCAGTATTTCTCTTTTCCATTTTTCACCTTTTCCTCTCCCTAGGCTCTTATCCTAGAAATATAAACCCTGATTTTTGGATTTGCTTTTTGTCCCCACCACACTTTTCATGGGAATAAATACGTTGCTTTATATGTCCATTCACCTATTGAGCCTGGTTTTCAGATGGCCAGAGCACCCACAAGAGCAGCTGAAATTGTGGAAGCTCCCAAATGTTTAATTCCTCTGAAAGTCTGGCTAGAAGTAACAGTTTTAAAGGGACATTGTCATGGTTGTCAAAAGTATGTGAAAATATATATCCGGCTTTTAGAACTTTTTGAAAGACTCGTGTATATACAAATCCTTAAAAAGATGCAGAATTTAATTTTTCAAATGATGATTCAGCATTCATACATGTCCAACAGAAAGTGTAGGTAACAGAATTGAATACCTTCATAAGCTGAATACTGAAGCTGTTGATGTATTTCAATGTACATGGTAGTAATTAATAAATAAAAAATTCTGTCTTGGCTTTTCTTTTAGTGTGACATTGTCCCTTTAATTCCAAAATCTATAGCTGGTGTAGCTATGGTAATATATTTTTTTTATTTTTAAGTTATAAATAATTGTAACAGGTGTGCACATCTAAATAAGGTGACTATTCTACAATCTTTAGGAAGAGGAAGTAGTCCCACCTCGTCCTCCACTCCCTCGGTCCTATGACTTTACAGAGCATCCTCCCATAATCCCCCCTCTGCCCAGTGATAGCAGCTCCTTGCTCTGTTATAGCAGGGGCCCAGTACATCTGCCAGAAGAAAAGAAGATTCATCAAGTTCAAGGATATCAGAGAAATGGATCTCACTGTGTAAGTGGCTTAAACTGCCACGTTGTTCTTGAAGTATTTCCCCTTCCTTTGCACAGCCACAAATTTCATTTTGCCATCTGGCTACTTTTGCATTTGTTTTTACTTTTTGCTACTTGGTTTTACTTATAGCTCCATCATTTACTTTTCATATTTTCCTGTCATATATTCTGTGTATATTAAAAAAAAAAAAAAAAAGTCTTAAGACTTAAATATGTGCATTTCGTATCTGAGTAAATTTCAGAAAATCACATTTTTCTACTCATGAGTTTTTATGAAAACTCTAGCCTCAGAATCAGGTTTTGCTGAAGCCTTGTACAGTTTTTTTCCAGATCATTTCAATAAAAAAAAAAGGCCCTTCATATTTTTATGGCAGTTTTTCTGTGATTTCTGAAAGTCTGTAAATGTTACTCAAATTAATTACAAAGGAATACTGCTGCAATAGCAGTTGAACAATGAACTATTGTCCTGAAGTGAGCAGTCTCATCGCAAAATAACTGTTTTGAGTCTTAAGACATAAATGCTTGTACAAAAATACCAGTTTATTTATCTCATAACTTGTCATTCTTCAGGGTCCTGATTATAGGCTTTATAAGAGCGAACCAGAGTTAACTACTGTAGCTGAAGTGGATGAATCTAATGGTGAAGAAAAAATAGAACAAATGTCAGAATCAGAATCTACAGCTAAAGGTTTGTCCCCAGGAGTGTTGTTTGTGACCTTTCTGCCTTTTTCACAAGGAATACAAAGCTTTAACTGCTACAGAAGCTATTTCATCCTTTCTATTTTTGTAGCCTGTCCATTTCTTAATATGATGAAACAACTTCCACAATAAAATAATTATATGACGAGAAAGATTTCAGTCAATTACACCACAGAAAAATCAAACATTATACTCACCAACAACCCTGAAATCCTTATTGACACCATGTCTAATCACATCACTCACATTCCCCACACACCATTCCCCTGAACAATTACCCATTTTATGTTCATGCCCTTGAACAATTATTCAGTTTCTGAATCAAGCTCCCAATGTTATGTCACTGGAACGTCCAAAAAGGCAGCACCAGAGAATTTTCAGACTCTCATAAGGCAGGGAAACAATGTCTTTTTCTTTTTTTAGTCTTGTAATTGTTGAATTGCCTTCTGTCCTCTGATATAATAGGAATAATGATCATGACCTTGGAATGTACAGGCAATAAAGGTCTTTGCAGTTGCTAAATACTTTAGATTCTTCTCTTCATCTAGCTTCCATAAAAGCTACTAATTGCTTGGTAGAGTCTTTTACCAGGAAGTGCTCCTCAATTCTGTTTGTTAAAACACACAGAATAGTTTGTTAAAGGTGACTCCAGGAAAAGCAGTTTGAGCACTACCCAAAAACCATATTAAGAGCTTTCAGAATACCTAAGCTTGCTCCTTTTTTTCCATAATGATCAAAGTTTCCAGTGCCAGCAAGATCAATGGCTTTGGTTAGTTCAGCTAAGCGCATCCGTAGCAGGTTGGTGTAACAGTATGAGAATTTAACCCAAGAACAATGATCATTTAAGGATATTACTTTCATCAGATCAGTTACACAGGCTTTTAAAACTAAAGGTAGTGTACATTTTGGGTGCAAAGCAATGTGAATGACCCTATGACAGATGGTACAATTAAGCTTCTGTTTACCAGACTCTTACTCAATTTAGTTTGAGTATGGTATTTGCTGAGGTATAATGTTCACTTAGAGTAGTTATTAAATCTCTTTTAACTTGGTAGTGAAAAATGCAAGATTTAGTGTGAGATTTACTAATCATCAGCCACCTAAATTGAAGTAGTTGCCTTTCTGACAACGTATGTAGGTTTTATTGACCTATAGTGTACCAGACTATTTATAGATATTTACAAGAAAAGGGAAGTTAATTTTAAAGACACTGCAAGAAAACCTACAGTGACTGTATAAAGCTAACTGGCAATTCTTGAGCACCCTAGTCGTCTGCTGTCTATTTTTCAGTAGAACAGCCATCAGTAAGGGGAACCAATAATAGAAATTCTTCTAATATAAATAATATTTGGGGTTGGGGGAGAGAATAGCTGCAGTTGGTAGCAAGTAGATGGAGGCTATTTATCTTCGTAAAAAACAGAGTGAAGTGGGTTTATCATAGCAGTGTTTTATCATCTGATTCACACTTCCGAACATGTGAATTTTCTGAAGGATATTTTCATGTTCTGTTTATTCACTTATAGTAACATGATGCAGTAGAAAAAATTAAACCATTCCTGTGGTGGTGTTGTTTTGTAGTGCATACGCCATTATAACCATGTGCTGTTTCAACAAACATTTTTATGCCATTCTATTTTAACAGTTTGTAAGCTGAAAAGGAAGCAAATTCAAAGACAGTTCATACCTGAAGTTTTCTGTTCTTGTTGTGTTAAGAAGTCATGCTTAAATGATGCATTCAAAGTAGGAAACTAAGCATCCAAAATAGGAAACTAAGTAAATTTCAGAGGAAACTTTTAAAATGTTTTTCTAGTTTGTTGTGCTTGTTACTGTACTAGACACTCCTCATGTTTCTTCTGCCAGCCATTTCCCTCTCTTTTCAAGTGTCAATAATCTAAGAGTTTTTCTAAATCTAAATTTTTTTCTAAATCTAAAGTTTTAATGGGGCTATGTAAAGTAACCCTTGCAGCTCTCTGCAAGCAAAGGAATATTTATGACCTGAGTGGCACATAAAGGTGACACAAAAGGAAAATGGACTTAAGCTGTGTTTTATCCTTTTCATGTGTAAAGGAGACCCAAACTGTTGTTTTATAGTTTGTGTTTTGAATAATGTGTTTGGCATTCAAACAACTGCAGACTACTTTGTCAGCCTATTGAACAATTTGGAAACACAGTTGAGCCTTCACTCAGTCAATATATCCCCTGAAATCTCTGTGACTTCAGGAAAAATTAGGAGAAATAATTTGGCTATCAGAGAAGACACATCTATTATTTTAGGCAAAAACAGCAAGAAAGCATTTTTTTTAATATTTGATTTCCTGCGTGTATCAAGCAGAAAAAATGAAGCATGTGTTATCTAACTATATGTATATATTTTGGTAGGTCTTAACTTCAGTTTTCTACTAGCTTAATTACATTTTGGCAAGTGTTCTCTAAGTAGAAAAACTCCAGTGGTGGGTTATTTTTAGGAGAGGCTGAATGTGTGGTGGACATCAGGACACAAAATATCCTCAGCTCCCAGCCAGACACAGCCTGGCTGCTGCAGTTCCCTGTCCCTAAGTACAATGAGCTGCAAGGCTGAGCACATGCTCCCTCCATGCAAAAGCAAACATAAACTGAACAGACATGGCTAACCACAACTGAACAACAGATTTGAGATCAGTACCATTGCAGGTACTGCATAAACAAAAACATCACTCAAAAAAAGTGGAGCAATGCAGATAGCATGACCCTGTTCTCACTTGCCAGCTGATGAGACTCGAAGCTTGTTAGCTGACCTTATACCCATATAGACATAAGCACATGTGCACACACCAGTGGGTCCCTCTCCAGGAGGTGGCTAGACCTGTGGTACCTCCAGCAGTCAACTCTGAGTTTCTCCAGTATCCACGTCTCAGACCTAAAATCTCTTGACACCTGGCTCCCACATCTTGTATCCTGCTTACT
This sequence comes from Cygnus olor, assembly GCF_009769625.2. Taxonomy (NCBI): domain Eukaryota; kingdom Metazoa; phylum Chordata; class Aves; order Anseriformes; family Anatidae; genus Cygnus; species Cygnus olor. The sequence continues at coordinate 69,114,071 of NC_049169.1, forward strand.
GCCTTAAGTTTGTCAGGATCTCACATAGACAACAGAGTCCTCCTGGATAGCAGGTCCAGACCTACGGCCTCTCTGGAAGCCAGCCTGCAGACCTTCAGCCTTTGCCATCTCTGGCCCCAGACCTGTGATCTCTCTATAGCTGTCTCCCACTCCTCTTACTCTACTGGCAAGCTAGCCTGGCTTGAAGGTGACTAGCATCTCTCGCGCACTCATACACAGAAGGGAAAGCCTACTCACGTGGAAAATACTTAGGAATAAAGTTTAATACGAGATAGGACAGATGTAATAATCAGGCACAGGGCTTGGTCAAACAAGCATACTGACAAACAGCTTGCTTGTGCAATGCTAACCGTTCCTATATCCCCCTCCTCTATATTATTCTGTGCCTATTCTTTCCCGTCTACCTTGCTCTCTCCTTTTCTCAGAATTAGTTTCTTCCCACGTGAAAAAGTTATTATGGGTGGGTTGTTTTTCATTAGTCCCACTTTGCTACTTTTAAAAATTTCAATGCTATTTCATAGGTAAGCTTTGCCTTAAATGGTTGTACTGATATGGTTACCTAGACACTGCTGGCCTTGCAAACTGTATTGCACATACAGTCCCAAATACTGCCTTCCAGTTATCTCTGAAGTCTGGCCATCTTTCATGCAATTCCCCCTTAACCATCTGTGAAATCCAGCCACTACACACAGTGCTGTCCAACTTTTGTCAGTTTTTCACTGATGTTTTCGTGTCCAGCAATTTCTCATGCCATGCACAGTAGTTTACTATGGACTTCTCAGCCTAACCTCATGCCTGGAGCTAGTCATCTGCCTGTGTACCTCAACTGGCATCAGAGTTCGGCATAAGTTTTAGTTTCCAAGGCTGACAAACAGTGTTCTAGAAAAGTGTTCTATTTTGGTGATGTTTTGTGTAGTGCTTAGCATATTGCTTTACTATTTCACAGGCTCACATTTTCCTGTGGGAGTTGTACCACCCAGAACCAAATCACCAACTCCAGAGTCTTCAACAATAGCATCCTATGTCACTTTAAGGAAGAATAAGAAGATAGATCTAAGAACGGTACTTTAAAATAAATTAAGTGTTGATGGATAGTGATGTGCTAATTTCTAAGTTTAATTTCTATAGTTACTTTAAAAGTTGTAGTTACCTTTTTAATTTCCTTTAGATAAAAATCACTGCGTTGTAAAGTAGGATATAATATACTAGGTTAATGGAGACAGCTGTAGAAAGAATGACAAAACTGTAAAGGTCATGTATGTTAAACTGCACAGAGATTTCATTACACTGAAGCTGGCAAAGAACTAAATGGTAGTGATAAATCTACTAAGCAACTGAAAACTGAAATTCAGGCTTGAGCTGAAAGGACAAGAAGTATCAGACTAAAACTTTTGAAGGACAAATTTGGGTTCTGGAGAAACTTAGCAGCCTCTGTATAATAAATGCCACGTTTTGTTTGTTATTACTAGAATGATCTGGGATAAAACTAAAGCAGACAGAAAATGAAGCGGTAAGTGAGTAATAAGCATGGAATTTCAGGTTAGAGAGTTCTGTAGTCGCTGGGCTGAAGACAGACATTTGCACGTAGTTCAGGCAAAAGGGGGGAAAACTTTTGTAGCATGAACAGAAGAGGAGAAGTAGGAAGAATGGTGGAGGAGAGAAGGTGTCAACTGGAGAAAGAATTCACTTTTCAGAAGTGAAATCAGTTATTATGAATGTACTGAATGCAGCCATTTGAAAAACAGTGAATTTCAGGAATACAAGTAAAATTATCGTTATTTCAAGAGTAATGCAGTGCTTAGAACTATATATTTTAAGTGGTGCTAAATTTAGTTTGTTTCAGCCTGCACTCACCATTAAATATTGTCTAGCTGTACTTTTTTTTGGAATGAAAAGGTAGAAGTGAATATTAGATCAACTGGGATAAATGTCCTTGATCATTAAATTTCAACTACGTTTCTGCCTCAATCGAGTAACCTGCGTTGCTTTGGTGTGTAATGTCTGGTAAGTTATTTCAGCTTCAGAGGAAGACTTGGAGAATGCATTTGCCCATTCTCTTGATGTTTATCATCAGTAACAATGTCACTGTTCAAAAAAGTGCATTCGAATGTTGGTGTTTATTAATCATTGATTCTTGTGCTTTCTTTGCATACATAGGAATGTTGGTGTTTATTAATCATTGATTCTTGTGCTTTCTTTGCATACATAGGAAGTCTTTACTTGCCCCCTATTCTTCTGCTTTTTAATTATTATTAGGTGACCTTTTCTGATACGCTAAACAGTTTAGAAGCTTGCTCTTCAAAAAAAAATAAATGTATATATTCTTCCATTTAAGGAAAGACCAAGAAGTGCAGTGGAGCAGTTGTGTCTTGCAGAAAGCACGCGTCCTCGAATGACTGTGGAGGAACAGATGGAAAGAATAAAAAGACACCAACAAGCTTGCCTGAGAGAAAAGAGAAAAGGACTAAATATTATTGGTGTTTCAGACCAGTCGCCTTCACAGAGTCTGTCTTTTGTAAGAGATAATCCATTCAAATCAGCACAGGTTGGTCCCAAGTTCTTCAAAACATTTAATGGGCTCAATAATAATAAATAAATAAAAAAAAGGAGTAATTCTGGTTCCAAAGTCACGTGATACTATAGGTACCTGTCTATTTGAGATTGTTCATACAAAATGACAGTCACAATTCTCTGTCAGACATGAGAGAGAGATGACAATCTTCATGTTAATACCTAATGATAATAGAAGTCACCTTTCTTTTTGGAAAATAAGTAGTTCAAATCTACACGTTTGATTGCGCATTGCTATGTTTGTTAACAGTTATGTTTGTTGTCAAATTTTGCAAACAACATCAAATTGCAATCTCTGTGACTAAAAGCAATATCGGGGGGATTGTGATTCATTTGATGTGTAAATTATGAAGATTCTCTGTCATGTAATATATTCAAACATCAGTAAAACGATTTATAAAACATTTCTAGATAGGCATGTTTATTTATAATGGTAGCTCTCTACTGTGCTATTACGCATTACCATATTTATAATGGTGCACTCTAGCTGTGGTTTTTGAACCCTTAAATACATAAAAATAAAACTCACTTTTGTTTTTCACTCATTCTTAAACATTTAAGGCAAAGCATTGAGTTTATTAAATGCGTAAGGGTGGGGAGAGAGGGAGATGTTACCAAAAAAAAACAACAAACCTCATGACAAAAACAAAAATAAAATAGATACAGCGTAGTAGGTTTTACTACTACTTTTTAACTGTAGAGTTAGGAAGTTAGTTCTCATTTTCAGTAGCTTCAAGGAGTTACCTCTTTCATCCTCTGGTATACTTTTTTCTTCAGAGTACCCTGTCTTTTTTTAACAGTTACATGTGAATACCATCTTTTATGTTTTGTACATATTTTAACATCTGCCTCACCTAGACATTAAATGCATTGCACCATTTAGAGGTCACAATAAGTTTTAGCATTTTTTTTCCTCTGAGCATGCTAAATTGTTATTAGAGCTATACAAAAATTCATTCAATAATACTGGATGCCCAGAAGACACTGAAAATTTAAGTTTTCCCTTTACATTAGAACATCTGTATTTGGGATGACATCAGGAATGCCATATAGGAAGGAGGTGGCTCCTCCAAATTTTTTTATGATTAACATTGCCTTTCTCAAGAAGAGGAAGTTCAAAACAAAGCTTTGCAGATGTTTCTTTTAGTAGTTTTCACATGTGTTTGAGCCTTAACACCTTCCTCAGTTATCATTTCATACCTCCATACCTCCAGCAAACTGTAGTCGTATGTGTCATACCCAGTTTGCCAGCACACTGGAAGCACAGTGAGAAAGTGGTCAAATCCTCAGTGGCAGCACTACCTGCTATGCAGAATTCAAAAGGATGTTATTCATCTCAGCATGTTCTTCAGTCTTCTGTGCAAAATCAGTGCTGTGTGGATGAGCTGAGAAGAGAAATTTAGACAATAAGTGAGAGCATGTCTGAATTGAGTATTTGGTTATTTGTCCATGATACAAAATCATTTTCCTATGACAACTTCTGTCCTTCCAGAAGGGAATTTGTCAGAAGGCCCCAAAAGGAGGTATTATGCTGTAGTAATAGTTCTTATCTTTAAAAGTATAATTTTTGTGCCTGTTCATTTTTAAACAGAAAAATGATACAGTGGCATTTAACTGCTGGAAGTTTTTTCAGCTGGATTTTTTTGAAGAATAAAAGGAAAAACATATCTTATAAACAGTCTATTATGTAATTTTTAAATCATTACCAAAATACTAAAGCAAGTTGCTAAGAAATTGTTATTGTTTGGGGCAAGTGTATGATATGGGTGCATACTTTGTTTAGGAAATCGTAGCTTGATTTGTGGGCTGACTTAAATAGAATTTCCTCTTAACAGCATGCATGTGCTAAATCAGACAGGAATTCAGCCACAAGATTTACTACTTTCCTGGCTCCTCTTTTTCTCCATCCTAGTGCTTAGTTTGATTTGACTTGTATGAACTTCAGTTATGTTGGGTATGCTATTCTGACAACATAATGTTCACATGTATGCTGTATTCTATGTGCAATGTTTGCGCGTGTTTGTTGGTGGTTTTTTCTGTTGGTGTGTTGTTTTGTTTTTTAGGAATAATATCCTGGTTGGAATGTTTTTTTGATCATACCCTGCCATTATCAGATGTTATATTGTCCTCTGTTAAATCAGTTAACAGCATAGGCTTGGAAGATACCCAAGACAGTTGGTGAAAGAGCATACGAGCGCACTGTGAATTTTGCACCAGGAGCATATTTTTATCCATCTTTTTTTTTCAACCAGGAAAAAGTATTTTTTAAAAATATCAATGCCTATGAATGCAAATAAGAATACAGCTAAACCTGTGTGTGACTAAGCTAAATATGAATATGAATGGAGTTTCAGAAGATAGAAATGCTGGAGATTTTTATGAGTGGGAAAAAAGTGAAATAGTATTGAAGAGAAAAAATGGTTAGGTTGATAGCTTTAAGAAGTATAAAAATTAGAAAATTCTAAGTTAAAAAAAAAAGTCCTTATTGCATTGTGGTGTCTTTTGCAGTGGAATGTTATGTAAAAGACTGTTTTGCGATCAGATGTTTAAGTAGTTTTTTTTTAGCACAGCACAGGACTCAGAACTGAAATGGTAATAACTTTTTAAGAATACACATTTATATATCAATTTTGTTCCACAGAATCAGAAGAAGGATGATACTGTATCTAGTAACATACTAAAGGAACTGGAGAACACCAGTAAAGATGATAATTTGAAACAGAATAATGGAAGTCGTGGAGAAGAAACAGCACAACTAAAGCATGATGGAGAACAAGAACATAATTCAGGTTTTACTAAAGAGGTACTAAACTGTCCTTAATTGAACTGTTCATCAGCCTGTCTTTCAGTAGAAAAATATTTTTAACCACAGACCTCAGAGTGTGGGAAATCAAAGAAAATTCCTTTGCTTGGAAGATTAAGTTATCTTTTGTATAAACAAATGTTCTATAGAGTAGTGCAAAACTGTTTCAGGTCTGTCTGTAGCCTAGAAATTTAATTATTTTGTATATAGTCTTCCTAAATTTCATCTTAACTTCAAATTAACTTTAATTTCAAATTAATTTTATTGAATTTTAAATTAACTTTATTTAATTTCAAATTAACTTTATCTGTTACTATCTTGATTGACTGGAAAATGACAAAATTATGGTCTTTACATCTTTGGAAACAAACCCACTACTGATACATCTTTAATAATCATTGTGTGTGTATTTTTTGATGATCATTTAATACATCTGACTTTTTTGTTTGCTTGGCTTTAGTGCACCAAATACTTTATAGGAAGAAGAATAAAGCTGACACAGCAATTTATACATGGAACTAGGCAGTAACTGTAGTTCATGCTGTTTGGTCATCAGATTGATTTCTGTCTTGAAATAGTCTCAGATTCAATTGGCAGTGAATTACCTTGGTGTTTCTGGTAGTGAAGTGCCCTGAACACTCAGCAAAAGCAAACTGACTGTGAAGAACAGATCACAGGAAGTATTTCCACATAGTTATGTCCTCCTTGCAGTGTCATGTTTTTTTAATCTCCTTGTGTATAATTTTTTCTTTTTCAATCTGTATTTATCTTCCCTTATTTTTCCTTTTGCTTTCCGATTTTATATTTAGCTATTTTTAAACATTTCTGACAGATAAAAATCAAATACGTAGTATTCGTTGCTGTTCTTTAAGAACACTTTCTTTTGAGAGTCTATTGTTCCATGTTAAGTACACAAATCCCTTAAAGGAGTATTATGTAATACACTTATACAGGTTATATCTAATCAGACCTCAGGTATCTAATTGAAGCTCATCTGCAATGTACTCCAGTTGCTGGAATCCTCTGGCATTCTGAAGAGAGGGATAGCATACAAAATCTAGGCAGGCTGCAATCTGAAGAGTTAAGATAAGTTCTGAAAGTTATTAAGGCAAGCCCTGCCTGTTGGCTCTGGTATAAGTTTCAGGATAACTCTATTAACCTGAATGGTATTGATAAAAAAAAAAAAAAATCTTAAGGTATGTAATTCTGAGTTACTAAGTATACATGATGGCAAAATTTGTCTGTTAATAAAACTGTTTCCTGATACTGTATTTCTTGTCTACGACTGTGTGTTACAGCTTTTTGTTTCATGATTTCAATTTTTTTATAGCTGACAAAAACTGGTGATATTTTATCAGATACACATGTTGTATCTGACTCAAAAGACATGAATGATGAAGAGAAAGCAGAAAAGGAAAAGAATAATAAATTGGATAAAACACAAGATGGTGATATAAGGTAAAAACAAAACAAGATGTTCAGGGGCTATTTTAAACTTAGATACTGTATTTATTAGTTGAACATACCAAGCAACTAATGAAATACTGTCATAAATACTTATAAGGTATGTTTATGTGTTTTTGAGTGGTTTACCTATAGAGAAACCTGGTGAGAAACCTAACTCCCTGCCAAGATTCAGTAAGAGGTGATGAGTTGGTGGGAGGGGAGATGCTTATTTTCAGGTATTGTCCCAGTTATAGAATACGTTCATAATCTTGCTTTACCTTACAAAATGTGTTCAGTAACATCAGTTCAAGCTTTATCAGTTTATTATGAAAGCTTCAGCCAGGGCTTCTGTAATAAGCTTTTTACTACTGACATTTAGGAAAACATCATATTTATGAACAAGTTAAACATTTTAGTTTATACCTCCTGCTTTAACCTTTACATCACGGTTTAGCAATATTGCAAAACTAGACAAATATTGAGTTTTGAATATTACTCTTTAATGATTCATAACATTATTTTAAGTCGTACAGATTCTACAGTTACACTGCAGACCCTAAGTGGGTTCTTACGTTAGATCATAACTATCTCATAGCATGCTTCATCAAAATAGGTATCACGCAGTGGGAAACAGTATGGCTATGTAAAAGAAGGGAATTCAGTTTCTGGTGTGTTTTTTTTAAGTCTAACTTTATAAGGTAGACGTGTTTGAAAATACATAATTAATTCATATTACACAAACTTGCCTACTGCAACTTTTTTCTGTTAACAGAAGAAAATTAAATTTTAACTCATCAGTGGTTAACACCTAAAATTAAGTTCAAGTGAGTTCTAAATGCTGTGCTTTTTTTCAATCAGCTTGCAGAGCGTAACCACAGTTACAAACCACAAACCCAAAACCAGTTCAGAAGAAAGTGAAGTAGTTAGTGTTCAAGAGAAAGGAGGGATTATTTCTCCATTTGAATTAGCAGCGCAGTCTTCAAAAGGAAATCAGGCAACAGCAGGTATGGAAAAGAGTTTGGCTAAAGCACAACTTACATAGTACATATCACAATGAAATCAAGTTTTACATGTCTTTTGATGCTCTGAAACCCTTGTGAATTGAAAAGTTCTGAGCTAGTCTAGGTGCCGTGCATATGTTTTTATAACACAGGGAAAAGTAGATTCCCACTAGATAACTACAGAAATTCCATTTTTCTGAGGTTTTAATGTAGATTTTGTAGTTGCATTTAATTCAGGGAATTAAGTGACTATTGCCAGAAATTGAGTAATATTATTATTGGATTTGGTTGGAGCAAATCCCTCCCTGTTCACCTTGTAGAACACCACCTCAATCTTGGATATGTGTAGACTATTTACCTTTACATCCTAGCCAGGGGTGGCCTCAGGTTTGCACAGATTGAGGAATCTTTGAAAGTTTCCAATATACTCTCTAGATTTTCAATTAGCAAGTAAAAGATGGTTTGGTCATGTTTTCAGAAGAAAGAACAGATGAAGAAACAGGAGATACTATCTGACTGGTAAAACACTTGGTGGTGTATTTTGCTAGAATGAAAAGCTGGAGTAAAGCGAAATTGTTTGCAAAGAGAAAAAGGAGTGGGGAGCAGGTAGGAGAGGAGGAAGATGATAGAATTAAAAACATTATTAAGATATTTGGTGATGGGAATGGTTAAGTAAAGCAAATGGTTCAATATATGGGTATAAAAGGTGACCTGGACCTTTGCAGTGCAGCCAGCAATCCTTTCTGTGACTTGATAATCAAAACCAGAACCATTTAACAATGCACTGTATAGTGCCAGGCAGAATAACAAATGCTTAGTTAATCTGTGCTGGGATATAAAAGTGGGTCTGGAAGTGTCCCGAGTAGTTAAATTGTACATATTTTTTCCTCTTTGTAACATAACACATCAGCATTCATGTGTCTGTTGTTTGTTCCTGCAATGTTCTTTTAGACTTGTAAAGGCCTGAGTCTTTCCTGAGATGTTTTCTTTCTTGAAAGAAATGATCTTGGTTGAGAACAGCTGTCTTCTCCCCTGAAGTTGTGCTCATTGTGCTGATCAGATCTGAAGTCTTAACTTGTGTAACTTTCATTTGGTTCTGTTTATATGTATTATGGTTTTAAATTACGATTTTCAATCTTATATTTATTATGGCTTGAAATCATGATTTCAGGCCAGCTAGCTTTTGCCTTCTGTAACTTTTCTTATTTATCTTGCTGTATGACTCGCAGTGAAAAGTTTGCCTTCTTCACCAGAATCGTCATTGTCACCAGCTCCATCTACACAACCACAGCTCACAGAAGGATCACATTTCATGTGTGTATAGTTACAGAGAAGTACGTCTTTTTTCCCCACCCCTCCTGCCATTTCTCTAATATTTGTTTTCTGAGTGTTTATATTGTCGTTATCCTTCTGAGAAACATCTGTAGACAATAAAGACGATACTTGGCAAGAGACACACAAAGGTGTCTATAATGTTGAATATAAATTTACCAGAAAACAAAAGAAATAAATGTACTGACTTGCTTGCAAGTAATGTATACTATATTCAAATACAAAAAGAAAGGACAAACTGGCTTATCAAGCACATTCTCCACAACTGGCAAATAATAGAACTTGTATTACATGAGAGACCTAGGCTATTAAAAAACAGATACTCAGTTACGCTGTGAACATCACTGCTCAGGTGCAAATGAATCTTGATGCTTCAGTCTGGGTAACGGGCAACTAGAGCTGGATCTCTTAGTGATGCATAAGAGGGAGTGGTCTAATAGTCCAATGAGTTTATGGCTTAATGCATGGATGAATGAAATATAACAAACAGGAAGGGGAAAAATTGAGGGTGGATGAAAATGTAACAATTACAAAACTGTATGGTTTTTTTTCTTTCTACAGGGATAGCTCTACACAGCTTCTCGCCCTTCATCTTAGGTGTTTTCTAGGAAGTTACAAAGCATGAGTTTGGCTAGATTTACATGTTCCTACCTATAGTGTTACCCACTCAATAAATTGAAGTGGAAATATAAGGAAGCATATTTGTTTATACGGATGTGTAAACAAACTAATATGATACCAATGTAGACACTTCAGCACTTTGCCAGCATTTAAATCAATCAACATTTTTTTGTTGTCAGGAAGTAACTGTTTAAGTAAGCTTTCTACTAAAAGAATCAGCTTTGTTTCAATGATAACGTTAAATGCCATAGCTAATGCAACTTAAGAAAACTTTAAATTTGAGACTTTTCAAGTCACTTACCATGGGGAGATCTGAAAATACATTTTCTTATTTACTGCCCCAACCTGTATTGCCAAGCTTTCATCTTAGCAAAATTAGACTTATTGATCATCATAAACACCTTATTTACATGAACTACGTGCAGGAAACTATTAATATTCTTTAAAAAAAAAAGGGGGGGGGATATTTTCATTTTTTTCTTGTTTTGCATGGAAAGACTGCATTCACCAGTGTTCCTTTCTTCCTACTGGATGCAGTCTGTCATAATTAAATTTAGTTTGGATTATTGTACTTTTATTCAAAAGCATTGTTGTGGAACTATTTAAAAAAAAAAAGAAATAAGTGGGACTGTTCAGTTTTTCTGGAAACACTGATTTGTGTTAATGCTTTTTTAATTTTACTGTATAAATGTTTATGCATTTTTATGCATATTATTTTTAACTAGGACAAATATTCCCCTGTCAACTTAGTTTCAGGTCAGCGGTGTGACTGAAATTGCACTGCTGAATTCTTTCTGTAGTTACAGCACACCTGTCCTGAACGAGGAAGCAACCTGTAACTTCACCAGAACTTTTTTTTACCAGTTGCATTAAGTTGCTTTCACCTTTTGTCATCAGCTCCAGTGATCAGATCAGCAAATTCATTTTTAAGTATTTATGCTAAATGTGAGATTAGCAAAAACGAATCGCTCATATTGTGATCTGCTTTGTAATTAAATGCCTAAGCCTTGACATCCCACAGTGTGATGTAACCTCACAGGTAGTACTGTAGCTATAACATTTCCATGTTAAGTATGATTCTACATTACTTTTTGCAACCATATAATTGTATTGTTATGCTTACGGCAAAACAGAGCATCTGGGATGGTAGTTGTAAAACTAATGCTCTGCTTATATATGCACAGCTATAATGAAGCAAGGATTTCAGAAATTAAAATATACCCCTTTTGGCTGTTTAGTGTTTGAATTGAGTTGGAAAAACTATTCAACAATGTGCATGTGCATTCCCCATTTCTTTGGTGCGCTTGATGCCTCTGTTGGTTGTTTCCTAGGAGCTCCAAAACAAATTCAAGCCACGAGCTGGGCCTAGTATACACAGAAGATGTAAGGGGCATAGTCTGCTTGCCTGCAGTATTTACTGCCCCTTGCCTTCTGTGGCTGCCATTCCAGTATTGTGCAATGCTGAAAGATAGGTCTTTTAATGTACAAGAATTTGGTGTCTCTCAAATGCAAGAAATACTATGCACTGGAGAGAAATTTAGAGCTGTGGGATCAGTCCTGTTCATACGCAGCATCTGGAAAATGTATGGTAGATTTCAGAAAATAATGAAATAATACCTATATTTAGCTTGTACGGTCAATTAGTAAAATGATACTCTTGGCACAATGCCAGGAGAATTTGGCATAGGAAATTGGTGGCATAGGATATCCTAAGACTAAGGAAAAAACCATTAATGCAAAGCTACTTTCTTCGTTACGGCTCTTGGTTTGCAGAAGAGAATCCGCGTGTGTACCACTGTTACTTTTTAAGCATTACATTTACGCTGAGTAATGGAGGGATAATGAAATTTTAAGCAGCACCTGTATCTAAAGCTCAAACACTTCTACTAACAAACTGTTAAAAGCTATTTATAGAAGTCATTTCAGCAATAACCAAAATGCAGCAATCTCTGGGTGGAGCACTTGAACTTCAGAGCACTTCACAGCTACACTGACATTACAGCTTAGCATGCAGATAAAGTTGCTTCCCTTTTCAAATAATACCTGTCATTTGTCAGAACAGTTAGGGTCGTGGTTACTATTACTGGTTTTATATGAAAAATGTTTGGAGATAGTTAAGTAAAACAAGATAAAACTCTCGGAATAGGTTTTCGTACAAAGTTGCGTAAATTTGAAAAAAAAGCTTACTTCTGCTTCTTGATGTCAGAGAATGATCAGGAAAACTGCTGTTGAAAACAACTTATACCTAAAATACTTCATGATGTTCTACATCACTGATAACTCCTGCTAGGATGAGGTCAGAAATTCCATGCTGTGTTTAATCCCAGGAGTTATTTTATACAATATTCTGTTGTTGCTGAAATAGAGTAACTTAATCTATGTCTGTCTTCCAGCACTAATGGCTTCTGTTGAAACAATTCATGCCTGAGATGTATGGACCTGACCTACGGAAATGTGAGAAGATATTGTACAGTATATTTTAAATCTATGAAATTCATAGTTCTGATGCTTTTGGCCACAGAGCATCATTTTATCACTTCCTGGAAAATGTTTATTCCAAGAGAGCTTTAAATGGCCCACATGTACACTCAACAACCTTCAGATTGTTCTCCTGATACCAGCTTGCTGCTATGATTTCTGTGCACATAAAAATAAAGGCTCTTTTCAATGTGCAGCCTACAGTCAGAACTTTGTTTTCCAGAATTAATGTTCTTTTAATTGCGGATCATATAAGTTTACTTTTTTGCTTCTTTTAGATGCATAACAGTTAATTTTACATATCACCACTAAACCCTGTTTTACACTTTTTAAACACTACAATTTATTGTTTTAATATTTTATTTGTAAAATTTTTATATATATATATGCATATAGATATATTTAAAATGTGCCATTTTTATTATTGCTTAGTAAAATATGTCCTGTTTCTGCTGTAATTACTTCTTGGTCAGGTTGCAAAGTCAGCAGTTACTGCCACACTTCTGTCAACAAATACATTAATGTTAGTGCTTACTTTTTCTTAAATAAAATGGAGTGTAGGTATTTTGAGGTACTGGGCTTTTCCTTTGGGTTAGGGTGTGTACAGCAATAAGCAGGTTTTCAATCCAGTGCTTAGTTTGTGTAAAAATGTAATTATGTTCATTGTGTATATACTATACAATGAGCACATATACAATGTAAGTATAAGAAGCCACTTACTGTTCAAATACGATTGTTCATATCTCATTTCTTTTATATCATATTAAATAAATGTTGATGTTCTTAAGGACTTCTATGGTTAGTATTTCTTCCAGCAAACAGATGTCATACAGTGTGTTCCACCTTTTGATGTGGGGAATGCAACGATTCTTATCTCATTGGCGGCATCACCTGTCAACCAGAGTAGCAGTGACAGACTCTTAAGAGATTCCAGTCTTCCTCTATGGGAAAGAAAAAGGCTGCAACACACAACAAAAAGACAACATGAGACTGAGATGCAAGAAATACAGGTTCAGCTCCTGACTCTCCCAGACGTGTATCATGATGTTGGAATAATCACTTAGTCATTCTGTGTGCCTCCATTTCCTGCCTGTTTACTTGAGACGTAATAGCCTGTCTTGCTGGGGTGTGGTGAGCAGTAATTCAATATTTGGAAATGTTGAATGCCACATTCAGTAGGGTTAAGGAGAGATGTATGATGATTCATTGAGGCTTTGACATCTGCAAAGCATCTTCCAGAAAACGAAAGAAAACCTGAAATCATTTGTCAAGTGTCATCACACTACAGATGTTGCTAGCTTCAGTTTTCCATCTTGCACAGCTGTCTGAATTTGCCTGAGACAAGAGGTTTAGAAAAGAATGATGAAAAATGCGAAGATATAAAAGGAAAGCTTTTGAGTCTAGGATGTAAAGCTAAGAAATCTTTTAAAGATTCCAGCAACTGCTGTGTGCTTCAATGCATGTGTGTGCCATAAGTGGTAAGGAAAGTTTCATAAGAATGCAACTGCCAGCTCTCGTTGTGCTTTTTTTATCATACAAATCATATCCTGTTTGAGTTAATCTTGATGTACTAGAGACTATATAATTCAGTGTTTTCCAAAGAAGAATGCCTGAGATTGACACACAGTTTGAAATTAAATCCTCATTACCACCTTAAAAAGGAGGTTGTATTCATTGTACTCTTCTGCCACTCCCTGCTCTGCTGTCAGTTCTTCCTGGGGTTCTTTGCCACAAAGGACACAGTGTGCTGTCTACCTGTCATTTTGCCTTTTTCTCTGAAAAGTGAAGAACTAGGAGGCAGAATTTAGCAGCAGAGCTTGGAGGGTCATAGTGAAAGAAGTGGCTGAAAGAAAGAAGATGAATCATGATGTAGGCAGACAGTATCTAGCTGAAAGTTTGACCAAATAGCCTTTCCTCCTTTTTTGGAACAGTAGGCCCAGATTAGTGCATCCTTCCATCCAAAATGCAGAGCAAACAAGAGGAATGTGATTTTTATAGCTCAGCCAGCTGAGGTTTAAGTTCAGTGTCATCACTGAAACACCTGGGGCAAAACAAATACTACACACCCTGTTCTCTCCTTCTTATAGAGAGAGCTGTTCAGCTGTCAAGCTTTGCAATCTCTTCCTGACTTTGCTGCCAAAAAAAAAAAAAATGCAACCAATAAAGGAAAGAATGACTAAGTGGTTTTTGGACATTTATAGATCTTGTCTATGTTTAAAGCAGTTGTCAGTTTGGAATATCTGCACAGTATGTACAGTTTATACTGAAGTTGGGGAAGGGTGGGAGAATTTGCAAGTTTTTGCTGGTACAACTGTTGGCAAAGATGGCAAACGTAAATGGTGCAGGAATGTAGTACTGCTCACAGACCATAATTTCACTTCCTGTGGGCACTTGCAGCAAAAACTTGCAGCTTCATTGGGTGCTCTATTTTTGTCTCACTGAAAAGATTAATGGCTTTGTGTTATCACAGAGCATCTAATGTCTCTTGCCTCATCAGAATAACTCATCCCAGTGATCATACTCCTTCCAGATATATAGAAATATCAGAATACTGACAATATGATATTGTCAGCTTTCAAACATTTATTTTAAGTTTGTATCTGGGATATTTTTATATTTCTGATTGCTTTATTGGCTATTGCACTGACACTTGTATATAAACAACGTGCTTTTTTTCAAAAGCAAGAGTCCTTAGGAATAATGCAGCACATTCTCTACAGATGTTCATGCTTTTCGGAACCAATTACATCTATTTTTGTCTTTTGTTCACCGTTTGCATTGTTCCAAGACTACTAGAGAATGTGATTCTTTTCAGTCCCTTAATAAAGTGACGTTACTCAAAAAGTTGTAGTTGGTGTCTTGGCAGTTTTTGTATGTTGTGGACTGTCTCACAGAGAAAGAGCTCATAAATATTATTGGGGGGGAGAGTAATTGGTTAATATTTTCTTACAAATATCTGTCATAAAATTAATACAATAATGCCCTATTTTCAGAAAATCAGGGAAATTAAAACCAGTTTGCTTTTTATCTAAGTTACTTTTCTTGGACAGTCTGAGAAGGAATTACTACCCACCCTGTTGGATCCATGAGGTGTAGTAACCAGGAGTACATACGTGAGAGATGTTAATGGATTGATTACAGTGGTAGTAACAGATGTACTAAATTCTCTAGTGTTTGGATGGATGGGTTAGGTTATATCCTGGGGGTGTAAAGCAGCAGAGTGAAAGGTCTTTAATCAGTGGTGGTGCTGGATAGCTTTTACATCAAACTTGTAACTGTATTGTAACAATAAGGTAACTTCCTTCTTTTCTAATAAAAACATAAATAGTGCTCATTCAGATCTCAGAAATGGGTCACCATGCCTTTTCTTTTGTCCCTGTGATCCTGGATTCTGCTGTATTTATTTTATGAAGTTATTGTAGGGTAGTCTCATTTTATTTCAGTTTGAATTGTAGGTTAAAATGTTATTTTCCGTCTTTTAGAAAGTTGACATTTAAATGGCCTATGAGCAAATTGCCTATACCTGGCTTTAATACTATATGTGAAACAATTTAACTTTTTTAAGGGATGTACGCACATGAAGATAAAAAAGCAACATCTGGCCTCTATTTCTTCTAAAAAGCACTATATATACTTGCAGTTATATCCTTGGAGCTGCTTAGCTTGTCCATATGGGAACACTGAAGAAGCTGCTATGAAATAAAATAGAATATACTGGTGGCTGAAAGCAAATATCTGGCCCAAAATGAAGGCTAAAAGCAGCTGCTTTCTGAAGTCGACACGCACAACTTGTTACCCAGCTGTTCCAGATGTACCAATATTCAAATTTTACTTGTGGAGTTAAGTTTTTGGTAGTTTTTGGAGATGTTTCTCCATTCTGCCCTATGCCAAAGAAAACATTTTAAAGGTCTGCCTTAGACACTAGCTGCTGTTGTGAAACTGCAACTCTTAATTGTAGCTATGGGTAGGTAACATCACAATGGTTGCTAATTGGTTCATGTGCAGTCTTGCTATGGATGTGTTTAAAAACAGTGTTTAGACTGGGTTAGTCTCTGTTCAGGATAAAAGAAAAAGCTATAGGCAAATGGTGCTGTTTCCAGTGGACTGCTATAGAGTATAACGGGACAAAAACAGATGTGATCTCATTAACTTCTTTATTGCTGAAACCGAACCTAAAATAAGGAATTAATTTTTTGTCAAATTCTATCCAGATCCCTGTTCTATGGAACAGGAATACTTCAAAGAATTTCAGACTAAAAATGGAAACACCCTCTTCCTCTTTTGAAGGTGAAATCGGTGTAGTTTAAAAAGGAAAAAAAAATACAGACCCTGCAGGTTTAACTTTTTATGTAGAAGAAGCAAAATTTATCTCTGACCTAGAGATTTGGTTGCTGAAAACTTCCAAAAAATACCTGTTCCTCATCTTTCATCTGGTGGTTTTCATGAACTGCAGGGAATTGATTGCAGAACTCTGTTCTGCAGTTTTAAATGTACTCCTTCAGCCCAGTGTGTAAAATCTGCTTTTCTTGTACAGAAAAAATGCCTTATCCATACAACAGCTGTCCCTACAGAAACATAGGGACAACTGAATCCAGCTCACCAGTTTCTTGCTTGAAATTGCTAAAAAGTTCAGGTGGTTAGTATCTTGAAGACTCAAAACATTATCATGTGAGGTATCCAGTACTTCCAAGTAACTTGCATATGAATATCCCGTTTTCAGGCAATAGATCCTGTTTAGAAAAGATTTTTTCAAAGTACTAGTACCATTGCTAGAAATCAAATAGTTAGTAGGTACAAATATATAAGAATTTACTAGAAAAAAACTGTCATTAGTTGACGGAAGTACATTTCAAAGTGATTGCAAAAAAATAAATGTAAAATTCAGCAACTCAGCTCATAAGTCACCTTGTCACGATACGAATTTCTGTTCATTCTTGACAGTTATTTCATGTGTAGTCGACTGCCCTGTGTATTGTGCAACTTCATTCTTGGTAAAATCCTAAGTCAGTAAGAAAAAGGAGGCTGTTTCAGATGTTTTAGCTTTAAAGATAAATTATTGTTTTTTAATATTTTCATGCTTATCTACCTGTTTTAGAAAGAGCCATTAGTGGCTATTGTATTTTCTCATTTTAAGTGCTGTAATGGTCATATATAGATGGGAAGGAGAAAAAAAAAAAAAATCTGAACTTTCCAATTAACTTTTTCTGGTGTTTGTGACTTTTGATATTTCATGTTTGATTTCTTGCCTGGAGGCTGTCCCAGAGACTTTACACATACAGGTACTGGTACTGCACTAAAGCAAACTTGTGTATTAGTGGGGACTAGCTAAAGTTGTCATTTCTTGAGCTAGGAAATTGCTTGGAAACCTGGAACTGTTTGATCTAAAAGCACCTTTAAAAAAATAAAAATAAAAAAAATGTCTGTTTGCTTAGCCTGTATCAACACTATTATTTTGTAACTATTGTTTCTAGCGCATTATGCTGCAAACAGTAAGTGTTGTAATAAAGACAAAATGTCTGGGTTACATATGAGATACTGATCGTTATTTACAAGATAGAAGTTAATAGAGAATCAGCCTCTCAACCATTTAGCGCACAGTGTTAGAGAAGAGGAATTGGTTAATATTCAAATTACAACATTGGGAAAATTATACTCGTATATATAATTTGGAACTTTTGGCATATCGGGGGATAACGACTTTTTTGCAGCAAACTGACTTTCTAGTCAGTTAATCAGATGGCCGCCTCCAACAAGAGTAGGGGTATATGCTGTTGGTTTTAAAGGTGCCCAGCAAGCTGGGTTTTTGCTTAGAAAAGTGTTGCTAACAATCACTATTACTACAGTAAGAGACTTTCCCTCTTTTCCCTCCCACACCGTCTTCCCTTTTTCTTGCAGTTTTCAGTAGGGACAGCATCACTGGCTTGTGCCATAAAATTGGTATGACTACCTGCTGGCTTTGACACTGAAGTGGTCACCGTGAGCTCATATCCAGTACCTGTGATGGGGAGCGAAGCTGTGCCGCCAGGGGAAGCAGGGGCAGGAGAGCAATGCCCACCGTCAGCCTGAGGTGGAGGGCACACCTGGAAGGACCCCGCAGGACAAGCTTAGCCCAGCTGCTGCTGCTGCTGCTTGCCTCTTTTCACTCTCTGCTCCAGCTTTTGTCCTCATGGCGTGGTTGCCATTGTATGGAAGTTTTAAGGGATGAAAGCAAATGATTGGTGATGGGTGACATGATAGCACTTTAAATGGGAATGCAGATTGGTTCCAATAGTAAGCAATATAGTAACCCCAACAAAGGCAGTGGAGGGTGCTCAATAGGCTTAGAAAGATTGCCACAAGCAGAAATGAGTGACAAAAGAAACTGCGACACACGAATACATGTGCTGAAAAGAGCTCTGATGCTAAAAACGTCCAGAACTGTCACGAGTCTTGTGTGCTGGGAAACTGAGTGACTTGCAAGCTGTCCAGACACAGCACAGAGAGCAGCGGACCTGCCACCCTGGTGACATTGGGTGTCCCCATCCCTTCGGGATCCTTTCTGGGAATCTGAGTGCGGAGCACGCACAGGAAATCTGGGATTACAAACTTGTCTGAACTTTTCACTGCCAGACATTAACATGCGTACACGGCAGCCCGTATGTAAATGATGTTATCTGAGCTGTTTTATGCATGTGTTTCCAGGATAAGAAAGGAGATTATTTCATTGTGTGAACTAATTACCTGTGAAGAAAAAATTAGAGCCTTTTTAATGGTAATGCCACGCTGTATTTTTATTAACCTCCATACTCAGTGATCCAGTGTTGTATGTTTATTGTGTATTTTCAAATATTAAGGGCTTGATATTTTAAACTACATGAAAGAAGTTCCCAATGTGACTCTGCATAAACAGGTTTCTCTGCAGGGCTGTAGCCACATCTCAGAGCCTTTTCTTTTGCCCTATAAAATAGGGTTGCTTTACCAACCATAAGATGAAGTGGCTTTTAAATGTTACGGTATTGCTGTTTTATCATACACAGCAACCATTAAGAAGTGGACAGTCATATTAAACTGGAACTACAGAACTACTGCAAAACAGAAAATATGTTCTCGTCTGAATCTGGAGTCTCATACAATCAAGGCAACAGAGTTCGTGTTCATACAGCAGACCTGAGCCCTAAGGGGAGCGGCCCCTTGGTTTCAGGTGGACAGCTTGTATGATTAAAAGTTAAATATACACATACTGCAGACATTATGACAGGAGATCTTTTGTGCAAGAGCCCAACCTCTTGTGGTTACTGCATCTCAGTCAAAATTCAGTGTGTTGCTCATTAATACTATAATTAGGTAAGGGAGGAGGGGAGTAACTCAAATATTTCATGTTTTAATATATGCATACCTTTTAAACCAATATTTATTTTATCATAGTTTGTTAAGCATGATATAAACTGTGTTGTTTAGATTTACATATATATTACACTACAGAGCTTAAGTTGATAATAATAAGTTGTATGTACTGGAATGTGCATGCAATATGCCAAAGCAAGTTACTGCAGTCGACTGCAGGTGATGGACTGAGATCACCCAGAGCAATAAAAGAAACTCTCCAGATCTGACTGTATTAGTATGAAAAAGATCTCCAAGATGTGCAAATATAACAAAATTGAAAGATGAGTGTTTTGTGGCTGTTGGTCTGGCACTGAATCCACATGAAACCACATGAAAATAAATTGTGTGGGGGGGTTCCTCTGTAAAGTCCCATTTTAAACTGGCTGCTTTGCTGCCTCTTTACATGCAACTTGTGGCTGTGAGAGAAATTGGAAAGTGAATATGGCTGAGGAACATTTGTGTAAGATCAGGAAGTGGGGGCTCAAAGTAGCAAGGAGCAGAGAAACCGTGACTTGAAGTGGGGACAAAAGGATTTTCCTTGGAAGAAACAAGGCAGAAGTAGGTCATGGCTCTCTACAGAGCTGATACTGTAACACCTTTCAGTGCCTGAGTTACACTTATTATAGAATATATGCCTCTTCATTGTGCCTCTCACACACTAGCACAACCTAAATCAAATAGTTTTCTCAACTTGTCATTCCCAGTTTTATGTGAAAGACATGTCTGTAGACATGAATTGTCGTAAGATGCACTACATTTAAAATTAGATCTTTTTCACCTTGCTCTGAAGTGTGTTATAGTAAAAAATGACTCCTGTGTTCTCCAGGCTTTAAATAACTGAATCTACTTTTCACCAAGCTGAAACAAGTACTTAGCATTGCCAAACCCATCTAGAAATTCAAGTCTGAAGATAATGGTTCTGATAAATTATCTAGTTAAATGTAATGTAAAGCAAAACCACTGGCATTTGTCCTGATACTCCAAGCAAGAAGCAGATTGCTAAGAATTTATAGTGCCACATTTTTGTACCTTATCTTAAGTAGTATAGTAGGTTGTTTGGAGGCACTGAACTGCCTAGGAAAAGTAGTGCTGGAGGGTATTTGCTTCTTGAATACAATTTGAATGTGTCAATAGGCAAAAATTATTAAGCACACAATGAACGTTCATCTCTGAAACAATATTTTTTTAAAGATTCAATAGCATCAAGCATTATGTGATTAAAAACTTGTAGCAGGCACTCCATGTATAAGTATACGTATCACAACAGCTTTCAGTGGAAGGCTTCAGAGACAGACTGCTAGAGCTCAGAGAAATCCTGTGAAAAAGAGTCTGTTTTGCCCATCCTAACCATGCTTAAATTGCTGCAGTACAGAATAATAAAATGGTTTGTGAAGTCCTATATAATCTACTGCTTTGGTGAGTCTGTGAGCAACTGAGCTGGGAACAGACTTCAGGAGAGGGAATCGCTGCTTTGCCTATTAGAAGACACGTAGCACATCTGCAGGGCAGGTCATTGGGGCATTAAGCTAATTTAGGCTTTAGGTCTCCTGATTCTGCAGCATGTTCCAAGCTTCCTGAGAGAGGGACCCGCTGAACTATTTAAATTCTGAATTACGGGAGGGTCACGGTACAACTTAGGGTCTCCCCTGTGATACATATTGAGTCCCCACCTGCTCGCAGCCATTCACCATAAGCCAACAATATCAGGATTTGCTATGTGTTTCTCAAAACTCCTCAGTTCCCCAGCTCTTGGGCTTTTTGACATTCTGGCCCAACTGAGGTCAATGGGAATTTTGCAATCAGTCCCAGGGAGGCCGGATTTTAGACATGGCTTGTAGGATTCATCTGAGAGCACACATTTCTGATATTTAAATTAGGGTGCTAGTTCCAAGATGGGAGGTGTCAAAGCTAAATTTCTGTTCCTTTAGTGATAATCAGCATGGGCATAATGCAAGTTTCCAAATGTTCATGATTATATTTCCTAGTGCTTCAAATAAACAGTATTGGAACTCAATCAACCTGTGCAGAGTCAAAAAAGCTTTACTTTGTCCTTTCCTGTCTACATCATGAGGACCTCAGCCATGCAGCAATCATTTTCAGTCACTGGTAAAATAAAAGGTTCACTGTGAATGGAATAGTCTCACAGGTCCCCAAAAATTGGTGCCTGTGGCAATTACCCAGCAGGGTTCCTAACAGCAGCATGAGAGACATTTCATTTACATGCAATGGAATTGCCAGAATTGACCAGATAGGATCCCACTGTTGTCAGAGTATGACCCCAAGCAGCTGACAGTGCCACAGAAATCCTCTCAGACTCTTTCCCCAAGGCTGCCATGCAAACATCACAGTGTAAGGCACACTGGCCTGTAACACCTGAGGTAACTGGCGTGACAGTTGTTACACTGACGGCCTTGGACCGCAGAATGTGCTGGTCCTTGGATAGGTTTTCTGCAGGTTACTGCTGCTGTCTCCAAGGCATTTTTGTTGCCAGGAAGGGGCAACAGGGAATACAGGAAGGCTAGGTGCTGCCCTGTTAAACAAGATAGGTTAATTCAAGAGAAGGGGCATGGGTACTGAAGGGGAAGAGGTGTGCAGGAGAATTCCAGTTTTTAATAGATTGCAAGTATTTTCCAGCTTCAAAAGGCAAGAGTGGGGAAGTTTGCAAAGTCAAACCAGGGGTATTTGACAAGCAGGCACTCCCCTGGCTCTGTTGTCAGCATTGCAGACAGGCAATGCGGTTCCTTTGGCACAGAATCGCTGTAGTGAGCTGATGAAGGTCTTTTCAATCCCTGGGCTTCCCAGTGCTGTCATGACAACAGCTACTTTCTCGGGCCTGCTGAAACCCCTTTTCACATGCAGTGAATGCCATGCACGGAAAAGTAGGTTGTTCTCATCAATCTCCCTCTCTCTCTGAGATTTGTTTGATTGAGAGTAGGGAGGGACACTGTACTTCTGTGGACTTGGCTAATTTTCCATGAACATGACAGAGAGATCATTGATCTTACAGGAGAGGTTTGAAGAGTTATGAATTGGAAGCATAACCCTGATAGCTCAGAAGAGAAATACACTAGCTATAATAAATAATTGTCCTTGGTAGCAAATAACAATAAAATTATATTGTAATTGTTACATTAGTTTCAATGACTTTGAGCATGATGTCTGCTGTTCAGTGAATACTGTAGTAATGGAAAAGCTAGTTTTTGGATGTAGATCTGAACTTTTCTGAAATTCAGGTACTCAATTGCTTATGCTCAAGCCTACCAAATAATAGCTTCTATTTATATACACTAATGTTGTCTGTCTCCAGCTGTTTGACAAACATTCCATGACTTTATTTTTTCTTGTAACATTAGCAGAGTAGGGGGGAGAGAAGAGGACTAGTCCAGCTGTTAAGGCTTTGGGAAATCTAGAGTTTGACACCCTGATCCATGGCAGCATCTTGCCTGAGGCTGACCAGCCTTTGTGATAAATGCCCCTCTTAAGGATAACTGCTCCACCTTAACTGTCTAGCATGCCAAGATCTGGCAATCATGAAACATATGTATTCTCAGTTGCTGGTTACTTTTAATCTCACAGAATTTAGCAGGACCCTAAATTTGTTATACGTGCTGTCACGGGAATTCTGAATTCACTTATTAGTCTCTCGGGCTGCATCTAACCCTACCTGCAGGGGCTCACTACTTGGTTTCTGTCATGAACTGAGGTTCAGCCTCTATAGCTGCTAACTGGGCCTCCCTTCTGCTCTTCAGAAATCCCAGTGCAAGGGATGACTGCTGTGAACATGGTTTTCAACCCCATGGGGACATGGGACAAAGCCAGGATATATGGTTATGTCTGGGAACACAGAAAAATATTTACTGGTTTTGCAGATTTGATGATGGCTGTGTCTTTGTGTAACTTTGGGATAGTATCTCACTTATAGAGAATCACAGAATAGTTGAGGCAGGAAATCACCTCTAGGGATCATCCAGTCCAAACGCCCTGCTCAAAGCAGTATCAGCTAGAACAGGTTGCCCAAGACCATGTCCAGAAGTGTTTTGGCTATCTTCAGGAAGGGAGACTCCAAAACCCCTCTGGGCAATCTCTTCTGTGCTTGACAACACTCGCAGTGAGAGAAGTTTTTTCTTATGTTTGAATACAATTTTCTGTATTTCAGTTTGTGCCATTGCCTCTTGCCCATCACCACTGAGAAGAGTCTGGCTCTGTCTTCTTTACTTTCCTCATCAGGTATTTATACATCTTGATAAGATCCCCCTCAGCCTTCACTTCTTGGGCTGAAAAGTCCCAGCTCTCTCAGCCTCTCCTCATCTGACAGATGCTCCAGTCCCTTAAGCATCTCCAGAGCCCCTCGTCTGGCCCACTGCAGTGTGTTCTGGGAAGCCCAGAACTGTGGTCGGAAGGACACGTGTTCATAAGAGTTTGGTCTTGAAGAATCATGAGATTCTTTCAAGAAAATAAAAGAAGAAAAAAAAAAAAAAAAGAGGAAAAACACTATAACTAGATTTCTGCAAGGGAATTTTCATTTAAATTTTGTAAATTATGAATGTAAAAAAAAATAAGATTGGTCTATGAAAAACATGTATTGTAGATAAGACCACAAACTGAAGAATGGTAGTTTAAAGTAATCCTAGAAGAACATGGAAAAGCTGCTGTATATTTGTAATCCTTCCAAGCTGTGATTTGTATTTAATTAGCATTCAATTCATTATTCATTTCTGTTTGGTTGTAATGGTTACACACCGGTTTTGCAATATGCAAGATCTTGATTATTTTTCTGGTTTTGAAAACAATCTCCATGTGTGCAAAGAAAGGCTCGCTCTTGACATCACATCTACATTTTTAGAAGAAAAAAAAAAATGCTGTTATTTACTGGCCAGCGTGCTTGGGCAGAATCATCCCCTCTGTTGCAACAACCTACCCCTGCTTTTGCTGTAATGATCTGTAGTAACCGACCTACAGAAAATAAATGGACATAGTGGTGGCAACCCTGTATTTGTGGTTGGGTGTACACCTTCATTTAATGCTGAAACCCAGCTCTGTTTTGCATAAGAATGTAGAAAACATGCATTCCCCAAATTAACAGCATGTAAAGACTCTTTAATCTGGAAGCAAATATGTTAATTATCTCTGGTTAAAACTAATCTACATTGCAGCCTTTAAGAATGGTGATTCTTCTGAGATGCAAGAATTTTGGCTGCCTTTTATTGAAAAAGAAAAAAACATCAAGTAAAAAATGTACACAAGGAGGTATAGGGTACTTTGGGAGGATAAAAAAATGTCTCTGATAATTTATGCAAACATTATTTGAACATAATGCAAAAATATTGACAATAGTCATGACAAAAAAAATAATCTCTATTTTCTGTTAAAGTATTGCATATATATATATTTAATCTCTTCTATGATGTATTTTATTAGCTATGTAAATTTTGCAATGTGGAAAACTTTCTGAATAGTTTCAAAGGAAAGCAAAATACATTTTTAGCAAATACTTAAGCAAGTCCCTGGAACTCACAAAAATTTAGAGACAGGGTGACAGGATTAATACTCAGTTAGGTATACCAGTATAGAAGTATTGCAAGTTACTCTTCCTTTTAAAGCAAATTCTGAGCTGGTTCTCAATTCTAACTACGAGTTTACCTTACCCAAATAGAATCTATTGAAATGCTGTGCTTATGTTTCAGTTTTTGCAACAAGCTGTAACAGACATAAATGAACCATATTATGAGGCCTTCTAATTCCTTGAACCCAAAGTTTTAAAATCTTTCAGTTATAAGAAATATTCCTGCTTTCTGGTTTTGCTTCTTGTTTTCTTTCAGTATCATGTGACAGCAAATTTAATGTCAGTTAGCATGTATTTTAAAGAAGTTTTATTAATTTGTAAAATATTTGATTCCTTTCAATTGTATCAGCATACCTATAGAACTTGGGCTTCCTCTTACAGTTTGTGCTTATACACAGCTTAACACACAGATGCTCTGATCTTGCAAGTTGTTACAATAATACAAATGCAAATATACTTAAAGTTAAAATGTGCATTTGGATACATTCCATCCCTGAACAAACTGTTGGTTCTTTGTGTAGCCTTATTTTAATGTACACAGTTTCATTCAACTGAGCTGTCTGGAGTTTTCTGAAGTTTCCTGACTCAACATCCACAGAATGACTTTTTTTTTTTTTTTTTTCCTTCTATTACCACTAAACTCAGTTCCTTGGTCTAGCTCATGGCATGAATTTCACATGCAGCTGTGCTGGCAGAACAGAAGGGGCAGTGTGTCACCACGACAGCTGCAACAAAACAGGGGCAGGGAAGAGAGGGAAGAGGGACCCTAGCAATACCTAGAATCCAAATTCTAGATATTCAGTTGCCAAAAAATGTTGTGCAACACCAGTGTACATCCCCAGAGAGGGTTCACAGCCCACTAGGAACAAAAGAGGGCCTCCGGCCCAACATGCATTTCTGGCTGCCTTCCTTAGACTGAACCAACCTAAACAGGGCTTGAATTTTCCTATGGTCATGTCCATGGTTTCAAGCAAACAATATGGGGAAAGATTAAAGGCAGCTTTAAAAAGAAAAGAGTGTGGAAGCTGAGTTTAAAGGGAGAATTAACTGGGTGCTGCAGGAGAGGGTGGGGTCAGGATTGCAGAATGAGGCAGTTTCAGCTTGGTCTGAAGGGAAGGGTGAGAAATGAGGGCTGGATGCTTATTTGAAGCAGTGGTAGGTTGCAGCCTCTTCCTCCAGACCTTGAATTTGTATGAAGCAGGGTGGGGCAGAAAGAAGGGAAGAGTGCAGTTTCCAGAAGCTGCTGAGCAGGCAGAATATTGTGAGCAAGGTGAGTCATGAGGTGCACGCAGCAGGAATTTCCTGCAGTGTTTAAGACACGCATGTAGAGGCAGGAGCAGAAGAGAGCTCAGTGACCAAATGCCGCCTTCTACAGAATTTCCCGTGGCATCTTAACAGGTGCATATAATTTTTCTTGTATCTTGGGCCTATGGTAATTTTTTTTCCCTCTCCTTGAAGACCTTTCTCACTATTTTGAAGTGGTTTGCTTTTCTTGCATCCCATATCATAGTATTATGATGCTGATCAACATTAGGAAAAAAAGCTCAAAAAACCTACACTATGTGGACCAAATCTGATGATGATCTCATCTAACTGTCCTTTAAAAAGAATGGCAGAATTGTTGTGACTCAAGAAAAGAAGAAACTACTTTGGAGTGTGCTCATTATTGATTCTGATGTCAGTGTGAATTCCCTGCACTCATGTGATCCTGAGGTAAGAGAATAAAAAGTACACTCTTCATCTGCCTGCTCTGCTGTGTCTGCAAAGCAATATGAGTCTCTTCCAGAGGTTTGTGTAGGCTGTTTTTTCTTGTACTAGTGGAGAATGATTCTACTTCAACTCTTTGACCATGAACAAAGTTTTGCTAGCCTACTGATTTTTTTTTTCTGTTGTACCTTGTTTATAGGTACTTCCAAGTACCACAGATTATTATTTCTATTATTTCTATCTCAGCTTCAAAGTACTGTCCCTGTTGTAATGATCATACCAAGTTAGACTGAGCATACCAGAAGCCCTTTGCGTGAATGACAGAATAACATTCACACTTGAAGTGTAACTGGACATATAAGTTACTTTTTCTAAAGGATTTCCTAACAGGACATCTCCTGCTTTGATCTTTTATCAGACTATTCAAACACAATTAATTTTGACACTTTTTCAAGTTCTAGACTCACCTGTTCTCAGACCAACCTCTTCTTTCAAGTCAAGCCAGTGTATGAAAAAGTCAAAAACCTTGGAGAAAAAGGAGATTTGCCTTTACTAAGCTGGATAAATTGTTACAGAGGAATCTCACTAACAAGAGACTTAAGTCATCACTCCTCCTCGTGCTTGATTAAGACTTTATTATAGTGCTCGAGGACCAAGCCTGGACACAGAATTTTGTGGTTTTGAAAAACTGAGAGCAGGGCACCAAAGATCATCAAAGAGTCTTTGATGACTGACCTTTTCAGTGCTGATCTCTTGCTTAAATGCTAAGTGATTTCCATTAGGCAGGTTCGTACCATCCTTCCTATTCATTTGTGTCCCAAGGTTTCATTCCCTGACCCTCTTTGAATACACAAATTACCTAATGAGCTGGCGTCTCTACTGCTCTACTTAGGGAAGTGGAAAGTGGGCGGTCTGAATCACCCTGTCAGCTTTTGGTACAGGAACACAAGGAGCTGTGCGTGCACACATGACCTCATAAAAAGAAGCATACGGTGACAGGCTTGTGAGCACACGGTGAGATGGAGCTGGACAATGTATCTTAAGGTACACGGAGTTCTTTGAGATACATTTTTCCTTCTTCCCTTTTTGCTCATATTCTCAAGTTGTGAAAGCTGCCTTTTACCTAGCTCCATTTTATCTTTTTGGGTTCTCATGACCTGATACCTCTCCAATTCTGTTCCTCGCTACGGCTAGCACTCAGAGAACTCCAGCAGGGGTCAATGGCATAGAAATGACTTCAGTTACTGCTATCTGCTGACTGAATCAAAGGGTTTCATTTGTTTTTTAAACCTCGCTTTTTGTTTGATGAGATTAGTGAAAGTAACACCCACAGGAGTGCCACACCTTTACAAGCAAAGAAGGAAGTATAGAGCACTTTTTTTTTTTTTTTTGGGGGGGGGGGGTACTGAGAGGCAAAGAGGATGTAGAAGCTCAGGGTTTTGTTTGGTGACTATTTTGATAGGGTTAGAACAGTGATACATATACTACACAGATGAAACAGCATTGCAGTTTGTTTTATTTTTTTAAAAACATTCTCACCAATTCCACTTTTCTAGCTGAGGCTTGTTTCTAGAAAAAATCTGGAAAGCTAGCATGACTTTTTTACTGTTGTTGGTTTCATAAATGTGCGTATGCTTTTCTGCAGGTTAAAGATGTTATTCGTTTGTTTTTGAAAGATTAATTCAATATCATGTCCCTTTGCTCCAGCGCTGTAGTCCACCACTTTCAGTTTCACCACTGTGGCATTATATTCTGGTATTGCTACACTTTGTGTTGCTGATGTTGCTACCAACTACATATGTTGATGGGCTAGGAGCCATCCCCAATTAAGCTAATGCAGGTTTTAGGAGCACCCTTTCCAGATTTTAATCCTATGTGGTTAACTCTTCCTTGAATCTAAAATCTCTGTGGATATGCCAGGTATGCCTGCTATAACTTGAATCAGTGATATTCTTCCTATTACGCAGAATGAACAATGTTTTTCTGGAATGAGTTGTGGTTCTGTTTTGTCATTTGTTTTTAAATGAAACTACAACCACTTCGTGATTTTTTTCTTAAATGTAGCAAACTCTGTAAGAATTGGTTAAAAATTGACAAATCTATATGTGATATTTTAAATCCATGCAGAATACTGTTTTCTGCTTTCAATTATTTTCGTCATCCCTCCAAAAATGTCGAATTACCTAACTTCATCTCTGTGCTCAGCTTCTACCCACCTTCCTGTTTCACTGAAAATCCCCATCCCATAAACTTTTGCTAATCGCTTCCACGTGACAATTTATCAAATCCTCTCTTGATGTCTATGCAGACAAGACACTTGGAAAGAAGCAATGCCTGGCGTGACCTACCTTTAGCGAACTTTATCTCATTTTATATTTATATTAAAATGTCTTCATTTTTCACCTTTTTTTTTTTGATAGCCCTGTATAGGATTGGCAATCATTCTGTTCATCTATCACTTCTACACGTACGTAGCTATTTTTTCCTTCAGAGGGCACAATTCCCAACTCAACCAAGTTAACAACCTCCACCTCGGGTTTATGAGACAAAACCAAGCCCCCCCCCGCCCCCAGCTTTTAGCACGTTAAACTCTTTGGGTTTACTTCCACTTAAACGAAGTAATTTACGTTCTGCATTCACCTTCGGCCATGCCGCTTTGCCCCGGAGCCAAACGCTTCCTCGAAGCAAATGGAGGCTTAAGGCGGCGCCTGGCTCACCCTCCCCGCTCTCTCCCGGCTGCGCAGCGGGACCTTCTCGCTCCTTTTTGCCAGCGCCGCTGAAAAACCCTTTTTCTGCCTCCTTTGTGTCTCGGCCGGGCTCGCCTTTTGACGATTCCCCGGGACGATGCCACGGCCCGGCAGAAAGCCCCGTCCCCCCCTGCTGTCACCCCACGTCCCGTCAGCGCGGCGCCTCGCTCCTTCCCTCCCTCCCGCCGCCTCCCGCCGCCGCCCGCCGCCGCCCGCTCTCCTCAGCCTCCCCTCAGCCCAGAGCTCCCCGGCTCGAGACCCCAGCAGCCGGCCCGGGCACGCCCCATCCCACACGGGAGCCATTGGGACCGGCCGTTGGGACCGTTGGCTCGCCCCGCCCCGCCCGTTACCGCCCCCTTCCCCGCAGCCCCGCCCCGCGCGGCGCCGCCACCCCGCCCTGCGCCCGTTGTTTGTCCCCGGGCGCCTCCCGTAGCGCGTGCGGCGGTGGCGGCGCTGCGAGCCCTCCTCTTTGCAGCTTACGCCGCCGCCGCGCGATTGTGCGGGTGAGGAGGGCGCGGGGCGGGAGTTGGGGGGGGGGGAGAGAGAGAGAGAGGGAGAGGGAGTGGGAGTGAGGGAGCGAGAGCGCGCGGCCGCGCGCACGCCGGGCACGCGCGCCCGGGCCGCGCGCCCGGCCCCGCTCGGCTCTTAGCGACTGGCAGGCGCCATGGCGGCCGCTCGCAGCGACATGGCGGAGCCGGAGGGGCTGCTTCCCGGCCAGGCGGCGGCCGCCGAGGAGGAGGACGCGGCTGCCGCTGTCGCTGCGGCTGCCGCTGTCGCTGCTGCTGCCGCCGCCGCCGGCAGCTCCTCGTCGTCGCCTTCGTCCTTGTTGTCGTCGGTGGCGGCCGCCGCGGAGCCGGAGCCGCTGCTGGTGCTGAACGGCGAGGCGGAGAGCATGTCGGAGCCCAGCCCGGAGAGCGCCAGCCAGGCCGGGGACGGGGAGGACGAGGACGACGAGGAAGAGGAGGAGGAGGAGGAGGAAGAAGACGAGGAGGAGGAAGAGGAGGAGGAGGAAGGCGGCGAGGAGGAGGCGAGCAGCCTGGTGGGGAGCAGCAGCGGCAGCACGAGCAGCGGCTGCTGCAGCGACGAGACCCGCTCGCTCAGCCCCGGCGGCAGCAGCGAGGCCGACGCCAAGGAGGAGCCCAAGGGCCCCCGGGGCAGCCAGGAGTCCGGGCTGGGCCGCGGCGGCGGAGGCGGCGGCGGCGGCGGAGGCGGCGGGGGGAGCAGCTCCAGCTCCTCCAGCAGCAGCAGCAGCGTGTCCAGCGGCGGCGACGAGGGCTACGGCACCGGCACCGGCGGCGGCAGCAGCAGCTGCAGCGCCACGTCGGGCGGCCGGCGGGGCAGCCTGGAGATGTCGTCGGACGGCGAGCCCCTGAGCCGCATGGACTCGGAGGACAGGTCAGTGCGGGGCCCGCCCGCGCCGGGCCGGGCCGGGAGGCTGCCGGGCGCCATGTCCTGCGGGGCCTCCCCGCCTCGCAGCGCCGGCTGTGGGGGGGCCCTCTGCCCCGGGAGCGCCCGCCCGCAGCCCCGAGGGGTCCCCGGGGCGATGCTCCCCCCCTCCCCGAGCAGCCTCGGTGTTGTTTTTGGGAGCTGCTGTCGGGAGCCCCGCGGGTCGTGCCATGCGCCCGGACAGGCTGCCCTGGCACGGGGAGGGGGGAGATGTGCTGGGCACGAGTCCTGCCTCCTCTGGGCTCAAATGGGAGTGGGGATCCCTCCCGCCTAGGGCAAAATCCCGCTGCACCCAAAGGGAAAGGGACCGGCCTTTCAGCAGTAAGCACGCGTGGGTGATTAGCATGTGCTGGATTAAGCAGGGCTCAGTAATTTGAGGCTCAGATTCCTTTTTGGATGAATTCTGAATTCAGCAAATTTTAAAGGTTATTCCTTTACTTTTCACATGCTGAAGGTATGTGTCTTGTTCTGCCATGACTTCGGCTTGATTCTCATGGAAAGGCACAAGCAAATTCTCACACATGGCTGAGTTCTGCATTTCAGGGCTCGTTTAGCCCATGAAGTCGAGCATTTCAAGGAACACGACTTAGCTAGTGGCTTTCTTGGGTGCGTGTGATACGATTTATTTGGTAAACGGGAAACAGAGTGAAAAATGGGCGTGGGAGTAGAATTTTGTCGCTCCCTTCGCTAGTAAGTCCTTTCAAATACTTTAAGAAACTTCTATTTTTTTTTTCAGTTTAGCATTAAGAAAGTATCAGGTTTCATTGTAGAATGAGTGAGTTAGTACAAACAATTCTGTTACTTTTCTTGAGAAAGTTTCATTATTAATTGTGAAGAATTACATATTTTGGCCCAGACACGTACTTTAAATATGTTAGGTCAAATTCTGTGTGGCTATAGAAATACCCATGGTGCAGAAGTGTGACATCACTAGATCTAACCTCAAGGGATAAAAACAAACAAACAAAACCCGCATGAGTCAGTTCCCCAAAACTGTATAATTGCCTGAAAGCCATAAGAGAGGGAAAAAAAATGGTTCTTCTGGTTTCCACCTGACTTCTGAGGCTTCAGGGCTCACAGGCGTTACGTTTTCTTTCCTTCAAACTTGTGCAAGATAGGAAGGTGGTATTTTTTTTTTTTGAAAGCTGAGTTTTTTACTTGAAATCCCATAAGTATGGGAGTAGATTTCTGGAGAAACAAAAAGTATATAGTTGAATTTTAAGTTTTTTTTTTTTTTTTTTTTGATTTTCATCAAATTCAATGCTAATTTTGACCTTTTTTGAGTCTTGTCAATTTATAGGTTAAGGAAATAACAGAAATTAGTTGCGTGGATTTTCTGGCAGAACAACTGCATTACATTTTACTTGTACGCTCCAGACCTAGTATACATTTCTTTCTCTGTCATTGTTTTCATGCTTCTCTTGTTATAGTGGCACAATTAAATCTGTGTGCACTCCTTTCCAGTAGCATTGGTGCAAACTGAGCTGCCGAGTGAGACCCTTTGTGTTTAGTGGTTTAAGCAAGGGCTGCATTTTTGGTTTTAATCTTTGCGAAGTTTCATCTTGGAACTTCCACGCTGAAAACAGAGATGCTGAGAGGGAGTTTTGTAGTGTAGTTTCACAGCCTGCTTGTTGAGTTGGGTAGGAAAAGAGTGATGCTACCAAGAGTGCCATTTATTTCTGATGATTTAAAAAAAAAAAAAAAGAGAAAAATTGTTTTGAGTACACTCCTTGCTGCAGTGTGGGGTAGACTGCATTATTATTTTTGCTATGCATAGTCCAAGTCACTTGGCCTACTGATACAAATGATAGCTGCCCCTTAGCAGCTGCTGAGAGCATAATGCGCGTCTTTAAGATGGTCAGACAAGCAAAGTGTTGCAAAAGGTAGGAAATGCCCAGAAAACTGGGAACAGTTTGGATGTAGAGGTGGAGATGCAGGTTTATGATAACGTATTAAATTCCTTAAAGGCTTGACCGTTCATTGGTTTGGTCACCGCTAAATTAAAGTATAAATTCTGTAAGTACTGGAGGAGGATATTTTATCTGTGCAGTGATGTTTTATATGAATAATATATTGTACAGCAGTCTGTGATCTCTGCTGTCTACCTGTGTCCTGAATGAAGAATCTAACTTTTTGTCTCTGAAGTCCTAAGAAACTCGGTGCCATGTTGTCTCACAGACTGTGGTATAGCAAGATTACCCGAGGGAGGGAGGAGAGAGGGAGGTTGCACTAACACGCTTGAATTCACAGTCCCTAGGTTAAGCAAGAGGAAGGTGGCAGAAGAGTGTACTTGGTAAAGATTTGCCTGGTGTAGGCAGGTTTGCGAGCATTCAGATCATGCCCCTAGGCTTAGGATTTTTTTTCTTGTTTCCTCTTTAGAAAATTTGAATAAATAAGAGGGTGTGGTGAGAGCGCCTGAATTCCTTAAGTGATCAAATTCCCCTCTCTCTGTGTACAGCCTTTATCATTCTCTTTAATTATCAATGGATTGTCTGTTTAAATTTGTTTTAGTGGTATGAACTACAAAACAAACTACATCTAAAACTGAACAGGAAAGCTTGCATGTAATCAAGACGTAGCTACTGTTCAGCTACTTCTGATACTAATGTTTTTAGAGTATGTTGAGAGTCATTCTGCTAATAGAGAATAAATAATTTGGTGTGTTACTCTAGGAAATCTGTAAGCATTTGAAAAAAAAAGTACAAGAAACAAATGTGTTAAACATTGATGCCCTAAAACTTGGGGTGAATTTTAACTAGCTTTTCCCATATACATAGATGGACTTCATGTTGTGTTAAAGCAGATTTAACCCCCCCCCCCCCACACACACACACTCACACACTCCCCCTAAAAAAGCAAAACCCAAACTGATATCTAGGATAACCAGGTGGCATTTTCAGCTCAGTGGTATCAGTAGAGAGAGTTCAGTGCAATAATTCTGGAACGATTACAGATCAATGAGATACCAGGCCCAGGTTTTTCCTGGGAACCATGCCGTGTTCCCATTACTGTGCTAAAGTTTGCCTACTACTTTTGAGTGAGATCAGATCAGCCGTCTCACTAATAATGGGCTGCATTCAGGTCTAGTTATCCTCCAGATTTACAGTTAGGACTAAGGCTATTATTAGCATGTGAATGCTGGTAATTTTCTTTTGACTTTCTCCAACTTCAGACAAGTGCTGAAAGGATGGATATGTTTCTACACCGTCCTTTGGAGCAAGTAATCTTTCTACAGTGCTGAGAAACTTTTGCTATGTCTTTAAAAGCAAAAAATAATGATTCAGTTGATTATAAAAAAAAAAAAAAAAAGTAGCTGAGTTCATCACTGGGCTTCAAAGCTAGACCTAAGTGTATGCAGGGATTTGGGTTTAAATAGCTGATATGAATGCAGTGAAGGTGTGTCTGCAGCTCAGTTACTGCTGAACTACAATATTTACTTACAAACACTTAGGTTGCTGAAATTGTTTAAATGTTAATAGGTTGAAAGCTTATTACAGAAGTGTATTTAAATCTGAAGTAATTTTGTTACCAGGTTGTTTGATTTAGAGAGCAGTGGTAGACTTTGCAATTGTAGTAAAATGTTTAGCAGAAGTTAAAATATCATATGGCTTTACTTACTTTGTTGTGTTTGTGTTTTTTTTTTTTTTACCCTTGTGAATTTGCCTTGTAGTTTGCTTAGAAGTTACCACTGGTCTTTTGTGCTTACATCATCTTTAGCCTTCTTTAGAAGTTTATCCTTTGCTCCCTCCTCTTACTGACCAGGTAAGAGGCACTGAAATTATGTTTCAGCCAGAGGTGTGCACCTGCTGTTCTCCTGACCAAGTACCAGTGCTCACTGAGTAGCTGGTAGGCCAAACCTAACATGTGGCTGCTGGACCCATGCAGCAATCTCTTCCTCAGACGCAGTCTTTTTCACAGAACAGCCTTTTCACCTCTATCGGTATTCGCCCCTGAAATCAGTTATTGGGAGGGACTGACGATGTGACAACGTAAGCTTCAGCTTTCTAAGAGAACCCGCCTAAAAATAATATTCAAGGAAACTTAACTATCTTAATCACATTAGACCTGTAGAATGCTTCTAGAAATATTCTGTCCCAGTGTAATAGGTGAGCAGCTCTTCACTCAGCCTTGAAAATGCCCATTTCAAGGAAGGTTTTCTTTAATAATAAACATTTTTATGCTTAAGATTTTTATGTTCTTCATTTTATAGCTTAAGATTTTTATTTTCTTCTTTTTATAGAATGAAGTAAGGCAGAATGAAACTAACAGATTGAACAATAAGAGATTTAGATGAAAAGATGAAGAATCCAGAATCTAGCCTTAGTTTTTTAACCTTGTTTAAAATGAAGGCATAGTCAACATTCTAATATGCACGCTGATTTAAAAATATTAGTTCTTTAGAGTTCTTATTGCAGTTCTTATTTGATCTAGTTCTTAAACCTTCAAAAGTGAGTAATTTTCAAGGCAGGCTAGGCAGTGACACATGAATTGTAAGAGTGATGTTTATGAAGGCAGAATAGTAAAACTGAAATATAATCAGGAAGGCATGTAGTACTAATAGGTATGCTTCATGTATCCATGTGACCAGATTAAAAAGTGCTTCAGGCCTCTGCTGCATAGTCTCACTTGTTCCTATCCAGGAAGTGAAGAATCATTCATTAACACTTATGGCAAGGTGGTTAAGTCATTCCATTTTTGTAGTGTGTGTGTCATACTGATGCGTCATAGTGGGCCGCATAGGAGATTACATGAGATTTCAAAATTCTGCTGAAAATTATATTTGTATTGTCTGCATTTGTTGTTATTTGCTTTCAAATTGCAGAATAAAACTGCTGCTTCTGTAATTGTTATGCTCAGTTCTTTCTGGCACTGAAGAAAATAGCTTTTGATGGGAAGACAAAACAGCACAGAAACTTTAAACAGCTAGTATCTTTATTACTGGAGTTGTTGCTTGGTATAATTGAGTGGTTAACATGAGGTCTTTTTGTGGACCAGATGAAAGAGCTTGCTGTAATGAACTGTGTTTGTAGTAATATTTAAATACACTTCATAGAATTTGAGAAATAATTTCCTATTCAGTGTAAGAGATAATTGGTATGACTCTTATGTTGGGTTTGTACTTCACACAGGCCTACGTGCGTTTTGCTTAACTTTGTGACACCATTAAGTCTGGCAACTTTTGAATGTGAGATTTGTATTGGTGAGCAACTTTAGGGGATTTCCTAGGCAGTAGTGGAAGGAGCAGCATTGATTTCCAACGCCCTCCCCACCCAACACACACTTTCCAGTTAAGCTGCGTATTGCGTGTAGCCTGAACATCTCTTCGGGAAAAGTGTGAGGTGCATTTCTGAAGTTGCTCGCAGATCAAACTTCTTGGGTAATGCAGTAAAAATATTCTATTATTGCTGCTGTTAGTGCAGCTCAGATCTGCACATCTTTCCAATAGCTTTATATATTTTTTTAATTAAAACAGAAATAAAACAGTATCCAATTAACTATCCAATTAGAGAATAATGGTGGGGTAATAAGCAGTATGCAGATATGACGTGGAATGTGGCAGTAGCAGTATGGGAGTAAATGTAGACCCCAGTGCGTTGTGCTTGTTGTAGTGCAGGCTGTTACTGGGTGAAAAGTGGGGACATAGCTTAGAAGGGAGCAGATAGAGCATTTGAGGTTGGAATAGGTGTTTCCAGCAAGGGGAAAAAGTGAGATGCATGCAGAAAACTTTCTTGTATGATAGGGAGTGAATTATACCTAATAGCCTGAGGAAAAAGTGAGAGCTTAACCTGAAAGAAGTGAAAAATCAGTGCCTGCCATAGAGGAGCCAAGTAATTTCAGGGAAATAGGTGGGAATGTAAATCTATCTACCTTAAGCAGCAGATTTTTTTTGTCCACCATTACCCCTGTTGCTTTAAAAAAAAAAAAAAAAGCTTGCTAAAAAAAACAAAAGTGGTAGTTTTAGAAGCTTTTTCAAGTCAGAGACTTTTTGTTTTGTAATCCAGCTATGTAACTGGTTCCTTTTTATCATTTTATATGCTTAATGTCTAGAGTTGTTGGTATTTAGAAAATGAACACATTCAGATAAATGTTCCTTATGGAATGTTTATATTTCATTTTCTGTTATGCCTGCTATTTATCATTGGTTTTGTGATGCATTAAGATGTTTACAATTGTCAGGTTGTGATTCTGCAGAACTAAAAAATAAATAATTGGTGAAAGAAATCTTCAGCCTCTCACTCAAGATGCGGTATGCTTTTTTCCCTTCATGGTGGTAAAATGCCAAAAAAAAAGGCAACCTGGGATTTCGTTTTTCCATGTCTGATTTGCTTCTCTATGGTTCTCTTTACACTAAAATTTAATTTTTTAACTATCGTTTGCTAAACTTCACTTGATTAGTTGTATAGTTGTACTGGATACTTTCTTTAATAGAGTATGCATATATATATATATATATATATATATATATCATATGCTAAGATATTCGTTAGCTATATAAAAGCAAAAGATTTAATTTGATACCATCTTGAAAGTCATGTAGTCGTCATGATGCACTTTATAAGGCTGCTGCAATCCAAACAAGCTTGTGAAGTATCAGTAAAGTAAACCTAAGTGATCTGAGTTTAGAGGCTTGTAAAAGACAAGATTATTGTCACATATTAGGGGTAGTATCATTTATTAAGTATACTTCAATAAGAATGCAATCTAAAGATTCTCCACTTACTGTTAAGATTAATGTTGTTCCATGCAGCATTTTGTACAAATTACCAGTTCCCCTGCAAAATTGCAGTGAGGTCCTTACTTTGATCATTATAGTTCATGTTGTAAGTAAGGCTTCAAATATAAAAGTTCTTAAGGAAATACAATTCTCTGTTTACTATGTAATGAAAGTAAACTTTTTTTTTTTTTGAAATAAAAATACTTCTGGCATTTCTTTGGTAGATTTCCTGGGGCTGATTTGCATGTCAAACTGTAGATTAGACAAATTATACAAGTTGTTAATTTAGCGTCGAGTGGAACAGAATCAGACCATAATTATGACCTTTCTGTTATGAACTGAATGAGTTAGAGAAGTAAAACTCCACCGGTTTCTCTGCTTTTTATGCCTGATTAATACTTGAGAAGTAGCGACTCTTCACTGAAGTATGAAGTTGCTATTTCATAGAAGGCTGTCCTGTCTGTCTATTTTTCTTAAGTCAAACAACAGTAACTGAAATTGGAGGGGGAGGTGCGTCTCCTCTGGGACTCTTTCATCTTTTTCTGGTTGTCTTCTGCTTATTTTTTGAGTTAGATGTTCAGGAGTGGGGATAGGTATCCTGTGAATGGGAAAGTAATCGTGACACATGGTGGGATTTCCTTAGCACTATACCTGAAGGTTTTTATTTCCAATGCTTTTATTTCCACTTTGTATTAATCATGGTTCTTAGAATGGAAAGCATGCTAAAAGAAGTGACAGTTTTTTTTTTAAACTACTGATTGTGTTTCAGTGAAGATTTAAAATGATGAAGCACTTGTTGCCGTTCCCTAAGTTTCGAAGGTGATAATCAGGTTGAAGATGAATTGTTTCCCAGAAATGAAAGTCAGTGTTATTTGTATCTTTAAGGCAGAACCACTTACAGTTTCTTGATTCGTGTAATGCTTTTGCATATGTAGTATGTTTGCTGTTGTATCACAAGGCATGCACATTTAACCTGCTGTAGTTTCTCAGTGCTCTTCTGACACTTTGTATTCCAAGTTTCCTTATAATATTATCTGTTCCTCTGTATGCTACAGCTCAGGTGATAAACTGGTTTTGTTAAATTAATACATAACCCAAATATTCTGGGGCTGACAATCTAAATAATCAAAGTAGGTGATTCAAGAGAGTGGAAACAGCTCTAGAGGGCTGGTGATTCATAACATGCTTTCTCAGTCATGTTTTGTTTCCTGTACATGTTTGTTATTTTAAGTTTCTTTGATTTCTCTATCTTGAGCTTTTCTATCTTCTCCCAGTTTTATACCATCAAACTGAAATGTTTGCAGTGTTGTTCCCTTTTCTAGGTATTTACACCTAATCTAGAAATAGCTTTACTCTAAAATCAGCTGTTCCTTCAAAAAACTTCAAAACAAATTTTAATATTACCAGTAGTCACACTAAATAGAACTATCTCCCTGACTTCTTGTTTTCCACTATGTAGATTTCTTAGTAATCTACAGATACTCAAGTTTTCTAGACTTGTTTTTAAGATTGATTTATAGCATTATAGAATCATGGAATATCCTGAGTTGGAAGAGACCCACAAGGATCGTGGAGTCTGAGTTCTGGCTCCACACAGGACCGCCCAAAAACCAGACTTTGTCTGACAGCGTTGTTCAAATGCTTCTTGAATTCTGGCAGGCTCAGTGCCATGACCACTGCCCTGGACAGCCTGTCCCAGTGTCTGACCACCCTCTGGGTGCAGAACCTTTCCCTAACACCCAGCCTGACCCTCCCCTGTCCCAGATCCATGCCATTCCCTCCGGTCCTGTCGCTGTCCCCAGAGAGCAGAGCTCAGCGCCTGCCCCTCCACTCTCCTCCTGAGGGAGCTGCAGGCCGCCATGAGGCCTCCCCTCAGCCTGTTCTGCTCGGGGCTGAACAAACCAAGGGACTGCAGCCGCTCCTCATGTGTCTTCCCCTGCAGACCCTTCACCATATTTGTAGCCCTCTTTTGGACACTTACAGTTTTAGATCTTTCTTATACTGTGGCACCCGAAACTGCACACAGGACTCAAGGCTGTAGAACACTTAAGCCTTGTTCATTTTGAAAAACTTGTGTTAGAATAACTTCATCTGTGTGAACATAAGTTTGAGTTAAAAACAAACAAACAAAGAGCCTAAATGACTCAGAAGCACAAGTTCTTAAGTGCTTAAAACACGGTAGTGGACTTTTACTTCATGTAATTCTGTCTTGTTTTCAGCCAGATACTTTCATTTCTTATTGCCATATGAATGATCTTATTCTTTTGCAGCCATTTAGTATTCTGCAATCCATTTTTGTTTTGATGATGATTTATCTCCATATGCTATTTTTTTCTTCTGGTAGCTTTTTTTTTTGAATTCAGAAACTGATTATTATCAGTGATGAAATGGTTTTGGATGTGTTCTAAGGAAAATCAATAGGAAAGCTCAGAAATGTAGGTAGATTAAGCTATTTCAACTTTGAAGATTCTCTTTGGATTACTTGCTGAATAAATGGAGAAAAAACAACAACAACAAAAAAACAGCCTCCAGGAGCTCCAAACCATCATGACATTTTAATGCTGCAGTCAAACTACATCCATTAAAATAAGGGGAGCTGTTTTGCTTGTGGAACACAAACATTTGATTTGGGGAGTTAAATCGATAATCCTGCAAATTTAGTAGTAGAAATGTGTGTTACTAATGTAGATATATCATAAATTACTGAACTTGCTGAGGGTGGAAAAAGGAACAAAAAAAGCTCAGGCAAGTGTTAAAGTTCTTCACTCTGTTGCTGGCTCATAGTGGTTGCTCATGTTTTGTGAGCTCTCCTTTTTTCTTTGGATCTGCTTTAATCTCACTTTTAAATTGACATGTTCATTTGGAGATCATAAAGCAAAGTGAACTGCATTTTATTAAATACTGGTAATCATGATGTTGATGTTCTGATAGTAACAGTGTGAAGAGGTTGGTAGTAAAGTTTACTTGATATTCATTCAAAGTCAGCAAAAGTTAAATGTTAATGCAAAGCCATATTTATTCTTTCTCTGCTTTCATGTCAGAGCTAATTTAGCCATTTCTGGTATTTACAGCTGAAATTGTTAGCTCTTGAACAATGTTTGTCCTACTTCAGTTTTTAACAGCTTTGCTCTGCAGTTCCTGTTGTTGAGCAGAGCATGAAGAGGCAAAAGTTAATCATGTGGCGATGCTTGGAGAATATATAGCTGCTCCTATGTTTGGAAGTGACAGAGATTTATATAAAAAAATAAAATCTTATGGCAGATGCAGGACAGATGTATCCTATCAAGGATGGGAGCTCAGGGTTCATCATGTAATCACTTTCATACTTTCAGGATTTATCTTCACCTGTCCATTGATTACATCGGAATTCTATTGGAAATAATAAGTGTAAATCACTTTGAGCTTGGTGGCTTCAAAAAGCTGAAAAACTGCTAGGTGGCCTGCAGTTTTTGTGGAACTGTTGGTCTGAGCTGTGCCCCAGACTTCTACACCCTGCCTTGAAAAGGGATAGAGAAATGAGGTAAATTGTGACGTGTTTCTTTTCGCTCTTGACTTGTCCTGGTGAAATGAAGATTATGTAGTAGTCAGGTGTGTCACTAGGCAAGTCATTTTTCTTTCCTTTAAATTTTTGTTCTGTTTTGAA
Organism: Cygnus olor; assembly: GCF_009769625.2. NCBI lineage: Eukaryota > Metazoa > Chordata > Aves > Anseriformes > Anatidae > Cygnus > Cygnus olor. The sequence goes on from NC_049169.1 coordinate 69,155,509, forward strand.
TTGGCATTTGTAATTGAATGATTGGGATTGGTGCTGTTTGTTTTGTGTGGGGATTAGTACCTAATTGTGATTTGGTCTTCCATGTTGTAAAAGCTTTTCTGTAGGAGTTCTGGGTTTTAACCCTTGAAGTTGTTGTAAGAAATGCCTGTCATTCACGAGTTTTCCATTATTCTAAGTTTGAGTGTTCAGTTCAGTCTTCTTAAGTTTACCTCATATGAATTGGAACAAAACAGCTGAAGCTTCGTGCAAATAACAAGATATTTCACAAGCTAGGGAAAGCTAAAGAAACTAGCACGGTATTTTTTACCTTTAAAATAGCCACCTACTTCCAGTGAGGTTGATAGTATTTGGATTCTTGAATGTTAATTATGCTTCTATCTAGTCAGAGGCAGTCTTCTGTGGATTTGATGCTTTATGACTTCATCACTGTGTAGTTTAGAAGAAAGTGTTTTAAAAGATTCATCAGTCACATTTAGTGCATCTTGATGGCTATTCTGCTGTGTTCTTAGCAATGCTGCAGTGTATGTTCCCTGAAGTCTATGTTGGTTTTAAATTTGTTCCATTACAAGATGAGTTTGTTTATTATAGGATCTGTCAAGTCATTTCCCTTGGTGTTAGCTGAAATTATCTGGGTCCTGTGCTGACGTACGAAACATCTGGGGACTGGAAGCTGAGCATTCTCAGTGGAGGTACTGTAGCTCTGCAATGAGCTCCTGTTGATCAGGCTGAACTACTGCTTGTTGACCCTCAAGGGCATGGTATAAGGCCCATCTGTTAGGTCTGAATTTTGCCTGAGGGAAGGTTACTTCAGTTAAGCTCTAGAGGGAGTATGTCTAGCAAACATTAAAAATATAATAGTAAATTGGTTGGGATTTTGTGCATGTGGTTGGTGCCTGGCTCTACTATTTCTTGACGTTCCCAGTGTGTAATGGGGGTTCATGGAAAGTAAAAATGCAATCATGCTGTTCTTGCTTCTTTTTTTTATCGACACTCTTTCTAGACTCCTACTGTCTGTTGTTCTGACAGATTAAAAAAACAGGGAAAGAAAAAATTTGGGACATTTCATTCATTAAATTCAATGGAAGGGATTACTTGCAGTAGTGAGGAAATCAATCTCCTCGGGGAGCTGTGTGTGTGTCAGGAATGATGTGCAATACGCCATTTTCTTGAATGCATTAGATCACAGGCTTGTTATATTTTCATTCACATTTAACTGTACACAGCAGTTAGTACCCAAATGTGAATGTGGTAAGCTAAGTGGTTGGAAACTTGTGTGTCTTAAGTCGGGAAGAATTTGGAGTTTTTTTTTTTTCTTTCCTCAAAGGGAATACTTGTACTTACACGACTCCAACAATGGCTTAATTTCACTCAAATCCTTAAAGGAGAATAACAAGCCAGGACTGAAAATGCTTAAAGAACTTTTTGTGTGTGTTCTCTCTCTATAAGGTAGAAATGGCTGCTAACTTCTAGCAAGTTTTTAAGCTACTATTGCTAAGGCTTTAGTTTCAGGATTGTTTCTAAATACAGTTTGGACTGGATTTAAGCAGCAAGATGCATTTGGTTCACATACGCCATAGGCTATGCAGGTACTAATGTTTTAACATGAAAGGGATGGTTAAGAAAAAATCTTAATACATCCTCATTATCAAGGTGATTATTTTTAGCTAGAGGTAAAATGTAAAAATAAGACCTCAAACTGCCTTTGAGGTAATGATTCCTCTACTTAAGCTTACATTAATTGTGTTGCTTAATGAATGTACTTTAAATAAGTTTCGTTTCAAAGCTGTTGATCGGAAAAGAGGAAAAGGTCCAGCTCTTCTGAGAAGACTGTATTTTCAGTTCTACCTTGCTGTACCTGGAAGGAAGGCATTGTTTGCCAGTGTTTACAGGCTTGGTAAAAATTAGGTAGTGGTTTAGTAGGCGTTTTGGAATGGCATTCAGTCCTAAAAATCTCACTTTTTTTTTTTTACTTCAGGTTGATTCTGATGCTTGGATTAGGATGAAAGTGGGGAGTAACAAACTGGAAGACTATGTTGTGCTTGCTGTAACAGTTTTAAATTTTAGTAATTAGTCAGTCGTTTGAATGGTGCTTCTTAAAAACAGCTATTGTGTATGCAGGCTCTCTCCAGCAGTGACTGTTTTTGATGCTCTATTGTTTGGGATGACCTCTGAGTTGAACTCTCTGAAACTCAAATGTCTAATGTTCTTCATCAGGCTATGGTCTATAGATCCATTACAATAGAGCTGGAGCCTGCTTACAGCTTGGGAGCAAACCCAGACCTGTCTGTCACTAGCAATAGGGGAATGCCACAAGCGCTTAAGTTCGACTAGTGTCATTCTGCTTTGATAGTGGCAGTCCAGATTTAAACAGATCTCCTGGCTGGGGAAAAAGGACTGGGGGGGTGGGGGTGGCAAGGGAAAGCTTGCTTTAAATTATTTAGCTAAAATATGTTTCGATATATATATATATATATAGTTTTTTAATCTGTAGTTTTCCAGAATGTCTCTGCTTTCCTTACTTTTTTTATGTTCTCTTTTTGATGCATATTATTAGTTCCTCATTTGGAGGTGCAGATTTCAAATGGGAAAGCAAAAAGAAAGCAGAGCAGGAGATGTACTTTCCATTATTACCTTCCCTTTTGTTACAGGACTTTTCCTTTCCTTGGATCATACTAAGCAGGTAGTGTCAGATTAGACTGGAAATCCCTATTCAGAGATTGAAAGATACACGGACACTGCCATAGTAGTCCAGCCCTGTTTGGGCTGGGTTGCCATGCTTCAGGCTGGGAAAAGACTCAAGTGGGCTAGATAAAATGTTGGAATGTGTGCATACATCTTACCCACTTGAGCGTCCTGCTCTCGTGTCCTTTCTGAAATCCAGAGGAATGACACAGTGGGTAGGTAAATCAGCAGATCTAGCAAAAAGCATTGCAGCGAGTTCTTGACAGACTTCAGCAGCAGCCACTGTTCCGATTATGAAACCTACCATCATTTTTCTCCTTCATCTTGAAATGGCAATTGAAGAGCAAGTGACCTTCCAAGTCAAGTGTCTTCTCTGATGCCATATAGGCTGTGAACTTTTCTGTGAAAAGCTTCCTGATACTTTCTCAGCATATGGCCTACTATAGAAAATGTACGCATGCTTGAGCTGTACACAACATGTCAGATGTTGCTGGTCTTTAGGTCTTTCATGGACTGTGTTCATGGGCTTTACCTCTTTCCCAGGTGTCCCAGAACTCACTGAGAAAGAACCCCCCCCCCCAAAAAAAAAAAAAAAAAAAAATCTAGGCTCTTAGAGTACAGCAGTACTAGATGGCTGATGACCTGCAATAGGTTGCTTCTGGAGGAAAAAAAAACATACTTTTTAAAATTTGGTTATTTCTTGAAAAGGAATATATTAGAGTAGCAAGTTTCTTGCATTTTACGGGAATGTGTCGGAAGAACAGTCAGAGAATGGTGATCTCCTGTTGTATGACCCCTGGCCATTGTGTTTTATAAGCAATTTACCTATTTCTATAGTAGGTTCTGTTACAGCAATATTCATCTGCACTTCTAATGTCTTGGTTAAGCAAACTAGAAGAAAGGAAGGAGTTCTGTTAAATACTGACATATTATCACTCATCTGGATTTCAGTTACCTATTTTTAATTTTTCATATCTCTTGAATAGACTATAGGAGCATGGTCCAGTATAATACTTCATCCTTTGCTTCCAAGAAATTCTGTACGTTACCTCTTATTTTAAATGCTGTGGGCAATCTTTTTATTCCAGTTGCTCTAATATTAAATTTTGATCATAGAGTCATCGAATACTCTAGATCGGAAGAGACCTTCAACATCATCAAGTCCAACCGACAGCCTGACCTACAGAGTCCTGCTGCTAAACCATGTCCCTTTGCTGCTCATCCACACGTCTCTTAAAAACCTCCAGGGATGAAACACTAATATTAGCCTTTAGCAAGCACTTAGTCTATTAGAACTAAACTAAGCAAACACTTAAACCGTTACAACCAGATTGGCTCTCTAAGTGTTACTGGTTTCTCCTGTCATTAATAAACATACCCATTGTGTTGTTGGCTGGATCGTTATTACTAGTTCCAACTTTTACATATTTTTCTCCAAAAATAAGAATAATTTTCTACAAGTAGGATAGCATATTGAAGGGAAAAAAAAAAGCCTGAGTATCTGCGTTTCCTGAGCTGTAAAAATGTAGACTTGTGGTTTTGAGGAGGTCAGTGTATGTTGCATTGCACTTATAATATGAAATAAACTCTCTCATGCTACAAGTTCATCAATGATTCAATGATTTTTTTTTTCATAGCAGCTTAGAAGTTAATTGTGCTGCATGCCTGTGAACTAATGAAACCACACATGCAGACATGCACGCACCCATCCTTCACAGAACTTGTATTGGGCTGTGCTTTCTCATTGCTTTCCCACTCAAGACCAAGCTTTAAAAGCAGGGAACCCTTAAAACTAAGCTGAATAACCAGTCTTAGACTGTCCTTGTGGTCGCCAGCACTGTGTTGCTGCTTAGTCTCTTTGCAATATGCCTGTTTGTGGGGTTTTTGGGAATGGTAGTAATGCTGTCAGTGAAACATGGACTGACAGTAAATAGCTTGGAAGTTTGAGCTCTTGCATAAAACGTTGATCAAATCCCATACGTTAGTACCTTTCAGCCATGAGAAAGCGAGGGCTCTTTATTCACTTGAAATGATCAGAGAGGGCTATTGTAGGAGCAGTGTGTCTGTAGTGCCTCCCCAGCCTTCATTAAGTGACTTCCTGTTGGAACCATTGATCAGTGTAATGCTACTTTGTTCAACAGAAGTGGTCGGGCTGTATCATCTTGTCTGGGTTCAAAGCTGCTGCTGAAAGCTGATTTTGTGGAAACTATTTGGGTAACTCTAGAGTTCAGGTGTGTGGGAGCTGCATTAAGTTATTTATATAGTTGTCTTTTTCATCCCATTGGTAGATTTTGCTTCCATAACTTGATTTTACTTTCAGGAGTAATTTTTGGCATAGGTATCAGCTGAGGAAGGAACGTCAGTTCCTTGGTGCATCTATTGTAGTGGGCCTGGCATGGGGGAAAAACAGGGATTGAATGCAATGTATTTTACACTTAAAGCATGGCAATTTCTTAGAAAGATACTAATGCCTATATCCAGTGGTTTGCAGTTAGTGGCTGTTAGGACTGTAGCTTCAACTCAGTGCTAGTTGCATTTCTTTTGGATGTTTCTGGCGATTGTAAAACAGGCTTTTGGGGAAATACAAATATGGAACAGTTTCAAAACCACATCTGTAGGCTTCTGTTAGCCACCTTTGCTTTATCACTAGTCACAGATTGTGAATTTACGTTATGAAAGGAACCAAGACTACTTTTTGTAGTGCAGAAGAAAGAAGGTGGGGTGGCAGGTGCGGCATGGAAAGCTGAGTGTATTCAGGATATCGAAAATGGAAGAGAATAATCGTGGGCACATGGAAAAATGCTCTGTAGCAGGAAAGTGCCAGTACGGCTTTCACTGAGAGAAGGCATGCCTTGTAAATTGTTAGACCTTTTTTTGAAAATCAAAAATAAAGCATGGCATTTGTATAATACTTAGCAAGTTCATTTTTGATAGACTTCTATTAAGGCCCAAACCTGTTGACAGGGTCTCTAAAACTTTCTCATTTGGATTAACTTGGAAAACAAAAGCCTAAGAATAACTTTTCAGTTTTAATAATATAAGGAGAATAATGGGTTGGAAGGCAATTTCAAAAGGTTGTCTGGGTTGTGGTAGTCAGCATTTTCCAAAGTTACCTTACTGGTAACTCTCTCTTCCAGATCAGAGTTTGCTCATGAAACCAAATTATTCGGGGTAGTTAAAACTAAATCTTAATGGGAAAGCATTGCAAAGGGAATCTTATTTTTTTTACTGGAAATTCTGATGAGACGCTGGGAAATTTTTCCCTCTTCCCACAATGAGGTTAATCAGACAGTGGAAAAACTGTTCAGAAAGGTAGCAGAAGCTCCAACCTTTGAAAACATCCATTAAAAACTTAACTGTACGAGACTATGAGCAACCTGATCTCACTTGGTCCTGTTTGAGCAGCAAATTGGACTAACCGACCTCCTGAGGTCCTTTCAAAGAAGAGCTGTTCTTTAGTTCTATGACTTTGTAGAAGACAGAAACATGAAGGGTTCTAAAAGGCAACGAGCAAGTTTACAAGGTTTAAAAAAAAAAAAAAAGTTATGTCAGTAGTTATTTAATTTTTATCCAGGAACAATATCTATCTCTGTGCTTTTTGCCTTAATATGAGTAGAGTACTCCATGCTTTTTTTTTCTGCCAAGATACAGAGCAGAACAGCTGACAAAAACGACCCTGCAAAGTTTCGAAAGGCAAACAAAAACCACAGTAGTTTAGATTATGCGTGTGATAGACATGCTGCTGGGCCTTGGAGTTAAGTGCGGGAGTCTCTTAAACATTCTGTAAAACTTTACTTCTGTATTATTTTTAAGGCTTTAGTGTTAGTTGTGGATGCTGGTCTAGATATATGTCTGGTAAACACTATGCTTAGCAAAAACAATGAATGACTGACGTAGTTTAAAAATAACCATGTTAACCCACAAAATTTTCTCACAAGTCAGTGAATGGGAGGAAAGTTTTCCAGCTCTCCCTTTTGTTGACAGTGTCCAGAAGAAGTTATACTATGGAGTGATAGTGGTTATGCCCTGACTGAATATTTTACTGTATTTAAAGTGATGAGCCATAATAAGTAAGTTTAAAGTCTTCTTTTTAACCTGTCTAAATGAATCTGATGCAAAGCCCTAAAGAGCTACAGTTTTTATATGTTCCATTAATGTGTAACAAATACAAACATTTTCCTTTTCTTACAGCATAAGCAGCACTATTATGGATGTAGATAGCACAATTTCCAGTGGGCGTTCAACTCCAGTAATGATGAATGGGCAAGGAGTTCCTGCCTCCTCTGCAAAAAGCATCGCTTACAACTGTTGTTGGGACCACTGCCATGCTTGCTTCAGCTCCAGCCCGGATTTGGCAGATCATATTCGCTCCATACATGTGGATGGTCAACGAGGAGGGGTTGGTGTTAATTTTTTTTCCTCCCTCTTTCTTACTGTTGTTTTATTCTGTGGTGACAGTAGTAAATTTTATGTTTTATGTTATAAAGTATCAGTTGTTTAGCTACTGGCAACTGATATTGGGCCCTCAGTGGTGTGGTACTAGGCATTCAGCTGCAGTGTTTTCTGTAACACACTTGATTTGGTATTCTGTGGTTTTGATTGAATGGCTACCTTTAAGAATATAGTATGTTCCTAATGAAATATTCAAACTTATTGGATATTTGATAGATTTGCTAATTTCTCAGCATCCTGAGGATGCTGGTTTTAAGTGCTTATACTTGGAATTCATTTTCTTACAACTTTTAGTGTATGTGTTTCTGCATATTAACTCAGGCAAAGTTATATCATGATTATTTTTACAAATAGAGTTTTATTAGAAATAATATATAAACAGAATATGTTATAGGGCAGATGTAAAACTGGTCATCTTGGGAGTACAAAGTCTTACCAAAACAGTTCTGTTTGTAGTACTGACAGCAGGTCTTTGGATGTTATATCTTCAATATAACTGCATCTAGTATTATTTTTTAAATTGAGGTACATATATGAGCGCACATCTTTTGGTCTAATACCTGGTCAAGTGGTGCAGTTTAGGTTGGTTTCACAATTTTAATGTTTTAACACCTCTCCAAATAGTGTAATTTCAATTCTGTACTTAACTCCCTGCTTCCCAGCCTCCCAAATTACCTTTAACGCCTGGAATATTTCAAGTAAACTACCTTTATATCAAACACAAGCAGTCTGCTTTCAGCGCTGTATGTTGCATGTCTTTAACTTTTTGGACAGCTAATACCAACTCTTAACCTGGAATAATCTTTATTTTCAACTTTTGTCTTGCTGCTTCTTTAAAATGTGAATATGTCAAATGTTAGGTCATTACGTATTATCTTAAGGATACAAGAGCCTTAAATAAGATGCAAATTTGCATCACATTATATAGTTTCCTATGTAATTGTGTCACCGTGACAGGTGTGACTCACTGGTTGCATTTAGCTAATGTTATTTGGTATGACTGAACTTCCAGCTTGATATTTAGTGACTCTTTTTCAAGTCCAAGCTTTAGGCAGAATCATCCAGCTAGTGAGCTAGCTTTTTAGTCACTCGTGAGATAGATTTCAGTAGTTCTATTCACAGTTTTATAAAAGTGTTATGTGAATCCTGTATAAGACAATTAAATGGATGAGGTGTATCAGTATCCTGGGGGCTGTCAACGTAACTGCATGACCTTTGTCCCACCCATAACCCCTTTTAATTTCTTAAAAAGAGATTAGAAGATTTTTCCAGATTTTTTGAACTATTTTTCTGCTCATTCACATTGTGTGGCATGATTTGTGGGTGTTTTCACATTGAAAATGTTAGACTGTATTTTGTCTTTCTGAATGAGACAGTTGTTGGAAGCACCAAACAAGCGCCTGAGCGTTGCCCTCAGTTCACACTTTTATTCCCCTTGGTGGAGTTGCTTTCTTTTTCAAATAGTTCTTGCATTAGATGCTGTGGAAAGGGACTGATGCTGGCTGTTTGGTTTCAAGGATTTGTCTGCCACCTGCTGGCGAGGCGTTTAAGTGTTGTTGGAGATCATGTTTTGGTAGGATTTCAGATATTACTCAACTCGGTGACTATAAATTTGAATATCTGCTTCTTGAGAACTTAAAAGCAATGTGATAAGCTTGCTTGTATGGTTATAATGTATTTTTTTCAACCTAATATTGAGATAATGGCTCCAAACCAGCCCAGGAAGCCCGAACCAGAACAATGAAGAGCCCAGGAGACTGTAATGAAATAATTTTACTTTTCTGAAATACTTTGTCAGAAATATTTTGGGTTCAGATTTTAGACAGGTGGTCACAAGAAGCCTTGCTAGGGTTTCTGGGGGTTGTTGTAAAACCAAGTGCATGTTTTTTTGAGGGGATTGCTTTTCAACTATCTGTTGTTCTCCTTTGAGTGCTCTGCAGTTTGCCGTTGATGGTGGAAATTTTGAGATAGTTATGTAGCTGTTGCACTGACAGGAATCTCACACTTCAGTTCTATGGCTGCAGGGGATCTTAAAACTGATGAGCAGCAGACACTAAAACATCAGTTGGGCCTTATCGGTCAGGAGACCTTGATCAGTCATACAGGCATGCATGGTTTTCAAGCTTTGCTTTAGTACGTTGAGGTGTCTGTATGTTATATAGCAAGCACATCGCACGCTCGTCTGGCTGTTCTTTTGTTTTGAAAGTACAGTCTTTTGATGATTCATTTTTTTTTCTTTCTGAAAGAGAACAAGAAGCTCAAATTCAATTAATTCCCTGCAGTTCTGAAAGGTATTCTGAAAATATATTGGACAATGCTATTCCTGGGGACTGTATTCTGCTGCTAAAAATTAGGGCTGTATCCCTTCCTCCTCCCTTCTGCCCTCCGACTTGTTGAGGAAATTCTAATGAAAGCCAAGTTCATTGAGCTTTTTTATTCTCTAGGTTATAGATAGACACAATGAGAGGAGAGAGAAAAGCAGCATGAGTAAGTTCTACTCTTTAATGCACTATTGTGCATGTGACTAATCTGTATACCGGAATAGCCAAACACCTGTAGGTTTTGAATCCTATGAAAAATTTTCCCTTTCTTCATCAGGAAGGGAGTGGAAGGCCTTAACTAGCGATATCAAGTATTCCATAGTATAAAACTGATATTTAAATAATTGGATTTTAAGACTTTGCCATTCTCAAAGAATGAAATCATTACTTGCTTATGAGCATAAACCATCTTTCTATCTTTGCTATCCGTAAAACGTAAATTTTATCGCTTACAAATTTTCTATCTCAATATCTCTGATACTGATATGCAGTACAAACACAAACTGTGGCTGGATGTTGTGGCTTTTTGATTGTGTTTATCTGAAGCATCTTTTGGCTTTTGACATTTGTTTCACTGACCTGTTTTGTTTTTTTTTGAATACTTGTGGTTGCAATTATTTTTGCCTTGGTGAGATGAGAAGTGTGATGCAAAATAAATGGTGGTTTCAAAATTCTTTGAACTAATTTGTATTGTGGAAACAGCCTTCTTTGCTAATCTACTTCTGAAATTTTTTCTGTTTTCTTTGACTTACGTAAACTTACCACGTTTTTACTTCATTAGGTGTTTGTTTGCTTGTGGAAAGGTTGCAAAGTGTATAATACACCTTCAACAAGTCAAAGTTGGTTGCAGAGGCATATGCTGACACACAGTGGAGACAAACCTTTCAAGGTAAGGTTCATAGCAAGGTACATCATCCTTTATTTTAAGAGCGATCCTATTCATTTTTTCTGATAGAATGTATTAATTGAAAAATGCCATCACAGGAGGATTTCTTAACATATCAAGCTAGCTGAGCTTTGGTCTTTGCTTTGATGGTGCCCAAAGATCGTGTTCTGTTATGAAAACAGTTGAAGATACCATTATTTCTTCTCTGTCCCTGTTGCTTTTAATCTATAAATGGTAGGGGAATCTAAAACTAAATAATGATTAAGTTTACTTTTGTGTACGTTTTCCTGTTGAGTTGTTTACACACTGTAACAGTGAGATATTTTGCTTCATGCTTTACACTTTGGATGATGCCTAGAGGTACACATTCTGTGCTTGAATAAGAGCTGTTCTTGTTAACAAAATTCAGTTGAAACAGTCAGTGACTATTTATGGTTAACCTCTCTGAGAATAATAAGGAAGTCAGGAATGCAGGACCGTTGAGCTGACTGTATTTCCTACGTAGTATTTTCTAACTTTCTCTTTCTTTCTCCCCCTAATCTGTACCTGCAATTCTAGGTATAGTAGTGTTTATCATTCCCATATCCACCAATCCGTTATTAATGAGTTGCTTCATCCTCTTATGGATACAGTTGGGGCAGTTCATAGCTGTCAGTCGTGGATCACTTTATGGTAAGTTCCACCCACACTACTTCAGACTGAAGTTCTCCTTCCATCTAGGATTTAAAAAATTAATTAGGGCTTTTTATTAAATGTAGGTAGCATTTTATATCTTCCTCCCCCTCCTTGCCCCAACCTCACCAAGTTTTAGTCACTACTTCTCTACTACCCTCTCCTCTCTTTCTTCTCATGTAATGTCATCTGCTTATTTATTTTAGGGCAGTTTTATTACTAAAAAGTTCTTTTCTATTACAGTGACCTCTTCCAGAAGTTACTACTTCTGCACAGATTTTTAACAGTAGTTGTGACAGATAACAGAACTAAGATAACAGAACTCAAAGCTTAGAGAGTAAAAATAGTTCAATGCAAGTGAAAGCTTTTTTTTTTCCCCTAGTTTTGTGAAGACTAGACTTTTTCCAAACTGCTTAATTTAGTGTGAAAACTTCTGACAGAGTGAATGACGGTGGGGGGAAACTTGCAAACTTGCTCTGGAGTTTATTCCTTTGTTCAGAGGAATTAAGTTAACATACTCTTGAAAGCATAGTGTAAGGATTATAGATCCCTGAGATCTTGCAGATGTGATTGTTCTAGTAACCTAATTGTAACTGCTGATCCCTGAATCAAACTTGAAAATGAGTCATTAGAGGAAACTTGTACCTTATTTCTTCTCATTTTAGAACTAAGTAGTTTATGTGCCTTAAAGTGTAATAGCAGGTTTCTGTCTTAAAAGTCTTCTGGTAGGTTAGTTTGTAGACCTGCTTGGTGTAGATCAAAGAAACTCGATTTAGAGGCATGGGGTTTAAAAGAGGTAGGCATACCTCAGGAAATAATAGTATTTCTTGAGTCTTGTGAGTTATCTAGTAAAGTCGGTAAAAGCTGATATCCCATTTTTTTGGATAAGCTGGTTACAGCTAGAGCTGTAAGACTTCAAACAGTTAATTCTGATAAACGTCTTGTGTTAACTAGCTGGTGAAATAGTACATACTTTTCTGTAATTTCTAGTCATACTAGGGGAAAGAATAAAACGCAGGCAACTATTGCACTAGTTTGTCATGGCTCAAAGTCTGTTACTTCATTTTTTTTCCTACTGTTGTCTTCAGTGTTTCTGTTTGCATTTTATCTTTGTATTTCTCAATCTGTTCCTGGGGGCTTTGAATAGAGGATAATTCTGGTCCCGTAACTTCTTTTGTTCCCCTTTCATTTATGCTAAATATAGGCTTCAGAGCCCCCATGATTTAGCCAAGTATGTGATTGTGATAACTTGTTAGTTACCTAGACCCCTTTATTCACTTGATCCTTTTCTTTTTCAAGCTTTTGAAATCTGTTGTCTGATACAAAAGCATTTAAGAGTGCTGAATATTAGTCTTGATAGTTCAAGAACAGTTACTGCTTCATTTTATGGCAGTTTTTCAAAAACTAAGCATTTTTTGCGTTTAGCTGTTCTTATAAATCCTAATGGCTCAGATGTTTTGCAAAACCAAAATTTTTCTAATTGGTTGTATTAAATACCTCTTGTCCTTGATTACTACAATGTCTCCCAGCTCCCCCCCCTCCCCCCCCAGTATTGCTTCATAAGAATACATTAATTCTAGTATTAAAAAAAGCAGTCATTGTCACTTCATAGTACTCACTGAAAATGCCAAGTCATTCAGTGTTTTGTTAAAAATAAATAAATGTCAGGATTTGTGAAGAATCGACTTAGAAGGCAGTGGAAATGATAGAGCTGTATGCTGTTGTCTAGAGAACTGTTCAGAATTGTTTTAAGAAAGGCAGAGAACGTTAGCTAGGAAGGTGATGAAGCTCTTGTAAAGGGAAGACTGTTGTAAAGGCAGGAGGAAAACCAAAATTGTTTAATGATGAGTGGAGATTAATAAATATATGGCAGGCTGCTACATGCTTATACCTCTAATGAAAATAAGAGGAAAAAAGTGTTTTCTTAAGTTGAAAAGCAGCTGGGGACTGTCTCAGGCATAAAGCTGTCTTTTGCAGAACTATTCTGTTGAAGAATATGTCCGTGTCCTGTCTGCCTTTTGTTTGCAAATGAATTCATTTTATGTAGTTGCCCATTTGGGGTTTAATTCTCAATTTTTGTGATGCATGTAATGCTATCCTTTGATTTAAAGGCTGTATCCTACTGTAAATTAGCTTCTCTGCTTTTATTTTAAAAGGTCTTTGTGGGTTTACCTGCCTTTTCCATGCATGCATATAAACTACATGACTGCATGGTTCATTTGTCACCGAGATGAACCCACTTCTAAATTGCAAAGACAATTGTTTCATATTGTTGTAAATTTCTCCTGTGGTTTCTGTTTGTGTGGTTTAGCATGTCCCCCTCGATACTACAATACCTGTGACATAGAAAAGGTAAATTTGCTTATGAATACCTATTTTTGAGATATTAGCTCTATTTTTATATGGGACAATTTCCTAATAGTGTGTGATCAGATAATTAGAAGACATTTTACATCTGATTCATCTGCTAAACTAAGGCAAAAATGATAAGTTCGATCTTCGGGGCAGAACTTTGGACCTTGGTTCCCCTTCAGTCATCAGATTTCTTTGCTTTTTTTTAATTTCCTCCCTTTTCCTAAACGTTTTATTGCTGTTGGCCTTAAGTTTCATGTGTAACACATGGATGGATTTTATTTTATTTTTATTTGAGGCCATCATCACTAATTTTTGTTATTTAGAAAATAGTCTTACCTAGGGCACCCATGAATCCCTCCAAAGTAAGTGTGTCAATTAAATGAGACACAGTTACCATTGATGCTAGTTTTCAGTCTCTAATCAAGTATTTCTGCAAAGCAGTATGCTTTTCTAGTCATTCTTTGGATGCGCTGTTTGCTAAATTTGTTTCTCATGTCAAGAGGATCAAAGACTGGTCTTGCAAAATGTTTTGATCTGAGAACTTACTGGCCTTCTTTGGGCCCACTGTTAGGTATTTTTGGAGATACACTACTCTTCTTAATACCTGAAGTTCATTGCTTTTGTGCTGCTGGAAGTTCTCTTTATTTATAACAGTCTGGTTCTAGCCATTTTTCCAGCCTTTTTTGTTGTTACAGGCATTCATTTAATATAGGTGTTTTCAGAGCATGTAATTGTTTCTCTGAAGATATTCAGTATGTTCATGTTTGTATATCATTTTCTATCCAGAGCTGAGAGAGAAAAAGCTAGATATTACTTTTTTTATAGTTTTACTGTATAATTTTTGCAGCTTTTTAGAAATGGGTGAAATACTCGAAGTATCATCATCATGTAGTAGTTGTCCTATCTGAAGTTCAACAACTTAAAAACTTTCAGGCTTTCAGAACATACAGACAGATGGAACTAGAGGAATAATCTGCTGAGATAGATAGAAAACTGATGCTGGTGACTGTCTTTGGCAAGCTGAGAAAGAATTATCTTAACTTGGCTGTTAGAAACAGTTGAATAGTTATTGTGCTGTGACAATCTGCATTTTTTTAGCACTGTTTCTGGTACTCAGAATTTTTTGAAGTGCTACTTGCTGCTGCAGAAGGCATTAAAAGTTAGTTACTTGTAGACATACCAAAAGAACTCTTAGCATGTAGTATAGATGACCAAATGCAAGGTGTTAGGCCCAATGAAAGGACAAATGGTAGAGTGAGCTTAAATATGTGGGAGATATTATAAAAATAATTGCTTATAGCAATCCTCTGCAGAGGAGGACTATGAAAATAAAACTGTGCATATGCAACCAACTGCTTTCACATGTGGATATGCTCTTAATGTTTAAGATCAGCCATGCAAGGTTTGCTCACATGGGGTAAACGCTTTCAGTAGCAACAACAAGTAACAATACACAAATTTATTGTAGGTTTGCATCCTTTGCTTAAAAGGGGGGAAAAGTGTAGTAGTAAAAATGCAATTTTGTGCTCATTCTACCAGACCTGTAACTTCCAGAATTCATTAGGGAGTAATTCATTAAGGGATGACTGCACTTGATATGACTCATAATAGAGGAACGTTTGTTGAAATCTAGACAACAAAGCCAAGCAAATTCAGTCCTCATTTGGAATTCATGTCAGTTATTCTTTTGGCAGGACATCTTCTGTCCATTAGAGCATTGCAGATTCAGATAGAAAATGTAAAGTCATTCTGCCTGAACGCTTAGATGATGAGACAGTAAGGTTTATCCAGATGTCTAAAATATTATTGTTAGATCTATTGGAAAAAAATTGCACATTATATATTCTAAAAAGGGTACTTGATTACTTTGTATTTAATAGAAAAAATCTGTATTACTAGATATTTTTATATCCTGTTTGTTAAAGTCACTGGTCACTATTGCCCATTAATAATGGTGGGTATGGGTACACTGGAGAAATTAAATTTCTTACTTGTTGACTTATTTTCTCTTGAAGTAACATATCCACCAATCCGGACCCAACCTATCACATTGCAAACTGAATGCAAAATTTTGATATACAGGGTTTTGGGGAAAAACTAAGAGATTGGTTTAAAGTTGTGCATAATAGTTGAGTCTGATTTACTAGAAGCCCTCTAGATCTATATGATTATCTGGTGGGAAGCTGATTTGGTGTGACTTACCGTCCAGAGATCCTGAAGTGACAGCCTGAACTGCTCCTTTATCTTTGGAGAGAAGAGACTTTACCCGTTAGTAACGGATTGCTGGATATATTATTTTAGAGAAAAAAAGAAAAAAGCAGGTAAGATTTTTCTCCTCTTCTACTATTTTCTGTCCACTACAAAGACATTCTGTGTCATCTTTGATATATTATATCTATATATCAGCTGTTGATTATTCGATGACATAACAGGTAGTGTCAAACTACACAATATGTGGATGTGATGGTCTTTGCAAATATTTCATACCGAGCTCCAGACTGTAAGTAAGTTTTCTGGAAAAAGATAATTTCTGGTTGCAGGTTACATATATTGAGGACTTAACGTTTGGGGCTTTTAAAAGTAAAACTTAAGAGAAGTGGTAGCTTCTGTAGAGAATTTGTATTGGATATCCATGATTTTTTTTCTCTACACTAGACAAAAGTCAACTTAAGACATTGTGTGTCAAGCTGTAGTTAGTCATAAAACCATATTTCCTATCTGACAAGGAATTTCATAAGAGGTCTTAAGAACTTGTGATTTAGAAATGTGGCTGACACAATGTTTATGTATTATTTTCAGAAGGTATTGCCTTTTTATACTGTACCTAAGTAATTTGGCATATGGTAATGTATGCACTGTACCAAGACTTCAGGTTATATTTTACTTTTAGCAGGCATTGGCAAGACTGAAATTTTAATCCCTCAGTAAGGTTGAACTTCAGAGTAGTTTTGTGTTCATTTTCCTTTTGTTGGTGTTTGTAGAATCAGAAAGAGCTAGAAGCTTGTCAGTAGCACCTTAATGAAAGTTAAACCGAAGCTTAGATTTAGTTGCTTAGTTTAGTTTCATGAAACTGCTTTTATGAGCAACACAGCTGCTTCAAGGACTATGAAACTGGAGAATAAAAAATTGGTCAAACTAATGCATGCGTGTATTTTGTCTATATCTGTTGATTGTGGGATTGCTTTGAGGTTCCTGTACCCTAAATGAGAGCAAGATCTCTTGTTTTATTTTGAATTTAGATGTGGTATGACGTCTTATTGTAGGCTGCTACGGTGTAAGTGTACAATATTGCTGTTGTTTGAATTTGGTAAATTGTAGGGCAAGGTAAAAAGTTACAGATAGTTACAGATAGGTTTTTGGTAGAGATCGGCTCAAATTTAAGATGCTTATTAGTGGAGGAGTCAGAGAGGAACATACAGAGTTACATTAACATTACAAGTGTTTAGTTAGCTTAGTGCTTAAACTTTCCTTAAGCTTACTAAAAACATTTAAATAAAAATGTTCTCCTATTTTTGTCTTTCACTGTCTTGTAATGTACTTACATATTTTTTATTCCTATAGCAAGTATTAAGTCCTTGGAGGTTATGGAGGTTTTTCTTTAGGAATATAGCGTTCACATTTTATGATGATCAATGAAAACCTTTTGCTGGGTCTGAGATAGAAATAAACTTTTCAGTTCTTTTACAGCCCCAGTTGGAAAACAGCAAAATTCGGTATCAGGGACAAAACACACTGAGTGGTATTCTGCTCCTGTTGTCCTGTCTTTCAACCAAATGGGCAGGCTTGGGACAGATTACTTTGAGCTTGCAAATGCTTCAGAGAAATTTTTACATTATGTATATAGTTGCAGCATTACTTGCTGCTGAACTCCTATCACAGCTGCCTCGTCAGTTTGCTGTGGAGGGGAGTGCTAGAGAAGAGAGATACAAACGAGAGAGCTAAGAGAGGAAGGATTGGGGGAAGCAAAACAGATGTGGAAGAAGGAAAGCTTTTTAATGGTTTAGAGTGGTGATGGGTTTTTGCTACTGGATACTGAATTCATTTGTCCTACTACTGTTTAATCAGGAGAAGAAAAATCAGTCGTGGATACACAATTCACTGCAGCCCATGATGGAATGCATATCTTAATTATTTTTTTGTTACCCTTCTAAGTTGAGAGCACAAGAGAAAAAGTTCGTGCCTTCCACCCCAACAATAGAATTTAAATATTTATTTTATATAAAAATAATTGTAAACATAAACCAAATACTTAAAAAAAAAAAAAAAAATGTCAGTACTTGTTTAGTTGCATGTATCTTGTGATTTCTGTGTTTCTGCTTAGTTGTTATTGGGTCTAGTCTTATTTTTCTGTTTGAGAAAGAGAGGCCATTTTCTTTGAGCGAGAACTTTCTTAAATACTTCTGAAGTAATTGCACCTTGCAAAATAAGTGTGTATATATAGCGTTAATATAACTTTCAAGATACTGAAGTCACTTCAAGTCAGAAGTGAAGGATATTGACCTTGTATAGCATTTATAAAAAGCGCTAAGCTTTGTTAAATTCGGTGTTGGTAGGGGTGCTTTTTTATTTGAAAAGTTTACTTCTAATCTCTCACAAGAAAGAGGGAGATTAGAGAACACTGCTGTTACCTACCACTAGGGAAGACCATAGAGCTGTTGAGAAATACAGAATAACTATGTAGCGTTTTGAAAAGCAAGGGGATAATGCTGGTGTGTAGGAAAAAAATCTTCGGATGTGTTTTTCTGTGAAGAGTTTTACTGCATTGTTCGAGATTAATTTTAGGCTATACAATATTGTAGAATATTATATAGCATTTAAAAAGGTGATTACACCACAGAAAAATTATGAGTTACAAAGTTCAGATGGAAATTTTAGATTATTTTCGTTTCTCTTTGGAATTTCATGGTCTTTAGGAGTTTATCTGTCTTTTAGTGTGTTGGAGGCTGAGCCAGAAAAGGCAAACTGAAAGATCTATCAAACCTCTGTGAATGAGTTTGATAGTGCAGAGTGCACTGATACAGTCGTTTCATTTTTTTTCCTCATCAGTGTGTAGTTGGTGGGTGCAATGCCAGCTTTGCATCTCAGGGAGGACTTGCCCGTCACGTGCCCACACACTTCAGCCAGCAGAACTCTTCAAAAGTTGCCAGTCAGCCAAAGGCCAAAGAGGAATCTCCATCTAAAGCTGGAATGAATAAAAGAAGAAAGTTAAAGAACAAGAGACGACGATCATTACGTAAGTATTCCTAGATGTTTTTATATCCACAACAACACACTTTATTAGTGTAATGACAGTTTTATGAGCATAACACAGGCTTAATTTTGAAGAGATTTGACTTGCTGTATTCTTACTCTTTCTCTGCACAGTTGAGGCTTGCTAATTTTATATGAACCAATGTTCTGTGAAGTGTGACTTATCAATTTAAGGTGAATTGTTTCTTCGAGCCAGGATACTGTCAGTGGTAATAATCGCTTATTCACTATGTTTTCTAGTCCATTTAGATCCAGTTATTTAATTCCTGAATTGTCCTAGTGTCAGACTAATAACTATTTCAAATCTATTCAGAGATTCTTACGTGCAGAAATTTTTAGAAAAGGCAATTGTTAACAAACTGTCTCATAATTGCTTTTGCTACAACTTTTCAGTACTGAATTGATTAGTTACTAACTTTTAAACTTATTTTTGACAGTTACATTTTAGAGTACAGAGATGTAAAAATCCATTCATTTTTTTCTACTACTAGTAGTTGAAGAAAAAGCTTCAATGATTTTTTTTTCCCCCGCTGTGATGTGAACATTACAACATTACAGGATTGAGAGAAGGACAAAATACTTTTTCCCCTTTTTTTAAATGAACCACTGTGCCTGTTGCGTTTCTGTGGACAGTACAAGATGTAACTATGTTCATAAGAAAGCAATTGTCTGTCTTGTCTCCAGCCTGGCAGTGTGATTTTAGTGATGGTGCTTTGGAGGACTCGTGTTACTTCACTGGGTCAGCAATTGCAGTCTTATTTTGCCAGAACTTTTCTGTGGTAGAACACTAAACTGTATTGATCTTCCTGTTTCTGTGAAGAAGTACAGTTACCAACTATTCAAATGATACTGCAGCGCTGGATGCGTATACTAGTGGTCTTAAGTGATTACTATAAATTGGTTGTGATTTATTTTTAAACCTTACCTGTGTTACATGTAACTGGAAAGTAATGAAACAGTGGTCATTCTTCTGCCTTGAGCTAAAAGAAGTCTGTCCTGGAAAGTTACAGTATCTCCTAGAATTCACCATAGTTTATTCCTGTGTCTTTTCCTTCTGTACTGTGTGGCAAAAATGCAGTTCAGTGCTGGAAGAGCCGTTGTTAACTTTAGTTATGATGGTGGTCTGTATTCATTTTTTGAGGGGAAGAGGGGAGGTGAGATGGGAGGGGACACTTGAGTATCTTTAAAGCATACATGAGCAAATTATATTTGTTCACATACATAAATCTCAAGATTTCCTCTAGTTTTGACACTGATTCACTGTTTAAAGAAGTTAGCTGTATCTGTTCTTCTCAGATTCTGTCCTGCAAAGACATTTCCCTTTAGCAATCTATGTAAATGAGAAGGTTCAAGAAGGGAAGGCTGATCAATAGAGTTAACCGGTCACTTTGCATCTATTAGTTCATCTTAGGTGTAAAGGAAGAGACTTATTTAAAGTAACGTAGGTTCCTAGAAGGCTATCTTGATTCGTTGACTCTGTTATTCAAACAGAACACAGATTTCTAAGGCTGGTCGTTTCAAATTACTTCGCTTTCAGAGATTCCCAAGTTGCATCTTAGCTTGTATAATTATATTGATCTTTTTAGGTGATTGATTTAATGCATCCTAATTCAATTTCTTCCCCAATGTATGTAGAAGTATTATTACACATTTGCATTTTATTTGTAATTGATAAACATTATTGACTTAGCAGTTTCAAATCGTAGTTAAAACTTTGAATTATCTGCTAAGGTGTCTCAATCATAATAGGAATATACTGCAGAGTTTGTTCTGCAGATGTGCACAGAGTCATCTCCATAGAATGGTGGGGGAAGTAAATAGAAAGTTCTTGAATGAATTGATGGCAAAAAGAAATATAATTGGTCTTCAGCATTCCGATAATACTTACTCAGCGGTAGAACTTGAATGGTTTGCTGTCTTGATCAGGTGTTGCACGGGAAGAAAAATGACAGCTGCTTGAGCAATTTCTTATCTTGTTGCTTCTTGAGACAAATGTGATGCTGGCTGTATAGTTTTGCCTTCAGGCAAAAACTCATCTCTAACCGAGTTGGGAACTGACTACTGTAATGTATTTCTCCAGAGGGTATGTGACCCAGAAATGTATCCAAAGTTGATGACATTTTCTGAAAATGCTAAGTATTGGCAGCTTTTCTTTAAAACTTTTTGTGATTTATTGTTGATTTGCTGAACTTGACAAAGGGCTGATATAATTTTGGTCATCTTACTGTTTCTTAGCTTTACTTTTAGTTAAAGAATGAGGTGTGCAAGTGCGTAGATTTTGTGTTTATAAGAAGTGGGGAGTGCAAGAGGCCAAAGCAACAGAACAAGAGTATAAAGTATTTTCAGTCTAGAGTACATAAAGCCAGGAATGTAGATTTTATATTTAGATACTTAAAAAGTGTCCAAAAGGAGAGGTATTATACTTCTGTACCATTTTCTTTGCAAGTAGGGTTACAAGTTATGACAAATAGGTATAATCATTGAATGGCTTGGGTTGGAAGGGACGTTGAAGATCATCTAGTTCCAACCCCTTCCCTGCCATGGACAGGGATGCCACTGGGTTGGGTTGCCCAGGGCCTTGTCCAGTCTGGCCTTGAGCACCTCCAGGGATGGGGCATGCACAACCTCTCTGGGCAACCTGTTCCAGTGCCTCACCACCAAGTGAAGAATTCCCTCCTAACCCCTAATCTGAATCTCCCCTCTTCTAGTTTAAAACCATTCCCCTCCTTTCAATCAACCCTTCCCTAAAGTAGAGGGCAGCACCCCCTTCCCTCCCATAATGCAAGATGCTATTCAGTAGTGTACAATGTTTAAATAATTCACAAATAATCATTTAATGAAGAGTTATTTTTATGTCAGGAGACAAACTTTCTACTGAAAAAAAATATTGCTAGCATATTCTTTCTACCTCCTCATGGTCTGATTACACACTCTTTTTCAACAAGCAAATGGCTTAATAAATATTTATGAATAAATAATATTTATTAATATTAAACATTTTATTACTTATTAATATTGCTTATTATTAATATCGAATATTAATATTTAATGATATTTATGAATAAACAAATATTGACAATTAATTGCTAATACATGCTGCAATTGAAGCACACTCATGTATAAATTAAAGGTTTAAATACAGCAAAAAAATAAAGTTGCTTCCTCTGTATAGACCTGTGTTTTATATCTGAAGGTTTGAACCCCTCTGGAAGACATTAATGCATAAATAATAATTTAAAAAAAAATTAAATACTTTACTGTGGCTTTATATATGACAAGAACATGTTCTAACTTAAAGTATAAAGACAATTCAGGCAGCTACTTTTTTCTTTCTTTCTGAACACCTTGCTCTTCTTAACCTGTTTTGCATTTCTTTCTTCCTCTTCTGTGAACAATGTGTGCTTTTAAGCTTGGAAGTGAGTGCTGCTATGATAAAAGCATGTTTTACCATACATGCATTTATAGCTTTTTACATTAGTAGTGATATAAAGACTAGCTGATTTGTCGTATAAATTTTGATGTTGCAGAACAATTCAGGATCACAGTAGCTTTCTTTCTCTTCTGTATACCTTTAAACATCCTCATTGCTGCACATAGTCCCTCATTTATAGGTAGAGAGCCAAATATATTGAAAGTGTCTCACTAAAACAGGTCCTAGAGGTCCTAGCATTGCTCTTTTTAAGCTACCTCAAAGTATTTTTGTAGAACCTGAGATTTTATTTACAATACTACCTTGCTTCACCAGTAGAAAAAAAGGCATTATAGTTGCTAACACCTGTACCAATTGAGTTTACTAGAAAGATGCGTGGGATGAGAAAACCTCCTGTTTGTGGAATTTACAGTGGGAATATATTAGTTACACAGGACTTGGCATTTCATTTAATGGGCTACTTATCAGAAGCTTTTCATTTACGTAAATAATCTATGTATATGGAATTTGTATTAAGAAAGAAGGGAGATGCCTTACTCTAAAAATAATTTTGAGGGAATAGAGTTAAGAGGAGCAGAAGATACGGGCTGAACACTCAATAAAGAATTAATAAAGCTGTTCGTGTGCATTTTACAAATTGTGCCCTTTCTTCTGTGTCTGTTGAATGTTATCTGATGGTAAATCCTGGAAAAAATGCTGTGTGAAACTTAAAGCAAAATTTTGGAATTGTCCTCTCTTCTCCCTCTACATCTGTATTTATAAGTATTTCACATAAAAAATAGTTGTCATATATTTATGTCACATAGTGAGGCACACTGCTCTGGAGCTGGTTAGTTTGGCAGCTGGGTGTAGGGGCGCGGATGTTTCAGAGCCAGGGAAACCCCAGGGTAACAGAGGCCTGCCATGAGCCAGCAGCTCCTGGGAGAGAGTCTGATGAGGCTTGGGTCGCCAGCCCCAGTCACGGAAAAGGCAGCCTTAGGAAGGGCTTGTGAGCAGGAGCAGTGTGACCAGGGCACGCAGACAGGGATGTGGAGGGTGCGGCAGTTTGTGCAGTATTTTGTGTGGAAGGATGTGTGGGAAGAGCTGTGCACCTTGCTTGTTGACCATGCAAGCTCCAGTAACAGTTGCCTAGAGGGGACGGTGGGCACTGGTCTTAGGATAAAGGTTGAATTTTGAGCTGGAGCGTCTCATCCACCTACCCCAGGACTGTCTGACACTTCCACCCAGACAGAGCTGCTGAAGGCGAAGGCTGCATGCAGTGCGCAGCTCCGACTGCAGGAAGCACCTAGACCTTTCTCTTGTGGCAGGGATGAGTGTCAAACCTGCCTCCTTCCGTGGTTTTACCCTGCTGGGCAGCTAAACTGCACAACAACCACTGTCTCACTCCCCCCCTCCTCAAAAGAAGAGTGGAAGAAGAAAGTATGATGGAAAGAAGAAAGCTCATGGGTTGAGATAAGAACAATAAGGATAAGAGCCCCCAGTACAAGAAAGATATGGACCTCTTAGAACTTGTCCAGAGGAGGGCCACAAATATGCGCAGAGGGCTGGAGCACCTCTCCTATGAGGAAAGGCTGAAAGAGCTAGGGATATTTAGCCTAGAGAAGAGAAGGCTTCGGGGAGACCTCATCACAGCCTTTCAATAGAATTATAGAATATCCCAAGTTGGAAGGGACCCGTATGGATCATCAAGTCCAACTCCTGGCACCGCACAGGTCTACCCAGAATTTTAGGCCATGTGACTAAGTGCACAGTCCAAACACTTCTTAAACTCCAACAGGCTTGGTGCAGTGACTGCTTCCCTGGGGAGCCTGTTCCAGTTTGTGACAACCCTCTCAGTGAAGAACCTCTTCCTGATGTCTAGTGTAAACCTCCCCTGCCTCAGCTTGACACCAGTCCTGCGGGTCCTATCACTGGTGACTAAAGAAAATAGATTGGCGCCTGCCCCTCCACTCCCTCTTGTAAGGAAGCTGTAGACCACGATGAGGGCTCCCTTCAGCCTCCTCTTTTCCAGGCTGAACAGGCCAACAGGCCAAGTGACCTCAGCTGCTCCTCTTCCCCTCTAGGCCCTTCACCATCTTTGCTGCCCTTCTCTGGACCCTCTCCAACAGTTTCACGTCCTTTTTGTACTGTGGTGAATACTTAAAGGGGTCTTATAAAAAGGATGGAGATGGACTCTTTACTCATGTAGATAATGGTAGGACAAGGGGGAATGGTTTTAAACTGAAAGAGGGGAGATTTAGATTGGATGTTAGGAAGAAGTTCTTCACTCAGAGCGTGGTGAGGCACTGGAACAGGTTGCCCAGAGAAGTTGTGGATGCCCCATCCCTGGAGGTGTTCAAGACTAGGCTGGATGAGGCCCTGAGCAACCTGATCTAGTGGGTGGCATTCCTGCCTATGGCAGGGGGGTTGGAACCAGATGGTCTTTAAGGACCCTTCCAAGCCGAGCCATTCTATGATTCTGTGATAATATAAAGGGAAAATGAAAAGGTGGGGAAGAGCAAGCAAAGGCCAAGTGGAAGCAAAGAGGGAACTGGCGAGGGAAAAAATCATTCTCCGCTTCTCATAAATGAGTGATGTTTGGCCATGTCCTGGGAAGCAGGCCCTCAATAGGCATAGCAGTTGTCTGGGAGGACAGATGTCTTCATAAGGAGAGCCCGCCCACCCTCCTTCCCACTCCCCGCCTTTTATTGCTGAGTGTGACACCATATGGCACGGGATATCCCTCTGGTCGGTTTAGGTCAGCTGCTGTGGTGATGTCCCTTCCCCACCCCTGGCCTACTGGCTTTGGGGGGGTTGGAGAGGGTCTTGGTGCTGTGCTAGCATTGCTCAGTGATAGGCAAAACACTGGTGTGATACCAGTGCTGTTCTAGCTACAGGTGCAGAGCACAGTACAATATGGGCTGCTGCAGCGAAAGTTAACTCCATGCCAGCCAGACCCAGTACACTTGCAAAAGATGCCTCCAGGTGGAGGACCTCCTGCAGCTCGGCCACCTGAGGTGGTGAGAAGGCTATACAATATCAGGAAAGCTGAGGAGGTAGGTGGTTCTATACATAGTCTGCAGTGAGCTCACAGTCAAAAACTCCCTCTTGAAACATCACAGAAGGGAGCGATACCAAAACCACAGAGAAGTGGAAGTTTGTTACAGCAAGGACCAGCAGGAGGAAGAGACTTCCCCTGTTGCCTGAGGTGCCCTTGCAGAACTGTTCCATTGCTCTGGGGACTGCAGAGGAAAAATCTGTCATGTCAGGCTTTCCAAACTGGTAAAGAGAGCTTTAAACTAAGGTGAACCTCAGTTGACCCAACTTACTGCTTTGAGGGGTTAGAGGTCAGCAGGGAGAGCACCTGAAGAGCAGCACAGAGAAATTCCAGCCACTTCACCAAATGAAACAGTCTCATTAGGGGCCAAGCTTAAGTGCCTCTACACAAACACATGGCGTGAAAAAATAAGGGGAACTGGAAGTTTTAGTTAAGTCTTACGGCTACGTTATCATTGGCTTCTGTAAGACGTGGTGGGATGACTCACCTCCTTGGAGTGTTGGGATAGGTGGTTTGGGGCTCTTCAGGAGAGCTGGGGAAGGAGAAGACGTGGGGTATCCCTGTATGTTAGGGAATGCCTTGACTGCAGGGAGCTGAGCGGTGGTGATGAAAGGGTTGAATGTCTCTTGGTGAGTCAGGGGAAAGGTGGCAAGGCTGGTGTTATAGTAAGAATCTATAATAGACCATCCAACCAGCATGAAGAGAGAGATGAAAAATTATACAAGCAACTAGAAGTCTCCTGATTGCTAACCCTAGTTCTCATGGGGAACTTTGGCTTCCCAGATGTTAGATGGAAATAGAGTACAGCAGAGAATAAACAGTCTAGGGGGTAGCTGGAGTGTGTGGATAACGTCCTCACAGGTGGTGAGTGAGCTGACGAGGGAAGGTGCCCCACTTAACCTGTTGTTTGCGAACAGGGAAGGAGTCGTGGATGGTGTGATGGTTAGAGGCTGCCCTGGGCACAGTGATCATCAAAATGATAGTTTTTGTTCCTTGTTGAGGTAAGGAAGGTGATTAGCAGAACTGTTACTTTTGGTTTCCAGAGGACAGTCAAAAGCACAGGAGCAGGCCATCCCAATGTGCTGAACATTGAGCCAGTGGGGGAGAGGAATAGCATGGCTGAACAAAGAGCTTTTTCTGCAGTTTGTGAAGAAAAAGAGTTCAGGAGCTTTGGAAGAAGGGGTAGGCAGCTCAGGAGAACTATAGAGCCATTGTCAAGCTTTGCAGGGAGTAAATTAAAAGGGCTAAAGCCCAACTGGAACTCAATTTGGTTAGCATAGTAAAAGGCAATAAAAATGCTTTTATAAATACATCAACAGCAAAAGGAGGATTAAGGAGAATCTCCATCCTTTATTGGATGTGAGGGGAAATGTAGTAATGAAAGATTAGGATAATGCTGAGATACTTAATGCCTTGTTTTGCTTTGGTCTTTATTAGTAAGGCCAGTTGTTCTCAGTGTACACAGCTCTCTGAGTTGGAAGACTGACAGGGAACAAGATGAAGCCCTTATAATCCAATGGGAAGCTCTAAGTGCCCTCCTAACATGTTTTGAATGTTCATAAGTCCATGGGGCTGAGCAGGATTCATCCAAAGATACTGAAGGAGCTGACAGGAGTGATCGCCAAGGCACTTTAAATAATTTATCAACAGTCCTGACTAACCAGTGAGATCCCTGTTAACTGGAGGTTAGCAAATGTAACTCCAATGTGCAAGAAGTGTGGGAAAGAAGATCCAGGGAATTACAGACCTGTCAGTCTGACCTTGGTTATGGAGCAGATCATCTCGAGTACCATCCTATGTAAATTGTTAAATATGTGACGATTGGAGTGATCAGAAGCAGTCAGCATGTGTTTTTGAAGGGTAGGTCCTGCCGTGCTGACCTGATTTCATTCTATGACAAGATGACCTGCTTAGGAGATGAGGGAAATGTTGTGGATGTCATTTATCTGGATTTCAGTAAACTGCTTGACACCATCCCACAGTATTCTCCTGGGGAAACTGGCTGCTCATGGCTTGGACAGGTGTGCAGTTTGCTGCGTGAAGAACTGGCTGGATGGCGGGGCTCAGAGAGTCTTAGTGCATCATGTTAAGCCTGTTGGCGGCCAGCCACCAGTGGCTCAGTTCTTGGTGACAGTTTTGTTCTAATGTTTTTACCAATGATCAGCATGAGGGGTTTGTACACCCTTAGTAAATTCTCAGACAGTACCATGTTAGGCGGGAGTGCTGATCTGCTTGAGGGTAGGACGGCTTTGCAGAGAGGTCTGGGTAGATTATATCTATGGGGGCTGAGTTCAGTCACAAGACATTTAGCAAGACAAACTGCCCGGTCCTGAACTTGGGTCATAACAACCCAATGCAGTGGTACAAGCTTGGAGAAGAGTGGCTGGAAAGTTGCTTGGCAGAGAAGGACCTGGGGGTGGTGGTTGATAGCCAGCTGAACATGAGCCAGCAGCATGCCCAGGTGACCAAGGCGGCCAATGGGATCCTGGCCTGCATTAGAAATAGTGTGGCCAGCAGAACTACAGAAGCGATTGTCCCATTATAGTAGTGAGACTACACCTCGAGTACTGTGTTCAGTTTTGGGCCGCTCACTACAAGAACGATGTTGAGTTCCTCAAGGGTGTGTGGAGAGGAACAATAAAGCTGTTAAAGGGACTAGAAAATAAGGCTTATGAGGAGCAGCTGAGGGAACTGGGGTTATTCAGACTGGAGGAGGCTCTCTACAACTACCTGAAAGGAGGTTGCAGTGAGAAGGGTGTTGGTGTCTTTTCTCAGTTGAGAAATGATAGGATGTGAGGAGATGGTCTTAGGTTGTGCCATTGGAGGTTTAGATTGGACATTAGGTAGAATTTCTTCACAGAGAGGGCAGTCAGTCATTGGAACAAGCTGCCCAGGGAAGTGGTGGGATCACCATCCCTGGAGGTATTTGAGACGTGTGAACGTGGCGCTAGGTTTAGTGATGGGACTCAGTAGATCAGGTTGATAGTTGGACTTGATTATGTCAAGGGTTTCTTCCAATCTAGATGATTCTATGAATCTCTATATTGTACAAAATATATTACATCATATAATTTACTATATTACAGTTCCTTGCATCTGATATAACAAACTGCCTAAATCAGCATTTGGGTTACTGTAGTAGAGAACTTCAGAATATCACATCAAAGGGAGATAAGGCTATTTTTATTTTTTTTTGGAAGAAGAAAAGAGTAGAAGGGATACCTCTTGGAAGATGCTGAACTCTGGAAATTTCATGTATCATATCTGTTACTACTCAGTACTTTATAGTAATAATAGAATGTGAACCCATTTTCTTTGGTCTGTTTGTATACACAAGCTTGTGTTTTTCCCCCGAACTCATCTTTAACTTTGCATGAAGAAAGAAAACTCTTAGTCCATGCCTAAAAATGCGACCCATACTCCTTTTTACATGATAGACTAATAGTTTCAGTGTAAGAAATGGTTGCATCAGTGACCTTCTGTAGCATGAGAAGTGACCACTTACAGCGAGAAAACATTTCAGAGAGATGATTGCCTAAATGGCAGTATCTAACTGAGATACGGTAAGGACAGAACATAATACACAAATGAATGCTTAACAACAACTAGTCTCTGGAGAGTAGAAAATACTAGTTGAAAGTGGAATTTGTAATTTGTTTTGAAATAAAGAATAGATAATCTTGATGAAAAAGAATTGTTGTAATTAAGGACAAGAGAATGGCAAATCGCTGTTTTTGCAGATTATAGGATGATACAGTTGATAACATAATTTAACTACTGTTCTTAGTTTTAATTTTAGTGTTGTATACTGA
Organism: Cygnus olor; assembly: GCF_009769625.2. Taxonomy (NCBI): domain Eukaryota; kingdom Metazoa; phylum Chordata; class Aves; order Anseriformes; family Anatidae; genus Cygnus; species Cygnus olor. Next base: position 69,184,406 of record NC_049169.1, read on the forward strand.
ATCATTGCTCTCACGTAAGGCTTAAAAATGTTAATGCTTTCATTAATACTTTTACTCATACAGTTCTGCTACTGTAATATGTTATATTTTTAAAAAATCTTAGAATGAGATATTTCTAAGCATGTGCAAATACGTGCTTAGTAGCAGTTATTTTTCAGTTAGATTATTGTTAGTGTAGAATTAATAGACCTTTACACTCCAAATTGGAGCTCAGTAATTTTTTACTGTTCAAGAAACACTTATCTATGAAATTATTTACTAGTGCATGCTGTTTATAGACTACTCATAAAATATCAGATGGATGTTGATTGCAGTCTACTCTTTATAGATTGAAGTGTAGTTTCTGATGTAGAAGGTGCTTCTTGGCTAGGAAATGTTTACTAATAATCAAAGTGTGAAATGAAAACTTCTACATAGAAATGTCTAGCAGTGTTTTTTTTACATGACTATTTATTATTACTCTTCAGAGATAAAGCGTTTTTTGATGAGCTTGTATTTTCTGTATGTTAACAATAATTCTTATTTAATCCTCTGCTTTGTGTTCCACTGCAGTACCAAGCAGTCTTATTTCACTGTCAGTGCAGATAGATCTCTTTGCAGCATCCCAGTTTTCACTGGAAATAACTTTTTTTTTTTTATGTAATTATAAATTACATCAGGGTAGATTGTTTTTAACAGAGTTCAAAAATAAGGTATAGATTTTAACATGTAGACTGCGCTATCATGTTTTGAAGTATTTTAATACTATTTATAAGAAATTACAGCATAATACTGAAACTATTGATGATGCTCTAAGGGTGATTTGGCCAGTTAAGTTGTGATGTTTATTGGAAACTTACTGGGCTGTTCTTGCATTAAAATACAAGTTCTGGCTTTAGTTTCTTTGTACGGGGACTTCTTCTTTTAACAGATGGTAGTAATGGATGATCCCAGAAGTACTCAACAAAAAAAAATGAATTCGTAATTCTGAAAGGTAAAAATGAATAAAATTCACTTGAAGTTTAAAAACTGAACAAGCATAATTCAGTTTGTCAAAACAGCTATTTCATCTAAAGGGAATATAGTTTGACCAGACTTGAATGGATCACCACTCCACATTTGGGGTCAGTACATACTTCTGGTTAAATTAATGTTTACAGCTCTTTGACAAGATAGTCCTATTTTTATAATGATAAATGGTTTACTAATGACAATTCAGATTTACTTACATGCCTGAATGTGCTAGAATGCTTTCAGTGCGTTCATCACTAAGGATCTCTCTTTTATTTCTAGCAAGACCTCATGACTTCTTTGATGCACAAACACTGGATGCTATAAGACATCGAGCCATCTGCTTTAACCTCTCAGCACATATAGAAAGTTTAGGAAAAGGCCACAGTGTTGTATTTCATAGTACTGTAAGTATTAAATTATGCATTGTTTGTTACCTGTGTTTCTGAAAAATCTAATGCTGTGTTCCTCTTAGTAATGCAGACTTTTAATCGGAAGTAAGTAATAGTGTGTATTTTACATTATCGTTTTTCCCATTTCTATTAGTAAATTAAGTTTTTAAAAGTGGTGTTAGTAGTAGTTCTACGTCACAAATTGAATAGCTTGCAACATTTCCTGTCTGATACACTCCAGGAAATACCTGACAGCAAGTATGTTTGACAGAAAAAAATCTTCTAAATAAGAATGCAATTCAGATGGCATTTTCATGGTCATGAGTCACAGTGCTTATTTATCACAAGGAGTTCTCTAAAAGTAATTGTATAATTGAATATTTTAAGATGTTGATGTTAAATTTATGTTTACTCCTTTTTCATTTAAAAGGTGTCATACTATATAAATATATTGTTGTTCATTTCATTTTTTTTATTTAATAAACTTACACCCAAATGTCAGCAAAGTGCAGGAAGGCAAGTACCAGGTGGGGAAATGTTCTTCAGTCCTGTTTCCATATCCTTTTTTGTTAATTTCACCTACCTGTGGATAGGATTGGCATCAGTGTTCATTTAGAAAAGTTCAAAAATAGGGAAAGAAGTTCTGAATTGGGATAGAGGGATCAGAATTTCAGAAACCTTAATACTTCATGTTTTCTTACTAAATTGAGAGATATGGCATATAAGAGATAGAGACTCTTCTTTAAGAAGAAAATAATCAAAGGATGGGACAAAACAAGGGTCTTTGTAAATTGCCAGACCAGTGTACGATTAACTGCAGTCCAAGGAAGGAATGCTGTCACTGCTCTCTTCTCAGCTATGGCTTAATCTTAACCAGTGATTCAAACTATTGAACTGTCACTCTCTTTCCATAAACAAAGTATGATTTTATGTGCATGAAACTTAGTTTCCTCCCATTCTGATGATTGTTAGAAATCTCTGTAGCCTGTGTCGGACATTTTTCCGAAAACATTACTGCTGAACTCCTGTGCATTGAGCACCAGCTGCAAATGGAGATTTAAAAGTGCCTTATTTTGTTGTTACTGAATTTAGGTCTTATTTTAGTTTTCCTGGCAAATGCAGAATTTAAAATTCTTTGAGAAAAGCAGATTGTCTTTCAATTCACAGCTTGCTTTAATCTGAAAGGTTATATGGAGAGACTGTTCAGTTGTGGAAGCTCACCTCTGTCTGTTGTAATAATTCATAAGGAGATGGAATTAGAGGGAAGAATGTGCTCTAGAAGTGCTTCGAATTAATTTGGAGGAAGCAGTGCAGACCCTTTCAGTTCATCCACGCTTGTGCCACTTAGGATGGTAGGGGGTTGATTAGATCTGAAGACTAGAAATTACTTACACCTCAGCTGTGGGAGAAGTTGTTTCAGTGGCAGAGCTGCTTTAAGATTCTGGCCATACAGTGCACTTTGCTACCCTATTAAGGTGCCGCTACAGTTGTGTGGAGCTGTGCTGACATCAGCTTTGCTGATGAAACTGCCTAAAATTTGCTTTAAAATTAAAAAAAAAAAAAAAAAAAGAATAGAAGCAGTCTTATGGATGTACATTATTGTACTGAGCTAAAGGTCACCTCAGATGCAAACAGATTTTGCATAATTTATAAGCATTAGGAAATTAAATTTGAATGCTCACTGGTTAAATAATGTGGTATGGTTTGTGTGGTCTACCTTTAGATGAAGAAAAAATGTATAGTTATCAGGGGCATTAATTTGAAAAGTGAAAAGTGTGAAGATCGCTGAAAACTGAGGTAATTGGTGTAAGTTTATTTTTTTATGCAGCATAAGTATGTCAGCATAATGCAGTATTTTACAAGATAGATATACTGAAAATTTTCTAATGTAAATAATTTCTATGCAGTCACTGTAGATAAATCAACCTTTTTTTGAACCCATTCTTATAGACATGGAGAATTGTAAAACAGTCATAAAAGTGTTTTGCAGAAATGTTTTTGCTATCTACAGTTCACCTATGACTTCATTATGATTTTATTTTTATGATGAGCTTTTTTATTGGTATCAAATTCTTGCTGTATTGATTCTCTGCACTGTCATGTGGAAAATGTCAAGCCATTTCCATTTAACCTAAAGAACAGGTATAAAGCTGTTAAAGAATGTACCTTATAGGTTACCCCATCTTTTTTTTTCTTTTTCATGGATAGGATTAATTCTCTAAAATATTTTTTAGAGTTTTTAGTTCAGTGATCACATGCATTGATGTTATTTACATACGTTCTGACATCTTAAAACATCGAAACACAGAGAATGAATAAAGATGCAAGAAGGTGAAATTTGTTTCTTTTTCCAGAAGAGGTCAGCAGAACTCCACTTCTCATTTGAGACAACTTTGCAGGTTTCCTCTACAGAGATGAATTCAAAATAAAGTTTCTTTTCCTTTCAGGGACAGTGCATGAAATTTAGATAATATAATAATATATCAAATAAAACTGTATTGTGCATCTACAGGATGTTTTTTAATGTAAAACTTAAGTGGACTTAAAATTACTACTTTGTAGAGAACTTCGTAAAAAACTTCAGAGCAAGAAAAGCAGTTACTGCAGACCAGCTAGATATCTTCCATTTCAGTTGTAACTTTCACAGACCTGATTGCAGCAGTGATTATTTTTGTCAAAATAGTGATTCTTTTCTTCAGTTGGCCATTTTGTCTACATCATAGCTGCATTTCTGACTCTAGCCTGCCTAGGAAATGGTAAAATTCTCATTACACTAATTATAGTTAAAGTAGTACATTTTATATCTTAAAAAACAAACAAACACAACTTTAAACTTGACAATTTCAAAATACATGTTGGAAGAAGCAATGACAGCTCTATATAAATATTTCTGTTGTCTCCTAACAGCAAACATACTACTTTAATATTAAACAACACCAGAGTATTTAGCAAGGATAAGATAAGCTGATAATAGGGAGAAACAATCTGCAAAATTCACATTGGATGCAAGTGTGTCTGTGAAAGCATCCTTAACTCTATTTGTCATAGTTTGTGTTGTACATGATTAGTTCTTTTGTTCTGAAAAACAACATTTTTTATTCCCTACAGTTAAAAGTTACTTTTTCCTCTCGTTAAGCTTCTTTGTGTGTATAATGTTGTTACTTTAGTCCCTTTTAGGCCTATTTTTGGGGGGGTTGGGGGCAAGGAGGAATGCAGAGTGTAAGTTTTTACAAACATCTCTTTTTTTCAGTCTGGTGATGGCAGTACTGAAGAGTCCTGAGTTTTTTTCTGTAAATGAGAAATTGTTAATGTCAGAGCTGTTAGTTTATAAATACTATTTGTTGTTCTTGGTGTTGGAGAATGTAGATGAGTGCAGATCCTGGGTGGTTTGCACAGGTTCTCTGTGAGGTTCTGGAATCACCATGTGTTACACTGTAAATCCCAGTAGATGCAGCAGTCCCAGCTTTAACTAGTAATTAGGTGTAATATATATGTGGGGCTTGTTTATTCTGGTTGGTTTCCTGGCTCATATTCTTAAAGTTTTAAATAGGATGAAGAGCGGTTTGTGGGGAATATTGCTTTTCTCTGACTGGGATATAGCTAGTTTACTATGTCCAAATAATATTTCACAAAGTCACCTGTAAACTTTTTAATATGATATCCATGATGCTTGTATTACATGAGAGAGCATCTGCCTCTCCTTAAAACCTGAAGGTTAATTTGAAAATGAACTTGACAATACAGAAAAATGTATGGTTTTCAATGGAAAAGCTGGTGAGCTTTGTTTGCCCTGTAAAGTGAGCTATAACATTATTTGGCTCAGGTGCTCCAATCTACAGCAAAGAAACTGAGTTTGCAGAATAAGAATCTGAGTTCTGGGCAAAGGCTAAAACTTAAAGTTGGAAGGGACTGGAGAACTGCTCTCTAAATCTTTATTTAAAAAAAAAAAGGTCAGGGTTTTCATCCCTGTTCCAAACTTAGCAAAACGATGTATCGAGTTATGGATATGGCTTGAGACTTGTGAGGAAAAATGGTAGCAATAGTCCAAATAGCTAAATTTAAGAACCTGATAATATTTTTAATGGAAAAGTTGATTAAATTTTGTCTAATTGGCAAAGATTACTGGAAAAATGATTTTTACTGACATTTATCTACCGTATCCTATTATTGCAGGCTCGTAGCATGGTTTGAGTTGGGAATTGAAAGATCATCTAATTCCAACCCCCCTGCCATGGGCAGGGACACCTCCCGCTAGACCAGCTTGCTCAAAGCCCCATCCAGCCTGGCCTTGAACACTTCCAAGGATGGGGCATCCACAACTTCTCTGGGCAACTTGTTCCAGTGCCTCACCACGCTCTGAGTGAAGAATTTCTTCCTTATATCTAATCTAAACCTACCCTCTTTTAGTTTAAAGCCATTACTCCATGCCCTATTACTGTACTCCCTAATAAAGAGTCCCTCGTCAGGGACTCTTCTGAATTCAAGAAACTCAGTGCCTCAACACTTCTCTCAGTTCATATCTGCTAGTATATTTATACCTTCAGATACCTCAAATGTATCTGTATTAATAATCTGGCTGTTAAATCCATGGGTACTTCTCTCTGGGCTTTATTTTTGTTGAGAAGATTGCTGCATAGTTGTAACAATACAGCTGGAAACAAATTTGTGAATTCCTTAAAATGTCATGACTACATTTAACTTACCAGAAGAGACTAAGTTTAATTTACCATGATACTCAGTTGTGGAGAATTACTTTGGTTGATGCAGTTTATGGACTTCGGTACTTTATGTTCCATATACTACATTTTTGTTTAGATTTTTTCATGAAGAACATTTGCCATCCTGCCGCATTTCTATGCTTTAAAAGTTCTCTAATGACTTTTTTTTTTTGAGTTTATCTACAGTGGCTGTGTGTAGAAACTTTGAAAGATCTAATAAATGTGCCTAGCAGAGCAAAAAGTAGGACTGATGTTAGAAGCAAATCAGAAAATCTGTGTGCCTAAACTGTATGGAGTATATAGTAACATGTAGGAAAGGAGAAGCTAGGGGCAGATCAGTAGAAGTGGAAGCTTTTTGTGAAAGAAAAGTGGCTTTTCCTTGTTTTCCTGAATACCAGAATATTTTGGGTTTATCTTTCGAATGCCGTTTTTTGATGAGTATATTTACACCTGAGTGAACAGATTCATTTTTTTATACTTTGTATATTTCTAACTTTAACTTTTGACTAAAGATTGGTGTTAAGCTTCAGGGTCATACCCCTGAAAGCATTGTTCTTTGTGAGAGCATTTTATGTGCTTCTCTACTGTGAGCCAGTATGAGAAACTGTAAGGAAGGAGTTGTCATTTCTTAGCTGGAACTTTTACCAGGGGAACGTGTATGTTCTGCTTAAATATTATGGATTGTCAACAGGTCTTTGACATGTCATTTGTACTTGTCATTCATATAACAGTAGTAGTAACATACACTCTACAGTATTAAGGTCCCTGTTATGTATGCGTTAAATACAGTATTAAGGTCCCTGTTATGTATGAGTTAAACAATTTCTGTGAGCCTGTGAATTCTTCCAAGGAGCCTTTGCTTCATTCAGTGCTTGGCTTAGATGTTGAAAGGGAATGAATAAAGGTTACCTAGGAAGTTATACATATGATGGTTTCCAGATGTCAAAGCATTTATGAGAGAATATTTCCTTATGTCATACTAGAATTAAAATATAAGCTGCATTAATTTTTGATTTTCTATAGACATTTTGTGAAAACATGAATGTATTCATAAAGGGCATTTGTGAACCTCATCTAAGAATGCATGCACCTTTTTTTTTAAGCTGCTACTCCAGAAGCTTTGAACCCTTTTAAAGATGACTGTGTATGCATGTTTTTTTTTTTTTAAAGGGACCACTTAGTAAGCAAATACTAAAACAAAATTTTAATGAAAACACCAAACCTTGCTAAGAACTGCTTTAATAGTGACATGTACATTCTACCTATGTATAGAATTAATACAGCTGTTAAGAAGTAAAACAGTTTGCATTTTCTGAATGTCCAGTTGAACATGAATACTTAATTTGAGCAAGAAAAAGAGTGGATTTGATTTTAATTATGATTTATGTAACTATTATCAGGTAATAGCTAAAAGAAAAGAAGATTCTGGAAAAATAAAACTCTTGCTTCATTGGACACCAGAGGACATGTAAGTATATTACTAGTGATATGATAGGATTTAAACGGGGAAAGATTTACGGCGGGGTAAATGAACTGTCACTTAATTGTTATGCTGTTTTTATGTACTTCATGTTTTTTTTTGTTTGTTTGTTTTAAGTAATTTGGAAGTTTAAAAAATAAGCAACCGTGTTGTACTTTTAATTGACTTTAGTTTAGCTACCGAGTCTTTAGATTCTGATACCAGTTCATGTAAACTTTAAGCTGTATTTTTTTAATGCATTTTGCCACTATGGGTATAAATAACAAAGTCTTCTAATTATTGAATGGGGGAATTCAGATTGGTTTTGCCAGCCACATACATGGGAAAATTTATCACTGAGATAGCTCTTTTGCCCATTGATTTGTCGTGATCCTCAAATATTTTTAGGCACTGAAAAATTTCTAATCATCGGTCTAATGGTAGAACTACAAGAATCTTTGCATAGGTGCTACAATTTAACAGTGAAATAACCACAGTTGGTCATTCAGAGTGTCCATCTCATATTACTGCTTCTTTGGGTTTTCCCACTGAAGTTTGGAGTTTCCTTTCCACCATGTTTGTTTGCTTTTTCTCTTGTTTTTTCCCATGTTCTGCCCTTTTCCAAGTAAGTTGCCTCTTACTTAATGCAGAACACAAGTATTGCCCTCAGATAGTCTTGGGATATATGGAGTAGTAACTGAAATACTTTAAAAATAATTTATCTACTTCATTGAAATAGCTGGGATCTACTTTCCTCCTCCTGACAAAGGAAAGAATTTATATGTAAATATTATGATCTTTACTATATGGAACAGTAGAACAAATACTTGTTTTCCAGTATGCTCTAGGAGAGCAGTAGGCAGAGTAGTTTTAGGACAGGCAGTATGAGAAGTAGTTCTAGCAAGTGTTGCATGATCCATGTTTTCCACAATTTTAAAGATAATTACTTACTTTTTCTTTTAAATATAAGTATAATTATAATAGTTTATTATTGGGTCCATACGTCTGCGCACAGGTAAAGTTACAGAGATACTAAGATTGCATTAAGATAATAGCTGCATAATTAGGTAGGATGCGCAGGTTTAGAGATTCATTCTTAAAAGTAATGTTGTTCTTACCAGGAAAATATCTCTAACTTGGCAGGACTCATTAGATAAGGATTTCTAAGTTTCAGATGAAATAGTCATAGTTTTTGCAATTAAAACTTAGAACAAAGGAATCTTTTTAGATTCAGTGCTGCCTTTTAAGTGATTGAGTGGGAAGGTGATGCAGAGCCTTAGTGTAATAAACTCTAACTTTTGCTTTGATGAAGTGGTTTAAATTACTCAGTTTTCTAGTGTCCCAGATTAGTCATGTGCAGTAGTATGAACTCAGCAATGTGAGTCAATTATAACTTTAATCTGTAGAGGAATAGGGTTGCTGGTAAGTTGCCTGCAGCAGTGTTTGACATTTTGGTGCAATTTTAAACTGTCTGTAGCTTTTTCAGCTCTCTGCAGCACTTGTAGACTACAAGTTTCAGTTAAACGTCGGAAAGAATAACTAAAATATTGTAGTAAAAAATGTCATTCTTTGCTGCCTTTTAGGTCAGTTTGGTAATACTGTATGTAACAGTATTTCGAGATTATTCTTGCTAAAATATTACAGATAAAGACTTATTTTAAGATAAAAGAAAAAGCATTATAAAACACTGAGAGCATGAAAAGTAAGTAATTAAGGACTTGTTTTTTAATACAGAGTTAAATGATTTTTTTGCTCATGCGAATAAATACAATGTTAGATTCTCTACATTGGAGAAGACTGTAATGTTAAGACATCCCTGATAGATGTAGAGCTAGTTGGTCAGTTCAAAGGGATAACGGCCTTTGTATTGATATGTCTTACATCTTGGTTGGGTTAGGTAGAGGGTGTACTTCCTGCATGGAATGATGCGGTATTGAATTATTCATTAGATTCCATTTCATCTCGTTTATTACAGTTAGAAACAGCAAAAGCAAGATATCATGGCTTTTGTCATCCGTTTGTCTTACAAAAGGAATGTACTCACACTTTAGATAAAGTTGAATACGTTCATGATCGTTATTTTCCATCATGTTGAGCTGTTCATCAGCCTTGCAGATGGAGCCAACAATAATGATTTCACCTTTTCATATGTGAGTCATTTTGAAACTGTTAAATTGCTCAAGGTTTTCTGTACATTAAGTATTTTTTCAGGAAAAGTACATAGTCTTTAACCAGTTTCCTATTTCACTCCTTTATCACTTGGATTTTTTTTGGATCAGGGATTTATCCTGATTTTTTTTTCCTTTTTCATTTTTTGGGGGGGGGCAGTACTTATTTTACTGAGGTTCTGTCTTTATATTTCCAATGGTCTTTAGCAAGGTGGGGATTGGGCTTTTCTTCCAAGCACCAACAGATAAGACGAGGTGAAATGGCCTCAAGTTGCGCCAGTTGTTCAGGTCAGATATTAGGAGAAATTTCTTTTCTGAAATGGTTTTGCAGCATTGGAATAGGCTGCCTGGGGAAGTGGTTGAGTCACCTACCTGGAGGTCTTCCAGAAATGTGTAGGTGTAGAACTTAGTAGCATGGTTTAGTGGTGGACTTCAGTACTAGGTTAAAGGTTGGATCTTAGAGGTCTTTTTCAGTCTGAATGATTCTGTGATTCTATGTGAAAAGATTTTTCTATGTGAAAATCTATCTATGTGAAAATCTTTCTATGTGAAAATCTATGTGAAAAGATACTTTTTTTAAAAATCATTTTGTATCTTCAGCATACAGTTTCTAATTAAATTGTTTTTGTAATGTTTCTTTTTATAAAAAGTTGATACCCACTTTTTATAAAAAGTTTTATAGACAATGTTTTTTCATCTTTCATGAGCCATATTAAATCTGAATAGATAGATACATTGCATCCTGTTTTTTTTTACACCTTCATTTGAAAGGGGGAAATAGTATCCCTGGAGAAACTCTTTTTCCTTCTGTGATAGAAGTTCTTTTAACCAAAAAATTGAATTTGAATTTTAACTTTCAGTGCTAAAAACAATAATTTCTAGAAGTCTGTAAAACTGCATATAGCTTTGGTTGGACAAAAACAAACAAACAAACAAACAAACAAAAAACTGTTTAGATAGTTTTAGATGTTGTTCTTCTCAAATTGAAACTTGTTTCAGAATATTAGGGTTCTTAATTACAAACTTTTTCCCCAGCCTGAGATGATTTTTTTGCCCATGGATAATAAAAATAAAAAAAAAAAATACTGATTTGTTTTTATTTTTATTTTAGAGATGGGAATTGGTTTTTTATAAGGCACTCATGACCTCTATAAGCCCAGTGTCTCTCTTAACAACCTGACAACCCCAGCAGGGCCTTAAAAACTTAATTTGCTTTCCATAAAAAAAAGCAATAATGCAATAAACAGATCAGAAGCAGACAGGTTTGGTTTCAAAGATTTAAAGAACAAAATATAGATCAATGTGTGAGTTAACCTCCAGCGCTCTTCCAGTGGTTTCATTGCAAGTGGCACTGAGGCAATGTGTAAAGACCTTTCCGTTAATGTGTAAAGACCAAGTTTTATTCTGTCTCACAATAAAAACTGTTACATAGCCAGAATACTTTATGGTGATTGCCTGAATTTCCTCAGAAGGGAATTGAAAAATTAACATCAGCTAAGTAGGAGCATTTTGACACTAAAAGCTTTGACCTTGGAGGAAGCAAAATAGTGTGACTTGAAATTCAGTGGCTGAAGTTCCGGCCTTTACTTTCCTTTTCTTTTCTTTGACAGCATCAGATCATTTGAAAACACTTTATTTTACTAAGTATGAAAGATCTGTTTAGTTCCTGCTACCATTTTCAAATTAAACCATTAAACTGGAGGTTGTAGTTTCACTGCAATACTGTTATCATTGTATGTTTGTTTTAATATTCTTCTGGATTAATCTAAATTCCGTTCAGCATCTTTTTCATGCTGAGAATTTGAAAGACTTTGAGGTATAATGTGTAAAGATTGGCTGTCTCTTCCTTGCTCCAGTGAAGGTGTTTTTTATCCAGTGAAATGTGGCGATTACATTTAGAAACTTCATATGTACTAGTTTACCGCATAATTTTATGGTAAGAAAAATAGTTGATCTTTTTTGAATATTTTTATTTTATTTATTTATTCATAGTCTGCCTGATGTGTGGGTAAATGAAAGTGAGCGACATCAGTTAAAAACTAAAGTAGTTCATTTATCAAAACTACCAAAAGATACTGCCTTGCTTCTGGACCCAAACATATACAGGTAATGTCCTAATTTTGAAATTTTCTTTACTTAAGTATAGTCTTAAGCCTCACTTAACTTTTTGACGTTGGGAAATCAGGATTGTTAATGTATTATACACCAGAACAGGGAGCCTTAATCCTGTCAGCGTCCAGTAGTTAAGTTCTGAGGTCTTAAGTTGTTTCAGAATTAACTTCTTGAACTGAACTCTAGTTACTGAGAAACGGGGAATGTGTGTATTTACCAAGTGTATTTTACTTTTTTGTGCTTGGTGTACAGAAATTCTAGTAAAGGAGGTACATACAGTGGAATCCTGAAAGATCACTTCTGTTAAGATCACATACTGGTTTGTATACCAATTTTTTTAAAGTCCAAATTTATCTTTACATAATTTATACTCAGCTGTAATACATGCAGTATTACCTTGAAATCTGTACTTGTGTACAAGTACTGTTATTTTTTTAATACAAAATTCTTTGGAGGGGGACAGTACATATCACTTGTCTTTAAGCTACATTCACATTTGTGTTTTTAGGACTTGATTGGCTTCTAATCCATCTTGTTTCTAATAATTTCCTGATTTTCCCCCCTCTGTATTAATGTGCTCACATAATTGTCAGTACCCACAGTTGTATGTGTGTACAGTTTTTAAAGGTAATCTGAAATGCTTAATTCACTCTTTAAGTTTTTGAAGATGCAAAGATATGTGTTTATAGGCTTATTTAAAAATGCATGAAAATGGCTGGGGAGGGAGAAAAAAGCCTCAACCAAAGTTCGTTGTTTCTATGTTTGTTAACATCCAATGAACGAGTGTCTAAAGGAGTACCTAGAATGCTAATCTGAGGTTTTGATATGCAATAAGCCTTTCAGTTCACCTTTAATATTCAGTGTATTTCACTAATCAAATTAATGAAAGCTTGGTTTACAATATGAAAATAAATCATCATACTATGCGTGCTATCTTTTAAAATGTAAGTATTTAAAATACTTACTTTAGTGTATGAATTATTATTGTTAATCGTAAATCATACAGATGTTATGAGGAAATTGGATTATGTATTATAAAACCACTTAACACAGTGACTGTTTTATAATCTAATCTAGCTGTTAATTGCCTTTATATTGATTACCTTTGTAGAACTTGATATATTGGTTTGATTTGAAAAGAAAAAAATAACCTTTAAAAATAAAAATGACCTTTGGGATGAAGTCCATTGGGAAAAAAGAACAACCCTTTCTCCCTCTTCTGAATAAAATTAACGTCCCTACACATAATCTTTTACTAGATTTTTTTATCAGTATAGATCAGTATGTGATTAAAAAGAGCTTTGGAACCGACTGGGGGAGATCAAAGAAATAAAACTGAAGACCAAAATTTTTCATAGAGGAAAAAGTGGCTAGGAGAGTTCAGTCACAGTTATTAATGTCATGATAAAATGTTGACACTAATAGAAAGTTTGAAATCATCACCTGAAATATATGCTAATTAGGGATCATATAGAATGGCTTTTAGTTGTAATCAAAATAAATGAAAATAGATTGTATATAGTCATGATTTCATAATATACTCTAGCAGACTTGAATTTACAGCTCAGGGTCTTTTTGTAAAAACTATCTTATCTTCTTTTACAGAACAATGCCCCAGAAGAGGTTGAAGAGGTAAAAACCAAGCAAGTGGGGACACCTTCAGTCTTAGTCACTGACAATGGATTTAGAAATAAAGTTGCACATTAGTCAAATCCCATCCTTTTTTTCTTTTTTTTAGATAAATATTTATGCTTAGTGTAAACATTCTGTGAATGAAGTTGATGCTTCCGTGGAATATATTAATATATTACTGTATATCCACATTTTCATGGAATGGTACAGTGGGAGACTGAGCAAACACTCTTCTGGCAACTTAGTGGAACAACTGAAAGGCTTTGCATGCTTGCTTCCTTAAGCTGCTTTTTTCTTTAGTGAATACAGTAGTTCATATTTGATGAAAAGAAAAAGTAACCATCACCATTTACTCACAATTCCCAGGAGAACTGTTAACAAGCTATTAGGCTTCTTGTCAATATTAACAAAATATAATATGCCAGACAATAAAACAGCTAGCAAGGGATTATCCTGTTACCCTTTCAGTATGGTGGATAGTAATCATTTGTCATTTGTAACCTCGTGTCCTTTCTCAGATCCGTAAGATATGTTGAATTATAATGTTTAAAAAAAATGTTGATGGAATGCTTGTCTTTTCCACTCAACTACAAATACACATAGTACGGTTTAAAGATGTTAAGAGTGTTGCAGTATGTCTGATCCCCTTTTCAGGAGTAGTATAGTATGTTAATGAGATCTTCTCTTATGTGATCTGTATCAATGGACGGTTTTTGAAAAACCTCTACTTAGCAGTTAGTGTTACTGGTGTTTTATTTTACTTTTTTGTCCCTGTAGAACCCCCATTCACTTGTAAAGTATACTTTTTTATTTGGCCTAATGTTTTCTAGATGTAAAGAAAATGGTATTTTTAAAAAAATATATCTAGAAAATCAATCCTTTATGCACCAAAGTTGGCTTTGAAAAGAAAAATAAAATCATTTTCTTGCTTAATAAGCAAGAAGCCATGGATTTTTTTAACTGACAAATAGAGATGTGTCTAACCTGTTAGTCTTTGTATGGAGACAAAAATGTTGCATATAGATGATAGGACATTGCTTGTAAATATTTCAGCAGATTTGTAATATATTTTTATATTATGAAATGTACTGTAGATGTTTTTCTAGAGGCATGAAAGTTAAAATGTATATATTACGGTAGAAATAATATTGAAGGATATTGTAATTCACTAGTGCTGCCAGAAGAATTGTTTAAAAAAGCACCTTCCTTAACAATAAAAAAAAAAAACTTCTTTTACATACCTAAGGGACTATATACTACTGTTAATATCTGTTGTAAGAACAAAAATACATTGAACATCCTTCCCAGAAATCTTAGAGGGATGAATAGTACCCATAATTAATACATGGCGCTCCTTTCTAATAGTGAACAAGAAGTTAGTTTTTTCCTTGCTATTGGAAGGAACTAATATGTAAAATTTGTATGGATATATGCAGTCAAACTGCAGAGTTAGTCCTCCTTATTGGGGAGGAATTTACTACAGTGAAACTAATAACCAGCAGTTTTTACACTAAATTTTTATTAAATAGAATAAAAGTTAGAAGTAACCCTTTGGTTGCAAAAGTGAGCATATCCTAATGTAATACAAATGCGTTCCGCATTGGTACTGACACGAGAGTCTTGCTTAGCACCAATGGGTTAAAAATGTTACTTATATACATGAAAAAAAAGTCTTATCAAGCAAAATAAAGTGCAGATTAAAAGCACCACTAATATAAGATGTTCTGGAATGGTTGTTTAATAAGGGTATTACTCATAAAATCTGTAGTGATGTGACTTTATTTTTGGAAAAAAAATGCAGTGTTTTTTTTTTTGCTTGAGCACTTCACCTACTGCTTTTTCTGTACCTATAAAGTAATCCGCAATCTTTGTTTCTTTTATGAATTTGTTATAAAATTGCCAAATAGAAGTGTTTCAGATATAGTTTGTATTTGTATTTTTTTAATTTTATTGCTTCATGAGTTTCTTGTAAGTCATTTATAATTGACAGATGATTGTAGACCTTGCCTGAGTATTTTTTCTAATAAAACAAAGCAAACAAACCTCATTAGCTTCAAAATTGTAAGATTTCAATGAAGTTTTCAAAGGTAAATGTAAGCATGTCACTGTCTCTTTTATTTTGCCCCTAAGTGGTGAAACACACTTAAATATTTAAATACTTATCTGATGTTTTCATAATACAACTTCTCTCTTGGAGGGAAAAAAATTTAAAGGTGTAAAATCAAAACACGTAGGAACAAATAGATACGCTGGGATTAATTAACCTTGTCATAGTAATCAAAAGGAAAGTGGATTTCTGGCAATTTTAACTTGAAGTCATCCAAGTGAATTAGTAAAACCATTTTAACCATGTTTAAAAATTATTTATATTCTACAAATTATGTATGTAGTTGATGGTGTTTTGTTTCAACTGACAGTCACTTCTCTCTAAAGGTTTGCTTTCAGACCTTTTGCTTCAGACCTTTCTGCTTTTTTGCTTTGCCTCTGAATTCCAGCTTTGATAGAGTACCAGACAGATAGAACTGTCACAGTATGCCAGTAGAGATTTATTAGTTCTGAAAAAAAAAATTCTCTTTTCCTTACTTTTTTTCTTGAAAAGCATTAATGAACTTGCTTTTTTTCCCTCCACCTTTTGAGTAGTTCTAGATACTTTATCTCTGGATATAACATCTAGAGGCTTCCTTCTGTCTTTCTGAGCAACTTTCCTTTGGGAATACATTTTCCAATTACCTAGAGAATGCATTTTCTCCCAGTTGGATTATTTATTTTCTTTGTAGAGAAATGCCATCCAGACAAACCTATAGTTATTTTACCCTTCATTGCAGTCTGTTTCCAGCCTTCCTGATACAATAAGTGTATAAATATTCCCATTTATATAGTTTTGGTCAGAGGTTCTGTATTCTTTAACATGTTACAGAAGGTGAGTTAAAGAAAATTACTAATTTTACGGTTGAAGTTAAGTCATGGCAAACTATGCCGGAGCGTGTACCATGAGGCTTAAGGGAACCGGACAAGTTCAGACTGGAAAAGAGAAGGCTTTGGGGGAACCTAACAGTGGTGTTCCAGTAGCTAAGGAGTTACCAAGAAGGTGGTGCTAGAACTACACAGCAGGAGGATGAGTCAATGGTCACAATTTGAAATAGAAGATCTTTTTTCAGTACGAGGAAGGTTAAGCATTAGAACACGTTGCTTCCAAAGATCATGAAGTCTCTGTTCTTGGAGGTTTTCAAGTTCCAAGCAAAGCCTTGAGCAACTTGGTCAGGATTCAGTGTTGTTAGTGTTGTGCTGAGTAGGAGGTTAGATTAGAAGCTTTCCAAAGGTACCTCTCAACATGAATAATTCTGTGCTTTGATACAGAAATAAGCTTTCTCTTCCAGCCTACATTCTCAGGCAGACATGGCAGGCATCAGCTATGTTTAGATCATGTTAGCAAACAGTTCATATGTTCATAGATCATGGTTGGAGTTAAAGTTGTTTGATTTGGAAATTCATCAGCTGTGACAGTAACTTGGATCAGAGGCTTTAGTCTTCATTTGTTTTGGCATGCTACATTCTTGAACTACACTGGCACAGTTTTAAAGTAGATGCTGGTGCTTGGTGATGTGGAGCAAAAAATGACATGGGATGAAATGTTTACTCATTCACTGTTGGTTGACACCAGCAAGGATTTTCAGAAATCCCAACTGAGTTTGTGGATGTCTTAGGTCATCCTGTTTCTGAGACACCTTTAATGACCAAGTGCCAAACCCAGCTCTCTGAAAATTACAGTTTCAGGGAGTTGAAGTGCACTCAAATAGCTATACCCAAAATTGCCAGTCCTTTTGGAATATGTTGGCTTGACTCTCAGAGTTTTCTAAAGATGAATAATGGGATTTTGAGTGAATTTTGGGAATGAAGAACTACTCTACTACTTAAGTGGATGGAAATTCTTGTTTGGAAACAATAGATTGAGAGCAGCCTGGAGGAGGACTTGAGGGTGTTGGTTGATGAGAAGCCCAACATGAGCCAACATTGTACGCCTGCAGCCCAGAAAGCCAGCCATATCCTAGGCGGCATCAAAAGTGTGGCCAGCAGGTCAAGGGAGGTGATTCTCCCTCTCTACTCTGCTCTTGCTGTACTCCACCTAGAACAGTGCCTTAGGTCTGGGCCTCCCAGCACAAGAAGGATGTGGACCTGTTAGAGTGAGTCCAGAGAAAGACCATGAGAATGATCAAAGGGCTGGAGCACCTCTCCTATGAAGACAGGCTGAGGGAGTTGGGGTTATTAAGAGAAGGCTGGAGAGACCTCATAGCCTTCCAGTACCTAAAGGGGCCCTGCACGAAAGCAGCAGAGGAACTCTGTCAGGGAGTGTAGTGATAGGACAAGGAGTAATGGCTTTAAACTGAAAGAGGGTAGATTTAGATTAGATATAAGGAAGATTTTTTTTTTTTCTGTGAGAGTGGTGAGCTACTCGAACAAATTGCCCAGAGAAGCTGTGGATGCCCCATCCCTGGAAGTGTTCGAAGCCAGGCTGGATGGGGCTTTGGGCAGTCTGGTCTGGTGGGAGGTGTCCCTGCCCATGGCAGGGGGTTGGAACCAGGTGGTCTTTAAATCATTCTGTAATTCTGTGAATACTTCCTAGCATTTGGGCATAGCATACAGCTGTTAGATTGATAATAGGTCTCATTCTATCTACTAAATCACTTTTAAAACTGGGGCAGAAACGCATCGGCTGCATCTAAGTGGTTTCTCTGAAGTTACTGTGATTTTTCATGTTTTGGCTCAATTGCAGTATGTGCAACACTTGGTGCATTTTTCTTGACTTAAGTATAAACCATAAAGTGATGATGTAAGTAGTTTCCAATTTAAATTACTAATTACATCTGGACTAATTTGTGGACAAACAGGTTAATTATGTTTAAATCTGCATTGTTTTCAATAAAAGGAATGTAAGTGGTTGATTCTGTACCTTACAGCTTTTACGTGCATAATGTGAATTGTTTATTGTAGAAAACCAGTCTTATTTCATGCTTCAGTCTGAAATTGATTTATCCTCACTTCTTGCCTTGACATTTTTCACTGGTTTATGAACCTAATCACAAGTATTTCTCTTTTCACATTAATGTGTGACAAATGTAACAGGAAAAAAAAAGTCTCATTGAGAACATTTGCTTTTAAAAAAGTAGTGATCTGTATCTATGGTTTCTTTCAGTCATTTTCTGTAAACCGTTAAAGTGGATGTTCTGTGAATGGCCCCTATATGCACATGGTTGTGAAAGTAAAATATGCAGTTTGACCCCTAAAACAATCTATTGTAAACAAAACATTTCAGCAGCAGAAGATGGTCTTTACATCACATGGATTTTCTTGGTCAAGTAGAGATGCCCTTTGGTTCCATTAGTTATCCTGGTATGTACTTATTCCAAGCTAATACTCTTCAGTAGACTATGTTACTTCAACTT
Source organism: Cygnus olor (assembly GCF_009769625.2). Lineage (NCBI taxonomy): Eukaryota > Metazoa > Chordata > Aves > Anseriformes > Anatidae > Cygnus > Cygnus olor. The sequence goes on from NC_049169.1 coordinate 69,203,318, forward strand.
TTACTAAAATTTTTTGAATTAGACAATTTCCTTATTGGAAAAAATTAAACCCACACATCTGCACTATTCTGTTTTGCTTGAGCAATATGATGGAAAAATGTTTTAAAGTCCTTCGGAATATCTTCGTGCCTTTTCAGTTGGGACCCTTTTTTCTAAAAACTGCTTGCAAATACATAAACTGTATTGAGACTAAAGTCATATTAATACAGCTGCAGACGTCTAATGCTTATAATGAGATGAATCAGAGTTCACAGGTATAAATACAGGAGTTGACTCCCAAAGTATATTAATGAGAAGAATCATTACAGTGCCAAAGGGTTTCACTGTTGTAATCGCCAGTATAATATTTTTTCTAATATATAATAAAATAAAATTTAACCAACAGTGAAACCTTTTACTCTGAAAGATTAGGATTCTTTTTCAAACATCCGTTCTGTTAATTTCCATGAATATAGTTGGAAAAAAATAGAGGTGACAGATCTAGATATGCAGTCAAATCTCAGGATATCTTCTGGTGGTGAGGGTGGGAGGGTGTGTGGGGAAAAAGAGATTAATGGTTTCTGTTTAGAGTAGAACATTGGATCGAGGACATAGCAGCTCAGAATTTCCTCTTTCTAGGTGGAGATAATTGTAGACCACTGTTACTACCAGTATTCTTTGGCTTTTTGATCAGAATTGACGATATGAAGAACTTGCTTTTGTTCAAATACAAATACTGCAGCTGTCCTAACAGTGAAAAATTCTCCACAGACTATTTGTCTAGGTGCCTTAGTTTTTATGCTACACTAATCTACAAAGTATGTATGTTTGGGTTTTGACGTAATTTTATCAAGATCATATGTAATCAGTGGTTTGTATTTTTTTTTTTTTCATTTTAATGAAAAGTATAGTTGGGATACTGTTATCTGGCTCTATGAATGTTTTATAATCCTTAAATTTTAACTAACTTGCTTATGTTTTCTGTCCCATCTTTTGAATGAATTACATGGCCTGAGGTACTTTCTGTGGTAGTCCATTTGCAATGTATTGTAGTACACAGTACTACAAGTATAGAGGTGGATCAAGGTAAAGTTCTGTGTGTATCCGTAATAGTTGCATGCCCTAACTTTTCAAAACTGGTCTTGTAAGTACTTTTATCTGTAATTTCCTAAATGGCTTTGAAGTATATACTAATTCTAGTAATAATAACATTTTACCATCATTTTCAGGGATGATAATGAACTGGGAGGTATCTGTTGATATCCACAAGGCTTATTGTATTGAGCTGTCCTATCAGAGCTAGCAGTAACTCAGACCAGTAGTGGATGTCATCTTTCATGCAGACTTGGAACAAGAGGGGATGGAGGAGACACTGCTTGTGAGATAGGTATGTGTAGGCTGAGTGTTAGGAATACCGGGTTCAATTCTAGGCTAGAAATAATTATGAACTAGATTTCCAAGTACAGGAATTCTGGAAGTTTTTGTGAAAACTGTTTTCATTGTAAAAAATGATAGGTTATTGTACATTGGAGGTCTACAAATCCTTGCCTCATAACATTGTACATGACAGTACAGTGTAAGTTAACAGCTGGTTACTTGAGGGGAACCCAAAAGGTAAGAACAGAAAAGGGAATGTACGTTTTGGAATTGACTGGGCAAGTCCAACTGCAAGTTAGTGAAAAGACCACACTCAGAAATTATTTAAAATAAAGCAAAAAATAAATAAATAAAAAAGGTGAGTTTGCAGATGAGTGGGAGGTCCTTATCCTCTCCTCAGGTCTGGAATGTAATGCTCCCACAGATGGCAACACCAAAGAGTGAGTAGTTGTCTTGTTGTTTGGTGATTGGAATTTGGCATTATGGTGATAGCCATAGGAAAAGAGCTGATTTTCAGAGGGTGAACTTCCCAGATTAATGCTTAACAAATTGACAAGACTTGTCCATTCCACATCAGGTATGCCAGTCTGCTATCTTTCAGTGTAGGTTAGTTCACGAAGAAAAATGCTGTAATATACCAGCCAACTTCATATATGATGTTTTCAAGAAATTTTCCTCCTAAACTAATTTTGCTTCAAGTATGTTACAGCTGAATTTGTTACATTTGCCAAAGGGGGGGGGGGGGGGGGGGGACGACATGACATGACACGACACGGGACCACCCACTCTTGCAGTTATTTGTGAAGATTAACCTGCTCTGATTGTTGCCGTGTTACTCTATTAGGGATACAGGTGAACTTGAATGAAAATGTCACTCTAAAAATGTCACAACACGTTTGTGGGAACAGCTGATTTCAAGAATATCCAGCAAAAGACTTGAAAGATATTGTACCCTTTCCCAACAGTTGTCTCCAATTATAGCCATTTCAGATCATCAGCTTTCAGATCACTGTTGGATAACACCATGGTGTATTTTTATTGCTGCATTTTTGGGGGAGTGGGTTGCGTCAGCTTTAATGAGTTAATGAAAATGATGCTACCTAAAGCCAGATGCTTTGCTAGTCTAACCACAGACTATGTAAATGTAATCACTTCCTGACAACTTTTGACTTACAACAAAGTCCCAAATAGACTTATGAAACACTTGAATACTAGTAATGCATAATTACGAAGTCAAAAGCTAATTCTGTAACAGATTCATAGAATGGTTTGAGTTAGGAATTTAAAGATCACCTAGTTCCAGCTCTGCTGCTGTGAGCAGGAACACCTTCCACTAGATATGATTGACCAAATCCCTGTCCAACCTAATGCCACTGACCAAGCTTAGAGACCCTATCTGTCAGAATATCATTACTCACTTCATGTTTTTTTGACTTGTTTTATCTGCGTTATATCTAAGTTCACATAGTTCAGTGATATTTGTACAAGCATATTGTCTCTGCCCAGAGGCTCACTGACTTCAGGAGGACTTCATTACGGATACTTGCCTTGTCTACCTCAGTTCAAATCCATTGTCTGAAACAGATTGTGAAATCGGGGAATGGGACAGGATGTTGCTTATGATTCATTTAAGCCAAAATGTTCAACGTGAGCTGCTTAAACGTGTATAGGGAGTGAAATATATATTTGGATTTACATAATGTCAAGGCCAAAAGATTAGTAAATATGTTGTTTTGGAGCAAAGCATTGGAATGTGGGATTAAAGGCTGCCTTTCAGCAATAAAGGCATGTTAAATGGTTTTAACTTTAAACGACAGTTTGCAGCTTTTACTTTCAAGTGACTATGAAGCAGGAGCTTGGACCCTGCTTGCTTTTTCTTTCTTCATGTCATAAATAATCTCTCCTAGAGCATGGAAAATACGTCAATTACACTTAAAACAGTGTTTATTGCACAGCAGATGTGTGCATACAGCAACTGTATCGGAAAGCCAAACTAATTAGCAGTTGCCTGCAGCTGGATTTTTTTAAACAAGTGGGAAGGTGGGGAAACATAAAAGGATGTCAGGAGACATTCTGCTGACAGTGAGCAAGTTCATGTGTAATTACTTATTAAAAACCTTACTCCCTCTGTACTCAGAGCCATCATGTGATATTACTTCCTATTCATTATGTATGAATGTCATGTCCTCACTGACCAAGATACATGTGCTGTGTGATACAAATAACATTTGATTGGATTGTGTAGTTTTTGTTTGTTTGTCTGTTTTTTAAGGAAGGTAATAGGTAGGAAGATTTTTAATAGTCATGTGCCCATCTGTTAGTTTCATTGTAGCTGTTCCCTCCATGGTTGTTTAGAGAAAGTGGTTGATTTGAAGGGTGGACACTTTCTATGTTACAGTCATCTGTATTTACTTCCTCACATGTTGCATACGTTCTCAGGTGGTAAGGTAGAGTGCCACCTACATTACAGTACACCATGGGGTCAAATCTATGGTGTACACCAGAGTACTCCAATGGGTCAAATTTCTGGTGACAGCAATTTTTTAAAAATGTTTTACTTCTCATTGACTGGTTGGTAATAGCTTTCAAAATAAACACATGAGCATGAAAGCTGAATGTATTCTGTAAAAACATCAAAGAGATGGTTTTGGGATGGAAGGTGGCCTCTTAAATTAAATAGTTCTTTTTCATTGTTCTTCAAAAATGAATTATTATGGAGGAAAGTACAAAACAAAAGCTTTATATTGACTAATGCCTCATCTGGGTAATCTACTACAAGTTTTACAAACTGCACAATGTGGTTTCTGATGTATTTGTCTCCATGGAGTCATGTCCGTCCCCACAAACTAATATACTTAGTAATTTTAATCTTAGAATATTTTTCATAATTTAGTAACCATAGTATGCATCTCAACGGGAGCTGACTTAAGTGGTAGAAAATAGATATTTTAAGCTGGAAGGTAAATGTATTTCAAGGCATTCGACCACACACTGCATTTTATGGAAAGTATAAATGGTGTTTGTCCCAACTCCACTGTTTCCCCAGATCCTAAGACCCCAATCGCAGTATATGATTGTATGTTGTATGCGCAGTATGCAACATTGTATGTTGTTTTAGGTAGAAGTTTAATTTCATAGCAATCTATAACCAAAAGGTGGCAGCAATCCACCGTCCTCGGTAGTGATATGATTTCAGGTGTTTACTTGCTTTTTCTAAACTGGTCTCTTTATGTGTAATTTGTTGCCTTTGTTGATATAGGATGGAATTATGTATTGCTGTAACAGATCTCCTGTAATACTGTACGGTCTATGTCTCAATATTGCAAAGGAGAGTAGAGGCTTAGAGGCTGCAGAGGAGAATAGAATTGACTAAATAAGTGAAAATACATTAAAGACATACTTTATTTTATTATCCAAGTACTCAAAGAATTGAGCATCCTCAAATTTTCTAAAACGAGGCTGGCTAATCATGGTGCTTGGTCAGTTCTTTTTGCTATTTACCTTTCTTTTTTTTTTCTTTTTTTTTTCTCCCCCAGTGATACCTAAGACTGTACTTTTGACCTCCTGATTATTTTATTGAAGGTGCATGACAGAAGTATGTTTATAGAGTTCTGTATCTATTGCTGAAGTTGGTCAGGTCAGGCTTTCTCCTGCTTAAGTGAAAATCTGGCACCTTCAGCATGGGTTTGAAGGGAAAAAAAAAAAAAAAGGAAAAAAATCCTACCAATTGCAAGACTTTTCATACAAGTATTCACCTTAGGAGAATGGATAATGGGGCTGCTAAAATCAGAATCATAGTTTCTTTTATATCTGGATTGTCCTTTTGGCAGGGTGGGATTTTTGTTTGTAAAATGGGTAACCCCGTACAAGACAGGATTAAAACAAACTTTCTGAACTCATAGCTGCAGTAGAAGTTTTTACTAGTTAGAAGCATTGAATTAATAACAGCAAGATGTATCAAACCTTCTGCTAAGCTGGTGGTTATAGAACTTCTCTGAATAAAATGCTTTTTCCAAGAAGCAGGATTACAGCTGGTTTGCTTTCTAATGTATTTCCTCAATGGCATGAGGTCTCTAATGACATTTGATGCACCAAAACTTTGCTGTGCATCTACTGGTTTGCAACCACTTATATAACCTTTATCCTCTAGTAGATGAAAGGTGATGCAGTATAGTAAGAAAGGTAATTACTTTGCAAGATAATGCAGTAAGTATTGCAATGTCTTTATTGCTCCTGATTAAAGCCTGAAATTTTAAACTGGCATCTCAGAAATTATCTTCTATAGTCAGACATAGAAGAATAACATAGCAGTGGCTGGGCCATGCTCCCTGCCTACACCAGGAATTAGTGCCAGTGAGGAACTGTAGAACCTGAGTCTTACCTTATACCAAGTCATTTTTTGATTACAGCCCTTTTTACTTCCTTTAGCAGTTGTCTGGACAATTGGCCAGCCTATGACCCTCTCTGCAGCTTTCCAGGGATTGTGATAGTATTGTTTTCAAGTTTCTGATGTGTTGTACTTGTGGTTATGGTCTCAGGCTCTTTGCAATTTCAGGTGGAGATCAGTACCTTTTGCACTCTTGGGTCATGCTTTCCAATTTCTGCTCACAACTATGAAGGCTAAAAATATGTGAGTAGCTTATCATCCAATGAATCTGACAAGCTGGTGACCTGAGGACCTAGACTTAAATCTCACTCTTGCTATGGCAAGGGTTTGCAAGGAGAAGGTGGTAAGACGCAAGTTTCTTACCCAGCCTCTTTTCTGTGTTTCTGCATATCCAGTTCTGTATTTGATGGTGAGTAAACCTCAGTTCACGTTCTTTTTGGCAAACAGCTATGCAATAATTTGTTGAGCCAAATCAACATTGCTTTTCAATTTGGTAGTCATCCAAAATGGATGCAAAATGCTGCCAGAGCAGAAGTATAGGCTTTATGTACTTGTTCTGCCGTTATTTGAAAGGCAATGGATGATTAACTGTGAAGAAGACTAGAAATTATAATGGGATAGTGGTGGAAGAGTCACAGTTGAAAATAGGATTTGGATGCTTTTGGGGATTTTCATCCTCTGGTTTAAAGCTATTTCTTTTTTTTCTTGGTTGTTTCTGTTTGTGCAAAGGAAGATGTTTTCTTATGATCCAGGTGTTTTTCAGTTTTCACATATTAACAAGGTGCTTATCAGGAGGTATGGAAAAATCAGATAATTTTTGGTTGGAATTTAAGAGGTAAAGCCTTTTTTCTTATTCTTACATATTGTTGTGTGTAAATGTTTTGCATTTTACAAAATGTAAAAGCATAAGATACGTTTACTCTCTGTTTGGTTTCTTTCCATGTCCCCAAGTGGCATAGTGGCATCACCAAATAATCTTCAGATTTAAAAACCTATGTTTTTATAACTCAGGTAACTATTTATTGCATATGCCTGAATTAGCTCGTAGGTCTAAGTACACAAGCAGTTGTTGACCACTTGCATGTGCATCACAAAACCTGATGTTATTTCATAAAAGTGGTGGTTTGGGTCAAAACTGTGTGTGTTTTCATGGTGTTTGACTGTATGTTTTGTACGATGCACTGCAGACCTTGTAGATTTTACTGTTTTTTCCACAGCTAAAAGGAGCACAGCAGTTACTGTTTTATTTTTTTCTTTTAAAAAACAAATCTGTTCGGTCAATCTGTGATGTACACATGGACAGTAATTTGGCAAGTGGTGGTGAATATAGCTTTGCAATGTGTCACTAGATATTGGCTGCTTATTTAGCAGAAATCCAAGCTTTCATGGAGCTTTTAGGTAACCTCTGTCTGAAGCATCAAGTCAGTTATTGATGTACCTTTTTTGTGCATTGTCCCCATTTGTTTTCAATTATGGATGACTTTTTCCAAAGCTGATTTCATTCCAAGGAGTGCCTAAGCATGAGGTCAGTTAGGAGAAATGATTGCTTGGGCAGGTTTTATCTTTCCAGTGGTTAATTTATCACTTCTATAAATAAAAGATAATCTGGGCTCTGCATTCTTTTTTATATCTCATTGTTAAAACCCCAACATGCCAAAGAGTAGAGATGGGCAAGATATTTTGCAATCCTATATAGCACAAAATCGTCAAGTGATAATCCCACGTTTATTCCAGATGGATGAGGTGAATTCCATTTTGTATCCACCACAATTAGAGTTTATGAAACAGCCAACTCAATACACAAGCTGCCATCTGCACTTCATCATAGTTTCTTATATGTTAAGGGACAAAATTCTAGTTCTCAGTCTTAAAGATGTGTGTTTTGAGTGATCATTCATTTTAAATATAAAAATCCAAAAGTCAATGTGTCGTTGCATTCTTGTGTGCACTTTCTTCCTCCTTCGCCCTTTGAAGATCAGTTGTCTTCAATCTGGGGGCTCTTTTTTCTTTTTTTTTTTTTTTTTCCTTTGTTACTACCTTACCACAAAAGAAACTCTGCTGATTTTCATGGAAAAGTGGCACCCACAAGGAAGGAACAAATGGTTTGCAGGCAAAAAATGTTCATTCTTACCTTCCAAGATGACTTTCATTAGAATTCCAGTACTAAAGCATCATCCATATGCAGAGTGTTTTCAGGGCAAATCTTGAGGGGAAAATAGAGTTTAAAATATAACGAAAATTAATATGTTCTCTTCATTGTTCTCTGTCACTTTCTTCTTCACAGTATGCTGTAACTCACAGCATCTTTACTCTAAATCCTTCTGTGTGATTTACCACTGCTGCAGCCCTCCACATTTCACTATACTCCCTTTCTCTTTGGCTCAGCTGAGCTGCAGCTTCGAAAGACACCACTCACAGCAAAGGATTTGGAGTCAGGAGCTGGTTTCAAACTGGTCCAACTCTGGGTTCTGTTTCTGTTTGGTTTAGGAAATTTGTTGGCAATGGTTGCTTACCCTTTCCCTTTTTTGACCATTTTAGGAGCATCTCACCTGAGCACAGGATGCTTGCATCCTGGTAAGAAAGGTGACTCAGATGTGGCAAAAGGGTTCTATGATTAGCGTGCGTGCACGCTGTAGTCAGGGCTAAGATACAGGAGGTGAATGGTATATGGAGATGGTCTCACCAGCTAAACAGCTATAGAGGCAGAAGTTCTGCAATCTTCTAGGTCACAAGTCTGCAGGATGGACTCTGAACTCAAGCTCTCATTTGAGGTTCCAAGGTACCACCATAGCCAAATTTGATTGTATTTCTGTCCAAATGATGACTGAGCAGAAGACTGAAGATTGGTCCTGAAATCAACATCACAAAGTAAAAACAAAGGGAAGAATAAATGAATATGCCCTCTTATAACCTTCTTTCTATCCCTTACTGCTTAAAACATCAATTCTGCTGCTTAACAGTGGATATAAAAACGTGTTTTCAAGCATCCAAAGTTATTTGCTGTTGTTCCATTCTGGCACAAGTCCATATACTATAAAAGAAAATCAGAAAAGATCACTGCTTCTTTTTAACTGTGTTACCAAAAAGGAGCCACACTTAACCAGTGTTGAAATACAACCGAGATGTGATATATTGGATATTTCTGTGAGAAATTTCTTTAATGATGCACAACTGAATTGAGAAATTTGTCTTGGAAATAAATTGGAATTCAACACTTTGATACTGTTCAGGTGCCCTACATCTGATAACATTGATTAGCATACACAGTTTTTTTCCTAACTTTCTAAAATATTTTGATGAAGGAAAACCAGTTTATCCTAAGCATCGCAAAAAGAGGGCAGTTTGTTTACTGCTTCAAACCAGTTTTATTAAATAGTGTCTAGAGAAACTAGAGACAGAGGAATAAGCAGATACATTTTATTTAAAATGTATCTTTTGTTACATGAGATCAGCTATCTTAAATGTTCAAGTTAACCTACTACTAAATGAAGAAAAGTAAAGTGTAATGATCTGAATGCTTTGTGATAAATTACTGGAATGGTAGTCTAAAGATGGAACTCTTCTCCTAGCACATCTGGATCTGGAAGAGTGAATTTGCCTAAAAGCTTACACTGGTGTAAAACGTAAATTCCTCGTAGTCACTTTGCTGACACCAGGCGGTTTTCTTCAGTTAGATGCATGCTAGGAAGGACATCAGTCCAGATTGAATAGTCACTGGGATAAATATGCCTTTGTGCTTACAATGGGAGGTGAGTATAACTCGTATTGGTGTGATGTACTGGTAAAACTTCTGGGCAGACAAGTTCTTGTTTTCTCAGGGTAAAGGCAGCTTATAATTAAAATGTATTAAACCATACAATATTTGATGTCTGAGAGTCCCTATGCCTTAAATCTTTCAAAAAAAAAGAAAAAAAGTTCTGTTAGGGTTGGGGGAGAAACAGAAAGGGGCTGGAGCATGAAACTGTATGTGGATTTTAGCTTTTATAAAGAAATCTCTCATCACTGAGTGGGAAAAGTGCTCAGAAACCATACTAAAATGGCAACCCCTATTTGCCCATTAATGCCTCAACCCACTTCTCATTTCCCCTACTTGTCAGTTACCTTTGTATGAACTTCTGGGTTCTTGCGTGATCAGCCTTTTTGCTACATTCCTGATCTGTTTTAATACTGTTAGATAAATGACCCCCAAATGACTCCAGTCTTCTGGACCTGTTCACTATTATTAGCAAGGTTCCATGAGAAATGGAGGGGGTGATGCATTAACTGAGTCTTTAGTAAACACAAGTTATTGGATAATCCTCTTTTAGGAGCAGAGAGTACAGAGTGTCTAGGACTGATGCTTGAGTTAGCTGTACTAGTATTTCTAAATTAACAAAGTATTCACTGTGTTAGTACTATTCTATCAAGCAGCTGCCTTTGAGATGATTACATGAAAGGAAAAAATCGTAAGTTTTCTTCAGTGCAGGCTTTGTTTTCCAGCCCTGAGGCAGTGATAGATTAACTAGTCTTATTCTGAAACGTGTTTGTGTGAATGAAAGACAGTAGGCTATAATGCATAAGTAAGGGTAGGTACTAACTGTACAGTTAGTAATGATCAGCAGACTGTGGTTGGTTCTAATGTAGTGATAAATTACAAGGCATTGGGAAATGCATCTGCCTGTAGTACAAGACCAAACCATGAGGTAAAATAGGGTTCGAACACAGGTTGTAAAACAGATAGTAAGGAATCTACACTTACCCATACTGTTAGTTTCATGAAAGATATCTCTCTCCCTCTGAAGGATATTTGGCTCCTTGTTTGCGCTGAAAGCATCTACACAAGCATAACACAAATTTTCTTTGTGTCTAGGTTCTTAAAAGGTGATACAACACTTAGTGTCAAGCCTTAATAGCAGTTCTTTACAGGATACCATCAAACAACTTGATTTGCCCTGCTGTTTACTTCTGTATGCCCTGTCCTTCAAATCTGGTTTCTTGTTGAGTGCACGTTTAAAAAACTGAGGATTCAGCAAAAGTTATTGTCTCCTTTCAAGTGCTTTTTTCCCTTGTCTAGTCTGAAGAAAAGAAATTGCTGCAGGAAGTGTAAGTGGTTTGTGAACATGCAGTTGCAATCATGCCTGCGTACAACTCATACATTCACATTTTGTGCAGCTGACTTTATGGTGAAAAAAAAATAACAAACAAGCCGATCATTCTACTGTAGGCACAATGGGTACTCTTATATACAAGATACTTTATAAAACAGATAAAATATGGGATAAAGATTTCACTTTGTCGTTAAGTAATGAACTGAAATGAGGATAGTGTTTTCAGGTAGATGGGCTCTGTCATTTCCACAGTAAATATTATCCATTATTTAAATTGACAGTTGTGTGCTTTACAATACTACTGGGATTTCTGAAACAGAGAGCCTTCTGAAGCAGAAATCCTTAAACCTGCTAACATGTAAAGCTGTGGGTCTCAAGATTTATTTTCTAATAAAAGGTTGTTAATAGAATAGACAACAGGGTATTCTATATATTCTGTATATATGCTACAAAAATTACTAAATATCTGTGTATTCTGTGTACAGAACATATGTACTCTACTTATCAGCATCTCTTCATCATTTTGGCTTATATAATTATACTACATATGTCATAGTGTAGATACTTAGGAAAATCAAAGAGAAATTTAAAATTTCATGTATAGTTCAAACTGCACTCTGCAGGAGGGTCAGCTGTGCTGCAAAGGAAAAGCAAGTCATGTATGTTTGACTTTGTATTCATCATTTATATTTTAAGGGGTTTGGGTTTTGTTGATTTTGTTGTTGCTTTTTGTTTGTTTTAAGACTAGATTTTAATGTAAGCATCCTAAGAATTGTGGGGGATGTTGGGATGTCTGTCCTTAGGTATGATTAAGGTAAGAGGGTAATGTGGTTTTCTCAGAAATGGTAGTCAAGGGGTGCCTAATTCTTGGTGAACTTTCTTGCAAGAAAACCTCATTTACTTCGTTTTTACTTTCTTCAGATGTCTGATTATTTGCTTTAGTAGAGCTATAAGATGTATTTGTATGTCAGACTGCCCAGCCCAATCCTTGGTGTTACACTGGTTAGAGTCCATGTTTTCCCCAGTTTCTCTATATTAAGTGTAAGAGTGTAAGAGTGTAAAACTGTATGAGGAGGATCAAGATTAATGATTTTTAATTCAGGAGGTATGATGTAATGCCTTGAAAAGAAAGTGCATATTTTGACTGGTGGAGTACCAAAAATTTGGTTTTATGATTTGAGGGCATATGAACCCCAACCCAATGAGTGTGAAGGGAAAGTCCTGATCTTTCTAGCAAAATTGATGTGATCAGAAACCCCAACAACCAAATCCTGGGCAGCTTCATTGACTATTTATGCAAGCTGTTGAACGATCTAACTTCATTAATTTCAGCTGATATGCTTGTAACCTGTTTTTTTGGATACTTGGACAGCAGCTGGACAAGTTTTCTCATACACACCTGAAACGTGATCTGGTACAAGATCTTTGCACTGGCAAGCATCTCTTGAACACAACGATCTTTGGAGGTTATGCAAGTAGGGAAAGCAAAGTAGTACACATTTTGAAGGGGAGGGTGGAAGTGAGATCCATTAGGATTATCTCTGTGGTAGATAATAAGGTTAAGCAGGTGAAAACAATCTTCAGTGGTCAAGGTTCCCTTCAGTCTGGTATTACAGGTGAAAAATGTAGTTAGCAGTCTCATGGTATGTAGTCTCACATGAGTTCATATAAAAGAGGTTGTTTGTAACCCTGAGGGCTGTTATTGTAAATCCCACTTAATTTGCAATGTCAAGCTCTGAACATTACTCAGATAAAACAGGAAAAACAGATTTAAACTTAATCCCATGTGTGGAATGCCTGAGGTTCCATTTTTTTTTACAATGTTACAGGCTATTTTTATCTATATACTCTGGCAGTGGGAAATGAGCATATAGCTGTACAATATTAGATGCGCTTCAGTTAAGATTTTTAATGAAAACTAAAAGAAGATTGTTACTAGTCTTGTTCCTAAAATGATGTATTATTAATTGGGAATCCATGCAGAAAAAAAAAAAATATATATATATATATAGGTGAGACAGTAGTGGAGAACTGGCTATTTAGGACTCCTTGGTTTTGTTCTAGGCTTTGGGAATGGTGTGTATTATAATTTCCAGCAAGAACTGCATGCAACCACAGGCAAGCTTTTTAGGTGCAAATGTTTCTGTATGCAACTTGATACACTTTACACTGTCACATTGCAGTTGTATGTTATATTGTAGGGAGAATTACAAGCCCTTGTTAAAATAACAGTGATAGGGAAATGCAAAAGCACCATCTGCAGCCTGAGGATAAAGTTAAAGAATGGAATCACTACATAAAGCTTTTGCACTTCCCCTCAACAGCCTTTTTTTTTTTTTTTTTTTTTTTTATGGAAAGTGTGTGTCAGCAGGAGGAAGAAGAGGTCTCATGAAATTTTAACTTTCTTATATGGAGAATGCCAGGTGTTCAACACTTGGCAAACCTGGAGTCATTGTGGTTCCACAGTTGGGGGCAGGAGACATTCCCTGCTGGTATTATTGTAGGCTTGGATGTTGGGGGGGAAGGAGGGAGAGTGGAGAGGGGTGGCAAGTTTTATTTTAAATGACTATTTTCATTCTGCTTCCTCATTCTTGAACACTTAACTTGCTTTTACTCTTGCTTATATTCTATTTCTTTTTCGTATCTTTTTGGGAACGATATTTAGTTTTCACAAGCATGATTTAGTGTTTTCCACTGTCATAAAAGAGGCAGGTTTACGAATTGGACCACCCAAGTGTGGACTATTATGTCAAATAGGATGGTGCGGGAGGTCTGGACTTGCTGATTTTATTTATTTATTTATAGCTTTGGAGGTGAGTATAGTTCCCAGGAGATTGCCAAAAGTCTGTGGAATGGGGAGTTTATTTCAATTCACCTCCAGCTAATGGATGCAAGCCCAAGAGCTTCAGTTGCTTGTGATCCAACTGTGACTCCAGTTGTTTTTCTTTCAGTCTAGGATTTTTTTTTTTTTCTGTAAAGCAGCTCTATGACAATGGTACCTCTGTTTCATTCTAACAGGACGTGCCAGAAATTCCATTCTTCAGATGTACAAACGAGGCTTTTCAAGAAAAACATTTTTTCAAGTGCAAGTCAATGTGGATCTTCTGGTAGGTATGCATAAGCCCCAACTATATCTGTATTGTAGTCTTCTGAATAGTGGCATCTTCTCGAGAGCATGTCTCTCTGCTTCTGTTCAGGATCTGTGACTTTTAGTGAAGTTGGCTACTAGTATTCTCCACAGCAAGATGGAAGCTGGAGTCTCTCATCTGCTACTTCTTGTTTCATTCTCAAAAAAAATAATAATTCTAAACTTCCATTGCTCCAAAAAACAAAGGGTAACAGAGAACGAGATACTGTATGTACTAGTGCCTGGTAGGGTGGATATAAACCCACACAATTTACACTCTATTTATTGTGCAAAAGTTGCTATAGGAGGGAGACATCCCTCCTGTCTCAGAAAAGGAAGCATTCCATGAAAGCAGTCAATCTGTTTAGTTTCTAACCTGCATCCAAAAATTGTGCTGTAATGCTCGAAGAAAACATCTGGTAGCAATCAAATTTCACCGAGACTCATGCAAATTTGGAAGAGAAGCATCAACCAAACCACTACATTCTCCTATGTACCACCTCCCAGGCTAATCAGCAGTTTGTACCCTAGTTCTCTACTGGAAGAAAAGGGTCTTATATTCCTGTTTGTGCTACTATAGCTTCTAGAGAAAATGCAAATATTTGTAATAAATAAATAAATAATAATGCTACAATGAACAAAGTCTCCATTTGTGGCTACAATAGTCACCCAGGGAGCAATTCAAGCTCCTAAATATAGGCATCTGGTATGTTTTCTAAACTGTAGGGTATTTGCACAGAGCTGGCAGAGATAATGCAGAGCCTTTGGGTAACATTCTCCTTCTCTAGCAATAGCTGCAGACCAGGTGGGTCATGTTAGGATGTCTAGAATTTCTTAAGACATGAGTTGAGTCAACCAAAGTACTCCCCTGATAATATTGGGGATTAAAAAGGAAAAAGACAGACAGTTGATAGAGGAGCACTCTTGTAGGTCTTATTAATCTGATGAATGAGATGCTTCCCTCATGAACCTGAAAGCAGTACTGAAAGTGTTGCCTCTCCACTGCCAGTTATTGGTCCTCAGGAGGGCACAGAGCAATGTATTTTGCCTATAATTTTTAGCTACCATTTCCCAAGTGAAGAATAGCTAGCTACTTATCCTTTCTTTCTTTTCTCTCTGTTCCTTATATATTAGTCTCTTTCCAAAGGCAATAGATGTAGTATGGGGTGTTGGAAAAGCCCTTCAAGATCATGCCAAAGCTGATCTGGAAATATTATGTTATTCTTTATGTGGGAAGGAGTGTAGCCAGTTATATGCTACTACCTTTTCTTCCATGCTCTGGTGGATCTGGGTCATTTTCCCTCTGTTTTTTAGAAAGTCTATCCTCAAAACTGGTTATTTTGCTTCATTTCAGAGAGATTCCAAGAAGGATATTGATTTAAGTGTGTGTGTATGTGTGTGTATATATATATGAGCATATAAATGTATACATATGAATCTATAATAAATCCGTGCTTGTTCAGTTGTGTGAGGGAGTTGCACAGATTTTTATAATATCAGCTCATAATAGTTTAATCACATCACAACAATTAGCTATAGTACTACTATCAGATGTGACTCTAACAATCTGGTCAATCTGGTCTTTTCTTATCATAGAATCATAGAATATCCTGAGTTGGAAGGGACCCATAAGGATCATCGAGTCCAACTCCGACTATCCTACTAGTCCATTTCCTCCTTCACGATCAGTGAAGTGGAGTAGAGCTCAGACTTTTTTTTTTTTTTTTTTTCCCTGAAATCTATCATTAGTAAAAATAAAGGACAAGCTGATAGACTTTGTGGCACCTCAGCATTGCTGATGTTCAAAAAAGAGTTGGCTTTTGTAACCATAATGTTATCTCCCACCATGGGAATGGGCTCCCACCATGCTAACAGGCGTGTGACTTGCAATGGGATCTGCACTGAATTCTCAATAAAGGAGGAATAACTTACCTTATGTGGCAGCTGGAAATGTTTCTGCTGTGGAAGCCAGAAATTGCCTCTGCTTTCGGACTTTCAAGTACTATGAAGTTCAATGGAAGGACTTCTAGAACAGTCATGTTGCAGCCTTGGTGCCCCTCTCGTGTGGGAAGGTGGAACAAATGTTTGCCACGTGAAGGACCGAGGTTTTCAAGAGATCCCGGCCTTCCCCCATCAGAGGGACAGATATCACTGGTGAGATCTATGCTGACTGAACTGTCCCAGAGTGATTACTGGTAAGCTACATGACCTTGCTTTACCATGCAAACACTTTGGGTATCATGAAGTAAAATGTAGTTTTATAAAGTTTTTTTTTATTATTATTATTTTTTAAAGTATTTTTATTCCACAGTACTGGAGTTCAGAGACAATAGTATCTTCTATGGGGTCTATGGGATTTACTGATATTGTTGCTACTGGCTTGCAAAGCCGATGTTACGCTATTCTCAGATATTTCTGGGATCACTGTCTTCCCATTAAGCATAGGCATTAGCTGAGTTAGAAATTAGTAACACCTGAATACACAGAAATCAGAAAAGCGATGAAATGGAAGAAAATGTCAAGGGCGCAATCCTTCTTAGTCTAGGATGTAAGCCAGTTTCAATGGGGGCCTGTTCAGTGAGTGAGCTGTTTGCAGGATCAAGCCCTAAGCTGTACAAGAGCATGTAAAAAGCCTTGAAGAGGCACTGATTTTAGGCTGTTCACTTCCAGAGCAGCAATGTGTTGTGTGATTGTACTTCTGCCACAGATGCAAGTGTGTATTACAAGGGAAAAACTGCCAGCAGTACTTAGGGCGAGTACTTAGGCCTACAGTGTGAGGCAGAACAAACATCCCCTTTTTCCAAGCAAAATATATCAATCAATTTAAACCTTTTTTTGTATAAACTATCCTTTTTCTTCAAATAATCTTTTATTCAGGAGCTCATGGCAGCAATGGTTGCTGGAGAGATTATGACTATAGAGTGCACAGGCCGTAACATAACAGCAGTGAGCTCTTTATGGCCTGGGGGAGCAACCGAGGTGGTAAGTGAGAAGCTCTGCTAAGAGGGTGGGAACCGTGCAGCTGGCTCGGGGTCCTGCCACGGCACTGGTATCACCTGGGTGTTGCTCTGGGCTGCATGTTGCTGTCAGCACTGCCTGCAGCAACCCTTTGCTGACCTCAGTGTGCTGAGTGAGATGTCTGCAGGCCACACCTCGTCCCGAGTAATGCGCTCCTGCTTTCAGCCACCAGAGTTTGACCCAGGTCGACATTGCTTGTTTCAACTCCCTCTGGCTCCAGCGTTCCAAATACATAATCCTGCAAGGGCTCGTTTGTTAAGGTCCTGAGAGCTCTGATCCTTTAGTGATTGTAGAGTAACAGAAAGTTTTGGAGAAGAGCTTCTTGCCTCATGACAAACCAGTGTTATCTGTGTTAACTCTGTTTCTATGCATCTTCAAGGATGTCTCACAGATTCATTTTATATGCTGGGGAATTAGTCTCACCATGTCAAGTTCAGGGAATCACAGAAACTCATGCCTTAGTGGGATCAAACCGTTGTTTCTGACTTGTACTGAGGGAAAATCAGAGCAATAATTTAGACCAGAGGGGATAACAGTTGTTTTTGAGTGGTCTCTCTATTGGTTTGAGCTCTAGATCAGATCCTTTTGGATCCTACATGTGTTGCACCTGGTGTGTATGTAGGTGCCAGTAAGACCCTATGAACAGAAGTGAATTTCACCCTGGCTGAAACTATGTGGTATATGTATTCTCTGGCAATAAAACCTGCAGTTAATCATTTTTTTCCTCACCCTGTGGTTACAATGGGTGGATGTTTGGCAGCAGGCTGTTTTACGAACCCCTGAAATTCAGCCCTAACCCTGTAAATTAATGAGAGCTTACAGCACTTTGGAATTTTTGTTATTGTCTAGCTGGACAAGTTGACTTTTCTTGGACTCGTAATCGATTGTAATATTTAATGTGCAGATGACTTAAGTCTGCTTAAAAAAAAAAAATGTTTTGAATTACCTATTATCTTGTGCAAAGTAAAACTATTTGCCCAACCTCATTGTTGCCTTAGAGACTTGTTGCAAACAGCAGATATAAGTATGAGTTTAATATGAGGAATGTCCAAAGGACAAATATGTGAGTACTGAAAACAGAAAATTGCAGGAATGTCATCGCAATGTCTGTCAAAGAGCAGGAGACTATTTGCAATATTTTCATTTCTTTATATAACGTTTATGGGCCTCTGGAACCTAGACCAGCACCTGACGTTTGAATTTCTTCCTGAAAGTCATTAAGAGCTTCAGTCAATGTTTAATCCATTTCTATCCCTCTGAGCCCCTAGATCATCTTCTTTGAAAGCAGAAATCTGCTTACTTTAGGTGACATGGGAAAAAAGTTTGTTCTTAGTATTTGGGAATTGGAAGCCCAAATTCTAGAGTCCTGTTTTGTTTTTTATTTGGGATCACAGATTCTGTAGAATTTACCTGATGTAAAGACTTCTGCATTTGTCACAGTTCTCTTATTCATGTGTAAAATAGAAAGGTCACAGTTCATGTTAAGCTTTCATTTATAAAACAAAGATGCTTACAGTAGATGTCTACTGAGTTTTAGATGTTTATGAAAACATAGATAGAGTTTGTTATATAGGCTTATAATCCAGTTATTCAAATATCTGTGAATCGTATGATAAAAAGCATTGCAAATAGGACATGAATGGATACAGCAATAATGCAACTTAGGATCCCTGGCCTTTAATAAATCTTGCCCTGTTGGAGCTTTCATGTTAATCTATTTCTCCCAATACCTTCCAGAAAGAAGTCACAACAGAAGATGGAATCTGTTTAAGTGGAGCTTTAGGTATTTAATTCCTTTCTCTTGCATACATTTATATGCAGTGAAAAAGAACATGTAGCCAGCAAGGTTTAAGTTTTCTAAAACACTAAGAAATAATGAGCTTCAGTTTGTATGGGAGAGGATTGCCTAGTGGCAACAGAAATTATGGTAGTTAACTTATATTTAACTCTTAGACTTTTTTATTATTTTTTATTTAAAGAGATTACTAGTGTACCAATAAGTTGTTGGTAGTATTTCAGATCTGTAGCTTGGATACTACCTAAACTACAACCTAAACCTTTGCTTATTTGACTCTGTATGTAGAAGTGTTTAGACAACACATGGTCTGATTTTTTGGGTGGTCCTTTGGGGACCCAGCAGTTGGACTCAATGATACTTGTGGCCCCCTTCCAACTCAGATATTCCATGATTCTATGATCTATATTTCTTCTGGCTTCCATGTTTAAAGCGGTTGTAGCAGCTGTTATTCTCCAGCTAATGAGATCCTTGAAGTTTTCAATCCAATCTAATTCTGAAAGCTTTGAAGAGGAGGAGGAGCCCTGACTGATCCGGAGGGTATTTTTGAAGCACACCTAAAACCCTGTTGGATCCAGCAAAAGAAGGGCTGCAGGAAGCCCATCAGTAAGTAAAGAAGAAGCAGAGTGCCCTTTCCAAGAACAGTTAGGGATAATCTATATGCCAGCATCCTCTCCACTGAATTTCCCTTGAATAAACTAAATGTCTCTCACCTGGCAGGCAGGGGATTGGGAAATCCTCTTCTTGGGCTCTTTACATGTTGTAGGGTGGCTGTGCAACGGGGGGCAGAGCACCCCTCTAGGTACTGACCTGCTCTAGTACTAAAAGTAGCACGTCCACTCACTCAAAAGTACCTACTTTGAGTGTTAGAATTAAGAAAAAGTCTTTAAAGTTGTAGAAACAAGGGGTCAAGAACTTTGCAGCCTAATTTTATGTACTTCACCTTGTTCCTTGTGCCTCTTTCCATTATAGGTGCAGGCTATGTTTCATGAATGTCATGAAACATCATGAATGTTTCTGGCCTTCAGTGGGGGAGGAAATCGATAGTTTGATTTGTATCTCAAGATAATTAATTGATACCCATGGAATAATTTCAGATGCTATCATATTGTCTGGTTTATGAGCTTAAAGCCTGTCCAGAAGTAATTCACATGATAAATAATTGGTGCTAAACAACAGAAGTACAAATTGGACTTTCCTCATAAACAATTTTATTTCCTGTTTTGTTTGTGTGCCTCTTTCAGGGATAGAGATCTGGTTATTGTTATATGACATGCTAAGCCTTCAAATAAAGGTTTTCCATGTTGTCATGGCATCCAGTCAGTAGCTAGGAAATAAAAGCAAGTATAATCAAGTCCTAAAGAGAGACAGGAAGATTTTATGTCTGTCCTGTCTTGTCTGAAGTGCAGGTTTGCTTTTTATTGCATCAGTGTCACTGCAAAATGCTGAACTTCTATTAGCACACAGAAATTTGCATTTTCAAACTAGATTTTGTCTCCCCTCCACAAATAATGACTTATTCCTTGCACGTAAGCACAGGGGACTTTACAAGAGGTCTGATTTTGCTTAGCTCTGAATTCAATAGGGATTTTTCACAGGATGGATGTACTTCTAGTATAATCAGTGACAAGGCTTGGCATCAATACAGAGAAAACACTTTAAAATGCTTCTTAGCGCATGCAGGGTTTCAGATGAGTAGACGTGGAACTTCACTGCAAATAGAATTTCAGCACAGATTTTGCTGCACATGGCATACTGACCAGTCCACCCGCATCCTGATCCTGTGCCTATGTAGCTCTCATAAACACTTTTATAGGCAACTTTGTTAAGAGTTGCTCCGTGGGATCTCTGGCCACTCTTTTTAAGTGCTCCACAGTAATGCTCCTGTTCAGCGTTTTTTCACTAAAGCATCTTTAAGGCAGATTGCCCAGAGACATCTCATCTGAACATCATGTAGATGAACATGATGTTTCACATGTAGGACTTGTGCATCTATATCCTATTTCTTCACCAGAATAAAGGCAAGTTACTATTTCTTCCCAATACCATGCCAATGCACCATTAGTATTAATTAGTGTGACAATTTTCAGAACATGATGCATGAAATCTGGGAATGCAGGTAAGATGCAGCATGTTCCAACAGCAGGGTAGTGTGGGCTTCCTTTTTGGTACAGGTCTGTAGTGGGAGATATATTTGTCATGCAACTTTCTGACAGTGAAGTGGGCTTCCGCTTCATGTGGCTTAATGTGTGCAACTTCTTTTGTTGGATCAAAAGGCACTCAGGAGACGTGCACGCAGGGAATATCCATGGTGCATAGGTAAGATTCAAAACACTGGATAACTCTCAAGATTCTTACTCTCATAAATGTATTCCTAATAGGTTGTGGGGATTATAGTTTGGTTTTATGAATACCATTACATTCAGCCCTTTTGTGATAGCAAGATAGAATTCAGTAAGTCATTGTACAAAAACAGAGCTTTCATTTTAAATTGAAGTAATTTAACCAAATGCATACCTGCTGTACTGGATAGAGAGAAAGAGGAAGACCAGCAGACAAATGTCTGTTCTGATATGTTTCCTGCTGTTTCCCAGGTATGATATATTCCTATAAGGTATTCCTTTTGAAAATCTTTGGCATTTGCACATTTTTATTTTTGTATAAGGAGTAGCATATTACCAAAAAACAAACACACAAACCCAAAATAAAAAACACAGAACAAACCCAAAAACCCAATACTATAAGTTATGTGAGACAGGATTTTCTATGCATGTGTGCCCTCTTTCTTGAGAAAAAGAGAAAATAAGGAAAAAAAGACCACCTGGTAAGAACACTTATAAAAACACTAAATTTAAGCATCTCTGGATGTGTGTGGTCATGGATAATAGGAAGTAAAACTCATTTAAATGCTATAGATGTCTCTGTATGTGTGTAAGTAAAAAACAGTGACATTCAAGTTGGAAAAACTTCATGAATTCTACTGCAGTGTTAATTTGTCTTAATCTGTTAATTTTTGTGCTGTATGTTTTGTGATACACAGATGAAACCATAATCAAGGGTATGTCATAACAAGAAAAGAAATTGAAAGAGCACCATGCTGTTATGAACCTTTAAATTTGTCCAGCCCACAATGATGATGTTTTTTTGTCTTAGTTTGAATCTGAACTGCAAAATGTTGATAGGATGAAAAAATAAGTCCAACTGATCTACCTCCCAAAGGACATTGGCAAACCACATCTAGCACAGAGAACGAGATGGGAGAGCAAACACAACACAGCATGGCCAATATGTGAGAGACAAGGCACTGGATAGCAGAGCATTAGTTTCATGTTCAAAGCCAAGGACTGAAATTGGAGAATTGATTGGACTGTAGTGGAGATGATTGTGTCTACCATGCATTATTTGATGAATTGTAGGATAGCATCCTTCAGGAAGACCGCTAATGGCTGGCATTTCTGAAACACTGTCCCTGTGTACCCTGAAGTGATTTAATGCCATCTCCATCTCAGGCAAGCTGTTGGATATATATTGTCTGTAAATGTGTCTGTCTTTACTGCATCTCTATGAATGCAGAATGTCTGGATTGCAATGAGCACTCGCATATGGTACAAATCCATAAATGAAAAAGAGAGAGAGAAATATGAATGGATCAAATAGTTGAATGGATCAAATAGTTAAATAATGCAGTAAAAAAAATAAAAAAGTTTATTCGCCCCAGGGAAGAAGAGAGAAATGAACTGCATGTTTTGTACGGCTGCTTAGTTTGCTGTTCACAGAAAATTGCATGGTTACCCAAGCAAATGCTACATCAGATGAATTATCTGTGATCTACATGACATCTCCTTCAGTGAAGCACATGTGCATGACTCAGTCACATGGGCTAGTTCTCACATAGATGTGTTTATTCTTGGACTAGCTACAAGAAGCAAAGCACTGATGTTTACCACCACATGAATTTAAAGCTGTACAACTCCTACTATCTCTCACCTCAGAATTTTATGTATAAGTTACTTCATCACTATATCCTATCTTCTTTCCTCTACTCCTCTCCATTCATCTGCCTCTGTTTTCTCTATTATCTACTCTCCTGGAATCTCAGTTTGGTTAACAGGTTATAAAATACTTAAAGTGTGCTTAGATGTGCTATTTATATGTATTGACCTTTTCATTTATTCCTTTCATTCCCTGATTTCCCAAGTCACTCTAGCCTCTTGATGCCTTGCTTTCTAATGTGTTTCATTGCCCATCAGGCATGGGGAGTGGTATTACTCCTTCTTTTACAGCAATAATAATCAGTCCCCACCCCCAAATGTATTTAAGTCCATTTCATCTTCAGAAATATATCGGATATATCTTGTCTGTAATTTTTTCCTTTTTAGGGGGTGGGGAGGACTTTTTTTTCTTTTTTTTTCTTTTTTTTTTTCTTTTTTTTTTTTTTTTCAAAAGCATCCAGCTCATTTGGAGTGATATATATTTCTTCAGGGTTGTGCTGGGCATCTCAGCTTGTTCCTGAATGAACTGTTACAGTGCACTTTCTATTGCTGGCTGCTTCTCCCACCTGGAGGGATGCTGGTGGTTGTCTTCTCTCCCAGCCTTGAGCATCTTCAGGTATAAACCTAAGGCATTCATTCCATAGCTGCCCTTTCCTTTCCGTTGCCAGTAACCCTACTTCTCCTGGGACTCTGATTCTGCCCCTTCTTCCAGACCTCTAATAATCAAGGTAGAAAATAGCTATGTGCCATGGAGAAGGGGCAGTAAAAAAAGTGTTGGAACATGGGATTACAATATTTGACTTTTCCTGATGTACTTTAGCAAGCGTTACTCTGACTTTCTGATGGGCATAGAAACACTAGAGTGAAAGCAGGTTTTGAGTTACCACCAAGCAACTTTCACCTGTCCCTTTTGTTTTCTGTCTTAACAAAGAATCATGTTAAGTGAATGCAGTCTGAAACTGAGGAAGCAGAGGAAGTTCCTGACTTTCTTGCACCCTCCAAGCACACTGTAGTGGCTCTTCTGAAAATAACTATCAACAATTAAACTGTGTTTAAAATGATGAAATGGTGAAGTAGAGAGAATATATTACACCTCCCCCACAATTCAATATACTAATGAAAAAAATAAGTAAAGTGTGTTCAGAGTTATCTATCTGTTTTGTGGTACTGGCCTGACATGTAAGGTGAAAATGCCTAATAGAAGTGGTTTTTATTTATTTATTTATTTATTTATTTATTTTCCCAGACAGTGACTTCATGACTTCACAGTAAATTTCTGCTAGGTTTCTTAGCTGGATTTTGCCTTGTAGAGTAGTCTCAGATTTTTTTCCTCTAGACGTGAACTGCCAACTCTGACGCATGTGAGCTGGAGCTACCTGACTCACTTCAAACCTTGATGATACTGAATCAAGAGACATCTTACATCAGCAGTAGTTGCTAAGTGCTGCTAAGGGGCTACTTAAACTGCCAACTCATAAATCAAGTTATTTTTGGTATAGCTCTCTGAATGGTTTAGTTTCTAATTAAGTGAATTCAAGCAAATCCCTAATATTCTTTAGCTGAGAGTGTGGTGGTGATGCACAGATTAGACAGCAAATCCAGATTAGCAGCACACAGATGGTAAAATTTGGGTGTAGAACAAATAATGGATAGACTCCAGTATCACAGCAATAGATGAGGCTGTGCACTCTTGGCAGAAAAAAAAAATCACTTTTTCTAAATCAGTTACTGTAACATTCTAAAATAAATCATGAGGCAAGAAGAGTGATAATGCAAAGATAACAATATAAAAAGGAATAAATCAGGCTGTCACTGAGGGACCGGACCCTCTGCTGCTTGGTTTGCTGAGATTGGACCATACCAGCAACTGAGCTGAGAATTTTGCACCTCTGTGCAGCAGCACCTGGAAAAACTTTAGTTAGCAATGGTGTGATCATGTAAGAAGAAATAAACAAAAAATCTATACAGACCAGGATCAAAGACATGACCATGGCAATAGAGAAAGGAAAAGAATGTAGGTCAACCTACAGTCCAGGCTAAGTCACAAAGACCATGGCTGATTTTGGCAAATCACTTAATTTCTTAGTTTTTTCTCTCCTGGGCCACATAAAAGCAAAGAGAAACACTGGTCTCTCTCAGGTAGGTTTTGGGAGGTTTTTTAACCTGGTACCATTTACAGAAGCTGGTTGGTAGCTGCTCCAATCTGCTGAAAGTGAACCTATGCAATACATCTCACTCCCTCTTCTCCCTTCTTCCCCCAGCAATTTGAATAGGCACAGCATGATTCACAGGTAGAGGTGCTCCTGGGTGATGACCATGCTTCTGGTCCTTTTCTTGGTCTGCATATCCCAGAATCTGAAAACTACAGCTTCTGGAGGAAGTGCCATGGCCTTCCTGTTGTTTCACCACAAAAAAATACCTGGTTATGGAAGAGACCAGATAAATCCTTAAAAGAAGGTGTGTTTGGAAAGCAAGAAAGTAGGATTAGCAAAATAATTTTTTAACTAGAGCCTGGAAAGCTCTAGAGATCTTAATAGCCTTTTAGAAAACAGCAAGTGGACCTGAATGCTCTGCCTCTGTCTGACCTCATCCCCACTGAGCACAGAGGCTTGGTTCAGCATCCTTGGGCCTGGCAGCTGGCCTGACACAAGGGCTCTGCTGGTGGTCTGGGCCAGTGCTCAGGAAAAGACATTTCTTGAAAATAAGATTTGTTTCACCTCTGCCAATGTGTTTTAGCTGCTGAAGGCCCCTGACCCAGCCTTACCCAGTTTCTTGGTAGACAGTAATTCAGATCAACAGCAGTACTTTAATTGCCTGTAGGTCCAGCAAAGGAGACTTGTTATATATTGGCCTGAGTGATTCTCTTAAGGTTAGCTATATTCCAAGCGCATGAACTCCTAGCACAACTGTGGCATCAGAATTAACAGGTGTCAAACATAATGAGTTTTCAACTGAAGCTGGGGTATCTCAATCCACTGCAGAGGTTAAAATACAGAATGAAAGTTATAATTATGATGACATTGATAAAACCAACAGGCAATTACAATTTCACACAGATGAAAACCCTTGTCTGGCATGATGTTTTTAGCACATGAGATTGCACATAAGCTAGTTAAGTGAGTAAGAGCAACTCTCTTTTAGCAACTTCTGAATGCTCCAGACACTTCCAAAAACAGATCTTAGCTTCCAATGTCACTTTTGTGCTCTGAAAATGTTATGTGCTTCTGAAAAGAACTTCTGGAAAAGGAGAAAAAGACACTGAGTCACACCTGAGCATTGTGCAATCTACCTGAAGATGCAAACGCTCAAAGTTCTCTGTCATCTCAAGTCAGACATTCTATCTGAGAAACAAACAAACAAACAACAACAACAACAACAAAAAACAGAAAAAATGCCAGATATGTTAATTTATCATAACAGTTACAGGGTATAAAATGACTATTCCATATAAATATGTATATATAACCCTTCCCAATTTTGTTAATTAAAGAGCACAAACATATAATTTGCAGGTATTTTAAAATTCTACAGGTAAATAGTAGCAAAGATCAATGAATACATTATATCTATATTATCTACATACTGTTTTGCTTTGCAAATCATGTGGAGGAGGTAAGAGTGATTCTACCCTGCGAACTTCAATAGAAAAGGTGTTAGAAAAATCTTTCCTTGAGAAAATGGAAAAATCGTGACATTGATTGGGCATGGATCTTAATATGGGGGAGGAAGGGGTGGGAAGAGATGCTCTACTATGAAAAGAATGGTAGGATTTGAGCTTTTTTTTTTTTCTTTTTTTTTTTTTCTTTAAGTTGTGGAGTCAAATGGATTTCAAAGAAATGACTTGGAGTGCAGGCACCTTATATGTTTAAGATGTCTGTCAAATTACCCCTCAGTTTGTTCTTACAAGCTGTTGCTGTGAAGCAAAGTTACTTGCTAGGTTTCATAATGTTATGAGTTTCTAGTTATAATAATTGACTGTGAAAGATGAGCTAGGAGGAAGTACATGAATAGAACAGATATTGAGGCTGAAACTTCTCGTGATAGGAAGATGCTGTAGTACCTCCAAATACCTCCAGAAAATCCTTCCCAGGAAGTCTGCATAATTTGGAATATTTGCCAAGGGTAAACAAGAAAAGGTATAGAAGCAGAGAAAGATAAAAGCAATGAGAATCAATGTATTCAGATTGTCCTATGTGTACTGTTTACCCAGGACACTGACAAAGGAAGTAGTAGAGTCAAAAATTTTGAAAAGAAACCCCTAAAAAATTGCAGGAAAACTGCAGCTGAAGAGCATGCAATTGTAAAAATTGGTAGATATATATGATGGCAAGATAAATGATAAAATTGCTGACTTGGATGAAGCACGAGACCAGGAAAAGTCTGTGGGTAAATGAAAAATTGTCACTGCCACCTACATGCTAAAGAAAACCATAGCAAATAATAATGTGATGTTATGCAACTTTCCTGTGAAAAATCTGCAACAGACCTTATCAATGAAAGATATGAAGGTAAAGCTAGTCTCAGTCTGGAAGACCATAACTTTCTCAGATTTCCGCTGCAATAATCCCTGTACAGGCATCAAAAAGACCACCAAGTGGAAAGGAAGAAGAAACACAGTCATGTGCTTGCAGGTTTTATTTAGAAGCTTTCACCATGATCAACTAAGGAACATTGTGAAGTATGATGATATACTAAGAAAAACAATTATAGCGCAAAGGTCTGATGCTATTTTTAATTATCACCTTGAACAATTGATCCATTGTAGGTGTTAGCATCAAACTTGAATACTTTCTCTCGTCGAAGTAAATAGCATTGTTATTGACTTCATTATGAGAAAATTTGCAGATACACACACTGACTCATTACAGATTTGGATAACAATATATTAGAATAATTACATGTAGATTATGTAGCTCTTTGGTTTGTTAGCTCAGCCAAGAACAAGTAAACAAGAAAACCATCCAAAAAAGAGGGAGTTGGTCATCATTTATGGAGGAAGGGAAAAAAGAAAAAAGCCCTACAAATAAATGTAATGAGAAATCCGATTCTGGATTCTACTTTAGAAGACAAAGAAAAAACTGACTCAATTTACATAACTTGGCAGTCATGTCCACATAAAAACAACATCAGAAGCTGGCTAAGACGGTTGTATTTGGCAGCTTAAGTTTTGTTTTTGGGAAATCTGCAGTTTAAAGTGAATCACTGCATCTTCACTTTCCATTTTTTAATAACTGTATTCAAAAGTTGCGGGTCTTCTAAAAGTGCAGAAAGAGATTTAAACACTTTGAAATGCTACAATAAATCCCTATGAAATACAGGGATTCAGCAACTGTCAACAACCCCTTAGGTTTGAATAAGCTATAAAGAGAAGTGATTGGAAAAATTTGTGCCCTGTGCTGAGAAAGAGTGTCTACTTGAGTACTTTAGCAACTGAGTAATTGCCAATTTATGCAGAAGAGATCAAGGAACCTAGAATTACTCTAGGGGAAAATTCAGAAAGGGGGAAAATGTCCTGCTACTCTGGAGGACCTTAGAAAAAAGGCTCAGTACTGACAAACATGGTGGATACTGGTTCATGAATAGTAACATATAACACACTGTAAAGTCAGTGAACATACAGTTGTCTAAATCTACAGTGATGCTTGGTGTATTTAAAAAAAAATACAAAAACTCTAATGAGAACTAATTTATATCCTACACTTTTTTGATATCTTAGGAAAGTTAAATGTGTAAGTAGAAACTTTCTCTCCATGGTTTAAAAAAATATCTATCATATTCAA
The DNA here is from genome assembly GCF_009769625.2 of Cygnus olor. Taxonomy (NCBI): domain Eukaryota; kingdom Metazoa; phylum Chordata; class Aves; order Anseriformes; family Anatidae; genus Cygnus; species Cygnus olor. The sequence goes on from NC_049169.1 coordinate 69,231,860, forward strand.
CAGGCAATGTCAATGAACGCTCTCAGTGCTTTGTCCAAGTGAGACATGGATAAAATTTTGCCTGCTGCAAAAATTGTTGTATTGAGGAAGGAGAAATTTTTTAAATAAACTCAGCCTGATGCTTTGTTTGTCAGTGAGGTAGCAGTTCTCTTCAGTCATGGCTGTTAAGGGCAGCCTCATTTGTCTGCACTTACATTTGTGTCAGTGCTGGGTTTTGGGGTATAAAGAGTCATAATTATAGACGTGGATTATTTTTGCCATTTTTTTTTTTGTTGGAGATGGAAGGTTTATCACAAGCATAGGCTCATTTCTTGCTGAAAGGAGTAAGCTCTTTTTCAGGTTCCCTGGGTTGATGTCCAAGAGATAGGGTGCTCCTTTCATTCTTGTGTACTAAATCAATCTTAATATCGGTGCCAGTGCTCTGGGATTATTTTTGTTATTCAATTTGCCTTCCTTTATGTCTATTTTTATTTTTTTTTTCTATATAGGTAGAGTCATTTGAATTCAACTAGTTGCCTTAATTCTGAAACAATATATGCAAATTCATGACTTGATTTGTGGTGGCATATCCAAGTTAACTTTTCTGGAGGAATTTAGGAAAGTGTAAAATACTGTTTTTTTCAGAGGTAAGGGATGGGACATGATCTTCTGCCAAGGTGTGGCCTCTTCTAAGAGATAAATGTTTGTAGAAGATGCAGATAGGCTGACAAAGGTGAAACCATATGTTTGTAGTTTATAGATTATACAGACCATAATAGAGAAAAACTAAACAATACCGAATATTTGGAAAACTGAGCCATCTGTGAAAGTTGGATTAGGGAGATTATTATTATGTTTCTTAGGAAATCTGTCATTAAAACTAGACCAAGAAGAATAAGTAATACTGAATTAATATCTTGCACTTTATTTAAGTTTCTGGAAATGCCTAGGGAAAAAGAAAACCAAACCAAACAAACAAAACAAATGAACAAAACAAATGAACAAAAAAACTCAGCACAGCAAGGTAGTGGTGAACTGGGTCAGAAAGGCTGTGATAGCACTGCATTGGTTGTGAGTGTCTGGAGAAGTGACCTCAGGCTGAGCTCCTCTGCTCGTGGTCCAAATACCTCAGAAAAAGAATTACTTTTCTCCCATTTAGGGTTGCTCTTTTCTCCCTTCATTTTGCCAGATTCTTCTTTCCTTGCAGCTCGGCTTCCGGAAAAGAGCACTGAGATTTTGCAGCAAGAACTTCACGGGACCTTGCACCGTATATTGTGTTTCCATCTATTATGTCTTCCTCTATGCTGTTCATCATGTTAATAAGCTTGGCTGAACTGCCATCTTCTCTCATTCCTCAGCTACAATACTTACTGTTAGCCCACAAAGCCAGCATTGCCCACTGATTCCAAAGAAACTCTTCAGTTTCAAAGGCTGCATTAAATCTTCTCATACAACTCGGTTTCTCCAACATCAGCTATCTGACAGAGTGGAGAAAAACCTCAAACTCCAACAGAACAACATCCAATCCCAGCTGTAATATTCTCATTTTCTCCTGGCCTCTACAGACAAGTTTAAAATTTTCCAGGATTTAATGAAGTACATGGCAGAAGTCTTAGGCATTCTCTGGAAGGTTCTCCAAGAAAAACAGCAAAACTTTTGGAAATATTGCACTTGTCAACACAAGCAGTTTAGCCATGCCCATCTGGCATACACCTGTATAGCCCTTGACTATATCCAAAAAAAGCAGACGAAAGACATCAAGCTCCTGCAAAAGCTTTTAACATGTTTTTTTGCTTCTGTGCCTGACTGCAGTGCTTGAGGGAACTGAGTAGAAGATCCACCCTTAATGAATTCTTTGGGGGAGAAGACATCCTTGATGCGTTTTGCATGAAAGAATTTACCCTGCAGTTTTTTAATGGTAGTAATGGATTATGTAGTACAACTTTTGTTAGAAAATTTACCTGTGTAACTCATTAAAGATTGCTAGACTGGCTGCATCTCCAAAGAAATCATCTGACATATACCTCTCTAGGTTACACTAAACATAGCTGGCACTCCAGCGTATGCAATGACAGCTTCTATGACTACGTGGATGCCATCATGATTTTAGCTTTCTGAAATCCTCTGAATGATCTGTGTAACAGTTGAGGACATCTGTCTGAGATTGTCTTCGTCAGTAGTGTGTGTGATGGTTTCCACATCATAACCTGCTCTCAGGCAAATTCTGTGGGGCTTGTGTGTCATCATTCCTTTTAAAACAAACAAATAAACAACAACAAAGTCCGTGACAGCAAACATATTTTACTGTGGTGCTATTCTGTTACCAGCCACTAAGACTTATAAGTTTAACATGGTGGAACCAGAAATGTCACCTTGTGCCTTGGATGGGGCTTCCTGCAGGTGGTAGGTTTGCTGACAACACTAGGAACATTTTGCACTTTTTTTTCATTCTACTGTCCTTGGGCTCTGAGGAAGACTTTGGCATGAAATTTTGTCACATAATAGATCTTAGCTTTCATAAATGTATTATGTCAGATACATCTACACAGCTTATGCAAAAGACCCTTTTGTCTTTTTCTCTTTTTGCAAAAGGATTCTTTTCAGAGGAGAAGACTAGTCATCATTATTTGGACCTGGTGACGGAGGTGCTCTTAAAGTTCAGAGGTATGTAGATTTTATTCCTGATGCTTTTCCAATTTCAAAGAAGCAAAGGGAGTGGAGGCACATATATGACCTCTGGTGTTTGACACCATTTACCATTTCAAATTTTGAATGATGACTTCAGCCATGTTTCCTGCATTTCATCTTGTTATGGTTTATGGACCTGAAAGATGCAAGGAGTGTGCTTTCCAGTTCTGATGCAATCAGTTAGCATCCTTCAGTGACTCAGATCTGTAGAGGGAAAACTCATCTAAATTACCTTCTAATTCAGGATCTCTGATCCACTTTGGAAGCTTGCTTATGCATACATACATTTCAGAGCACAGAACTCCATGACTGGTATACAGTTTTCCTCTCCCTTCCTCATAGAATAATTAGTCACACAGGCAGATGATACCACAACAATGCAAGAAATTAATAAACAAATTCTTTGAAGACAACTCCTGTCTTTGTTATGATCTCTTACTTCTGCATTCTACCCCAAGACATTTCAGTATTTATGCACATTTAATTTGTAGGAATTTTTCAGAGATTCTTGAAGTTTTAGTCATTAAGGGTTTCTTGAGCAAAGAGGATTCCCCAGAACACAGCTAGTTAGAACCAGAGTTGTGAACCCTTCACGTTGTCTGGGAGATGGTTTCCTTCTCTTCTGGACTCCATGACTGAAGTACAGATTTAATTCTGGGAATCCTAAGAAAATAAGTCTCAGATTGCTTTGTTATAAAACAGATAGTCCTGGTATTTTGCTCTGCTAACAATCACAAATTAATCCATCACTTCATGTTGTCTACCAGATATTGTCTTTCAGAACAACAACAAAACTTTTATGCTTGTCTCTTGATCTGTTTCTATAGCAAATTAGATTTTTGCTTGTCTGAAGGTCCAGTAAGAGACCTGTCCTATTTTAGAGAAAATTAAATTGATTCTATTTCAGTACAGTCTACTTCAAAATCCAATTTTTTCTTTCCACCTGAGCATTTCAGAACGAGTTTTCTCTGCAGACCTTGATAGTAATGAGTTCTCTTCTCCTGAAACATGCTTTTTTTTTTTTTTTTTTTTTTAATTATTTCCAGTAAAGTCCACTAATTTGTAATATGCAAAATATCTTGCCACTTTCGTAGTGCTCTTCTAGAGTTTCTTGCCATGGCTGTGCAAATCTTCATACAGAAAAAGCATAGGATAAAGGTAAGAAATGCTAATTTTCTTTCCTTCATCTCAGGTTAACTGGCTATGGAGTCAGTAAGCTCAAAGACAGGAAGAGAACATTCAGATAATATGCTGGGTTGAGTTAAGAGTATTCATGCCATTGTTACTTGATTTCAATCTTTTGTATGTGTAAGATCAGTTGAATTCAAAGGAAAAAAAAAGAATACTTCTGTTCTTGGAAAGGTATTTGATGAAGTGTTGGAGTATTATGTAATGTATTACATATCAAGAACGATGATCTATAGTAAGATGGCTGCACAAGTTCGGAAAGTTGCTGCTAGGTGTTTAATAAGTTGGAAATAAGTGTCCAGTGAAATTGTAAGCAGGGTCTACTTGGTAAAGGGTTTCTGTACTTCATAAGGTACTCATTTCAATTATTGTTACTGAGATAAAGGAGCCTCTAGTCCCATCTTATTCAGCCACATGATTTAAAGAACCTAATTTTATGTAATTCTAAAAGGTTTGCAGAAAGGGACAATATATGGTCAGTTCAGGAAAGGTATGCTTTTTGAGATAAGTGGAATTGTAGCAGAAGATGGACAAAAATTTGGGTATCTGAAAAGGATAAAGTAAATGGGATCCATCAATGACAGATTAAATTCAAAGAAAAGATTGGGCAAATTACTTGGACTTGGACAATCTTTTGGACAGATACTGTTTTTATTGTTCTTTGAACTGGCTGGTAAAATGTGATTGTATTACAGGAGCTCTTTCATGCTGCCATATTACAACTAAAATAATAGTAAAAACAGAAGAAAAGAGCTGTAGCAATAACACTGTAGGTAGGAGAATCTAGTGGTAATGTAATGACAGTGGAAATGTCAAATAGATAAATATTAAAACTTATTTACTGTAAGCAATGCAAGTGTAGTGTTTAGGTTATGAAACGAATGATTTGCTATGTGAAGACAAAGTTATATCTTCTGTGTTGGTGGGATTTGAGTAGGTTGGTTGCTTCAGAAGATTGTTTTAATTCTCCTAGTGTTCAGGAGTAAATTGAAGGGGTTGATGTGTCAGTCAAAATCTGGAAGAATCCTACAGCTGCAATATCCACAAGATATCATAGATGAAAATATACCTACCATCCTGTTAGTCTGAGATGTTTACTTGGATCTTCTAGTGACTTGTGTCACTTCATACATGACTAATTCCCCAAGTATGCATCTTGTGCTGAAAGGCAATAATTACTGTATATGGAATATCCCCTGTAAATGCAAGGTGGTTTTGCACTTTAAAATAAATTAAAAAAATAATCCTGTGATGCACATAAAACTGCTAATGTAGATGGTTCTAGCATTCAGAAGAAAAAGTAGGCGGCAATACCATTTAATGTTCTGATCCCCCCCTTCAAAAAAAAACTGTTTCTAGATTTAGGCAGATCCAGAAAACCTGGATACAGGTGATTTTTCAAAGCACTCTTGCTCTGTGCACATCCAAATTGTTCCCTCTACAGGCTACTCTATCTATGTTTTACTCTTCAGTCCATAAGAGCGTTTTATCTCCTTTTTTTTTTTTTTCCATTAGTAGCCTTAGAAGTAATCCTTTTACCCACTGTTCATCATAGTAGTTGTGGCTGCAAAGGACTTGGACTGACATTCTAAAAAGTAGCAATGACAGTGTTTGGAAGCTAAATAGCAGAGCTGGTGAGATAAAGGAGCTTTCAGTAGAGATGATTTTTCTTCTCTCTTTCCACCCTCCACAACCCACAACTTTAACAGGAGTTATTTCTGAGTGTCAGCAAAGATGACTCCTTGGGGATACCCTGGTTAAAGGCTCTGGACAGGAGTGCTATGTTGTCTGTGCAGAATCTCGAGGAGTTTGTCCAGGATTTGGAGATGGGGGGGAAGCAGCAGAAACAAGATGGTGGATTGTGATCAGTGTTTTCTTTTCTTTGGCTCCCATTGGGCCCAGTTAGGTTTTTAGTACTTTCCTCAGAGGAATGAGACTTCTGTAAGGTTCCCCTCTATGCCCAGTTCTCAGGCCACAGCTCTGGCTTCGAATTAGTGGTTTGCCTACCGTGCTTGCATGCTGAAGTTGTTACAGCTGTGAGCAATTGCAATTGGCCCTGGTAGCCAGAGCAGTGCTGTTCTTCACAGCTGAAATGAACAGAGATCCTTTAAAAAACTTGAGAGAGATCTCTGAGGTCAGCTCTGGGTAGTTGTTTGTTCTGACTGTGGAAATAACTTGATTGTATAAAAACATTTATGACGCTTTCAACTCTGTCAGTCAGTGGATGTTGTCAAGATTATTTTGAAAGATAGAGGGTAGAACAGGGATGGAAACATGCTTATTTTTTAAACAAGTTGAGATTACAGCAAGCATTTCCAGTTTCACAAATCAAAGGAGCCTGGGATTTGCGTCTTTGGAGACCCTAAAGGCCAGCTCTGTCAGCCAGAAATAAAACTTGCTAGATAAGACAACATAGCTGTATTCTGAATCCTTGTCCCACGGTGACATGATCCTGCTGTGCTGAACTGTATTAGATCTGTGTCATCAATTGCTCCCCCTGGGGAGCAGCATGACCTGTGACCTGTCCAAGCAGTTCTCCTCTCTGACACAAGCATCTGCTCATGACTACAGTGATAGAGTTGTTCACACAATCTGTTTACAATGGCACGTGGCAGTTCTGGCTGCACTTCAGTGTCATGTCATTGGTTTTATTTTGAAATGACTACTTAATTTTCTCCAGTGTCCCTCATCCCTTTCTTCCTCCCTGCAGAGAGTTGATGTACAAAGTGTTTTAGTCTTTGGCCAGGGTAGCCTTGACCGGTCCCTTTTTCTAGGAGAGGAAGGAAGAGAAGAAAAAACAACAACTGTTGATTCTGGCTTTATAAGTGTAAATACTACTGTGCTGCAAAATAAGAAATGAAGCAAGCAGCTTAGATATATAACTTTGAAATGTGCAGTGGTAATTGAGCTTTTTTTTTTTTTTTTTTTTTAACGTGATTTGATTAAAGATTCCTTTTGACCAAATTTGGAGACATTCGGGTAAAGGCTTTTGAAGAATGCCTTTTTGCTCCAGCTTTCAGTGAAATTCATCCAAACATACGAAATGGAAAGGTTGTTGATACAATTTCTTTGGAAGCTGTGTGTTGTATTTTCTACACATTTCAGGCTGTTTCCTTAAAACTTGTTTTCTGCTTATTGCTCTTCTCACTAAACCTGAATCCAAAGCAACAACAAAAAAACGTCTGGGGCTGTTTTAAATTCTGTTCTGTGGCTCCCAGAAAGACACTCTGCCAAGATTTTCAATGAGCATTTTATGTCTGGACAGCTGTAGCGGTAAGCTGAGGCAGGGAAGCGCTATTACAGAACTGTACAGAAGCCTTTTGTGGGCTCAGTAATTGTGGAAATTGATCCCAGTTTGATTGTGCCAAGCTCCACAGTCCCTCAACTAACTGCAGGATTTCCTTCCAAGCTTAATATCAAATGTAAGCAACTATTCCTCAAGCTCTCCCTATTCTATTGCCACTTTGGCTCAAATGTTTGTCAGTTCCTTTTCTTTTCATTAGTGGTAACACCATCCTGTTCCCTTATACCTCTTTCTGCCTTTTTCTGGAAGATCCTTCAACTGCAACAAGCTTGGCCTTTTTCTTTTTGTTTTGCTATTCTTGTAAGAATCTTGTGAGACATCACAAATATTAGTGCTAAAAGGTTCTAATCTAGTACAGTGGTGGACTTCATTCTTTGTATCTCATCCCAGTCGTATTCTGTGCTGCCAAGACAAGTCTTTGAAGCAAATCCTGAATCTTACCAATCTCTCCATCTAACGTTTTGTTCCAGAGACAGTATGCTGTGTTTTGTGACTGTATATTGTGTGTATCCTTGACTTCATGACTAATTGCATACCGTAATAAACTTTATTACTAAAATAGTTTTGACAGTCTTCCACAAGAATATTACTTCTCCATTATGCTTCCCCATAATATAAGAAATAACATACTAGATATAACTGATCTAAGAGTCTCTGAGTTTGCTTTTTCTTGCTGCTTCACTATATTTTTTAAATGATTTCACTTGTTTTAGAGACTGGCAATATTTAGAGATTCTGTAAAATTCCTCATTAGTAAAGGAATCCCTGTCTCTTTATGGATCTCCTTTTGCTTTGTCGTTAGTGTCGTATCCCCTGTCTGGCCTACATTTATATTCCTGTCTTTATTTATTTATTTATTATTTTATTTTATTTTATTTTTTTCAGGCCAGGATTTCCTGAAACTTATGTAATTACACACACGCACACATATTTTTTGGAGGAATTAGGTTTCCCAGACAGACTGATAGAGAAGGTTCTTCCACCAGTTTTCCATTAAGAAATCTGTTCCTGGGGAGGGCTGGTACTGTCTTATGTATTGCTTTAAATAGTCACATCATCATCATGCCTGTGATTCACTTTGCTGATATGGAAGATGTAAAAGATAGATCTTCACTGTCCAGTCTGCTCATTTGCAGAAATTTCATCAATGTTTTCAAAAACTCTCTGAGCACTATTCTACTGAGCTTAATGTTCTCTGTTGCTTTCTTGAAATCTTTTTCATGGAAAGAATACTGTACATACAGACTATTCCTTTCTTCCTGTAATTCCTGACCTTTGGCCATATCCTTCTCCTATCAAATGCATTGTCAATTTTCAATCATTTTGAAATGGTTTCACGTTTGCGATGACTGGGTTCTCTCCAGACAGGGAAATATGTTCCCACATATGACAGCATTGGTATTTCAGATGAATAGTTTGGTAACCTGAGTGCTTCTGTTTCATTTTGTTATTTGCGTTTTTAAATCTTGCTTTCGGATTCCTTTCCACAAATTTGACATTTTTAGTCAGCAAAACCATGATCATTCTGCCCCCATTTGTTGCCTTCCTAAAAAAAGAGTTGGCAACAAGTAGAAGAAAAAGAACTGCTAGCCATACCTCTGGTCTGTCAGGGCCTTGCAGGGATGGTAGGGCTACCCTTTGTGTCTGCCTGTGCTTTAAGCAGTCAGGACTGCTACGGCCAACATGAGCCTACACAGCTTTGCTGACGACAGAAGTCAGTTTCAATTTACAGTGTAATTTGTACAGATATGTGTTCTACAAATCACACTTTCTACGCTTAACAAATAATGTTAATAATTACAGTTATTTGCATTCGCAGTAACATGATGATTGATGTTATCACCTTGTCTTTAACATATTTGCCAAATGCTGCTGCTCATCAGTGTGCTTTGTGTTGCATATGTGCTTCCTTTTAAAGATTTTAATAATTTGAAATCAAATAAAAAAAGATTACCAGACTTTAAGTGTTCATAATGATGAACATACAGTGATTCATGATAATGAGTCACAGTCTAACAAAAACAGCATCTTGATAGGGAACCTCTTTTAAGCATTCTTGGCTGGTGTTACAGTCCTCAGGATAGGATTTAGAGGTGGCAAATAAAGTTGTTTCCAATACATTCCAGACGGGACTAGAGCAACAAAATACGGATTTGTTTTCTGCCAACATCTTAAAATCTAAATCCTTATATTTTCCATCAACACATGCTGAAATAGAAGTTGTTAACAATAAGGCAGCAAATGCAACTCTTCAATGGAAGCTGTTGATGCTGATGTTTAGTGGCGTAGATATTAACAGTGGGATAATAGTTGCAATTCATTTAGCTTGAAAAATTGAAGCATCTGGTGAAAAGCCAAGGTTTAAAACAAATGGTGCCTAAAGATAGAATCCTCACTCAGTGTTTAGTAACTGAATAAGGAAGATAGCTTTCTCTAAAGTATCAAGTACTCATCAACTGCTATTAATATGAGCAGAATTAGTAACGAAGTAAACAACTAAAAATAATTCCATAATCACTAAGTTTGTTTTGTGCTAGGTAATCTATGCATGTGGTCAGAAGCAAGCCAAGAATTCAGTCTGTAGATTCTGACCCAAAAATGCCTACTCTGATATGAAGAATAGAAAAACAAACAAATACACAAACAAACAAACAAAAAGAATAGTATGTTGCATACAGGAAGATAATGAGGGTCGTGGAAGAAAGATCACCTGGTCAGCTCAGGGAGGTGTATGTTTCTAGTGTGCATTTGACATGGTATTATAACTATCCTCATTCCTACAGGCAGCATGAAAAGCAAACATTGAATAGGAAGGTAGCTTGGCAGATGGACTTGGGCAGCATGCCCTGTGCAGAAGGGGCAGCATGGAAGGTGATACTGAGGCACCTGCAAGTCTTTGAAGAAGGAAGCAGGAGATATAGACAGATTGGAATGCACGTGGCCAGTATGATGTGAGCTCAAAATATAGGCTTGCTGTCTGAATTAGTTTCAGATGACATAATTTGTAATTACTGATTATATTTAGAATATGTGGTAATATGGTCTGAGACCTCCCATATGTTAATTCTGCAAATTTCAATATGTATCTGTAGCTTGTGAAAGCAAACTTTCTTAGGGAGACCTAACCTTAAGCACAGTTCTGCAAAAAGTCACATACCACAGCCAAAGGTTGTTTGTCTTTCTTTTCCTATATCTAAGTTGCTTGTATATTATGTAGAATTAAAAAAAAAAAAAAATCATAGAATATCCCAAGTTGGAAGGGACCCACAAGGATCATTGAGTCCAACTCCTGACACCACATAGGTCTATCCAAAAATTCAGACCATATGATTGAAAGCACAGTCCAAACGCTTCTTAAACTCCGACTGGCTTGGTGCCATGACTGTGTCTCTGGGGAGCCTGTTCCAGTGTGCGACAGCCCTCTTGGTGAAGAAAAAAGAAAGAAGCATACTTATATATTCAAGCTTGTTCATATTTTGGTATATGAAGGTACTTGGTCCATATTTATCAAATATAGTGGTTATATTGTAAAGTGAAGACAAAATATTTCTAATGTATTACATTATAGCAACCGTCTTTGTATAGACTGAAATCCTGGTTGTGGGATCTGTTCAAAGCACTGCCTCTAAAATATATTAGTACTTTACTATATGTGGATGGGCTGAAGAAGAAAATCTCTCTTGTAATCTTCATGTGTGAGCTCTCACACTGTTCATTCTTACAGTGATCTTAGAAGTATAATACCAAATACCTGAAATTTTGAATGGTTATCCTGACAGCATCTTTGTGTTGAAAAGTAGCCTGAGCCCTGTCCTAGTTTCAGTGAGGACAGAGTTAATTTTCCTCCTAGTAGCTGGTAGGATGCTATGTTTTGGATTAGGATGAGAAGAGTGCTGATAACATGCTGATGTTTTAATTGTTGCAGAGCAGTGCTTACACCAAGCCAAGGACTTTTCAGCTTCTCGCTCTGTCCTGCCAGCGGGCAGGCTAGGGGTGCAGCAAGAGAGGGAGGGGACAGACCCAGGACAGCTGACCCAAACTGGCCAAAGGGGTATTCCATACTATCTGATGTCATGCTAAACAATATATAGGGGTGGCTAGCCAGGGTGGGGGGCCCGGCTGCTCGGGGATAGGCTGGGCATCGGTCAGCGGGTGGTGAGCAATTGCATTGTGCATCACTTGTTTCGTGCACATTATTATTAGTAGTACTATTATCATTATTATTATTATTATTATTGTTATTATTATTTTCCTGTCTTAATAAACTGTCTTTATCTCAACTCACAGGCTTCACTTTCCCTTTTCTCTCCCCCATCCCAGAGAGGGAGGGGGGAGGGTGAGCGAACGGCTGTGTGGTGTTTAGCTGCCGGCCGGGTTAAACCACAACAGCCCTTAGACTCAGGTACAGGGAAGGTTAAATAGCTAAAAGAACATTAACCTTGGCTGAGTTGGGACTGAGGCACACCACCCAACAAAGCATTCCTTCTACCTTTAAAAATCCTAATCCATTTTGCATGGGGTAAAGCACGGATTTCATATGAGCATCTGTGGAACAAAATTGACCTGTAAATCTGTAATTTTTAAATAGAAAAACATAGTCTTTTATAGAAAGTTTAGTGAAAAAAATATTTTTCAGAAAAGTCCAAAAAAAATTTGATTTGCATCTAGTAATTTGATTGGAAAATTCTGAAGAAACAGTTTGGAATTTTTGATCAGTTGTTTTATGCCCCCAGCCTAAAAGAAGCCACTATGTATAGACAGATCCCATAACAGAAGGTGATGTGATACCTAACAAAATAGTTAGGTATTAATCTGTTGGAGGAGCCCAGTTCAGACAGAGCATACAACATTCAGTTTCTGAGCTGCAACATCTTATCAAAAGAGATTTTAGATATGAGATGAAATAGATATGTTCTGTGGAAAGCCTATACACTTCTCTTTCCTAACATGACCCCCAACATATTAGCGTCAATTTTAGTTGAAGTGTTTTAGCAGAAAATATTTGACGGACCTACTTGCAGCATTCTTCATGGGTTAAAAATGGTCTACTCAAGACTGTTTAAAGCCAAATCTTTGTTATGCAGGGAAGCTGTGACACAGCCTAGGTCATATGGCAGTTAGATGTTAGGGCTGAGAGAAGTCTTTGGGAAGAATTTTCCTTCCTCCTTGTCTTTTCATTACGCATCTCTCCTCCCCTGAATCATTTTCACTGTTATATGCAGGACTGAACTACCAGTCTGAGAGAGAACTGGCCATGTATAGGAGGAGTGCAATTGTTTCTTAGAATATTTTATTTGTTTTTGAAGTAAATTCCCATGTGCTAGTGTTCCACCATGAATGTTTGAATTGTGAACCTGCACCTTCACATTTTACCCAAGGCTGCCTTCTTTTCATTGAAGAGTTCCAAATATACGACCTTTATTTTATGGCCATGGTAATATGACAGCACTTGTCTGTAACAACTGGGACTCTTTGTTCTTCTGATATTACTAGTGAAGGGATGGAAGAAACATGTTTTTTTAATCTCAAATTTTTGTGCTCAGGTAGTGTTTTTTTTTTTTTTTCCTCCTCCTCCCATCAGTAAGATGTAATAATAAATTAATCCGTAACTCTGCTAAACCAGATCAGGTAAATGCTCTGGAATGCAGGAGGAGGTACTTGCTGATTGACCTTCATAGTCCTCTCCCAGTGCTTGTAGTTGGTGTGAAGCAGTGGAAAAGACTGAGTAATAACATCAGGGGGCTGAGTCACCAAATAGAGAATTTCATTTTAGCAATAAGGAAAGTGAAATGAGCATCATTGGTACAATATAAACAATGTATAGCAACAATCTTGACTGAAATAGATGTGAAAGATGTTCAATCTTCAGTTAAGGTAGGTGGTTTTGCACCAGTTGTTAGTAATAAAAGTTTCTGCAGAAGAAAAAAAAAGTTTTGGGGGGGGCAAAATCATTTTGGAGAGTGTTAAAATAACATCTATTGGGCAAGTCTGCTCTAGACCATCTGGACTGACCTTAAAAAGGAACAGAGATGTATTTCTGCTGTTAGAAAGAGAGCTACAATTGGGAATTGTACCATTATGTGAAAGTTCAATTTCCCACATTAGAGAGAGGATGTTGCAGAGTCCAGCAAGAAAAGGAGAAGAGAACAGGGGAGAGGGGAAAAAAAAAGAAAAAAAAAAGCCCACAACTAACAAACCAGGAAAACTGCTACTATTTAAGGTTTAGTTTTGGTAGGCAATGAAGGGCCAAAAAAGCACAAATAGGAAATAAATTTGGATATTATGATTATGTATGAATGTAGCAATTGTTGTAAAACCCATTTACGTTCATTTTATGGCTGCATTGTTGTAGTGATTTGATGCACTGTTTTCTTTCCAAATGTCACTGGTGGTTTCTTCACTGCCTGTCTTTGCCACAGAGTTCTTCAAGAGCTGCTCAGCAGAAATTGCCATGAATCCCTTCCCATGGGGTGCCAGGTAATTTCTTGCTTTGGTTTGCAAGTACTGAGGCTAGTTCATGTGCAGCACCACATAGTTCATGTTTACTGTCTCTATGAAAAGTGTGTTTTTAGTGTTTTTAGCTTTTTTTTTTTTTCCTGTCCTTTTAACTGTCCTGCAGCTTTGGCACAGGAGTTATGTGTTTCAAGAGGTTGCATGTTAATTACTTGCCTTCTTGAGAGGTCAGGCTCTTGCTTTCTATGAGACAAGTTGAGAAAGGCTTGATGGCTTTCTTTTTTAACCTCTTATTTATTTACTCTCATGAAGAAAAAAAAGAGATGCATATGGGACAGGAGTATCACGGTTTTGTCGGTGTGAATAGGGGAGCCAAGAGATGGCATCTTGTCATACTCCTTGTATACACGGAAGAAAGCTAAAAACTTGCAAATTGAGGTCCTACTACAGGCCCATCTGTAGGTGGGAATGAGGAGAATAAAGAGGGAAAAAGAGTTGTGATGCATGTGAAAAGCTAGTTTAGAAGTATACCTAGTGTTACATTCATAGAATTGCAGCCTGCCACTGGATCTGTCTTTAACTTACTTGCTTGTCCAGATCAAGACACCTTCCCTGAATATCATATCACACATGCAATGCAATGTGTGTTGTGATGGATAATCAACTGAAAGAGACTTTAAAAGAAATCCCTTTCCCTGTTACAGAAAGAAACATAATATCCTTGATGTGTACAGTGCAGAGGGAAACTCAATAGCTAATTAGTAGTTTATGCATGGTATTTAAAATCAGTATAAATATACCAAAATCAGCAATAGATTTTTATAGAAACCTTTTCTTTGCTTCAGAAATAATTTAAATATTTACAGCCAGGCTCTTACTGAGAGGAAACTCTTCAGATGAGCTTAGAAGAACAATGAGGATCTTCCTTTGTTGCTGGTGTCTGAATAGTGATCTATTTATTTATTTTCCAAGGGGGAGGCACAGAATTTGGTAGCATCAAGAGGAAGCCCCTAACCTCACTGCAAGGCTCACCTGTGAACAAGCTCACCTAAGAGAATAGAATGAAACAATGTAATCTGTCATCATTTACCTACAAAATGTAAAAAATAGCACAGAGGTTTTGAAAAGAAGTGTACAGTAGTCAGACAGAAGGGCAATGGAAGCAGCAGGAAGGTTACAGAAGGGGCAGAACATAGTAGGTAGCCAAAGCTTTTGTCTGACATGGCTTGAAGAGAATGCATGACAAATGTAACAGGAAAGACTTTTGGAGCTGCTTTGGTTGTGTTCTGTCTTCTGAAAGAATGAGTAAACACCTGCAGCACTGAAAAGTGTCCTTGTGGTACCACACACTCGAAGTTAGGGGCTTTTCTTGAAAGGAGATGAAGTACAACTCCAGCCAGATAATAAAATCCCTCCTCAGATCTTCTTCACCCAAAGGACTGACTTAGCTCTGTTGTGTTAAAACATTGTCTTAGTTAGACAATGCTTCTTCTTTCTCCTTTCTTAGTGTACAGGAATTAGAGATCTGAATAGTGTTAAAATACATTCTTAATGCCCTTAAGTCCATTTAGATGCTTCTAAGGAGCTGTTGTACTGCCATGTGTGATGAGAACTCTTTGTAGTAACCGAGTATCTCTAATTGTGCAAGTAATCTAGTGTATGCCAACCAAGCAGGATGTTTTTATAGCAGTACACTGTCTTAGAATAGCTTTGTGAGTCTTGTTTCAGGCTTTTAGGACACTCAAAACTCTTCATGCTGTTCTGGTTTTGTGTTGCTTGATTTTCATACTCAAAAAGTTTCAAAAGGAGGTTTGGCTTTACTAGATACTACATACCTGTGTGCATAGTTGCAGATGTGCACAATTGAGCACTATCTGAGGCTTTCCCAAATTTGCTTTCATTCCTTCCTTCATTTCATGCCCTCAGAAGTTTTCTGAGAGAAGTCTGGCACCAAGCATAAGAGAAAATATTTTGCCCTTTCAAGTTTGAATCACTAAATGCTACTGTTACCCTTGGGGCCAATACAAGTATTTTGTCCTGTTCTAAGCAGGGTAGATTACCAACATCCTTTTCTCCCATCCTCACAAGTGCATCCTTATGCAAGTGCCACGTACTCTCCCTCTTCAGGCACCCAGTTGTGCTGCCTGAATGTTCACCCCAGCCTGCTTGCCAATTTTAAACACTTTACAGGGTCATGGTTTTATTGAAGACAATCTGAATTACACATTGTATCAAATGTTCCACTTAAAAAAGTCCATTCCCGCATCCCCCCTCGCCCCAGAAAAAAAAGAAGACAACAGCAAAACACAAAAACTCAAACTGTCACATGGATTAATTTTATTTGATCTCCTACCATAAAATAATGACCTGGTAGGGAATGAGCTGTATTTAAGCAGGAGTTAGGTTGGGGCACTGTTGAGACTTCCAGTGGCTGGGTTGCACTCTTCCTCCTTGAATATCACATTTTTTTTTTTTTCTACTATGGCAGAACTCTTTTCTCAGTCATAACCTTTGCAAGCTTAATATGCCATATTACATGGCAACAAATCTCTTCCAGCCACCTTCTGCACCAAAGAAAAAATGTCATGTCATGTAATGGATAAAGTTGTGGATGTTTCATAACTTTTTTTTTTTCCCCACGTTGAATGGTCCCTATTTTTTTCCTCCTCTCCCAGGAGCAATTTTATGTATTTTTTCCTTTCAATTTGAAACCTGAGATCTTTCTGTGAGCCAACCCATTATAAGCTTGGGAGAATCAAAACTAATTTCAGTACTGGAGGGAGACCTTGTGAAAATTAGGGGATCTATGGTCTTTTGACTCTAAAAAACAGAGAAACTGCAGCAGTTGTAAGTCTTGATTGCCATAGAATCATAGAATCATTAAGGTTGGAAAAGATCATCTGTTCCAACTGTTCCCCCTACCACCAATATTATCCACTAAACCACGTCCCTAAGTACCACATCCAACCTTTTCTTAAACACCCCTCAGATTGCTATCACAGACACTTTTCTTGTACATTTTTCTTTAAAATATTTCTCCCTTCGATATGTTTGAATGATAGAATTGTATGTTTTGAATGGGCAGCTGAGGCTGCAAGATAAATATATGTTTACATGAGTGGTCATTGCTATTTCTTTCTTTATGCTTTTATCAAAATGGATGTGACATTTGCATCAAAATTGACTAGAAACACTTTTATATATATATTTTTTTGTTGTTATCACAGCCTTTGTTAGAAGGATTAAGAGTTCTGCAAAAAGAGAAGCTAATCTTTGAATAATAACATATGTGAGCTTTAATTCAGAAAACCATTGAAAATAATGGAAAACTGACAGAAAGTTGTCATGGAAACCACTAACACCTAGATATGGGCGAAAAAAGTAGTTTCCATTCAGAGACTGCAATTATTTGTAAAAGAATCTGTAGGTTTCTGAAACATTTTTTTCCACTTAGTTCTGATGGTAGGATTGCTTTTAATTTTCAAAGATTGTGGAGTCACGCGTGCATACAGACCAGGAACACTGTGCTTTGTGCTGAATGAATAAGAATAATTTTGGAAGGTGAAATTGCTGAGAACCAAATACAAAGACTGAGGAGGATTTTATTGGCCGCTTCTGTATGATGAGTAAAGCTTTTTCATTTTTAATAAAAATTTGTTTAATCCTTGTTGACTGAGCATAAGGGAAACGTGCAAGGGCATAAATGCAAGGGTATCATGTGGAATAGAGACAGAATATCTGATAAGTCTTGCTGATCATGCAATAACAGCTAAAATAAATAAGAAGAAAATAAATAAGAAGAAGGAATGGGAGGAATCCAGACCTACATAACTCTTTTTTTTTTTTTTTTAAGTCTCTACACCCTTTTTTTTTTAATGCTCTTCTATTGAGCTTTTCTTGGGAAAATTAACTCAACAGTTTTAAATGACAGTATCTATCTAAAAATGGTTTTATAAAACAATTTTTTTAATTTCAATTTTTTTAATTATTGAAACTTTGTGTTGGACTATGATGGGTCTGGGCCATTAAAATGTTACTTTATCTTTACAGAGTTCTTTCATATCATATATTTAAGTGTTACAGTAATCTTGAATTTACAAAACTGACAGTTCTGCTCAGAAAACTCACAGTATTTTGCAAAGCTTTTGAGAAATCTGAAGTATGGAGTGACTTCAAATAGGGAGAAACGAGTCAGACCCTGATTATGTTTTTGTATTCTTCAGGTTCATAAGAGAAATAAATCTACGTAAAATCTTTGTGATGGTTCAGCAAGGCAAATAGAATTTAGAATAATATTTCAAGGCTGCTGGGACATAAGAGCATCCGTAATTGTTTGTAGAAATCATCCACAAAGTCCAGAACTTTATGTCTAGAAGTGGCCATAAACAGACACTTGGGAAAGAGTGAGGACAGGTCAAACGTATATGTTGCTTCCACCCTAGTACTTTTCAGGCTCTGACTATACTCTCCTCAGAGACTTCCCTGAGCATCTCTGCTTTGTAATCTGTGATGCATTTTGACATGCGCATTTGCTTTTAAATCTGTACAAGCTTCTTGTTTGTGTGCTTTCCTTTGGCAATGAGTTCCAATGGTCTGGTCTGCCCACTGAATTGAGAACCAAGCATTAAATTTATTTTCTACCAGCCATCTTCACAGGATTTGCTTCCATTCATAAGTACTGATGAACAATTAAATAATGTTTCCAAAGAACTGTCTGCTTTAATCCCAGTCTCACTCCTGAGTGGTAATGATCAGCTCAGAGTCCATCCTTCTATCTGTGATTGTTTTTGCCCCCGTGGATCACAATATATTCATCCACAGTGTATCTGCCAGTTTACTGTCCAGCCACTCAGGCTCACGTGGTTCATATGGCTCCTGCAATTTTTCAGTCTGCCCACATTCTAGCTACCTTAAATAAATTTGTATTAACAGGAAACCTTGCTTTGTCATTGACGACCCCTTTTCAACAGCATTTTTCAACCTTTTTTTTTTTTTTCTGTATAAAAGTAAATGACAGTGTGTTGATACCATCAGAGTTGAGAACTGAAATGCTGAGAAGGCACCATTGTGTGAGGCTTTGAAGTCGTACCTGGTGCCAGACATAGAGATAAATGTGTTGAACAAATTAGGGAGTGGAATAGCATTTGAACTGGTTAGGAGCCTCGCTTCAGTTTCTGCAATGTGGAGAGTCTCACAAAAACAGGAGACATGGTATTTTGTTTATGAGCTGTATATGTAAGCCATCTGATTCTTGTATCTCTGTGTGTCTGCCATGAGACATTTCTTTCCAAAAGTCAGCATAACAGACTTCATATCAGTTTTGCAGGAATTATGTGGCTTTCACAGATCTGTATACAAGTCTCAGGTCTTTAGAAGTCCTAATGTTTTCTTTTGTTGTTGTTGTTTTCATCAGCATTTCCATGATGAGACACTCAATTTAGCATGCTCCCACAGCACTTATTTACTACTTCTTGTATATTATTAAGACTTAAGATCAACATTTCAGCTGAAAGATCAGGAACACTTGGTGAAGGGTGAACCAACTACAGTGGTTAATCTCTTCTAGCTCAACAACTGTTAGAACTGTTTAGTTTTCCAAACAATAAATTTTGTTTGAAGTGCTTCTACACAAATGCATGCAGTATGAGGAATAAAATGGATGAGCTAGAAGTCTTGGCCCAGTCCGCAGCTACGACATCATCGGCATAAGTGAAACCTGGTGGGATGAGTCCTGTGGCTGGTGTGTTGCAATAGATGGTTACAGGCTCTTCAAGAGGGACAGGCAGGGTAGGCAAGGTGGCAGGGTGGCAATGTATGTGAAGCATGGGCTGGACTGTGTGGAACTTCAAGTTGGCGATGGCAAAGTTGAGAGCCTCTGGGTGAGGATTAAGGGGCGAACAAATAAAGGGGATGTCGTTGTGGGAGTCTATTACAGACCACCTGGCCAGGACGACAACGACGATGAATTATTCTTTGCAGAACTAAGAGATGCCTCAAGATCAACTCTCCTTGTCCTAATGGGGGATTTCAACTTGCCAGACGTCAACTGGGATCACCACACGGCTGACACGAGCAAGTCCAGGAGGTTCATAAAGCACCTAGATGATAACTTGTGGTGCAGGTGCTAAGGGAGCCAACTAGGAAAGGTGCCCTCCTAGATCTGTTGCTGGAGAACAGAGAGGGTCTTGTGGGAGACGTGGCAATTGGCGGCTGTCTCGGTCATAGTGACCATGAAGTGGTTGAGTTTAGAATTTATGGTGACAGAAGGAAAACTGTCACCAAAACTTCAGCCCTGGATATGGGGAAAGCAGACTTCAGGTTGCTCAGGGAACTAGTCAGCAAGGTCCCCTGGGAAACTGCTCTTGAATGCATTGGCATCCATCAGTGCTGGTCAGTCTTTAAGCACTGCCTCCTAAAAGCACAAGATCAGGCAATTCCAAAATATCGGAAGTCAGGCAAGCGGGGCAGAAGGGCAGCCTGGCTGACCAGGGAACTTCTACTGGAGCTTAGGCGAAAAAAGAAAGTGTACAGCTGCTGGAAGGAGGGTCAGGTGATGAGGAAGGAATACAGGGATGCTGTTTGTGTTTGTAGGGAGAAAATTCGTGTGGCCAAAGCCCAACTAGAGTTGAACCTGGCCATATCTGTGGGAGACAATAAAAAAGGTTTTTTTAGATATGTGAACAGAAAAAGGAGAACCAAAGAAAACATAGGTCTGCTACTTGATGGGGAGGGTCTCCTCACAGACAATGACATAGGCAAAGCAGAGATGTTTAATGCCTTCTTCGCCTCTGTCTTCAACACTGATGATGGGCTTCGGGACCCAGGGTACCCTGATCTGGAGGACCATGACGGTGGGAATGACAAACTCCCAACCGACCCTGAACGTGTGCGGGATTTGCTGCTCCACCTGGATCCATACAAGTCCAAGGGTCCGGATGGGATTCATCCCGAGGTGCTTAAAGAGCCGGCTGACGTCATCGCGGGACCTCTCTCAATTATTTTTCAATGATCTTGGGAATCTGGAGAAGTCCCATTGGACTGGAAGCTGGCAAATGTTGTGCCAATTTTCAAGAAGGGTAAGAAAGAAGACCCTAGCAATTACAGGCCTGTCAGTCTCACGTCAGTGCCTGGTAAAATTATGGAGAGGATGATCCTTGAAGTTATTGAAGCGCACCTGGGGGACAATGCAGTCATTGGTCCCAGCCAACATGGGTTCACGAGGGGTAGGTCCTGCCTAACAAATTTGATTTCCTTTTATGATAAGATCACCCATCTAGTCGATCAAGGGAAACCAGCTGATGTGATCTTTTTGGACTTCAGCAAAGCTTTTGACACGGTTTCCCATAGGATCCTACTGGACAAAATGTCCAGCATACAACTTAACGAAAACATCATGCGATGGGTGAGCAATTGGCTGACAGGCAGGGCTCAAAGGGTTGTGGTAAATGGGGCCACATCTGGCTGGCGGACAGTCACCAGTGGGGTCCCTCAAGGCTCCATTTTAGGGCCAGTCCTCTTCAATGTTTTTATAAATGATTTGGATGTAGGCCTAGAAGGTGTTTTGAGCAAATTTGCCAACGACACCAAAATTGGAGAAGCTGTGGACTCGGATGAGGGTGGAAAGGCCTTGCAGAGAGATCTGGACAGATTGGAGAGCTGGGCGATCACCAACCACGTGATGTTTAACAAAAGCAAGTGCCGGGTCCTGCACCTGGGACGGGGCAATCCTGGCTATACGTACAGACTGGGCGACGAGACGCTGGAGAGTAGCCCCGCAGAGAGGGATCTGGGGGTTGTGGTTGACAGCAAGTTGAATATGAGCCAGCAGTGTGCCCTGGCAGCCAGGAGGGCCAACCCTATCCTGGGATGCATCAAGCACGGCACTCCTAGTTGGTCGAGGGAAGTGATTGTCCCGCTCTACTCTGCGCTGGTGCGGCCTCACCTCGAGTACTGTGTGCAGTTCTGGGCACCACAGTACAAAAAGGACATTAAAGTGTTGGGGAGTGTCTAGAGGAGGGCGACGAAGATGGTGAAGGGCCTAGAGGGGAAGATATATGAGGAGCGGCTGAGGTCACTTGGTCTGTTCAGCCTGGAGAAGAGGAGGCTGAGGGGGGACCTCATCGCAGTCTACAACTTCCTAGCAAGGGGGAATGGAGAGGCAGGTGACCTATTTTCCATTATCACCAGTGACAAGACCCGTGGGAACAGTGTTAAGCTGAGGCAGGGGAAGTTTAGGCTGGACATAAGGAAGAGGTTCTTCACCGAAAGGGTGGTTGCACACTGGAACAGGCTCCCCAGGGAAGTAGTCACTGCACCAAGCCTGTCTGAATTTAAGAAGCGATTGGACTGTGCACTTAGTCACATGGTCTAAACTTTTGGGCAGACCTGTGCGGTGCCAGGATTTGGACTTGATGATCCTTATGGGTCCCTTCCAACTCGAGATATTCTGTGATTCTATGATTCTAAGATTCTATGTTTCTGAAGGTACCCCAGACATATTCTTGCTATTAGAGATGGGAGGCTCCAAGTCTGCAAAGAGTTCAGTGAATTGCTGCTGTTGTATTCTGAGACAAAGCTGGTGAGAGAGAGTCTTGTAGCTCAACATCAGATTACTCTGCTCTGGCAAATATATATGCCTGAGTCAAGGTAGTGTCTCAGAGTTTAAAAGAGAGCAATATGGACAGCAGGTGTGGTAGAGAGCTCTTTGTTCAGCCTCTCGTCTGGCACCGGTGTGTGCATTGGGGGCAGGAACTGCTTATAACCAATCTTCAAAGTGCTGCACTGATAGTATTGTGTACATGATCAAGGACTATAATGTCTCAGACTGCAATACTTAATATGCTTCATCTGGACAAAAGGTGCAACTCTGACGCAAAGGAAGTCAAATATGACTTCTTATGTTTCTGAAACTTAAATTATTGTGGCTTTATCTTTTAATGCATTCATTTAGCATTTCAGGACTTGTGAAAATCATTCTTACAAAAGCTTTCTTAGTTGACTACTCTGCTTTGTTCTGCCTACACTAAAATAAAACAAGCAAAGGTTTAATAAGGATATCAAGTAGGTAGCCCGCACTATTCATTTTGCATGAATGGTTATATACCCATGTCTGTTTAGATATTAATTACCTTGCCCTTTGGTACAATTGCTAACTAAAGTCTAATTTATTCCTATTTTTATTAAAAGGAAGTGTACTTAGTACTGTAATGATGAGCAACAGACTAAATCCACTGTGGGAGAGAATTACATTTGGAGCCGGAGGAGATCAACATAACATTTTTTGGTGGAAGAGAATGGTAGATTAAAAGAATAATGTTGTAGATGACCTTAAAATACTGAATAGCAAAGAGAAGAATGGCAGTTATATGTATGGCTATAAATATCTGATGGTGATGGTGAGTGCTTTTAAGTTTTAAAAAGATTACCAAAATGGTATAAAAGACCATAACTACAGAATGATTGTGTTCATATAGTTTAATGTGAATGCAAGCTTACTAGAGAAATAAAGAAAAATAAACTAAATTATTTCTCTCATTCTATGAAAACTTAAGTAAATGTGTTTTGGAAAGAGAAATTTAGTAAAATAAACTTCACTGTGGTCGTCTAGGGTGTTGTAACTGCCTGGGCTGGTTTGACTGTCTCAGGTTGGCTTTCTGTTCTCATGCAAATTGTTTCTCTCTCCATTCCAGAAACCCTGCCACATACTAATGGTGTCCATGTGGCAGGTTGTTGTCTTCAGCTGGGAGCAGTCCGTGACCTTAATACAGCACTGCACATGCTGAGTAGCTCATATAAACAGCAGATGATTTTCTTTTGGTGTCGTGTTGTTGGAGGTGGCTAGCCAAGTATTGATGCTGGGGAGCACAGTCTACCTCCAGCAGGTTCTCCCAGAACTTTGGGGGCAATAAACTGTGTTTTTCCCCAAGATCTCACCAGTTATGTTTATAAATATTCACTTTTTAATAATCTCCAGCAAGCATTTCTCTTCTGTCTTAGTTAAACCAAGGAGATGTGTAATATGTCCTTTCCTTGGCATTTTGTAGTAACCTTTTCATTTAATATCTAATTCACAGCAAAACCAGGCAAAACTTACAATGAGATAATACTGAATTGCTTACACACATTATAAAACTTAAGATATTATAAGAATGGGACTGAATTATCATTCACCTTCTGTTATATTGAGTTTTAGAATATGCATATTGAAATTGTACTTTGATTTTTTCTAGAATTACAAAAAAAAACGTTTTATGCATTTTTATTAATATTTTCATATGCTTTTCAAAGATGTTGGCTTAGTTCTGTTAGAAATTAATCAATTTTCATTATACTTTTTATCACTAGTAGTACCTAGCCTTATACTAACACATTTCTTAATAGCTGTGCTTCAATTTTGTATCTAGCCTTAGCCTTTCCTCACAGGAGAGGTGCTCCAGCCCTCTGGACATCTTGATAGCCTTCCTCTGGACCTGCTCTAACAGCCCCACATCTTTCTGGTGCTGAGGGCCCCAGACCTGGATGCAGCACTCCAAGTGGAGCCTCATGAGAGCAGAGCAGGGGGGGACAATCACCTCCCTCCACCTGCTGGCCATGCCTCTGTTGATGATGCAGCCATCAGGATGCAGTTGGCCTTCTGGGCTGCAAGTGCACACTTCTGGCTCATGTCAAGCTTTTCATCCACCAGAACCCCTAAGTCCTTATCCATAGGACAGTTTTTATTAGGCATATCAAATAGTTGTATGCCCATGGGTATTAGGCCTTGTTCTGCTTTAGTCGTAAACTGTTTTCCCCAAATGTTAGTTGTTTATGCTAAATTTGCAGTGTGGTTACAACAGGCTTTGGCACTTGTTGATGGAACATGCCAAAGAGGTATGGTAAAATGAGGAATTTTACAGAAACCTGGTGAACATGCTGTGCTGTAATTGAGTCTGTAGTGTACAAGCAGTCACTGATATCCCTAAACGCTTTGGCTGTGGCAGAAGGGTCTGCAGGAAATTGCCTATAAAATATGCAGGAGGTACTCTGATGACCTCCATGCTACAGTCAGATGGGTTTTAGATACGGGTCACACTGAGCATCTCATTTGGGGCATGTCTCTGAAGTGAGGCAATTGTTATGTAGAACGTATCTGTGTATATATAAAAGTAACATGGCTTCTTTTAATAATCTTGATTTTTGAGCACTTTCAGTATTAATCCTGATTATAGATTAGACACGCTGGTTCCAAGTCAATGATTTTAATGTGGGTTTAACAGGCTTTCCATGATCAGGCTGCTACACATCTCCATGGCTTTCATAGTTGTCAGCCTCCAAACATGTTGCAGGCTGTAAAAAGTGATGCAGCTAATGTCTGTTGCGTGTTGTTTAGTCTCTCAGCTTTTCCCCTGGAGTACAAATGTGCATGTTGTTATTTGTACAATTTTGTATGGGTTTTGTTTCAAAACAATCCACAGCTGTATGCTTGTGGTAGAAAAAGAAAAGGGCAAGGTTAAAGAAGTGAGCTTTGCATGCAGGCTGGGATGTGGCAAGATTTGTCTTAGCTTCTGTGAGAGTTTTTGGACTGTACTTCAGGAAGACTCAATATCCTGCACAGCTGAGCTTCGCCTTTAAGTAAACAAAGTTGTACTGTGCTAGTACATCATTGCTGTTGACAATGTGATTTTCATCCTGCAGCTTTGGGAGATGTCTTAAACATTTACCTACAGTACCTGAAGGCTACTGCCTGATGAGCAGATCAGAACTGTGACCTGGTGTCAGGCTTTCATCTGCAGGAAGCCATGACAGAGAGCAGAGTAAGTTGGAGCTGCTCATGATGGCATGAATTACAGAAGAAAGACGTTGCAGCATCTTTGTTTATTCAGAGTTGATCAGGAGCTGTTGGTTTTATGACTGGGTATGCCCTACTCTGTTAGTTGCTTTGTGTCAGTTAACTCTGGCATCTTCCATGGAAATAGGAAAAATCCTTTGTCTGACTGGAGATGTTAAGGACCAAACAAAATGACATCGCCTAACAGTTTCTCTGCACAATTGACAGCAGAGCACTAGCATTCAGTGGAGAATAGTATGCCATTTCTAGAAATTGATACTTTTTTTTTTTTCCATTTTTTTTTACAGAACTTTATAAATTAACTAGAGAGGTTTATGACCCAAGTGCAGCAGTATGCCTAAGGACTTGCTTAAGCTTAAGCAGACAGGCAGTCCTTCTGAAATCTGAAAATCAAACCCTGGCACTGGTGGAGGGAGTTGGAGATTCCTGTTGACATCAGTGAGCCAGGACTCACTGTAATTGCCTGATTAAATAATCCTGTGCTTCAGAAAAGGTGGTAGAAAGAGAAATGTTCAGTAATTTCTCAGTGTATTTTCAATGAAATCTGTTTACTTAGGATGAGGCTTTTCCATGACAGTGAAATTAGTACTTCTGCGATTTCAAATAGTACAAGAGATTAATCTGAAGGTGAGGTAGGACATTTGTGGACTCTTCTCTCTTCAGTTATATTGGACTCTCTTGGGGTAAATGTGTTTTCTTCATTTGCTCATTTTTCTGTCTCAGACTGTCGAAATCAAAGATGGCACTTAAAAAAAATACTTCTGCAAAATCAACTCTTAGAATAACATTTTAGGTTTTTATGTTTGGACCTGAGTAAAAACATTTAGAAGAGAAAGTCCTGCGGAAGAAGAACCTTTCGCTTGTGAACAATTTCTCCGTTATTCCTTCTGATCTAATTGGCCTAAAGCACAGCTCCTCCTTATTTTGCATTAAGAGAAATAGAACATTTTTTTTTTTCTTCAAGGAGAAAAAGCATGATTTTGCAGCCTATTTTCAAATAAATATTTATATTTACTTCTTTTCCAGTGGAGAATTGTTTTGCATTTGTAGACCTAGTCCTAATGATCAATTCCTAGTCAAGTCCTAGATCAATTTTTCTAAAGGAGAGGTGACTTGAATTTTTTTTTTTAAAGTTGTCTGAACAAGTCCCACTGCCACACAAGAAAGATCACATTGTTACTGAAATGTGGGTCACAGCAGGATATGCTTCATATGTTTAATTGAATCTTTTTATGAATGGCACACTTTCATGCATTTCTTATTAAAGGAAACATAGTGTTTTCATTTATTAGGAGTTAGGAGCGAGGCTTGTATTAAAGAGATTATAAACTATGATTTATTCATCACCGGCTGCCAGTGCTTCCTACCTGTGAGATGATAGGGCTGAGAAGGCTGTCTAAGGGCAGGACAGTTGGGATTTCAGCTGATGCCATGGGTAGGTGTCCTTTTCAAGGACATACTCTCCTCTTCCATAGAGATCTTGACTCAAAGGCCGTCTGAAGGGTGGAAACACCATTTGAACGCACTCTTTGGTAATTCATCATTTGAAGAAAGGTTTTTTCTCCTTTTCTATGTCCATACTCAGCAAGGGAGTACAGCACAGAGACACTGAGTTAGCAACACCAGCTCAGGTGCGTATTACATGGAGCATTACAGTGCTACACTGTGATGTAAACCAGTGGTGCCCATGTTAGCTCATACAGAGCAATCTTAGGTGTTTCTGCCCTGCTTTACATTGTCTTCAAGTCTTGGAGTTGGTTTGTCAGCGAGCCAGACAGGTAGCTTCATACCCAAATATCCTATAACATTGAACTTCTGATCCAGTCAGAGTCTGCTACTAAATTAGCAGCAATAAAATTTCTTCTTTTCCCAGGCTAGCATAATCCAGGATCACAGTTTCTCTGGGAGAGATGGCAAGGCTCTAGTAAAACTGGGAAAGAGGCAAAGGTAAATGCACCAACACTCTTTCCTACTGCAGTGATCCATGGGTTTGGGATAGGAAGAAGAATGTGGATGTTGAGTCTTGTCCGTACTGTTGCAGAACTGTGAAGGGATGTTTTTGGTTTAAATGCATTCCTTGTGATGGTAGGATAGCTTGCAAAAAGGAAATAACATCTGATTTGGACAGATGTCTGTCATTGTAATTATAAGCTTTCAGGTGGTTAGTGACAGCAAAAATAGAATCAAAATATTTAGGCTGCCTCCCAAGTGTGTTCTAAATCAGGCTGAGCCTTTGCACAGAAACATGAAAAAAATAAAAGACCCTCCCTGGGGCCTTTTGTGCACACATACAAAACAATTATTTTATCAGGGCTAGGTAAAATACATTTGGTAAAGTCAGAAACTGAATCTATACAAAATAAAGAATTAAATGCATATGTCCCTCTTCTGTAACTTTAGCATGAATCCTTTTCACTATTTCCCTTACAGTAACATCCAGAATTGGGCCAGAGTTTCAGTCCTCTGCTCCTGAATTGGACCGATAACAATAACCATAGAGAGGTTTTAGAAAAGTCTTTTAGTTTGGTCCCAATTAGAAGGACTAGTCTGAACTCAGCCAAAGGTCTACTTATTTATCAATTTTTAAGATCTCAGCTCCCCTGCTCTTTTGTTTTATCTCTCTCCACAAGGTGCTCAGCTTGTGCAATTTCGTATCACGTAGTTATCTGTTCTGTTTCTTGCAGGGGAAGCATAATCTTTGTTGTCCCTGTTGGCCAAATCAACATCAAGAAGAAATAAGAACATTTTGGGGCTCTTGAGCAGAATCTTTGCTAAGTTTTCCTGATTGCTTGGAGGTATTTTCCCCAAACGCTTATTCAAGGCAAGTACTTTTCTGTCTTCAAGCCCCTCTCCTTACCCAGGACTTCTTTTCAATACCAGAATCATATAAGTCAGTATTTATGCAACTTTACAAATGTTACAGGAGAAGGAAGAATTCTTTTCCAGCTGTAATTCTGGGATGTGGGCATACATGGCAGTAGTAGTCTGTCACGTGAGCTAATCAACAATGATAATTTTAACAGAAAAGGAAAATGTAATATAAAAAATTTCCTGTATTCCACTTGTCCTCATCAAGCACTAACCATGACCTAAGCCACTTACATCTCCTTTTCCTTTTTGTTTTGATGTTTTAGGATTTTTTTTTTCCTAAGGCTGTTAAATTTGCTTTACTGCTTTTCCATATCCTATTTCAAAACATGACCTTACACAGGTTTCGGTTCATCAGTTAACAATTAACAAGCAGGCTTGTTTCCAGTCATAAATACTTAAGTTTTCTAAATGATGTTTAATCTGATCTCTCATAAATGAGAATAATTTATGCAAACTCCTCTAACCTTGAAATGGAATTCAGATTGCCTGCAATTACCTACAAATGTCTGAATTGACACAACAGAAGCCTTTCTCACTTTACAAGAATTTTTTGAGTTCAGGGTCACTTCTCAGCCTCACTTACAGAAGGGTTAATTTTTTTTTCCCCCCTGCTTTCACAGCACATCCTCCCAACAGCATTGTTGCCTTTACTCTAACTGGCAAACATCACTGGCACTCACAATATTCAGCTAGAGTAGATTTGTCAGGGAGTGTAGTGTTAGGACAAGGGTTAATGGTTTTATACTAAAAAAGGGCAGATTTAGATGTAAGGTTAGGAAGAAATTTTTTACTCAGAGGTTGGTAAGGCACTGGAACAGGCTGCCCAGAGAAGTTGTGAATCCCTGGAGGTGTTCAAGGCCAGGTTGGATGAGGCCCTGGGCAACCTGGTCTAGTGGAAGATGTCCCTGCCCATGGCAGGGGGTTGGAACTAGATGGTCTTTAAGGTCCCTTACAACCCAAACTGTTCTGTGATTTGTGTGGGCTGAAAGATAAGTCAGATCCAGCAAATTGCAGCTGTAAAGTCAAGAGTGTGCAAAATGCCCATGATCTACACCCCATGCTCAGAATTCTTGGCTCTCTTATTGCTGAGCTAGAAATGTGGGTTGCCAGAGGTAGAAGTTACCCGTTACGGGGTTTCCACAGCAAAAGACACTTTGCATGCGTTCTTCACTGAAATCTGGACACCTCCAGGACTGTGTACAGTGAAGGGCTTGAGACTTTTCTGTCTTGGAGTCACAGAATTTTCTGTTTTGATTAAAAAAAAAATCATAGGTTTTGAAACCAATACAGACACTGCACATAGCTAAGATTACCTATCTTTTCTTGCAGAGTTAGGTCTGCGGTCAGTCAGCCTTGTCTGATCCTTGGGAGAAACAGGAAGGCAGCTAGCCATGTGGAGAGGCTCCGATGTTGAGGAATGTCAGGCCTGTAGCCATCTGCCAAGAAGCGGGCAGAGGCTAGGAGGCAGCCAGAAGATCTGCAGCAAAGTCTGGGACCCCAGACAGTTTTGAAGGGTGGTTCAAGGAAAGCCAACCTACAGAAAAGCTGAGGGCTGGTCAGTTGCTGCTTCCAGGCTTCACCTCCCTGTCATGTGGCGAAGAAGACTGCTGGGATTAAGTGTAAGGAAGGTGTCATCTTTCAAGTTGATGTCTCTCTGAACAAATTTATTCCAGTGGAACATTTTGGAGAAAACCATTTCCCAATAGAAAAATATAGTGCTGGAACATTGTCTGGTTCCTGTTTTATTCAGAGCTTGAACTCTCTGGTCCTAATTCTTCAGTTCCTTAAATTTCATCCAGGCGTTTACACCTGTCGGATGTGGGTTTAGTAGGCTTTGCTGTTCTGCTTGTATGCCTTTCTTTGTACTTTTCCAACGTAAATAATACAAGAACAGTAAAAATAACAGAATAAATGACTAGGAGGGATGGGATGCAGTAGGAAACCAAGATGTGTATCATTTTCTAAAAAGCAAGATATATTCAACCAGTTGCCTGTCTGCTTTCTAAGTACTATCCACTGGATAAAGGAGTAAGGCACAAGGCTCTGCTAAGATGTCAACCAGGGGGCTATTGAAGAAATCATTTAAACATAATGGCGGAAAGAAATTTGGGAAATTCAGTCCCTCAAAGGCAAAGCAAGAACTATACCTACCAAAAATAGTTTGGTTTACAGATTCCTACAATTTGTGCCCTGTGCCAAGAGTTTTGCTGAGTTTGTTCAAAAGACTGAGATGTCAGGAGGGAATGGCTGGGCACCCTGATGAATTCTGCAGTCAGCTAAACTCATCTCATTAGACTAATGCAAGAGGGAAGTTATCCACCACTCTCAGTCCACAGATGCTCTGAAATTGGAGCAAGGTTTTCTGTCAACCTGGGAAGTGTATACTCTGATCCTCCATAGTATAAAAGTTGAATAAAATGCCATATGGTTAGAATAATGTAAACATTTCTTAGCAGTTCCTTGCGGCTTTTGATCTTACTGTTAGAGGAGGGTATATGGCTGGGCCATCCCCATAGATGGTTGCTGATGGGTTCCCAGAGTTTGTCCTTGGAGTTCAGATGGTTGGCATACTCTTGATACAAGTTTGCTCATGATAGAGAGTTAACCTGGCACCTGCTTCATCTTCAGGTTCTCTGTACAGCCAAAGTATTCAAAGTGACATTATTAACATTTTAAATAAAAACAGTACTTCAAATAAACAAATTCATTTAAGATGATCATGTGGAATGGTTGCAGTGTATGTTCTATTTGTGGGCTATGACAAGTCAAATTTGAAATAATAAAAGTTTGAATAACTAATGGCAAGGACTACTCTGCTCAGTGAAAGGGTGCACTCTTGGGTCATCGTGAAGTAACAGAAATGTTCCAATTCCAGAGTTAGCAGCAATGACAGAAATGTCTCTGATCCAGCAACCTACTGAGAGTGCCTATTGAGCTGAGTGCTGCTCTGCATGAGGCACAGAGGTCTGAGTGAACAACTTGTTTTTTCCTTAGATCTGGTACATAGAGCTTTCATTTGTGTTGTCCAGGCCTGTGGACATACTGGAGTACTTATCAACTTCCCATCTATACATGCTTGGAAGATGATGTGCAGCTTGTTCCTGTCCTGATCAAAGGAATGCTTCTGCATCCCTCAGTTCAGGTGCACCTGTGGTGTCAGTTCTGTGTCAAAAACACTGCGGTTAGGAAAGGGATTAAGCTGACTGGAAAAAAGTTTTTAGGTGAAGTGGCGTAGGTACTTGCAGCATGAAAGGAAGATTCAAAGCAGAGGAAACAAGGAAGAAGCAAGGAAAAAATACAACTGCCACCCAAAATGTAGCAATGGGGAAACCTTCCGTAAGTATATTCATGTATTTCTAACTTGCATATTATGATAATGCTGAGATAAAATTTTAACAAGGTAAGGTAACTCCTAGATCACTGTGTTGAAGTTGGAGGAGCTGATGTGCATGTACATTGCTTTAAATGAGAAAGATGTAGGCCTCTGAGTATGGTGTATGTTTGTGGTCTTGGCATGTTTAAAAAAGCCAGACATTTACAGAAGGGGAGGGACTTTAGACAAGCCTATAAGTATACACCTCCTTCTCCTGGAAGCTAAAGAAGCAAGTTAACCAGCCAGTTGAAAATTTTAAGGTGTCTGAACATACCAGTTGGTCATAACATGAATGGATGTTTAAGGGAAGATGAGACCTGTTTATGCCTAATTAGATTATTGCCAGCTGTATCTGTATGGTTTAGGTCTAGTGAGACCCAAGAACATCTGGTCCTCATAAAGGCTGTGAGCACAAAGAGGGATTTTGGTTGGTGGAAAGAATGCATTGCTCATGTGACTGCTAGGCAGATGGTAAAAAGTGTGAGGGTAGAAAAGTTCCTCTGGGAGTCCCTGGTTAAGAGAAGCATGTAAGAGTCAGTTTCTAAAAACTGTTGGCCATGTGAGCTGGAGAAAGCTTCTGTCCAATAAACTGCTTCCTGAGGCAAACTGTATCTGAACAAAATAGATTTTTGATGCATCTTGATTTTTTTTTCTCCCTGTCTTGATGAGATAAATGTCGTGAACATCCACAAAAAGACATCACAGTTCTGTGATTTTTTGTATAAGTGATTTTTCCAGCCTGTACCAAAACACTGGTTCTGTAACAGGAAAAATTTAGTCTGGTTTCTGACCTGTTTGAGGTAGTGAGATAAAAGTACTGAATGAAGGAAAAGAATTTGGATTTTCATTGTTAAAATATATTTTACTAATTTCTTTAATGAATTGAGATTTAATGGAAATCCTGTTACTGCTAGGTTGCAAATAGCAATAGCTATTTCTGCAATAGGAGAACTTTTACTAGCTGTAGGCAGTCCTGCCTGGGTCCTTGAAGGTTTGGTAAGCACAGAGAAAAGTCTAGCATTTTTATTTTTTTTTCTGGTAAATGATAGCAATGAAATAGTATTGCTCCTGTGTTTGCACTAGTTTGTGCAAGTCACGCAATATTTCCAGTGCATGGCATCATTTTGACTTATCTCCCTTTCTCCTTTATGTCCTCTCAACCTGACTATTGCAGCTCTCTGGCCCAAATCCCAGCTCTTCAGTGGGAGCAGAATGCTGCAGTCTGCCCTCATATATATGTGTCAGGAAACATGAATGTCAACCTCATTTTTCAACAATTTTGTTGGCTCCCATCTGCTTTAGAATCCAGCTCAAAGCAACTCTGCATCTATTTAAAACTCTATTTGACAATCCATGTATTAGCACAAAGACGTTGTTTAGTTTTTCTTGAAAACAAAAATACAAAGAAAGGAAAGAACTTTGCTAAAATATATTACTGGATAATAAAAGCTGGAGCTTGTTTCAGCCACTGTGTTCTCTATGCATCTGGCAAAAGCAGTTCCTGGCTTATCTATTATAGAGAACTCCTGTGATCAAAATGTCTTTCTCCTGATGGAAACAATTACAATTTTTTGTACTACTCTATTTACACCAAGAGAATCCTAATTAATTTTTGTTAGGCTTTTACTGTGATTACTCAGTTTTCCAAAGGAAGAGAGAGGTCATAAATCAGAGTTCATGGAAGGATTTGCTCTTTCAAGATGTTTTATAAAGGTTTTCATTGCACGTGGAATTTGTCAGCCTTATCCTCTTGGGCTACGCAGGGGAAGTACTATACGTGAACCTTTAGAGCTAATGAAGGAGAATGCTCTGGGATTAGAGCCTTAAGCAGTCCTACACAATTTTCTTCCTGTTCTATTTCTCCTCCTTTAGTCCCAGCACCTCCAGCCCCAACCTCCCTCTCTGGGGCAGAGATGAGACTTAGGGGATAGGCAAATGCAGGATTACAGAGTTAAAAGTGAGGATCTTGAGAGACAAAATTCATGCCCTGACCAGGTGAGGTTAAAACTCTACAACTCAACATAAGTTGAAGTTTTATGAATCTGTCTTTTTGTTCCAAAGACTGTCACCTCTG
This sequence comes from Cygnus olor, assembly GCF_009769625.2. Lineage (NCBI taxonomy): Eukaryota > Metazoa > Chordata > Aves > Anseriformes > Anatidae > Cygnus > Cygnus olor. The sequence continues at coordinate 69,265,617 of NC_049169.1, forward strand.
GAAGAGGTGAGAGCTTCTTTTCTTTGAAATTCAGTATAATTTTCTTAAAATTTCTGCCTAGAAACAAATTTACTATTTGTATACTATAAAAATACCCTATTATCAGTGTTTAATGAAATTAAGCCCCTTTTAAGAAAGATTTCTCTATTGCACAGTAGTAAGAAATAAATTTGAAATACTGTGCTATTTAATGAACAGATAAGTAGTAGTAACTGTTCCTCTAACATATTGAAAGGAGTTTAAGGAATTTTCTTTTCAATAATAATCAGGCATTTAAATCTTGGCTGCTTTGAAAACAAAAGTCTTACTCCTTATTTGGCATAGAATTCACATAAAGAGAGCTGTCAGAGTCTGGAGCTGGATAAAATGTTTCCTGGATTTTATAGAGAGTTTGGATTTGGGATTTTGGTTTCATACATTCTAAGGAAAGAAACCAGGCCTGAAAGTATATGTGTTAAAATATTTTATATGTGGTAAAATACTTTATCTGTATTAAGATATTTGCATGGTTCTCATCGGTAGTTTTTGAATGAATAGATTTGGATCTGAATTTCACCAGCAGCCAAGAGTCTGGATCAAGGCTTCTGTTCAGGGTCATCTTTCATTCTAAATGGCTTCTGGGGGCTTACGACCCTACTTGTTTGTTGCTGTTATTATTTTACTTTTTTGTTTGTTTGCTTTGTTTGAAACATGATGCACTTCAGACATTTTAGGCAACACTTTGATTTAAATTGGCAAAATATAACAATGCTTTCTGCAGATAATGAACTCATGGATATCCTGGGAAGCTGATACCTGTGACTGTCAACCTTGACCTCCAACCTTCTCTGCTTAAATTAAAATCTTCGTGAAAAGCAGTTTCTAGACAAAGATTCATGAGAAAAGGCAAAATATAAGCATTGTTTGTAGTGAATGTATGAAAAAGTTTAAAAAAATGAAATCCATTTCTAATGATTTAAAAAAGGAAAAACATTATATATACTAACTCCTGCTTCAGGATAAATTGCCTAGGCATATGGGAAAATCTGAAAAAGCAAAAAGTTCTGTGTTGCTTCCTGAAATTTGAGCAAACAGGTTTTTGCAGCTGTATGTAATTACAAGAAGTTAGAGGACTGTTTATTTAACAATGATATATTTATACATTTAGTAGGAAATACAGCATTAGTCAGAAAGACATTAAAATATCTGTTCATTTATCTGTTATAGTATCTGCTAACTGAAGCCTTTAAGAAGTAGTATTCTTCCATTTGGTCATTTTTCAGTTTCCTGTAAACATAGCAAGAAAGACATAATCCGAGAGGGAAGTTCATGGAGGTTCACACAGAAACACAGAAGTTCACCTTCTAAATTTATTTCTTTCTCTGATACAAATTTAACACCTGTTTACATCTCAGGACCTTTTTTTTTTTTTTTTAATATGTTTGTGTCACTTTTGTTAGATTGGAAAGTTGTACTGTCTCCATTCCTGATGGGGAAACTGAGCTCTGGACTGCTAAATGCAAAAGAGTTTAGGACAGAGGGGAGACTTGAACATCCCAAACCAAGATTATCTTCTTACCTCCACAACTAGTCCCACAGACACCTATGGTTTAGTTAGAGAAGTTTTTTGTTCATATGAAAAAATGCATGCATAAGATGGCTTCTTCTATGGTAGAGCAAATTGTGGGACCTCTGTGTGGATCCAGGCAGCACAGTCAAGGTACATCTCCTAGACTAGGCCCCTTCTAGAGTGTAGTGGCAGCCTCCATGATCTTGAGAAAAACATATGGAAAAGAACTAGATGGTGATGATAGCCCAGTTTACACAACGGCTTCATGGTTACAGCATCTGACAGTGATGTGATGCAGTCTCTTCCCTACAGTATGTGGGATTCTAGCCCACATTCTGTAAATGTGTTAATTCCTGAAAAAATGCCCTGACTATCAGAGGATAGAAGTTACTTGACTTTCAATTCCTCCTTTACAAGTTTTTTGTTATGTTAAATAGCACAGAGACTTGAAGCCAGTGTTTCAAAGTCAGAGGCTAGCATCATAGCCATTCATATTAAAACCAGAAGATGGAATTTAGTTCTAATATTTTTCTTGGGTAATTTCTGTCCTTTCTTCATCTTCTTGAATTAATTTAATGGTGCTGAAAAGTTCTGAAATTCTTTCCTGGACTAGATTCATTATTTAAGACAATGGGAGTTGTTTAGTTTACTTCATTGGGAATTAGATCAGGCAATTTATTAAAAAGCAAGATACAGCACGAACAAGCAATAAAGCCAGCTCTCCCTTCTCTCAGTCCTCCTCCACAGACGCGCACACTCATATGCAGTTTCAGCTTTGATCTCCAATGGTGAAAATAGGTTATTCTCCAGGCTTTTTAATTTCTTGATGATTTGAGGAGAGGTTGCCAGTGTTGCTGTGGGCACCTTCCTATTGCAAACTGGATTTATATTGTGAATTCTTCTCTCAGGGTTCATCAAATAAGTGCCAGAGCATGACATACAGTATTTTGAATGCATTTATTATATTTTAAGGCAGTTGTGTTCTGTGGTGTTCATAAAGATTAAATGACTCCCTTATTACATATCTGCCCTGTAGATTTTACGAGCAGGGAGCAAAACAGAGACTGTGACTGAAAATAAGCAAACAGCTAGTAGGATGCATTTGTTATAATACAGCATCTTATTAATAGTACTGAAGTACATATTGCTACTTCATTGGTAGACAACATAAGTCATTACTAACGTGCTGTTATCACAACTGCATGAGCATTTTCTGTTAAATCTCTTCTAGTGTGCAAAGCCCCCACACCAGATAGTAGCTTTATGCATGTGAAGGGTGAAAGCCTTTTCTCTCTGCCCTTAAGAGCATAAGTGCTTGTATTAATTACTGATTACTGCAGATCCTGCTCCTCTTTCCATTGAAGTCAGATCTTTGCATCTGATTTCAATAAGAATGTAATCAGGGCAATAGAGAATGCCTCAACAAAGAAAACTTTTTATAATAAACCTTAGTAGCTGAGGGATGTGATAGCTTTCTCTTCACTGCAGAAGGGTGGCTTTCAGTTTGGCATAAAAGTGTAAAAGCCACTTAAAGGTGAGCTATGTATTCTTAACCCATTCAAGGACTTCTGTAGATAGAGAGCTAAGTGATCTCAGAAATAAAAGATTTAAAAACAAACAAACAAAAAAAAAAACGTGGACTACCATCTGCAAAAATGCAAGGTTGTCAACCAGACGGTAGAAGTTCTAAGTGATGAAGAATATGCAGTGTCTTGCCTTCTAATGGAAAAATATCGGTGCTCTACCTGATGTATTCTGTTAGACCACAGATAAAATGACAATATTTCTGTGTATGCTTCCAGTTGTGGTTAGAAAACTAGCAACAAACAGTGCTGTGGCTATGGGGAGGGGAAAAAAACTACAAATTTTCTTTTGTTCTTATTCTTTTGCACTTTGCTAAGGAGGGATGGAAGTGGATGGAATTAATTTTATGGAGAATCTTAAAGAATCTGACTTAAGGCTTTTGCCTCTTTCTACTGTTAGTACTACCATTGGAAGGATGTATATATTGCTCTCAGAACAAACATAATTATCTGTTGACTTTAAGTTCTATCTTATTTATTCTAGTGTCAGGGATTTGTGCAAGCGTAGCTGAATTCGGACAAGGCAGTTATTTACATGGTGTTTTGTGCTTTAAAATTATTAATGTCTGCTTATTCTCCTTAATTTTAAGTGTTACATTGTATCCTTCTGTTAATACAAATCCACCTGAATCTGCTGTTGTACCCTACAGTAATTTTATTAATATGTAAATTGTCACAGGGTTAAGCTTTTAATCTTGCCCTGCCTTAGGGTTTGATTTTCACAAGCACTCATCATTGATCTAATCCTTCTCCCGCTGAAGTTGGCAACAAAGCTTCCATTAGGTTAAATTGGAGACAAAATTAGGCCAGCTTTAATCCTTTTCAAGACTACCTAGTACACTGCCTGAGCCCTCAAATAGCAAATTACAATTGAGATTCTAGTTTGATAATACATTTCTTTGTCTACAGTAAATGAGACTACAGGTTGGATCCCAGTCTTAACAGTAAGGGAAGTTTAGGTCCCTACTTGTCTGTTGCTTCAAACTGTCTGCAAAATGAAATAAGTATTTTGTCACTTCTAAGAGCCAGAAGGCTGTCTTGTAACTCTTTTGTTTACAGCTCCCATCTTTGCATTCAGCAAAGATAAGAAGTCCCATAAGTAAGTTGTCCAAATTTCTTCATCCCCTTACAGTAGCCTTAAATCAACTCCTTATTAATTCTCTCTTTCTCTTCCTGACTGTGTAAGGGGATCGGAATGTGATGTTTTCTCTCCTGTAGAATTTATGGGACACTGCTGTGTGGTCACCTTGCTGATACCCATATTACCCTAAAGACATATTTCTACAATATATTGTATGACTGAACCATTAATTCACAAGGATGATCTAATCAATTCTGACTATTCCTGAAAATTCCAATAATCCTCATGTTTGCTGCCAATCTTTGATTTGTGCCTCATCTTTAACACCCAGTGATCCTGTATCTTTTACAAACAGTCAACATTTTTATTTCTAGGTCTTACTTCTGCTTTTTGACTATTTTAATTCTACAATTAGTCATATTTCTCCACAAAGCTGTGTAGAAACGTAATAAACTTTTCTGTATGGACAGGGGATGAGTTTTGCAATTGGCATGTTGTGATGAGTACATTTTGCACCTTAATGTGTATGTTAAGCAGGTGAGGAAGATGAGAACTGTTTTGGATTTACCTGAAAACAATTTTGGAGGAATTCAACAAAGAACTAAGTATGAAAAAAGTGTTTTCAGTGTTTCAGTTGTGCCGTAGTCTGCTTCAACATGAAATGCTTCAGTTTTAGGTGACTTAAACTTCAAGCCCAATTCTAAATGAAACAATCCTGATTTAAAAAGAATAGAGTAACAAACCTTTTGAAATATCTGTATTTGCTGCTCCTTCTTTGTGCCTTTCCATTTCCTGTCTCTGAAACTGCCAAAGTTGTGGCACTAGAGCTGTAGCCTGACCTTTACTTTTTGCCACTGCATTTTTGCATTGTTCCTGTTGCATTGCCCTCCCATTGCACTAGAGTGGAAGACTACACTGAAAACAGAGCCTGAACAGTCAGAATTTCCATGAGTGCCCTCCCAGACCTTGAGTCACACTACAGACCACTTCTTTGGGCTTTTCTTATGTCATCTACAGAACAAATGGAATAAACATAACAGCTATTAGAAACTATGTTCTTGAAGAGTTTTTAAAAATTCATGGCTTAAGGATGTAACTCAGCTACTACTGGAGATGAAGAGGTTATAAAGTCTGCTGTGCTTATTTTGAGGTTCTTGAATATGCCTTTGCAAAATCTGTACTGGCTACTGCAAAGAGTAGGAAGACTTAAATAGATGGGATAGTAGTTCAAGATGATATGACAATTTCTATTTTTTTTTCTCTGTATTGAGTTATTTATAATTACCTGTTCTTTCTGGTGCACGTGAAGCTATTCCAATAAGAGCACTCATGGCAGCTTGACTGGGACTAATCTTGATGTCCTAGTACATTTGTAGGTGAAACATGTTCTGAACTGAAATAAAAGGTTAATCATTGGAAGACAGCTGACTGCTCTAAGTGACAGCCTTTTTTCATAAATGCTTGTGATGCAAATTAAAAAACAAAACAAACAAACAAACAAAAAACCCTCAACCCTTCAACTAAATATAGCATAAAAATCCTCAAAAGCCAGTCAATAAACAACAATTATATCTCACAGCCAGAAGCGTGTTTTGTTTTGAGTATAACCAACAAACTGTGCTTGACTGTGGGATGATTATTTCAATCAGGTTATAAAGGAGAATGTTATCTGGGAGCTGCTCTCTTGGAAGGTGTTCTTGTAAATGTGTGCATATTTCCGAACATTTTTTCTTCTTTCCAGACTGCTACAGACCTTTATAAAAGGTAGAGCCTGGCTGATTTGAATGCATTTGAATTTGATTTGTGATTCAAATGCTGCTGTTGGGCAGAGCTTCATCAATCTCTTCTTCACTGTGCTCCCACTTGCTACTCCTGTTCAATTGCTAGTTGCAAAATAGCCAAGCAGACTTTCAGTATTTGGTCAGTCTTGCCAGGTCCCAGCCAACATTGGCTGGATGCATGCCATTTGAGAGGTGGTGAATCATAGTACTTCAGGAAGGAAGAAAGTAAGGGAAGAGACAAGAAGGCAGTTCTTGGAAGAGGAGTGAAAAATAGGCCTGGCATATTTTGTGGTCCCTGACACAGTGACCTTTTTAGACACCTCAGCAGAGCTGGTGAGTGGCCTAAACTGTGAGAGTTTCAGAAACATGATCCACATGACTGGCTACCCTAATGCTGTCAAAATGAATGCTGTCAAAATGAAGGACAAGTTTTAATAGATCTTCAAAATGAACATGTCAACAACCAGACATGGAAAATGAATTTTATAGTGCTCCTGTAATGTGTCCTCCTTGTCCCAGGAAATGAAATCCTGTGTCCTACCAGACTGTTCATATAAATCCAAGGCTAGTGTACAAAACCCCTATTTCAGTAAGAGTCAAAATTTTGAGTATTTTCTTGCAGCTCATGGGACCTGTTTTAGAAAAATTATTTTTGAGGATTGTTTTCCACGCTGGGATGATGGTCATCTTGTAGAAAACAGCATCTATATTGGTGCTCATTCCATTTCTTACATTATCCACTTCTCTGATTTTCTTCTCAGTACATAAACAAAACACTGCAAGGTCTTTGTAGATGGATATTCACATCACATTCCAAATTGTTATAAGTCTTCCTCTATACATTGTGCTGTATTTTGAGGCATTTTTAACATGTAATTCAGCTGAAGCTTCTACATGAATAATTCACACATTCTAATCTTCCTTCTTTTTAACTAGGCCAGTTGCAGTTCTCCCATTTGTTTTCATTTCTTTGGTATATTTGGGAAAGAAAAGAATCTGTCAATCATTTTGCTTAATATTTAAGCTGATCTCTGTTTTGCTAGTACTACATGACCATGGAAGATATTTTGAACTCCCATGAAGGATATTTTATGTTGTTTGGTTATTTTTTCAAACAATGGCTTATTTTTCTTGGAAGACATTTACATTTTCATAATTAGCGTTTTAGGACACTGAGTGTAACTTTTACTCTATTGTGCAGTTCCATTTGTACTTCATGACTTCAAAAATATTTAGATTGTCATTAGAAGTTAGTTGAAAACAAAAGCTGGTTCCTTTCTAGGTCAGGTGCTACTTTCTTCTCTTTTGATTTTGAATTATTCGTGCCATAGGTTATGTATGAAATGACTGCAATTCATGTGGGGAATATGAGGCTGAGAAGTGTTGTGGAATATCTCCAGACGCAGCATATTTTTTCACCCAAAACCAGCCAAAATGAAAGGATCCCCACTCTACTTAAAAACAGTATATATATATATATATATATTTTTTTTTTTTTTCTGTATTAGATTCTACTTTACCTGTTCTACGGGCGTTTATAACTAGTACAAAGTATCGATATCAGCAAGAATTTCCAAGACAAAAACTAGTGGAATGAAAAAGCTAGCTATTAATGGACTGTTACAAATCATATTGCTTGCTGCAAGATGTTAAGTGCCATTCAGCTGGATTGCAGTGGAATCTTGGAAGTATTTGGTAAATTAACCATTCACCTAAACACAACATCAGGAAGGATGCATTAGTGTATGTCTGGAGGTTTTGTAGTGATGCCATTTCCAGGCTGTACCTGATCAGCCCTTGAGAACCAGAGAGTAAAGGTTGTTGGCTTGCTCTAATTAAGAAATTTATTCATTTTTTTTCCTTCAGTAAAGGCTTATATATGGCACAAGTTTCCCTTGATCAAAGTCACTGTGGAAGAGGATAGATGTAATTGTGTGAACATAGAGTTAGGTAGCCATAAACATTGCAAAACTGTGATAGAGTGTAAAAGTATGATACAGCACAGAGATTCTTCACAATCAAAAGAGATTCTCCCGAGATTAGTGTAGAACAACATATCTCAGTGTCATTCAGATGTTCTCTCAAGGCTACATTCTTGGAAGCTATTCAGTTTGGCTGGTCTTTTTGTTTTTCCAACTGTATATGGACTTCTTTTGTTTCAAATTAGGCTGTTGATTGCCTGCAGATGTACAGTAAAACAAAGGACATTTTGGTGTACATTTTCAAGTGACTGATGATTAGCATTGGTTGGAAACTCTTCCGTTGAAATGATTTGACAGACATTTGTGGTTACAGCAAAATTGATATTTTTCTGTGGAAATGCATCAATTTTGCCAAAGGAAAAAAAATAAACTTTTTTTTTTTTTTTGTCAAGTCATCCTGAAATTCATGGTTTATTTTAGGTCAGCTTGTTAATGGCTCTAAGTTATTGCATTGTTTCAGAGTACTACTTGAGACTTGTGTTTTATGACCTCTTTTGTTGCTTTGGGATCCGCGGATCAGTTTACTTCGTACCTCTCCTGCTTGAGATGGAATGATAGCAACCTGGGAACTGTAGGCTGTGGTGCCCTCAGAGAGAGAAAATACCTTATAGAGGAAGGAGATTGTGGGTAAGATCACAGGTCATGTGGAGAAAGTGCAGCAGTGTTGTTTGCAATTGCAACTTGGTAGGGGATTTAGATGTTTCTTGTACAAAATATAGATGTGGAAAGCAGAGAGTTTCCTTTTGAAAAATACTTCTAGGCATTCTTAATAGGATTAAAATTTTGTTTATGCACTGGCCTTTTTTTTTTTTTTTAATTTGAATTCTGAGGGTATTTTTACAAAGCTTTAAAAATTCCCTCAAGTCCCATTTTCAGCTCTTCTCCACAAGCACAAGGATTTGAAACTTTTCATTCATTAAGAAAAGAAAAGATCATTAAGTAATTAATTGTTTCCAGGATCTGTGGCCCTAAGAGAGAAAAATGACATCATAAGACTTTCACTGATATCATGAGAGCTAGCAAATATGGGATAGTGGTAGTGTAGCCTTCCAAAGAGTCATAAGAGCCATTGCATGGTGGACATTGCTTTTATAATATCTGGATGAATCAGTAGATTCCAGGCCTTTAGGAAAAAGTGGTAACAATTTTTCCATGACTATCTTTCTTGTTGCTTTACGGGTGCAGTGATCTACACACAGGGTTATTAGTCATTGTGCTTGCAATCCCAAGACTAGATCAGTCAAAGGAAAATCCTTTCCTCCCTTCCTTACTTCCCCAAGAAAAAGTGGATGGAAGGAGAAAAATGAAGGAAGGAAAAGGGGAATATGGAAGGAAAGAGGAAATTAGTGGGGAAGAGAGTTGGGAAAAGGCTGCCAGCTCCTCCCTTGATGTAAACCATTTTCACTGTCCCCTCTGGAGCTAAGCTAACTTCTATTCCACAGCAGAGACAATCCCTGAATGAAAGCACACTGAAAAACTGATTGGCAGGTAATGTGGCATTGTTAATAATGGCAAGAACTGCAAGGTCAATGTGAGATAGGCAGTGTTCTTGTCTCCCGCCAAGATCATCAGGATCATTTTTCAGCACACTTTTGCCTTTTCCAACTCTCATTTTTGTCTGTAAACTGCAGCTTAAAGCTGCTGTAAGCTGAAGTTTGTCTTGGCAGTGAAAATATATACGGAATACAAATAATTTTCATTGAATTTAACAGTGGGCCAATGAAATTTCTTTGAAGCCTGTAGTGATACAACTGGGATGAACCGAGTCCACCAAGTGCACCTTGGGCCAAAGAAAAAGAGGGTGTTAATGAGTGAAGAAACCAAATTTGTTGGACAAGTTTTCATCTCCAACAAGTCAGCAGCTGGAGGCAAAAGATTTCTAGTATTAATCAATTTTGGGTTGGAGCTAAGCTCATTTCATATTTGCCTCACAGGGAATTTTGTTACAGTTTGTGCAAGAGAGAGGAGGTTTTTTTTTTAATAATAAAGTGTTTTTTAGATTAAAATTTTTACTTTTGAAACCACCACAACAAAATCAATGCTTTATACATATATGCACATATATGTATATCTCCCTTTTCTCACTTTTGCTAAAATGGCTAGCTGTGGCTCTGATTTTTGCAGTGATTCCCATCTCTATAATCATAAATGTTCACAAAAATGAATAAGCTACTTAATGTCCTATTTCCCTGTGAGTTATCTTTACATAACTAAATAAATCTCCTAATAAACATCCTCCCAATTACTTAAACATCTGTCCTAGTACCATGCAACTGGAGCACGGAGGAAACAGAAGGGGCACACTAAACATTTGTAATTCTTGTAAAACAGGGACATAAGGAGATCAGGTTGGTAGCTGAGCATATCAAGGATTTAATGTTATCCAAATACTTAAAGTCCATGCTTATGCAGGCTCTAATGACCTCAGACAATATCTACAATATCCTTCATTTGAAGAATGGATAGAAAAACCCATGCATTCATACCCAGTAGTGTGCATGGATAGGGGCTCTAATTTATTAAAATTAATTTTACAGTTAGACAACACACTAAATCTGTGAATTAGCACCATAATGACAAGAACAGATGTAATTTACTGCTGAATGACCAACAGAAAATATCAGGAGTGTACTGTGCAGTTCTGTCTCATGCTTCCTGACAGCCAGCTTAAACTCCCTGAAGTCAGCTTGCTCCTTAAAAACCTTAATGTTTGTCTAGCCAGAGGCATACTGCAGTGGTGACAGAAGGCACCCCTGCTGCATGTCCTAAAAACCTTCTATTTCCTTCCCCCAGTCTGCTAGAAACTCTGGGCAGAGTCCATTCAGTCTAGTCATTCCCCTCAGGGATGTGTCAAACAGGAAATCAAAGTGTGTTCTCCAGAGACCTCTCTTGGACCAAACCATACACAGACCTAATCCCAATTAAATAATTTTGTGTTGTCAAACACCATTTCATTGTCTCTACCCATATCTCACAAGATTTTTTTTTTTTTTTTGCACTAGGTTAATTTAGGGCAGAGGTATAGAATTGGTTCTACAGATGTGTGATGCCAGTAAGCTTGCAAAAAGTTCTTAAAGGGAGGTAGGAGGGGTTTGTCAGATACTTTTCTGTGGCTGCAGTGAAAAGTGAAAATATGATGACTAGAACATAAACATTGTACAGGTTCCACTAGAACAGACATTTGCTACAGCTTTGGTGCTGGAAACCGCCTTGTTGCCCTCTTGGATTTGACTAATTGGCAAGATAGGGTTGGACGGCTTGAAAAGTTATGTATAGCTGTCTGCACATTACTAAAGATGTGAAAAGACGTCATTGATAGCTAAGGGTCATCTATAGTGTTTTTGAGAAGACCTGGTGGAAAGATCAGGCATGCAGTAGTTTTTCAGTGTCCTCAACAGCACTACAGCTCTGCAGAGGGCTATTTTGATTTGTCTCCTTCCTCATGACTTCACAGTAGAAATGGCAAAGACAAATTACCACCAAATCCGATGTGACAGTTTGAAGCTAGTCAGCTTTTAATTGAGCAGTGTTATGATGAGAGAGACTCGGAGGGAGGGAAGTCTCATTCCCCATCTGTTTACATAGTGACATGAATCTGTCATGGACATGGATAGTCATATAATCCAAATCTACTTCTTGTGAATAAGCCAGGGGCAAGATGCTTTCCACATGCCCTTGAAAATGGGAGTAATGGGATTTTGTCAGAGAGGCCCCTTTGCAACAGTATAATGATGTTAGGCACTCAAGGTTTGTCAGCCTTATAAACCATGTTCCCGTTCTCATTTGTTGGTTCAGTGCGAGTGATTTTGTGAGGCAGTAATTAAATCAAATGAAAGCATTATGTTCTCCAAAGAAAGAGCAGAAAGCTAGCATAGTATTTACAAACCATATACTCTTGTTGAACATCCAGCCAACTTGCTCAGGAGGGCTTTTATGCTCCAATTCTTTCAATATGCTTTAGCAAGTCAAGCAATTGTCTGACTTAACAATTGTTTCTACGCACACAGACGCACATAAGCTTTGGATTGTGTGAACTGAAACAGAATTGTGAAACAATGGTATGGTTGAGATAGATGTGTGCTGACGCTGCCTCTTGAAACATTTTGCTTAAAGCTCCATGTTTTGCAGTCATCACTGATAGTTGCACTTGTCTTAATTCTGTATTTTGGAAAGCTCAATTTCCTCTCTGGATCCTCAGTGTGGAATGGCTGGAAGATGTCTTTCTGTTCCAAGAGAGAATCAGAAGTTTGCTCTCTGGGATCTAGCTTGTCCAGTGATGTTTGCTAAGGCATGTTTGCAACCTGAATATTGGAACTTTGCATCCATGTGGCCCTTCTGTTCTTATCAGTTACTGAAGGAAGTAAATAACCCCGTAGGATACCTGATTAGTGAATATATGATCTTTAAGCTAATTCTGCTTGTTGTACACATAGATTGCAGTTCTGGGAAGCCATGTGAGGCCTGAACCTGTTGAGACTGGTAGCAAGAAGAGTTTTGCATTGACTTCAGCAAAAGCCACTCTGGTCCCTTACTATTGTTCAGTGTAACCTTTAGTAAACTGTGGCGGGCAAGGTAAGGAATGCATTTTGGAGCTCTGTTTCTAAAGACTCGTGGTTACCAATTTCTTGCCTTCTGCTGTGAGCCGTTTATCTGAAGATTACCCCCGCCCTTGATTTTCTTTTTTTTTTTTTTCTTTTCTCAACCGGGGTTCCAGCCTGGGTGACTCCAGCCCAGGGAGCCCAGTGCCAGGCGGGACCACGGGAGGGCGCCCGGGACACGCCGCTCCCGGCCCCTCGCTGCTTTGCCGTCGGGACTTCGGGCAAGGTGGCCACGGGCTTCAAAGCTGCTTCGCCCGTCGCCTGCGGGAGAATGAGCCGAGCCACACATGCGAACACCCATCTCGGCATGCTAAAACCCGCGGTGTGCTCCCTGAAAGCACGGAGGCACCCCACCTTAATGGGCAATCCGAAGTCAACAGCTTATTCTTGTACGTGTTGAAACATAACAGCAAGGTTTTTGCTAGTCGGGAAGCTCAGAGGAATATTCAAGCTTGCTAAAGTGAGTTTCTTTGAATTTCCAGGTTTAAATGGAGTTTGTCCTCATCTTACTCTACAAAGCTTAGTGACTCGCCCAAGATACTATCGTACATCCCATTGGCTATGTCAGTCATTCTCTGACCTGTAGTCTGATCAATAATTAAAATTTTTTAAATAAAAATAGATATGGTTCCAGGCATCTTTTATGAGAAGATGTAAAATCAGTTAAATGTAATTTCAGTCCTCTGCATTTTTCCCCCTATCTCTGTGGCTGAAAAAGCCTACTGCTGGAACCAGAAAGAAGCTGTCAGAAAGGTTAGCCAGAACAGAATATGCTTCTGCCATCTCCCTCTAATTTCTTGGGAAGGGATCGATCACACCTCAGGTTAGCTGCCTGAAAGCTGCAATCTAAACAAGTCATCAGTATGCCATCAAACTCACAGAAAGACACACCTAGCTGTCAGTTCTTCCTGTGTGTCTTGAAATAATCTTTTAGAACAGTCAGAATTGACCCTCCACTATTTGTTTATTTATTTATGTATTTATCTATCTATTTATTTATTTATTTCTTATGGGAGTGATGGGAAAAGCCTAGGGGCCTGAGGTTTAAACGGCTTAGCTAGCCAAGATGAATACCATAGAGGATCATAACTGGCTGGCAACTGATAGGTGAACAGAATTGAAGATCCTTGATGTCTTCTTGATGGTGCTGAGCTTGTCATGCCATGCCCAGCACATAGCCTGCGAAAGCTCCATGAAGTGATATTTATTCAGCTCATTTAAATTCTGGGACTCTTCTTGGTGTAAGCGTAGGTTTTGTTTTGGTTTTTATACAAGAGAATAGTTTTCAATAAATGAATAAATCATACACCATGACTAAGATACTTGGTGTTACTTTTCCAATTTTCTTTTTCCTTGCTTTTTCTTTTGCTAGAAGTTTCTGAACAAAATATGACAGAGATTTTAAAACTATGGGAGACTTTGTAACATCAGAAATGGGAAGCTAAACTTTGAGTCTGCACTGAGGCTGCAGAAACACAGCACACAAGTTGTGAAGATGGTGAATTTATTCCATGGCCTGAAGGCAGGACTGACATGAAATCTTCTACACTTCTCTCTGATTGTAAGTTCCCTAGGTAAAGCCTGTCTTTTCCTTTGTGTTATATAAAGATTTGTATAACACGACCTAAAACCCATAACAGAACTGGGGCTTTTTGTGATCTTGTAATAAGGGTGATCAACGGATTTAATACTGTGGAAAACTACCTGGAAATCAGGTTTGCTTTCCAATAGCGGACAGTGGTTATCTTGCCATAGGTTAAGCACAGAGTGTTTTTCCTTAATATAAGGAGTTTTACAAACAAAAAAGGCCATTAATATGGATAGAAAGACACAAAGTGCATATTTATGAAAATCTGGCCAAAATGCAATTTCAGAAAGCTGGATATTTTCAGACAAACATCTACTCTTTTATGAAGTTTTCTTAAGGTTTTAAAATGCAGGATTCAAGATATTTGTGACCAAGTTTGCAATGGATCATATCTGTGCTGTAGCTTTAAATATTTTTTTTTTTTTTAAAAAACCTATTTTCTCTATTTGCAAAATGGAGATAACTCCACTTTTCAGGGGTGATGTGAGGGTAAAATCCATTAATGATTTTAAGACATTCATATTAAAGTTGCAAGGGCCATATAAGTACTGAGATGTCAAGAAATATTAAACAATCTGCTGCAAATGTCTCTGCTCTTTTCTGTGTGGTTCGTTAGTATGTACTTGGAGATGACCTTAGTGTTGCTGGTGGCACCCTTTCAGATCCTGTTTAAAACAGCTATTGAATGACTCACTGTTTTAGGAACATGGAAAGTTTCCCAGAGTGCATTTATGCTCCAGTGTCTTAGACTTCAGGACAAGGAGCTGATCAGGAAGGCTGTTATAGATGACTGAATGTACTTATAATGAGTGGACTATTCTCCCCTGCTTTGGAACATCTGTTGATGATTTAAAAAAATAAAAAAAAATCTGTTGGCTGTGCCTGGTAGGAAGCAAATACAGGTTGTTTTTGTGTCATTGATGATGTATCTTTAGAGGATTACACATGCCAGTTGCTTGACTTCAAGGAAAATTTTCACACTGAAGTGATGACACAGATGTAGTGTTGATCTATTTTTTTTTTCAGTGCTTCTGTTCTCTCTGCGTTGCTTTAGGGATAGTACTAAGCTCTACAATTCAAAAATTCTTAAAATGTGAGTTCATATGTATTTATTTTTTTTACATGGGTTGTTTTCAAGTATGGAATCTCTCTCTTCTCCAGGCCAGGTTCTTTTCTTCTCTTTGATTCTTTAGCAAAATTTATAAGCCCATGTTTTTGCCATGGCATGCTGTCACTGTGGAAATCAGTATGATGTCCTAAATCTGACACTATAACTTCAGATGCAGAGGAAATAGCCTGTGAAGAAGCAAACAGAAACCAGTTAAGTATAGAGCTGTGTTGGAGACTGAGGAACTCAGAGTGAGACTTGAACTCAAACTGAAGGATTCAGAATCTAAATTCTTATGGGATTTTTCCCAGAACTGGGCATAAAGAAACTCAGGATGTGGTCTCCTGATCTGTTCCTGAAACAGTCCTGAGGTTGATGGATATGGTGGGCCATTTCACAATTATCTATTGCCTACGAGTTTGTTTGGGAGGAAAAAAAAAAAAAGGAAGTTAAACAGATATGAATTGCATTTGAGATTTTGATTTGAAAATCAAAAGCATTTGACATTAGTGGGAGCTTATATCTTATGTGAGTTTTCATTTCATTTTCTAGGTTAACCTTTTCTATTTCCATCTTTTTTTTTTTCTTTTTTTTTTTTTTTCTCCCTGTTTGAAAATACTTAGTATTTTTGCTGCGAGAAAAACTTTGAGGAAAAAAAATTGAAAAAAGTGATCATATCTTCCTGAAATGGAAGGTAGTATGATCTCAGCTGGAATTAATGCAAATGTCTGGTTTAAATGTTAGCGTTAACTATTTTACTGCTGGTAAAAAAAATAATGAGATAATCAATGGAAGAAAATTGAATGAGTTCTCATCTTCATGAAGCCAGTGAAAAATACCTAGGAAGCTGAGTAGATAGCTCAGTTTTGCTTATTTTGGTTTATTGAGAATACAAGAAGAATATTAGTGCAGAATGGAATATCCTTTGGAGTGACTAATTAGTAGATGATATAAATAACATGGCTTCCAAGCTCAACAAAGAAGCAGAATCCCTGATGCTCCTAAATTATGAAAGTTAAGGATACTAAAGCTGAAGTTAAGGATATTTATAGTTTAAACACCTGCTGCTATGCAACACTAACACCATGCTTTTGGTTGAGTTCAGATATTGGAATATACAGTCACAAATTTGTATATTTAGCTATAGCAAAACTCTGAGATGGTAGATTGAGGGAAAAGATGGGCTTCACTGAAAAAAAAAAAAAAAAGTATCTCCAAACCTAGAAAATTAAGATCTGTTGTGCTCTCTCTAAGATGTTCCTACTGCATATCACTGCTTGGACAAAATATTGTAGTAAAATAAGGGAGATGAGAATATCAGTGGTGATTCATACCTTGCTTGTGATGAAAGAACTAAGATACTTAGTGTAGCTTGTGGAAAAAAAGACTTATGCTTGGTATGACTGCTTGCATGGTGAGAAGATGATGATGGGTTCTTTAACTTAGTTCTCATAAAACTCTAAGGAAGAAAAAAAATGCTCTTAAATTGAATATAGAGTGCATAAGTTAAGGACAAAAGCTATATAAACACCTTTTGAGTAGTGAAGGTTGTTTCAATGGAAGGCTGCAAACATCTATGGGATGGAGTTCTTAGTGATATACACTAGTGCAGTCAGAAGTGTAGGACTTGCTATAAGAGTTTCATCCAAGAAGTATGTGGCCTAAGACACAAACTAGTTTCCATGTTTTTGAGCCTTGTAATCCATGAGTCTTGAATACATTGTTGATTTTGATAGAGCAAAACCATGTTTGTATTGCAGAAGGAGAGCTATTCCTATGATTATACGTGACAATAGATACATGTGAATATGATGTAGGGAATTTGACAATGCATTCGTATAGCTAAGGAAATGAAGTGGGGGGGAAAGAGAATTAGTCTTTAATATATCAGAGATACATGAATTTTTGAATGTCTTTATTCAGCTTCATTGTTATGTTGGATGTCTTAACAATGGTTTTGATTACATTCTAGGTCACTATTTTGTTAATCATTTTTTTACTTTTTTTTTTTTCTGCGTTGCTTTTATTGTGATTGTAACACTTTGCAATATAACACAATAGACACTAACAAACTGTACTGAATAAAGCATCATGGGTGTTTGGTTTAATTAACATTTGGAAAAGTGAATTTAGTTCATGAGTTGCTGTGACCTAAATTTTCACTAGATAGTGTTCATTCTAAAGTAGCATGAGGCTATGTGACTTGTTTGAACGTTAACAAGATATTCTAGTTTTAACTTGCAAAAACAGCCTCACCGTGCTTTGTGACATCTTTCCCTCTTCATCTTTGATCAGTAGGTTTATTTTTAGATTTTAAATATATATGTGTATGTTTAAGAATGTGCATTTAGCAGTTAATATGTTATTTTTATTGTAAAAAAAGGTTTGCATAAAATATTCAAATAGTCCAAGAATAAATTGTATCGTGCAAACAGTATCAAAAGACACATCAAGGACATTTTCCTGGATGAACTTTTCTGTGCTGCTCATTGATCTTATATTGTGAAATGTTCTGGCAATTTGTGAAGCAGTGAACAGATGAGCTTCCTGTGGCTCTAGAAGGTGTCATGGATATTGGACCACAAAATTTCTACTAATTACAGCTGAACATATTGGTGCCTTGTGGTCAATGTGACTTAAAAAGAAGAAAACAGATATGCCAAGTCTTTGTGCATATTCATTAGACTGATATATTGAGAGAATTATTTGAGAACATGACATCACACTAAAGTTATCAGAGGTCTGTTTTTGTTTTATTTATGTTTTGTTTATGTTTTAGTTTTACTTTATTTTATTTTTATTACTTTTTTAACTTTATGTTTCTAAAATGCTGCCAGGAAAAGAGATGTTTTGGTACATAGATAATGAGGCATTGCATCAAAGATATTTCTTAAGTGCAAACAGTTACAATAAAAATTGCCATGAGTGGTGAATTATCTGGAACACTTGCTTGTTAAAATAACATCCTTTCCCACTCACCCATATATATGTACACAATAAAAATGCTACAGTCCCACTGGTCTGCATTACAAAAATCCTGGCCTGAATTTCCTTTCCTCCAGATGAGGATTGAAAAGATTTATCCTAGGGCATTGCTATTGCATAGACTCTCGTGTAAGGCACCTCCTTGACCATAACTTGCCATGACATCTCAGTGTTGATATAAA
Organism: Cygnus olor; assembly: GCF_009769625.2. Lineage (NCBI taxonomy): Eukaryota > Metazoa > Chordata > Aves > Anseriformes > Anatidae > Cygnus > Cygnus olor. The sequence goes on from NC_049169.1 coordinate 69,284,054, forward strand.
AAAAGCTGTGGCTCCTATTGAGTAATAGGTACTGAAAAGATACTCTCATGTGTTCTGGTCTGCAGGCTGATGGATGTTGTGACGCACAGCCAAGGTTCTGCTCATTTCACAACTCCTGGGGCAAAAGATTTGGGTGAAACAGGGACCCTTCTTGCCTTGCCTAGGTTTTAAGTGCAGGTAGCCTGCTCATTGTATCTTACCTTGGATTCCCAGTGTAGACTAAAGGTAGTCCTCTGAAATCAGCAGAAGAGCTGATGGGTGGATGTGCAACTCAGCAGAATCTGGAGAGAGAGAAGGAAGAGAATCAGATCAATTGCTAGCATTTTTGGCAGAGGTGCCTTAAGGGATTTTTGAGGTTGAGTTCCTTTTTTGGGTTCTGCAGCTGGCTTGGCTTGGTTTCAGTTCAAAAATATATGGATGAATCTCATATTAGGGTTTGTCTTGGGGAAAATCATTTTTAAAATAAATCAAAGTACGATCTCAGGTCAGAATCATTATTCTGCAATAGCTTCAACATTGTCTTGCATTTTAGCTTAAACTAGTTTTGGGTATAGATTAAATTAATTAGTGTGGAGTCAGGTTTACTTTGAAATAAGATTGCTGACATGGTAAGCCAGTGCCAAGTTATCAGCTAAAACCGTTCCCTAATATTAGATCAGCTCTTACCAGTGTTTATACGTCTTCACCTGTGAATAATAAGAAATACAGGTCATTAGAGATGTCAGTTAGGCTCTTTCATTCTATTATTATTATTATTATTATTATTATTATTATTATTATTATTATTATTATTTTGTATGAATTAAATCGATGAGCTAAAAGCCATGATAAAACACATGGTCTAAATTTTCAAGCTTCTCAAACTTCCATCTTTCATTTAGGAGGAAGAGTTCCTCTTGTTGCAATGTGTGTGTAACATACTGAGATTGTCACATCAGGATTTTAGGTAGAGGAAGTTGTTTATAGGTCTAAAAATAATTATTTAGTAGGTTTAAAACATATGAGAAATTGGAGCTTCTAATATTATCATAAATAACTGTAACTGAATGGAAAAACTTTTGTTCTTAGATGCCAGCCCAAAATATTTTTTAAGAGAAAAGTATTGTTTTTTTCCATGAGAAATGTTGGAACTGATCACAACAAAGTTTTCATGTTGCTTCTAAACTGCCTTTCAAAATGATTTGAAGAGTGTGTAAGAAACTGAAGTGAGAAAATCTAATTTTCTATTTCATGTCTTACTTTTGACTTGAAAAATAAATACTTAAAGAACAAGAAAAATAGATTTATCTTCTCCTTCTCTCCTGATTTCTGTTTCAGGCTGCTTCTTTTTCAACCTTTCCTTTAAAAAAAAACACAAATGAGTCGAGAGAAGAGGAGAAAATATCCTAACACCATATGAAAAATTCTAAGCTTTACATTTCTGCAAAATGGGATCAAGGAACATTTTCAGATGAAGTGCAGTGGTATGGTTTTCTTTTGAATTGCAGTCTCAGGAGGTTAAAGTGCTGATTTATTGTTATTATTATTTTTTAACTGGAAGAGTTAGTCAAAATTACTTTGTTTAATACAGTGTATGAAAGTATTACCTTTCATCCTGGCAATTTTTTCGTACTTTTAGCAATTCGCTACGTGAGGTTTAGTGTATGTGGAAGATTTCTTAACGGTATTGTACATGTTGGTCAAACTTGTATAGTGTTTCGTTGAGTGTTGTAGTATTCTAGAAATGCTAATTTTTTATGTAGGACATGAAGATGAGTTTCTTTTTGCTTGTAGTAACTGAAAATACACCACATATAGTGGACTTGTTTACCTTTCAGCCCTGGTAATTGCTAACTGTGTGATTACCTACTATTTCCTGTGGTACCCACGTTATTTCATAAAGGGTAGCATTTTTACTGGCTCATCTTCTGCGTTATACAAGCAATAAGCTTTACAGTGGCCCAATTTCATAAAGGTTTTGATTCTTTGTCATAATTCATTAGTTTAAATTTCCATATAAGGAAATTTAGTACCAAAATTAATTTTGTAGAAGTAGATACAGATACTTCTAGCTGTGAGCACAAAGTTCTTTAGAGACTGAAGTGGAATTTAGGTGCTCACAAACCTTCACAAAATTTGATCTTCAGAGAACTAGACTTTATACAAATTCTACAACACCATTCTCTGTTTAAGCCTGTAAAATGCATTCAGATCCTTTTGATCGTTAATAAGTTGACCTGCTTAAGGTGGAAAGACTGAGGATGGAAATTAAGATCCATAAGAAGTACAGTAAGCACCCCTGATACTACAGTATGAGAAAAGGTGAAAACTCTGGCCATATGAAAAAGGTAGATCTTGATATGGGAACTAAAGAATGTTGTAGGGACGCTAACATACATGCAAGAATAGCAAGTAAAGACCTATATTTAGGAACCTGACACATTCGTGAAATGTAGCTCAGTAATTATTTAGTGTGTTATTGTACAGGTCAGGTTCTTAAAAATGCATCTGATGTTGGATACTAAAAATGCCACCTGTCATGCTATAATAATAACTCTAATTAATTGTTAGTAATAGCTCTATATACTGTTTATTTTCTGATCTCAGAGCAGTTCATGAAGATCATCTCTCTCTCTCTCTCTTTTTTTTTTTTTTTTTTTTTTTTTAAATTTTGTAAAAAAGTAACAGAGCCAGGTCTTGAATTCTAATTTCTCCAGTCCTAGCTTTTGCAGTAGTTCTTAAATCACACTGTCAAGACACTTTCAACTCAGCTTTTTGCTATCCTCAAAACTGTCCATCCCTCCTAACCATCCTATGAGCAACTTCAGTTTTTTTTGGCCCTCAGTGCCAGTTTTCTCTGCTACTCATCTCTGAGAGTAATCTCATTTTACCTCTTAATGCATCCAGACTTAAGTGACAGAATTTTGATGTCTAGAGTCAAACAAGCAACATATAGGCCTGGTTAAAACCTCCTTGTACCAGATAAAAATAGGAGATTCAGTGAAGCTAACTGTGGAGACTCAGACATCAAACTAACAGAATTTACCACTCAGGTATCTAACTAACAGAAGTCACCACCATTGATACCAGCTGCTTAGCTTTTAAAATGAAAAAGGGAATGGTTAGAGTCTGAACTGCCAGAACTAAAGAGTGTAAACGGAGCTGTCTAAAAAACTTGCTATTGCCTCTGCTTTTCCTGTTGTGTTGATATAATTTGCTTTTGTCACAGTTTTCTTGCTTTTATAATGAAGATAGGTTACAGTACTTGGTTTTCTACACTGTAAAACCCAGCACAGTCTCATTTCGTAGCTGCTTTTCTTACTATTAAATACAATTCCACTCTATGAGGATTTTTTTCCAGCTGTTTGGTCATATGATTTCTTAGTCTATGTGGCCTAGTAAGAGCCTCTGCAAGTACTCAGGAGTATACTTGGCAGATCAATACAACTAATCTTTTAATTTATACTGTTTGGCATCCCCAAATCAGTCTATCGGGAAAAGCTTTCTTTGACTCTGAAGTGAACTCCTCCATAGCCATACTATATGTTGAGAAAGATCTGTTTTCATAATTTTATTTGTTGCTCTGGGTGACTGTTTATAAGCACATCATTGCCTACATGTTTACCCTCCATAATAAACTACTGTTCCAATTCACTTTTTGTATGTTGCAGAAGTCCTTCCCATTAGAATTATGGGGCTGTTTAGGAGCCGGACCTGAGATATGAAATTCATCAGAGTATTTTGTTTTGAAACAGGTGCTGGTTGGTAGAAAGAGCTGGCAGCTCCAGCTCAGCACACACATCCTTTCACACTGCTGGTTTATGTGTATACTAAGGACATATCTTAAGCATAATTGCTGTCACGGGGTTTTCAATACAACTTTTTTTTTTTTTTTTTTGTCTTGCACCACCTGTTCTTTTGGTGAAATTTGTATTTTTGAAAGGTAATATATAAGTGGTGTGCAATCTTCCAGATGCTCTCAAACCCTCCTGCCAATGTGTCTCAAAGGTCTTATTGCAGTGTTTTCTTATTGAATGGCTTGTTTATAGGTAAGAGGCTTAGCAGTAAGACATATTTAGATCTGGGTATTCTCAGCTGAGACTCTTGCCCAGGCTAAAATGAATTCTAATAGAAATAGTTGTGGACATCATCTCCAAATGTTAAGACGTGGTCTGAGAGCGTGATCTGTCTTCATGTAAACCAACAGTTGACTTTACCTGCAATAACTCTTGATCACTGTTAACAGTGTCTAAAAATTTAGGAAAATCTCACTTCTGTACACTGGAGTGACAAATAGTTCCGGAAACCAGCAAAACTTATGAGGTTTTCTAATACAATATATTGATCCAACCTCATAGGAATGTGTGTTGGCTGGAAAGTAACAGTCAATTTGTCTGGGGAAGGAAGAAAAATTACCAGGATTAAGAGAATACATAAATGGTGAAAAAAAAAGTACTTCTGCAGCAAGATATTTGATGCCAAGTATTTATTTAGAGTTTTCTTTAAAATTTCAGAGCAAATATCAGATTACTCTGCTGATCCAAATTGGAAAGCCTTTATTCCTGGCACATGTTCGTGGACCAATACAGGTTTAGGAGCCATGATAGTTAGTGAAAGAGCATTTGTGATGAGAACCTAGTATTTTCACCAGTTCCTAGTAGCATTCTGGACATCTAAATTGAGATGAGATTTAACAATCTGTCTGCAGATGTAACTGTCAAGGCTTGATATTTTAAATCCCATAAATCCGAACTAGTATGGAGCCATCCCAAACTATTTTCTTTAAGCTTGTTTTGTCTCATAGCAAGCCACAGTTATTGGAGTATATTCATTCCATGTAGATTTACTTACAATGTTTATACTCGTCAATCATAGGAAACCTTTTAACAGTCTTTACTATTATCAAGATATTGGTACTTTACTTACTGCAATTAAAAAGAGAAAAATTGATTGTAGCTCCAGTTTATTAAATATCAGAAATTTTACATTTGCCTCAGTGAGGGAACTGTTAAACTCCTGATTTGATATTTTGGAGAAACATCTGTGAAATTTGGTTATTTTACACACAAACAAGAAAAAGTTATGATTTGTAGAAAGAAACTGCATATATTTAACCAGGAAGACAAATACAGATTTGAGACCTGTTTTGGATAAAGGCATTATTTTCTTTGAAGTTCTGTCCTGGCATTAATTTCTCTATGTCACATTTAGAAATGGAAAAGCCCCTTTTTTTCTTGGATTCTGTGTTGTCGTAACTGTTGTTAAAGGTGACTTTTTAATAGCAACTGTTGTATGTCTGATTTTATGAAGTTCATGTTCTCATAGCTGGCAAGGAAAGTTACTAGACTAGACTTTTGGAGATAGAAAATTAACTCCAGCTCTATCTGAGATTCCCTTTGAGTGAATAAAATCATATATTCATTAAATTTCCTTCACTTACATTGCAAGTAGAATTATAGGGATTGATTGGAAAGGTCACTGAAAGGAACTAAAGAGAACATTTGTGGTAAGGAAACTTTAAGCTCATAATAATGACTATTTTCTCTAAAAGGCTGATTCAATTCTGCTCATCTGAGAGAAAAAAAAAAGGAACATGTGACTTGTGACTTGTAAGTTAGTGCAATGAAGATGGTTTTGAAAAACCAAAATGCTACAACAAATTTAGAACAGAAATTTTGTGCTGAAAGTATTTAGGTGAAATCTCTTTCTTATTTTTGCATGTGAGTTGTTACTTTTGCTTTGTTTGAATCATAGCATAAGGCTGAAATAAGAGATATTTATGAAAAGGCTGCATTTAAAAATGTGGTAGTAATTGTGCATCTGTCTCTTCCTGAAATCACTTACACTTCGTAGCCACTGCATTTGATCCTTGGGAATTACTTTCCCAGGAGACTAGTCACAGAAAATCTAAATTTCTGTGCAGAAATACTGTTGTAGCTATTTAATAGCTCATAAATTACTTCATAAATGATGACAGCAAACGTAGTAAACTCTTTATTTTCAAAGTAACTTTGTCTAATAAAGAATATGATTGCTTTCAATCCTGTTGCAATATATAGAATCATAAAATCATCTATGCTGGAAAAGACCTTCAAGATCATCAACAAGATCAAAAGGAAGAGGAAGGGTTATGAAATGTGGAAAAAGGGCCTGTCCTCTTGGGAGGAGTATAGGAGCATTGTCAGGGCCTGCAGAGATGTGACAAGGAAGGCTAAAGCCCACCTGGAGGTGAAGCTTGCAAAAGAGATAAAGGATAATAAGAAGGTTTTTTTAAGTACGTAAACAGTAAAAGAAAGACTAGAGATAATGTGGGTCCCCTGCTGAATGAGGGGGGTGTCCTGGTAACCAGGGACGCTGAGAAGGCAGAGATACTGAATGCCTTCTTTGCTTCAGTCTTTGCTTCAAGGACTCTCCCCCGGGACTCCTGGACCCTGGAGGGAGGAGAAAGAGTCTGGGAAGTGGAGATCTTCCCCCTGGTTGATGAGGGAGTGGTTCAGGAGTGTCTGAGTGGGCTCAATGCACACAAATCCACGGGTCCCAATGGGATGCATCCACATGTGCTGAGGGAGTTAGAGGAGGTGCTCTCCAAACCTCTCTCTATCATCTTTGAGAGGTCTTGGAGAATAGGAGAGGTGCCTGAAGACTGGAGGATAGGCAATGTCACTCCGGTCTTCAAGAAGGGCAAGAAGGAGGATCCAGGAAACTACAGGCCAGTCAGTCTCACCTCTGTCCCTGGAAAGGTGTTGGAACAGCTTGTTCTGGATGCCATCTCCAAGCAATTGGAAGAGAAGAAGGTTATGAGTAGTCAGCATGGATTCACCAAGGGGAAATCGTGTTTGACCAACCTTGTAGCCTTCTGTGATGGCATCACCAGCTGGGTAGATGGGGGGAGAGCAGTGGATGTCATCTACCTTGACTTTAGCAAGGCTTTTGATACTGTCCCCCATGACATCCTGCTAGCAAAGCTAAGAAAGTGTGGGATAGATGAGTGGACAGTAAGGTCGGTTGAGAACTGGCTGACTGGCCGAGCTCAGAGGGTGGTGATCAGTGGCGCAGAGTCTGGCTAGAGACCTGTGACTAGCAGTGTTCCCCAGGGGTCAGTGCTGGGTCCGGTCTTGTTCAACATCTTCATTGACGACCTTGATGAGGGAATAGTGTCCGCCCTCAGCAAGTATGCCGATGGTACAAAGCTGGGAGGAGTGGCTGACACTCCAGAAGGCTGTGCTGCCATTCAGCGAGACCTGGACCAGATGGAGAGCTGGGCAGAAAATAACCAAATGAGGTTTAACAGGAGTAAGTGCAGAGTCCTGCACCTGGGAAGGAACAACCGCACGTATCAGTACAGGCTGGGGGATGACCTGCTGGAGAGGAGCTCTGAGGAGAAGGACCTGGGGGTCCTGGTGGACGACAGGTTGACCATGAGCCAGCAGTGTGCCCGGGTGGCCAAGAGGGCCAACGGGATCCTGGCGTGCTTAAAAAGGAGCGTGGCCAGCAGGTCAAGGGAGGTGATCCTCCCCCTCTACTCTGCCCTGGTCAGACCTCACCTGAAGTACTGTGTCCAGTTCTGGACTCCCCGGTACAAAAAAAGACAGGGATCTCCTGGAAAGAGTCCAGCAAAGGGCCACAAAGATGATACAGGACCTGGAGCATCTTCCCTATGAGGAAAGGCTGAAAGACCTGGGTCTGTTCAGCCTTGAGAAGAGAAGATTGAGAGGGGATCTTATTAATGTTTACAAATACCTGAAGTGTGGGAGACAGAGGGATTTGGCCAACCTCTTTTCAGTGGTTTGTGGGGATAAGACAAGGGGCAATGGCCACAAAATGGATCACAGGATGTTCCGCACCAACATGCGAAAGAACTTCTTCACAGTGAGGGTGACAGAGCACTGGAACAGGTTGCCCAGGGAGGTTGTGCAGTCTCCTTCTCTGGAGGTATTTAAGGCTCATCTGGACACCTACCTGGGCAATCTGTTCTAGGGAACCTGCTTTGGCAGGGGGGTTGGACCCGATGATCTCTCGAGGTCCCTTCCAACCCCTACAATTCTGTGATTCTGTGATTCTGTGAAATCCAACCATCAACCTGACCTACCTAGTCCATCACTAAACCATGTCCCTCAGTGCAACATCCATGAGACTCTTAAATACCTCCTGGGACTGGGACTCCTCAAGTTCCCTGGGCAGCCCATACCTCCTCCGTGTAGAAAGTCTTCCCAATGTCCAATCTAACCTTCCTCTCCTCCAACTTGAAACAATCTTCTCATGTCCTATCATCTGTTACCAGAGAAAAGAGACAGGTACTGTTACTGCAACCTCCTTTGATGTAGTTGTAGAGGTCAATGACATGCATGTCATAGTGGCTATGAAGCCTCCAATTACAAATGCAATTTTTTAATTTTTATTTTTTGGTATTAGTTCCTGTAGCAAAATACAAATGAAGATGCCTGCCAAAAATTATAGACTTTGTTCAAATGTACTTGCTCCTATTGATGTCTCTATATCCTTCAACTATATTCTGCTTTTATAATTTAAAGAAGCATAACTGATACCTAAACTTCACGTCTGTTTGTCTTACACTGGTTTGCAAAAAAGCGCAGTTCTGGAAAATATGTAGTAAATTCAATCACTGTTTTCCAGATGTATATGCAAATTAATTTTAAGTACATATGAGAAATTAAAATAACATTTTTGCAAAATTTATATTTTCAAAGTTATGGAATGCTTGGAATTATTGGTCTATTGAGAAAGATTTAGACCAACTGTTTAATTATGAAACAGTGGCATTTGCTCCATCTGGGAACATCTCAGGGATGCTTTGTATAAGCTATTTACAGAACCTCATTGCTTCAGAGACTATACCATCATAATAAAGGTTTTGTTTGGTTATATCCTTACAGGAACACAACCTATACCGTCAAAGATCAGAGATTTTCTTAGGACTATAATCCTGTACTGTATCTGGAAAATCTCCTGGAGTCCTTAAGCTCTATGTACATGGAGATAAAATGTATGTGTGTAAACAAATGCTGCAAATTGTATGAACAGCACTTTACTGTACCTATTTACAGCATTTGATAATAACCTTTAATGATAGGTGTTTTTTTTCCCATTATATAAAGAATGTGGTAGAAAATGGCAGTTGTTACAGAAGTGTTTGCTTACCATAGTCCCAAAGCTTACGAAGGATCCTTTAAAAGAAACATTTCTTCTGGTATACTGTTATACCTGAGTGCCTTCAGACTTTTTCCCCCCCCTTTTATCTGGCAAAGAGGGTTGTAAATTGATAATTGCATGGTTTTGCGTTTGTAATAGTTACAAGTTTAAAAAGGCGAAAGTTACAGAGCTCTACCATGTGGCACATAGTAAATACCCCAGTGGTATGACTGGCCATGATAAATGTATCCATCCATCTGTCCACATACTATATATATACACTTTATAAACATGCCTACGTCTATGTACTTATGCCCTACAAACAGGGCAGACTTTTCCCTTGTGTACTAGTCCTGCCCATGAATTCTCAGACAAAGCCATTGCTTTCAAATCAGGACGGTGATGCTTAAGGCAGGCAGATACAGTTTCCTGCAGTGAAAGTTCACTTCACTGCAGTGAATTGTAATCCTCTCTAAGTGTATGCTGGCTACCATTTGAGCAACCTGATCTAGTGGGAGGTGTCCCTGCCGGTGGCAGGGGGGTTGGAACAAGAAGATCTTTAAGTTCTCTTCAAACCCAAGCCATTCTGTGATTCTATGATTCTACCATGACAATTTTAGAGTCCAGGAGACAGTGTCTAACAACACACTCCTCCCCATGTTTCCCCTACTACGACCTGAGAAAGTATTTAGTCTGCTTTGCAGTATTAAAAGCAAGACTTCTTTACTCCCTTACACTCCTAGCACATACCTCCAGCAAAGAGCAGGTAACAGTTTACCACTAAAATCTGTACATTCAGAGAGATTCAGACCACTCTGGAGAGAGAAGTATAGTGAATCCTGTACAGTCGCAATTCACAGAATGTTTGAGGTTGGAAGCGGCATCTGGAGGTCCAACTCCTGCTGAAGCAGGGCCACCCAGAACAGGTTGCCCAGGACCATATCCAGATGGCTTCTGAAGGTCTCCAAGGAGGGAGATTCCATGACTTCTCTGGTCAACCTGTGCCAGTGCTCTGTCACCCAAGCAGTGAAGTGCTTCCTGATGTTTAGATGGACTCTGCTGTGTTCCAGTTTGTGCCCACTGCTTCTTGTCTTGTCCTGGGGCACCACTGAAAAGAGCCTGGCTGTGTCCTCTTTACACTCTTGTTCAGCCAGTCTTTTTTTTTTTCTGTTAAAATACATAGACAAGTTCTATGAAGAAAAGTTTGGTTCTATTTAGTGCTATAGTGTTCTGATGAGACTTACCCACATACTGTTTTTCATCCACTGGAAGAGTCAGATCTCTCTCCCACAGAAACTGCCAGGAGACTTACTATGAGTTTCTATGGCAATTAAATAAGAGATGGCTTTTAACATGTACTGTGATACTTAAAATACTGATGAATCTGAAGCGTTTAGAGACTCTGCATGACTGAAAAAAAAAGGTAACATCAGAAAAATCTATGTCCTGAACAGTCTTGAAACAATTGGCAAGTAGTGAGCAATAATGGAAACTTAAAACAGCTCTAATTGTAAAAAATGGAAGCTGAGATGTTTTACAATGAATTGATAATGAAGAGCTGGTTTATAGACTGCAAAATTTTAACACAAAAACTAGGATTCTGCATCCCAGATATCCCTGGGACAGTGCATCAATATAAAGGATGATATTCCTTTCATTCTGCTCCCAATGGTCCTCATTCTTCAACAAGATCAGTGGGATGGATATCTTTCTATCTCCACAGAGTGTCTCCTGAAGTTAAGAATTCTCCATAAAGATTCAGAGGTCTGAACTAACAGGTTTAGTTGCAGGGTTAAAACCCATACATGTAAAATTGAGACTGGGAAAATGCATACAAAGCTTCCATGCTTTCCTAGAATCAAAAAAGCCTGAGTGGCTGATTGCCAGGTACACCATACCAAGAGTTGCTAGGATCTCCAACACATTCCAGTGGGAATATTAACAGGTCTGCATATTGCTGGGTAAAGTCTTCTAAACTTTCAAGAGCACTGTGAATCTCTACTGTTTAATGTATGTACAGTTTGTGGTCCTTAGCTAACCGGAAACTCTTGAAACTCTGCAAATACCCTATGAAACTCTCACACCCAGACAGCTCTCCAAACATTCCCTCTCCCCTCTTTGAGCATATGTGGTCTCTGAATCCTAAAACCATCTGGAAGTATAAGCTATAGGCTTCCAATCATCACCGTGTAATAGGATTAGCACCCCATCAAGCCCACAGATGCTGGGCATCTGCTGAAATAGCTGTAATACTTTGAAATAGAAAATAGCATTAAATGGGTGTGTGAAGCATAATCCAAAACTCACCAAAGTCAGTGAATTCTGCTGCTCCACTTGCCTCAATGGGTTTTAGGTTAACCTATGGTCAATAATCACTTTGGATCCTCTGTGACTTTGTCCCATCTGAATAGACTCTGATGCAGCTCATAAAGACCAACTGAGAGGTATTTTTTCCCTTTAAGCTGTGTGAAATGACTGAAATAATATAAAGTGTCTACCAAAATTCTACTCCTGAACATGGCAAGACAGTCCGTGGAGAATCTGTAGAAAAGAGTTTTTAATCCTTGTCTTTAGGAAGGTAAGAGAGGAGAATGTCAGGTGTAGACCACACCATTTAGTACTTCAGTGACTCACAGCAACTCTGTAACCTGCAACAGTGTAGAGTTCAGAAAAGTTCTATGACTTAGCTTTTGGACTGTCTGAACTGTTGCACAGAGAAGTCATAAGGCCTAGAATTAGGATGTTTGAAAGCTTCCTTTGCTCTCCACTGCAGGTGCTCTGCTTTGCCTCACAGAAAGACAGTAAAGAAACTTTCCGTTAGGCTGTTTGGCAGTTATTAAGCTTAAATTTGTAATTTTATCAGAGGGACTTTTTTTTTTCCAGTTTGGTAGATTTATTAGTTGTTGGTGATTATTTACCTTTATTTTATGTTCCTTCTTGGACATCTCATTAAAAAAAATGCAACATCTGCTGAACAATCAGTTCTAGTGACTAAAAATTTTAAGATATTTGGAAAACTTTTATAGTAGTGCTCCTCTTGACCAGGAGGTGACAATGGCTCTGTCTTCCAAGAGACATGAAAGAAGTTATCAGGTACTATAACTTACCCACTGAAAGGTTGGCATGAGTTAAAGTACTTTGCTGGATTTGGAATATGCTGATGCGATATACATTCATCATAGTAGGGTAGTTTTTATTGTTTGTTTGTTGTTTGTTTTGGTTTTGGTTGGTTTTGAGCAACACAGGGTTTCTGTTGGAAAAGCGAGATATGAGTCAGGATCTAAACTTCTGCAACAGCAACAGGCATCTGCATTTCTGCTCTAATTCATGTTTTCATTTCAGCTATCTGGGAAAGGAATCTAATGATATTTGATTCCAGATCTGAACATCATCTGAATGCAATTTAATCTATGTCTTTGGTGTGGACACATCTCATCTGTAAAGTAATGTCAAGAGAGCTGTAAAGGACTGGAGCTGAAAGTCATACTAGAAATTCTTCAAATGGGAAGGCATGCATTAGCTGACAGTAAAGGAATTTTAAGAGGCAAGCACCAGCTGTTACGCTAATAGAAGAAAAACTTAATACATTTGACCTGGCAATTGTTTGGGGACTTCATTGTAGTAGAACAAAAGGAACAGCCTTGAAGGCACATGAAAAATCATATGATTGGGGTGGGAAGAGATAATGGGATAAAACACAAAAAGGAGAAAAGGAATTTACATGTGTCCTCAATTCTCATTTACAAACTGGTCTGATCCCAAATTAAAATGTAAATTGATTTTTTTTTCCCCATGATTGTAATACTTACAAAAGTAAACTTGACTCTGTATTCATGTTGGGCTTAATTTGCTCATTGGATTGTGTTTTTCTGAAGCAGTTGAAGGAGGCAAATACTGTTTGAGATGTCACCTTTCCTTGAGGATCTCTGCCAAGCTGGGTACCTTTAAATCGTAATCACAGGTTGTCCATAGGATGAATTGTGTCACTTCCCCCGATGCTTCATCTGCCCACAACAGTCTTTTGGCTGGTGTTCCTTTTTTGGGGTCAAACTGGGTAGCTGTGAACCCCAGCTGAGGCAGGTGATGGAGCTGCCAGGAAAACACATACCCACATTCCCAGAGAGGTTTTCTGTCTCCTGAGTTATTGTGGCAGACATCACTAAGCTGAGGAGTGTCAGAATTTAGGGTTAGGACTCCCCTGAATGATAGAGAGATCTTTTGCAAAACTTGGATCAGACTTCTGGCTCATATTTTTGATTATTTGAATCTGAAATTTGGATCTGCATTTCCTTGTAGTAGGAATGAAGAATAGTGATTTAAACTGAAAAAGGTTTCAGTGTTAACTAAATATTAACTGAAACAATCTTTTCATACTGTTTGAAGTTGCTTTAAATTTATGTTATTTGGAGGAAAAAAAAAGCTAATACATTCCATAATCTTTTTCTGTCCAAATTTGGCAGTGTGTATTGTCTACTTTTGCAGAAAATATGCTGTATTGGCCATGTCAGCCAGGAAATGCACAATCTTGTAACTGGTAAATAAGTTGGTGTTTTGCTTGCTTCATATTTAGAATGGTTGTTTATTACTATTGTTACCAGTGACTGGTTTAATGATTTAGCAATTTGAACAAATGTAAGGCCATGCATCCAATATGAAAATGAAGTAAATGTATAAATACTAGAATAATGGAACTTTGAAACAAAAGGTAAGTTTGATGTTTAAGAGTTTAAAAATGCCTAGAAATAGTGACTTTTGAACAAACTTGCATTTTTTAGTTAGAAAATATCTCAGTGAAGTATCTCCAGTGACCTTGATAGACATATTTTTTTGTGGTTATCCAAGTGTAACAGTGCTATGTGTTGAATTGATAAATGATGAAGTTAGCTACCCAAATTCAGCTGACTGTGGATAAAGCCCCATATGCCTGTTAGCGTTTCTGAAATTTGTTTTGTACGCCTTGTAGTGCAAAAGGAATCTTTTCATGGGCGGACAGTAATGAGTTAAGATAAGTAGCTTTAGCAGCCCTTTCACAACTTCTCACATTTCTGTCTTTTCCTGGGACCTAAGCAAAACTATGACTGGGTAAACTGTTAATTATTCTTGTACATTAAGGAAAGTGGAAAAATAAATGCAGGGTGAGTGAGTAACAGCATTTAAAAAATGGTGACACTAGCATCATTTAGGAACAACTTTGCTTCAGAAAGAAGGGTTAGGTTTTTAAGGCATTACAGAAAATCCACTGGTTTATTATTTCAATGATATATTTATGAGAAAGACCAAATGTGTCCAGTAAACTGAAAATCTCTGTTTAATTTAACATGCAGTGATCACTGGAGTAATGTGAACCCTTGCTTTATTTATTTTTGTGGTGCAGCACTTTTGCAACTCTTGTTTTATTTATTTATTTATTTTTTCCTGACAGTAACTCATTATGAGGAGCGTACAGGCTACTAGTTATGTTATACAGCTACACAAGCAAAAATAAAACTTCATAGTGCTTCGAAGAAACTACAGTTTATATTTTTCATTTGGTAGTAGTAATCACCACGTTGTTACTGCTTTCAGTCCAAGAGGGGCTGATTCAAAGCCCAAGGAAGCTGTTGGATGAAGTAGTGGTGGTCTTGTTGCCAAAACAAGTTGCAAGCACACAGACAAAGTGGTTGTTTGATTTAGTCAAGCCACCCCATTTCTAATGTCACAGTATGTTATACTACATTATTAAGTTTGCCCTCTTTGAATGCCAGAGATGAACTTGAAATTGCCAAATATTCAGGTACTTGTTTTTATCAATTGCTGCAAAAGCTGAAAAAGATTGGCCCCTGTAAGCAGAGAATTGGTTGAGGTTAGAAAGGTGAGGGTAGCTAGTGAAGTGGGAAAACTAGACTGAGGTTCAGAAACAAATACATTAACACGAAAAGGAGGACTAGGGAGAATCTCCATCGTTTACTGGATGTGGGGGGAAACTTAGTGACAAGAGATGAAGAAAAGGCTGAGGTGCTTAACACCTTCTTTGCCTCAGTCTTCAGCAGCAAGACCAATTGTTCTCTAGATACCCAGTACCCTGAGCTGGTGGAAGGGGATGGGAAGCAGACTGTGGCCCTCACAATCCACAAGGAAACGGTTGGCAACCTGCTACAGCACTTAGATGTACGCAAGTTGATGGGGCTGGATGGGATCCACCCAAGGGTGCTGAGAGAAGTGGCGGAAGAACTGGCCAAGCCACTTTCCATCATTTATCAGCAGTCATGGCTATCAGGGGAGGTCCCAGTCGACTGGTGGGTAGCAAATGTGACGCCCATCTACAAGAAGGGCCAGAAAGTAGACCCGGGAAACTATAGTCCTGTTAGTTTGACCTCAGTGCCAGGAAAGCTCATGGAGAAGATTATCTTGAGTGTCATCACGCAGCACTTGCAGGGCAACCAAGCAATCAGGCCCAGTCAGCATGGGTTTATGAAAGGCAAGTCCTGCTTGACGAACCTGATCTCCTTACATGACAAAGTGACGCGCTTAGTGGATGAGGGAAAGGCTGTGGATGTGGTCTACTTTGACTTCAGTAAGGCTTTTGACACCGTTTCCCACAACATTCTCCTCAAGAAACTGGCTGCTCTTGGCTTGGACTGG
The DNA here is from genome assembly GCF_009769625.2 of Cygnus olor. Lineage (NCBI taxonomy): Eukaryota > Metazoa > Chordata > Aves > Anseriformes > Anatidae > Cygnus > Cygnus olor. The sequence goes on from NC_049169.1 coordinate 69,299,804, forward strand.
CGTATGCTTCGTTGGGTTAGAAACTGGCTGGGTAGCCGGACCCAAAGAGTCGTGGTGAATGGAGTTAAATCCAGTTGGAAGCCAGTCACTAGTGGAGTCCCCCAGGGCTCAGTACTGGGGCCAGTTCTCTTTAATATCTTTATTGATGATCTGGATGAGGGGATCGAGTGCACCCTCAGTAATTTTGCAGACAACACCAAGTTAGGTGCATGTGTTGATCTGCTTGGGGGTAGGAAGGCTCTGCAGGATGAGCTGGATAGGCTGGACCAATGTGCTGAGGCCAACTGTATGAAGTTCAACAAGGCCAAGTGTCGGGTCCTGCACCTGGGGCACAACAACCCCAAGCGGTGCTACAGGCTGGGAGATGAGTGGTTAGAAAGCTGCCTGGCAGCGAAAGACCTGGTAGTATTGGTTGATAGTCAGCTGAATATGAGCCAGCAGTGTGCTCAGGTGGCCAAGAAGGCCAGCAGCATCCTGGCTTGTATAAGAAACAGTGTGGCTAGCAGGTCTAGGGAAGTGATTGTCTCCTTGTACTCGGCTCTGATGAGGCCGCACCTCGAGTACTGTGTTCAGTTTTGGGCCCCTCACTACAAGAAGGGCAATGAGGTGCTTGAGCGAGTCCAGAGAAGAGCAACGAAGCTGGTGAGGGGTCTGGAGAACAAGTCTTATGAGCTGCGGCTGAGGGAGCTGGGATTGTTCAGCCTGGAGAAGAGGAGGCTCAAGGGCAACCTTATCGCACTCTACAGATACCTTAAAGGAAGCTGTAGCGAGGTGGGGATTGGTCTATTCTCCCATGTGCCTGGTGACAGGACAAGGGGGAATGGACTAAGGTTGTGCCAGGGGAGGTTTAGGTTGGATATTAGGGAGAACTTCTTAACTGAAAGGGTTGTTCGGCATTGGAATGGGCTGCCCAGGGAAGTGGTTGAGTCACCATCCCTGGAGGTCTTTAAAAGATGTTCAGATGTAGAGCTTAGTGATATGGTTTAGTGGAGGACTTGTTAGTGTTAGGTCAGAGGTTGGACTTGGTGATCTTGGAGGTCTCTTCCAACCTAGATGATTCTGTGATTCCGTGTGATTCTGTAAGATGCTCTTCATGAGCTAGGTACAAGAAACTTTCACCTGTGCCTGTTGAATCAGATTTCTGATAGCAAGCCAAAATATGCTGTTCAGGTTTTGAGTGTTATGTTGAGGAAAGATACAGTATTAACACAAGGTGAATTGGAGGAAGACTGCTCCACAGGCCCTCATTTAGTACTTTGAAAAGGTGGTTTTACTCAGTTAACACAGGATATGTAGCTGGTTGATGGTGACGAACGAAATGATGTAAAGCTGTTTTTGACTTTTGTTCTTACCCTGTGGGGCAGTAGCAGTTGCCAGGGTCTAATGAGCCAGGGCTCGGCTGGCCTGCCCTGAGGGGAACAGCAGGTCTGTTGCCCAAGAGGGCTCAAGCCAAGAGACTTCACACCTCTCTGCATGTCATTTGGGGGTTATCCAGGGTTAGGGAGTCTCCATCAACCTCCAACGGACTCTTGAACACTCCAAGTCCAAGGGCAGATGGCAACAATACCTGGTAGAGTAGAAAAGGGGGCTTCTTGGCAAGTGTAAAACCATGTGCTTGTGCTGAGCAGTAGGCAGCTTCTATTGCATGAATAAGCCATCACATGAAAACATGCTATTTCAGCTTCCTGCAACTATTTAAAACTAGTAATTGTCCTCTGGATGATGATCTTGAACAGGACAGTGAGGCCGTTATGTCTTCCCTCCCTCCCTCCCTCCCTTCCTTTCTTCCTTCCTTCCTTCCTTCCTTCCTTCCTTCCTTCCTTCCTTCCTTCCTTCCTTCCTTCCTTCCTTCCTTCCTTCCTTCCTTCCTTCTCTTTCTTTCTCTTCCTCCCTTCTCTCCTCCCTTCTCTCCTCCCTTCTCTCCCTCTTTCTGTCTCTCTCCTCCTTGCCTCCCCTTGCCTCCCCTTGCCTCCCCTCCCCTCCCCTATTTGCAAAGACTTGTGGACTTGTGTTTTTCCCTTTTCCGTACGTCTTGCACTTAAGTGGATTTCTCATTCGTTTCCATCCACAGGGGAGGGTGGTAGAGAGGAATATGCTACAGATAGTTCAGGAATCTATACAGATACTTTAGTGTGTTCCTTGGTCTGAAATAGTCTAGGCCTGACAAAATGACCTTGTCCACAACCCTGTCTGGCAGCATCAGCTATCAGCTGCTTTGAAGGGAGTCCTGACAACGCTAATGAAATAGCGGCTCCTCTGCAACCAGCTATGCTGCCTCAAGTAACTTTTTGTCAGCCAGCAATAATCTGCCTTATGGTGACTCGCTTTTCTGTTCTGTAGCCAATTTTCAGCTGATGGAGGCATAACTTCTTTCTCTTGTCCCCACTGTTCAAGACATCTGTTGCATCTGAAACATTAATCTCCTGTGAAGTTTCTTAAATGTTTTCTGAGTATCTCAGCAAATGCTGTCTATGCCATCCCCCCTGCTATGTGTACCCTGGCCAACATCCCCTTTGAGAACTCCAGCCAGTTAGGCAGACATGAACTCCTTTTCCTGAAGCCTGGTTGGCCATCATTAATCAAGCTGTTCAAATAGTTTGCTTTGTTTTAAAATGAACTTCAGCTAACGTTTGTGTAATTTCCTGCTGTCCCCAGACTCTCTCAGAAACAGTGACACGATCTGAGGCATTTTCTTGTTGCCCAGGCTGCTGAGGCATCTCACGTTTTATGAAAGGCATCTCTAAGGGAGCAGCACCCTCTTCCTCAGCCCAGCACAAGTGTCATGCTGCAAAGCGGGAATGCTTTTTCAAGTGAAATGAAGTCACCTGATTGCTATGGGGATTCAGGGTACTCCATGTGTGCTCACCTCATTGAGCAAAGGCACCCTCTCTGATGCTTCTGGTCGCTCCCTGCCTTTGATAGCTCTGAAGTAACAAACGGATGCAGGTTAGGATTGGTGATGGCAGAATCTGTTTCCTGTTGCTCTTGAGCTGTGTTAATAATCCAGCTGAAAGGTATGACAAGAAATAGTCAAATCATTGGGAAGAATGAGCCCTCACCTTCTATTAGTAATGAATCTTGGCTGGGAAGGGAGCATTGTGGAGCACCAGTTTTTCTTTTACTACTAACTGGGAGACAGAAGTGTAGTAGTCAGTATAGGAAGGACTCACCTCAGCCCCAGCTTTTATCAGTGGGACTTCTGACATCATTGATGTATCCCAGAGTTTTATGTGGTGGGTCTTTCTGATAGTGAACTTCCACTTCCATATTGAATATTCACTGAACGAGTCAATGACAGAACTTACTCACCTGCAATAGGAAGCCAAGTATATCCCATTCATGTTGTATCCTCTTCACCTGGTGAACATTCAATTATTTAAATGTAACAAAGCAGCCTTCTCAGAAGAAAAAGTGTCCATGCCGTAGTACCCTATGATAAGATGAGAATGTGAGAAGGCAACATTGCCATCTGATTAAGAAAAGAGAGAAGTGAACCTAAATCTTCAGTATCCTGGACATGTCCTATAGTTTCTCAGTTCTTGTGTGAAAGGGGAGCAGTCACAGTTACTTCAAATGTAACCCTTCATTTGCTTTCCTTGTAGAGAATGTTACACTTGACACAAAACATTTTTTTTTGCTTCAACAAGACATTTTAAGCCTCTTTTACTATTTTATTGGGAGTACTTTTTTCAAAGAAACATATTTTGGTTCAAATGTTGAACCTAAAAGGATTTATGCATCCCTTTTTAATATATTCAAATTTTAGTTTGGCTAAAACTGACAATTTAATAGCTTTTTTAGTCAATGAACAGTTTTTGTAGCCTTTGGATGCTCTTTCTCTACATTCTACTGTACAGTGCAATGTGTTGTAATACATTTTTAGTTCATTATTATTTTCCTTCTGTTTATGATCTGTGTAGTCTCAGTGCTGCAGCTTAGCACTGCTGCTAACATAGTGCACTACTGTTATTTCAATATTTACTGAATGTGTCAAATGAGCTGTGGGATCGTCATTAAAATGAAACAAAACAAAACAGGGTTGGTTTACAAGAGTTCCTATTGTATTTTTATTTATTTTATTTATTTATTTTATTTATTTATTTTATTTATTTATTTTATTTTATTTTATTTTATTTTATTTATTTATTTCTGTGTGTGTGATAAGTACATTAAAGGCTGTAAAATGAGATACTGCCAGACTAGTAGGATGGGTCCTTTTCAGAACTCTTCAGTTTTTTTTTGCAAGATGCATTTTGGAGTTTTACATCAACAAAGATGTAACGTGAGGATCTTCTTTTTTTTTCTGTAGGCAAAGAATTATCCATGATTAACAGTAGATGAGGCAAAACTAAAGGAGTTATCATGTAATTTTTAAGGCAGGAAAATATGCCTATAAATAGTGAAAACTTTTTTTTTTTTAACATTATGCATTGTGTGTGAAGATCTTGTTTTCTAGAAATAACTTTTCAAAACATGTCTATTCATATACGGATTGTTTGAAATTCAATTTCTTTAACATCTTATATTCCTCAAAAATCCCTCCTTCAGAACGTTATGAAACGCGTATAAGTCTTCTGTATCTTTGGCTGCTTGGCAGGCAATTTTTTAAAAAAGTGAATTATATTGATCCATGCATCTTCCAAAGTAGTTATATGCATTGTATATAACTGAATAACTGGCAGAACTCTTATGGTAGCATCTTGAAGGATACTGCTGCAGCAGCAAACGTCTCTATGTGTAAGGTCTTTTACGGCGAGAGGAAGTATGTTTATCTTTTGAATTAGGGGCTGTGGGTGGGATTGGCTGAAGGCTGTGCACTGCAGCTGGCTGTCAGAGCTTCACTATTCCTCTGCTGGTATCAGGGGGAGGCTGTGTGTGCAGGCTGGGTGGGTGGGAGCTCCTTGCAGAAGCTGCCACCTCATCCTGCCTTCCTGTGTGGCAGTAGCCACTGCCAGTCTGACTCCCTGGAGACCTCCTTTGGCTCTCCGTTTCTTCTTGTGGCAAAGAATATTCTTGCCCTGGCCAAGTCTTGGCAAAATTAAATTCTATCTGAGCTGATAAGAAGCCTCCAGTTCACTCTGCCTGCAAAGAGAGCTTTCATAGAGTCACAAAGAGTGGAAAAAAATGGAGGGGTGGCTCTTCCTGAGCTGAGGGTGCTGGGCTCTTGTCAGCACCAGTTACTGCTGGACGGCTTAGGAGACACCAGTGGGACTGGAGCTACTTCCAGCAGCCTCCCTGAGGGAGCCCAGCCTCTGGTCAGACTTTCACATGAACAAGTAAAAGAAGGGTCAGCAGAGATATGTGAGGAGGAATTTGGAGTGAAGGATGAGAAGCTGTAAATCCTTCCTGTGTGCATAGCTGTGTGATGTTTCTGCTTCCTTGTTGACTGTGTTGTAGCTTGGCAGGCACTGCTGGGGACAGCCACTCTTCTCTTAGTAAGCCTTTGCTTTGTTCTTGAGGTCTTTTTCTTTGTGCTTAACCACTTATTGACTCCACAAGTGTGCAGGCTGCTCTACATGGAAACTATAGTACTGTTTGCATCAAGAGGTTTTATTTACTAAAATCTAATAAATAGTGGTTAAACAAACATAATTTATAATAATTATTCACCAGCTGGTCATTTGAAAGCCAGAACATTGGTACTATTTGCTTGGTGCCTGAAGCTGTTCAAATTAAACCTTTATTAATAACATTCTCATGGCTTTTTCTTTTAATTCCCATAATGGCCGGATACTGAGCTGCACATCAAAGGAATTTTGGTTTTAAAAGCAATGGTGAGTGCTACACACTGCATTTGTTCCCCTTTGATCGCCATCCGCAGCACAAATAAATCTCATTAATCAATATTTTCTCTATTTCCTCCTTGCCTTTCTGTCAGTGCCAGAGATCTGTTTCTGATTTGCTGTGCTTTGTTTTAAATGAGGGGAAGATTTCCATAGCTATCTTCTGTCTAAAAGGTAAATTTCTCATTACTTTAGGAATGAAATTGTATCTGTTGTAACCAGGGCTTGATCTAAGCCTCCTCAGCTTGAATGTCAAAGTGGGAATATTGAAGCAATTAGAACAGACATGAGTCTGTGAGCAATCCATTGGCTAGGATTCATTCACATAAAATATTTGGTGTACCCTTGCCAACGCAAGACAAATTAATAAAAGTCACAGTCTGTTCACAGACAATTCTTGAGAAAAGTGATAAATTTGCTGAACAAATTGTGACTTGCACATCCACTTCCAGTTGTGACTAGAAATTGCTACGAGTAACTGGAGTGCTTTCTGCAGAGCCTCCGGACCTGGTCCTTTTCCATTTTCTCCTAAGCTACATTGTAGTTTTGTTGTGCGACTCCACGTACTTGCTGCTGTGGTGTGAATGAATAACCAGGGAAACAATTTCAGTGTAGCTTGCAAATAAGTGTGAGGAGGAATTGGAGATCTTTGGATGAAAGCTACTGTTGAAAACTCCGGTCATTAGCAATCTCCATCTCCACATTACCCAAATCCTAACTTATGTAATGCCAAATGCCCGTTACAGAGATCCTTGGCTTTTCCAAAGCATTACCCATTAGAACTGAGCATGGCAAAAGGAGTCAAGTGGTGGTAAGTACTCACATCTACAGAACTAATTTTGGGGGTGGGGAGTACACAGTGACTAAAACATGATGTGTTTAAGGTAGGTTACATTGCTGCTAGCCTCAGAGGTGTCCCTTTTGCGACCTTCACCATGTTTTAGCTATGATGCACTGACTGTTGCTTCACTATTTCACGTATTATTTGTTTCAAGGTTTCAATGTAAATTGTATTTTGTAAAAATACATGTACAACACATACAATGTATGTTGTACATACAATAAATGTATTTTGTAAAAACAACTTCACCTCTGCATTACATACGCTTGGGCGTCTTTTTATTCCTTTTTTTTTTTTTTTTTTTTTTTTTCTCCCCTGTATGTTTTCTATTTGTCTTCAGTTTCTTTGTGCCAGACATTTTGGTGCATCTGCTGCCACCAATGAATGGCTGTGCCGGGAAAATCCAGCCCCTCAGGGGCGGAAGGGAAGAGAATGGATGATTATTTTTCCATTCTATTGAACAAAGCTGGCTTCTGTTGCCATTTTTAACACTCCAGTATTACTGGAATTAATTTGATGCATCTGTTCCTGAACTACCTCCCATAGTTCTAGTCCTTACTAGACTTCCAAACCAGTGTTGATTTAGGCCTGCTTGTTCCAATCTATATTGCATTCCCATAAATTCTCTGCTATTTTAAAGCAGTTTAATTGCTTTTTAAATCCTTCAATATTAAAGTCACAATAAATTTCAAACTTCATTATGTTATTGACCATACGTCTCTAGATTCTTTCTAGTGCTGTATAAAGCCTGGCAAGTATTACCTTGTCATATTAAGTTGTGAATGTTTGAGTTCCAGAGCCTGGTCAGGGACAATTTGATGGGAAATTCCCAGCATGTAGCTCTCTTTCTATAGGGATTCTCCAGATCCCAGCATAACTTTAACCTATTCCTGTTGACTTAAAGAACATAAATTTTGAGTGAATAGATGCCTGTTAGTCATAATGTTTTCATACAATTAACCCTTTCAGGTTGCATGCCATTGACAGATAGTTTCTTCATCTTGAATTTAATGCTTCTGTACTTAGAGCTGTGGGTACATAAATTGAATCAATATGTATTTTTACTGATCTTGTTGAACACAATTTCATTTGGCTGGTGTCACTACACTTCATCCTCTGTGAGTTTCCAGAGTTGTCTCTCCTCTTGGTTCCTGTGCATGGATTAATTCAGAAATAGGAGCAAAGTGCAAGAGAAATGTCTTGTAGAAAGAAATTATGAAAAAAAAATTTCTTTCTGTAGAAAGAAATTCTGTAGAAAGGAATTATATTATACTGTGCTGAAACTTAAATCAAATTAACTTTCTAGTCAGTATCTCTCCCTTCCCCTTCCCTTTCCCCTGCCCCAGGAAACAGAGCTGAAAACACAACAGGAGACCTAAAAACTTCCCCTAATCTTGGTCTAGCCAGGGACATAAATTTAGAACTCCATTACATTACACTTCCTATGGCCCTGAGAGACTGATATGATGGCCAGGAATAGCTGCAATAGAGCAGTACTCTGGCCATATTCCCTCAGCCTCTCTCATACTGGGAACTGCAGAAGGAGAGATACTGAAGTATTGCATAGGTCCCATGCTGCCCGGTGAAGCCAGCTGCTCCAGTAGAGCCCTCCATCCTGCGTGCATGGGTGATTTACACCACCAGAAATTGTTAGTGTGGGTACAATCTGCTGAGTGGTTGCTTTTCAATAGGCTGCCTATATCAGGAGCTGGAAGAGTGATGAGTCCAGAGGCAAAATATATTTTTTAGGCTGGCAAGTGATAACAGAATGTAGGTTTGGTGTGTACCTTTCTCTAGTATTTGTGTAAAGTCTACCCATAGTTTTTTAGACAGTTGCTACGGTTTGGTTAAAATCTATTAAAGATTCATTTTTCCTCCCTAGATCCTAAGGTAAAACTGTCCACTTTACCCAGTCAAAAGCATTTTGAACAGCAAGTGGTTTGTCTGTTTAATGAAAGAAAGCATTTGTCATATTTAAAAAGCAAACTGCTAAACCAGAGAACAGGATAAAACAGCTAATGGTATTAGCAGTTTCAGTTCTAAAGCCTGAAATGAAACAAAACATGAATCTGTATTAAGGTGTTTTGTTTTATTTTTACTTTGTTTACACTGCTTTCCTTTTATATGCTCATGGGAACAATAAATTCAATAAACACCTGGGGACTATGTAAGGTGTATATGTGCCCATCCTTGTATGACCCCAAAATCCATAAGTGCCTCTGGGAGGAGAAAGGAAAAGCAAGTTCTGACACCAGACCTAGCTGTCAGTTCTGTCCATTTCAAGCACTTTTAACGTATCTTTGTGCCCATGAATACTGTAAATCAGGGTGCTCCTGGGTAAAGTAGGAAGATTTTAAAACTCCTTTCCTTACAGTGACTATGCAAGATGCAGGAAAAGCAGGATGAGATTGAAAACTCAGTTACCTTTTTTTGTGTGTTCTTGTTATTTAGAAACAGCTGTTTCCTTTTGTCAACAAACAGAAAACATGTATATTGGAAGATTTTTTTGTCAAGTGCCCAGGGACGTTAGGAAAAAGAGTCCCATCAACTTTCAGTGAACTTGTTCTGCTCAACCTTAGAAATGTTTTAGATATTTTTCCTCTAAGAGATGGTCTAAAAAGTTCCATACCATGCTCAGCGGAAACACTGTTCATGTTTTCTTTACTGTTTCTACAATTTGTGAAAATGATCTGGTGTGAAATTAAATCTGCTTCCTTCTGTGTCTCTGTCCTTGCCCTTGCCAGTTCTTCTTGCCTTTTCTCCCCTAGCCAAAACCTGTATTACAATAAAAGCAAGGCAGCTGTTTACAGCTGGAGGAGAAAAAATATAGATTAACTTCACTCCTGCATCTTAAGAAAACTGATTCGTGTCCTTGTGGAGATTGTAAATAACATTTGGCTTCTGCTTCAGCCAGTCACTACCTGGAAAGATGAACTGCATACTTCACTTCCCATTTTCTCTGGTTGTTGCTAGTGAAAGATGAAAACAAAGCAATAAACTCACTAGGACTGCAAAAATGCTTCAGAGTGCCAGGAAGTGCAGGGAAGATAGAGAGGGACGTGTCCTCTCTAATTGTAGTTTACAGTTACTTCTCTTTGAGCATGACTGTGTAGCCAAGGAGTCCTTGCCTTAGAGAAGTGCTGGTGAGTCCGTGTGTGGCACGGTTCTGGGCAAGGGCTGTGGCACCATGCATTCATTACTTCTCATCTGGGAGTTTCTGCCTGTTGTGCTGGCCCACACAGCCATGAAGTCTGACTTGGCTCTGCTTGACTTATGTTATTTCTGGTATAACTCTGTGTAAACTAAATCTCAGGGATGTTAAGTTTGTCCAGGTTGAACAGCTCATTTGCTGTGCATTAACATAAGTCATATATAGAAAGCCCCTGATTCCAGACGCACATTGAAAATACACCAGTGCATTATCTCTTGCAGCTGCTGGTTGATGAGCCAGTATTGAGTGCTGTAGTACCTACTCTGCCTTTTTGATGATTAAGTGGGCATAGGCATTCACAAAATTAAATCAAAACATCTTAACCATAGTTTCTTAGCTTAGGAATTGGTTTCTTTTTCTTTTTGCTCCTTATATAATCATTGGTGAGAGATAAGTTTAGGCTTTGCATTACTGTTCGAAGAAGCAAACCATGAAATCCTATCAAATCAAAGTAGGCTCTGGCTCACATATCCAGATTTAGAGACGTAATATAGAAAGTGTGAGCAATTAGGGAGCTCCTAAAATACAAGCCTATTTAGGTAAGTATATGTAGCTAACCAAGTTTGAAGTTGTTAACAGGTGGGTGTCCAAACAAAGGGATGGTGTGAGGATCACTCCTAGTAGAAGCAAGCAGAATTTTGTTTCTCAGGCAGAAAGATTAATGCATTGACCTCTTACAAGCTGAATTGTTTATTTAGTTTTTTCAAAGTCTGCTGAAATAAGATGGTTATCTTCAGAATTCTACCCACTGAAATTTGTGGATTTTTGTAGTTTCCTTGTCCCATATCTTATATCTTTTGTGAGCTAGAAGGAAAGCAGATTTTGTCTAGAAGGGAGCTTGCACTGAACTTTCAGTGTCTTCTGCTGAGTTAGATATGATCTTTGGATATGGAAATGATCCCTGACCTATCAACAACTTCGTACAATGACAACTTAAATGTATTTGGAAGAGTACTGAATTTTTGTACACATAGAAGATTTTAAAGTGCTTTTTATATAGTTCATTTCAAGTGGTTAAAGAGTGAAAGTATGAGAAATGTAAACATTGTTGACATCAGCTGTTTTCTATTAATTAATTTAAGCATATCAAGCAGAATGCTGTTGCCAGCACTTTGCATGCTGTTCCCTTTCTCCAGAAGCTTGTTTGCCAGATACAACACAGGTTAGATGGTGGGAAAAATAATCAGGGGAATCGACTCTTAACCTAAACTACTACTGCTATGTACGTGTCTGGCACTGGCATACCTGTGAATTAATTTACAAGAGCAGCTAGTTTTCCTACTTAAACACAAGGAGCTAGACTGCTGAATTACCTCACTGAAGCGATCCAGTAGGTGTATTTGGAGCTTTTGGGTGATAATGCTAAACAGACTCTTCACGCTGCTTTATGCCTTTTTGGATAACTGGGAATCAAAGACTACTTTGTTGGCTGCATACTTGCAGCCTTGCTCCTTGGCATCCAGCCCTGGTATTCTTTCGTCTCGATTCTGCATAGCAATTATCACACTGGCTAAGCACAGAGAAGGAGCAAAAATATTTTGAAAAAGTGTAAAGGAAGAAGTAGAATTAAGATAAACATTTACATAACTGGGAAAAATTACGCAGGAAGGACTGGAAATCTGATGACATTCTGTTTACCTAGTGCAATATTAAAACAGTTTGTGAGAGATACAAAACAGAACACTTCATATAAATCACAGTGAATGTAAGGACCTGTGAAGCGAGACAGCAAACACTAAAATTATCAAGCTGGCTCAGCATAATAAGACTGACCTTCCTCAAGACAATATTTTGCTCAATACCTTTGCTAAAGCTCTCTTGACAAGGGGAAATAACAAAATTGCACAGCTTTATGATAAGAAAAGAAATTATATAGTCTATATGCAACGCCTACAAACTATGTGTCAATTTTAAGCAAATCTTGGTCTTGTTATTCTCTAAAGGCAGGTCCTTATGAGACTAGAAAAGTCACATTCTTGTTTCATTTTTGTTAGGATACTGTTACTAACATTAGATAATCATTCAATGTGTTTGTACTTTTCAGCTGTTTTAGCCAATAAAGACAAAGTTGTGCAGAAAGCTAAGCTTTGTACTGACCAGCTCATATGCCTGCTTGAAGCAATAAGACTTCAGTGCCCCAGAACTTTGTTTGCCCGTCCAAGAGACCAGAATCCCTTCAAAGAGATGTGCCCTGAAAAGGTAGACAGGACCTGCTTTTTTTAAAAGCAAAGGCTTCATTTGAAAAATTTGGCTTCCCTTTCTGAAACTAATCTGATTTTTTCATGCTCTTAAATTAGATTATGTGCATGTTTTCTCTCAAGATTTCATTGCAATCCTAAACAGGATTTTTTTCAAGAGTTAAGGTTCAGTCTCAGTATTGGAGGAGCTGGCAAATGTGGAAATTGATATTTCCTTTTTTGGCTGGGTTAGTCCAGCGTCCTTCTTGATTATAACGTGTGGTGTGTGAAAGCGAGCATTAAACCAATCAGATAGGCAAGGCTGGAAAGAGAAGTAGCTGAAGAGGTCTGGGAAAAATACACAATTGGGAGATCTGAGCAAAAAAGAAGTTGGGGAATTATTAATGTCCAGATAGATTATAAATCCTTCCCCAATGTGAATGGACCACAGTGACCACAAATTTCACATTTTCAAAATAAAATACAGAGATCACTTCTTTAACCAAAGCTTCTTAATAATAACATAAGGCAAGCATACTCATTAAAATAACATAAGCAGCCTTCTCACTGCCTGGGAAGAGAGAGAGAAATAGTTTTATGCACACCCTAAATTTTATAATAAATACCATATAAGAACATAAGCTAGATAACATATGTCATGATAAATAGAGTCTAGTCTACCAGGAGGCATTTATTAATGAAAACTACAGTGACAGCCAAAACAAACAGGCCTCCACAGAGCTCATGTTTCTGCTTCATGTTCTTTATTTGCCAGTGATGTCTTGAGCTCTGCACAGAGCAATGAGACATATAGTAGCCAAATGATAACTCAGAAGATGGATGCAAGCTACCCGGTTACACCAGTAGATATGGACACACAGGAAAGTGTCTGTCACTAGACAAGAGCAGAGGAGAGAAAAGGAAAGCAAAGCTAATGAGGCACAGTGACCATGGAAGTGTGAATACTGTGAAGGGAAGGGATTCCTGGGAGGAGGAAGGACAAGTTGCCTGAGTGTTGGAGCTGATTTATTCAGTTTTTGTGGGAAGGAAAACTAACTGTAGATCCCACTCCGCTGTCACTTCTGAACATCTGGACAGATTTTGGACTTGCATCCAAGCACTGCAAGTTCTCCTTTACTTGTTGCAGTTTCTTTGTCTGTCTTGTGTCTTTGCTTGCTCTGGTGACAGATGAGGATGCACTGTTTGAGGATTTGCCTAAGGGAAAAGATTCTGGACTTTCTTAAGTCAACAGGGAGTTTCTTTTTGGATTAGTACTCATGATCAGTGTGGCACAGTGCCCAGCCCTATTGCTAGTAGTAAAATGTAAATGCAGTTTTCTCCAACCTGTCTTTATCAAAGCAGTGGTGTTAGAGCACCAAGAGGATGTCAGGGGATTCTGGGTGCTCTAAATATGTTCATATTTTATTTTATTTTATTTTATTTTGCTTGAAATTTTTAACCTTTGGAAACAGGTTTTATTTTCTTTATTTTATTTTATTTTATTTTATTTTATTTTATTTTATTTTATTTTTCCATTTGTAAGCAAATAGTTGGTTCTAAGGCCAATAAAAATGTAATTCCTTCATAAAACCTAAAGCTGAGCCTTTCCCAGTAATGTTATGACAGGTCATTGTTCTGTCATAAGATTTTTTTTTTTTTTTGGTGTTAAAATATAAATAAATAAATAGGAAAGTTATACATGTCCCCAGGGCACTCACTCAGCTATGAAAATGCAAAATACATTTCTCATCACAGAAAGGAGAATGGGGATATGTTTGGAACAATAGTATTTGATTTCAGAAATGCTGTGATTTATTAAATGTGGCAGCTTCAGATTTTTGAGGCATGCATAAATATATTCATCCCTCTATTCTTCCTGGAAACAGATACAATTTTGGTTGATTTAGGACACAATTTATATGATGCTGTATGTTAGAGGAGCAGGGAAACATAACTCATAACAATTTTCTCTGCACTTCCCTGAAACAGATTAATAATTGACTCTTACTAACAAGTTGGCTTCTACTTTAATAACATGTTTTCCAGATATGGTTTATCTCTTTCCCAGAGACTAAGAGCCATGTGCATACTGCAAAGAGCAAGAGGAGGATTCTTGCCTCTCCAGCCAGCTGATACTCAGGTACATGACAAAAATATGAAATGTGAAATGCTTTTGTCTCAGTATTTCTTCTTTAAGACATGGTATCATAACTCAAGACATTTTCCATTAGGACAGTGTTAAGTAGCTGTTATCAATAACAAATTAAGAGTACTGTAGAGTAATTCTTCCTTAGAAATGACATTTGGAGAATTTTCTTCTTAGGACATCTCCCTCATGCATAGTTTCCAGGGGTTCACGAGCCACCTATGGTGTTACTTGTTCTCATGTAACCCTTCTGCTACAAAATCCATGAGGTGCTATCAGCAGCCTCCTGACTTTGCTGGTATTGATTGAGCACCTCCCCACTGTCACTTGGTGCAGCTACTGTCCCTCAACTGACCGGTGGCAATTGCTAATGGGCACGGCCTACCCAGCTGTCTTCCTGGCACCTACAGGAGACTGGCTGTGGCTAGGACATGTGCTTCACATGCAGGATGGCCCAAAGAAGGACAAAGAAAGGAGTCCAACTTTGGAGAGACAACTGTTGGAAAAACAGACAAAAGCTATAGGGTTTAGGAACCCCCTACCACAGGTAGCTTTCTAGAGATTACCTCTGATAGATCATTTATTTTTCACATAAGGAACTCTTCATTGCAATACACAGAGCTGAGTTTGCAGTTGGAACCATGGCTTGCTGGCGTGTTAACAATTTTTGACACTTGGAAGTAGAACATATAAAACTGATTGGTGTTGAAGCTTATGTTGGGAAAAAAAAAAAAAAACACACATACCACAATTCATATCTGATCTCTTGCTCAGCTTTTACTCTTGGGAGGTCTCTGGCTTACTGTAACCATCAGATAAAATTGGCTGCCAAAATCAAAAGTCATAACAATCTACTTAGCAAACATGCCAGATTTGCTGGAAGAACTAATGCTTGGTCTTCAGATATCTGCCTATACTCTCTGTTACTCAGTAAAAGAATATTGTGTTCCTGGTTAGGCTTGCTTCTCCCCATATTCAGCTGGACCATCTTCTTTGTCCTACCTGAGACTTTGTGGGCCTATGTCACTTGATGTGTGTAAGAAAGATTTGTTCTGACTCTTGTTTACTATGAAAGCACCTCCACCAAAAATGGTAGCCTGGGCTTTTGCCTTCCTTTTTCATGTGAGTCCCTTAGTTCTCTTTAGCTCACTTCAAATCCTGCTCTGCCCCACAATATCCATGCCCTGGAAGCTTGCTGGCAGAAAATGGTTCTTATCCTTGTCACTTATTAAGGGATGAATCATCTTCCCATTGAAAATGTTACCTTTTGGCCAAAGGTTGTGATCTGCCACATCCACTCTGTTCCTTCCCACTTGCTTCAGTGTTCGGCAAGGCCTGTGTGATGATACCAGCAGCCAGAAGGGTTGTTTTGGGACAAATGGAGCGGCAGATGTAGCCAGCAGCAGGCTATGACTCACTGCACAGAAGAGTCCTCATGCCACGCTGGATGGGGTCTTGGCATGCTCAGTTCTGTGACTGGGAATGTCATGGCTGGCTTTGGCTAGATGTGCACAATAATTACCGAGTGGGTTAAGGAGAAAACATAAAATAACTGGAGCTTTGGCCTTAATGAAAGCAGGGCTATTTTGTTTCAGTGTAACTGCTTTCCCTCAAGCTAACTCATATATGACTTTTTGTAGTTGTAACATGACGCTCACCCTGTTTCACCCCAGAAAGCCGAATCTCCTTTTTACCATGCCACTTCATCATCTAATTGTTGTTTGTATGCATTATGTGAGACAGTGCTTCGACACAGAAGGCGGAACTGATCCCTGTTGCAAGTCCATTAGCTTGAATGGAGCTACCTCCAGAGATGAATGTGTATAAAATTCCCTTAAAACAGAACTTCAGTGTTACTTTAATCAGAGTATTTCATATTCATGAATCTCTGTGTAAAGAGGGCTGCGTAATTAAAATCGTTCATAATACTGCAAGGTATTCAAGCTAAGATAAGGAAGATGATAACTTGTTAAAGGCACAAATTGATCTCCTGTTGTGGTTAGGAAAGTTTGATCCACTATGCCTGTTCATGGATTTAATAGTTGTAATGCAGTTCTCTGAGTGCATATTACAATAACAACAGCTTCTGATAAATAGTGTCTTCATTCTGCTCAGTGTTGATGGCTGTAATGAATGCTAAAGCTCAGTAATATGTACCAAAATTGCCTTAAATCAATGCAGTGCTTGCCTACAGTACTATTCTTCCCTGAATACTGGGAAGAGACAAAGAATTTGGAAGATAGACTGCTGTTCCTTTCCTTTCTCTCAGATTCCTTAAAATTCCTCAACATATGAAAATACATGCACCTTTTTTTTTTTTTTTTTGAGGGGAAAAATCTTCAGCAGGTATAATGCATATATACAGTCTCATAGTTCCTACCTGCTCCATGCAGAGCTAGGCAAATATAACTTGCTGTGGGAAAAGAGAGTTTTGTCTTTGTAAGTCTGCAAATGGTACTTATGGAAGAGGTTTAAAAATACGTCTTCAGTGTTATCAACACATCACATGTTTAATAATCAGCACTGTATTCCCTTCTGGGTTAAGTTATGAAGGAACAAGGTATTCACCAAAGCTGTCCTTGTTTTCTCCAAATTCCATAGCAACATACTATGAGATTGTTCAGAAGAGAAGCTCAAGAGCTGATTCAGGGCTGCTTCTGAATCAGTTTATCTGTTTTTTGCAGTCTGAGACCTCTGCTTTAGGGAAAAATTTGGCACTTTCCTTAAGAAAATTCATCTCAACAAGAGGCTGTTGGATAGGAAAACACCGCCTCCTCAGCCTCTTGGTGAAGCGCGGATCCAGTCTGCAGAGGGAGCAGCAATTTTTTTCTACCATTTCCTTGCACACTGATTGTGAGATCCAGGAGACAAACCCTCCTCTTCCCATTGCAGCACCTCTGAATGAATTGAACCTTCTCTCTTTAAGGTCTATATGGGACTTGTGTGTCCCACAGCCTATACCAAGTCCCCTGTTTCCTGAGAACACTCATTTTTTGCATCACTTCATAACAAATGGTTTCTTTTTCTTTTTTGTATACTGTTCATTTTTTTTTTTTAACCTCACAAATATTTGTTTTCAGTTTTAGTGAATGTTAACTAGCAGTTTCTCTTATACTGCAATTTAGGAAATATAACATGATTTTTGCCATACTTGTTTCTATTTCTAGCACAAACACTGTTCCAAAGGACACTGGGAGACCTGAAAAATGGATATATTTCTTTATAATGTTGTTTATATCTCTGCACAGTGAGACAGACAGAAAAAAACACTGTTCCAAAACTTTCACATAGACAAAAGGATGCATTTCAGTTGGAGACTAACAAATTTAGATACCTTAGTAGAAAGGTGTAGCAGGTAAACTAGGAGCTTGTATTTCCATTTTAGTTAATAAAGGTCTAGCAGTGCTGTCTGAAGAGCAGAGTGCTGATCAGTTGACTATAGTCTTGTTTCATGCAGAGGTACTAGTGCCAGTGTAAGCTCCCAGCAGTATCATACCTGACCTCCAGCTATTCCTCAAGGAGAGTCTGGCTCTCATGTTGCCCTTGTGACACTTCTGCCAATCCCACCTTGAGGTCACTGATACTCTAAGGCATCTCATGTGGCAGTAGGCATCTATGCTTGGACAACCTAACTCAGCCCTAGATCTCCACTTTGGGATGAATATTAGGAGATGTTTCTTCTCAGAAAGAGCAGTCAGGCATTGGAACAGGTTGCCCAGGGAGGTGGTGGAGTCACCGTCCCTGAGGGTGTTTAAGGTTGGATGTTTAAGGTTGGATGGTACTAAGGGACATGGTTTAGTGGGTAATGTTGGTGATAGGGTGATGGTTGGACCAGATGATCTTGGAGGTCTTTTCCAACCTTAATGATTCTATGATTCTATGATTCTATGATCAGTGAGCTACTTTGGTGACAGCTCTCAAAAGTCACATGAATGATTTGCCTGGCTCTCCACTAGTTGTAGTTGGAGCTGAGTCTTATTCTGCAGCAACACCCTGCAGAATAAGGATTGAATGTGAGGAAAACTCCAAGGTGTCTCAAAAAAAAATCATATTTTCTCTGATGTTTTTGTTAAATTCTAAACAAGATTAATGCTGATTTGCTGGATTTACCTCTTGGTGTTAAATTGCTGTCACCCCTCATTATTCCTGAATTTAGTGGAGGGTGAACTGCCCCAGTGTTTAGCTCACAGCCGTGAGTTGGGTTGGTAAAGGATTTGGAGATTCTCTGATGAAAGAGATTGTTGAATATAAGATTATAATGTTAAACAGAGCAATCCTTCTGCTTTCTGAACGCACTACATATTTAATTCAGAAAATTTATATTAGTTGAGGAAGGACAAAAGATAGTTGTACATTGCAACACTTACAGGAATTAATATTTTAACAAAAACAAACTTCTGAACTTTTTTCCTGACATGTAAGTCCAACAGTGGTTTAACTTCTCGAATCTGTTCTCATGCCTAGAGAAATACCTTTGCAATTTATTAGTGCTTAGGTTCTTTACAAAGCATACACTGGCCAGAGAGAATGATCATATATATGGTGTTATGCAGTAACGAAGATTTTGAGTGAAAGTTAAGATTTTGTCATAGAATTTTCCATTAAATGTAATGGAAGATGCAATGGTTAAACCACTCATACTGTAACCCTCATTTTCATTAGAAGTTCTACTGCTACTTTCTTTCCCTGCAGTGAGGTTTCTGCTTTTTTCCTTTTTTGTTTTCCTTTTTTTTTTTCCCAGACAAATACCACAGTGATGAATGTGGCAGAATAACTTACAAATATAATTTATAATGGAATTTCTATCTTTTTTCTCTTTTTTTCAATTTTTTTTAATTCCTCCTCCATACTTCACCCACTCTTATCTGATGACATTTACAAAGACATAGACAATAGATGAAACGAGTCTCTTTTTCTCTCTCTCTCTTTTTTTTTTTTTTTTCCCCAGAGGAGTCTAAGCAAACCTAGAAACTAGAAAGCTTGAATAATTTGTTTCACAGCTGCTCATATATTTATATCCCTGGGCATTTCCCAGTTCTGGAAAGAGGGAGACACACCAACATACTGTGGCACAGTCACTCTTTTTTAATGGTATTCCTGCTTTAACCTCAAAAGGGAGAATTTGCCATCTAGACAAATGTTCTAACCACCCAGATTTATTCCGGTATGAGGTGTTCTAAGTTTCTATGAGAAGTTTTAAAGTCTTGGGTTTTGTTCTGAAGAAATGCTTTAAAGTTTTTAACTTGCTAAGCTACTTCAGGACAAATAGATGAATTTTCACTCTCTGAGCATTTCCTTATATTAGATTTTATAGGTAGGTCGATCAATACCTTTTTGTTTCTGAAAGCAATTATTGTTAAAATGCATTTCTAAGTAGTTTTCCAAGCATTAAACTTATTACTGGCAAACTAGTTCAACCATAAACAATTTTTTTTTTTTTGTGTGTGTGTGTTAATATGGGACAGTGAACTAAGATTTTATCTAAAGACCTGTGCTTTGGAAGAAGATAGAAGAGTTTATTTTCTGGTGGCAATTTTATTTGCCTCTATGTTTTTCTCAGGAGGACGAGGATTATTATAGCTGAGTAGAAAAACGTCTTTCTTCACTGATTTGAAAGCAAAATGTAAAACAAGCTGGTGTTGTAATGAAACTTAGCCCATAAATACAGAAGAAGAAGAAGAAAGGAATATCCTCAAATCAAACAAAACACCTCCCTCCCTCCCTCCCTTCCTTCCTTCTCTCTCTCCCTCCTTCAGTCCCGATGACATTCAGTGGTTGATTAATGTTACATCGGGGCACGTTTTCTTTAGCTACATATATTTCTTTAAACTCTATTCATGCCTTTCTAGATGGTGACAAAAGCTTGCATTTTTCTGCTGACTGTTAGTGTCTTGGGGCTATTCTCAGTGTGATGAGTGATGCTGTGATTGTCCATTCTCATCAGGCAACATCAGAAGCAAGTGCTTTCTATGGACTATTTCTTGTGCCAAACAATGTGTGTTACTACTCCAGCTCTTCAACTTCCGTCCTTCATTGAGATTCATTTGGATCTGCCGAGTTGTCCCTTGAAGATGAACAGTTTATGCTATTATGAGATACCTCATTCCCCTGTAATCTTCCTCCTCTTACTCCCATTTGTGTACAATGTGTACACATGCGTAACATTCACAAAGAAGCATTTTTCTTTCTCCTTGTAATTCATGGACTGAATCAGGCTGTGCAGAATCTGTTAATGTTTCTGTTGCTTCTTTCTTTACATGACCTTGCATAAGTGACCTGGCTTTTCAGTATCTTAATTGTCTCATCTCTCAAATAGAAAAAAATGCATTCCTACCTTCCCTCATTACTACTATTTCTCAGTCAAACCAGCCAAACATATGAGTGAGGGAACTGCATAGTTCTCAGGGTAGAGTCCAAGTGACAGTGAAGAGGAAAAAGTAGCAGCCTGAGGGAACCTGAAAAACACAGAAGTCATAATACGGTGTTCAGCCTGCATGGTGTGCTGAAGCTCATGGACTGCCTGACTCCTCCTTGTTGCACTCCTGTTTCTGCATTTTGGTTAGCCTTCACTATGATGTCTTCATCCAGAAGCAGTACAGGGCTGCTTGCACACTGCTGGAACTGGTCCCTTCTACCTGTATTCAATAGCAGTGCCTGTAAAGTAGAATATGTCAGAAGAACAGTCAAAATGGGTATGCCTGTTCAGGTACTACTGATGTACAGAGGTCAAATGATAGAGAATTATGTGTGTTGGAATAATCCAGATTGGCCTCACCACTGCTGAGTAGAGAGGAAGGACCTTCTTCATCAACCCGCTGGCAACACTCTTCTTAACCTAATGCAGGATGTGGTTGACTTTCTTTGCTGAAAGGGCACACTACTGGCTCACTACTTGGTGCCTGCCAGGACCCTAAAGTTCTTCTCTGTCAAGCTGTTTTGTAGCTTGTCAGTCTCCAGAATGTACTGGTGCATGGTGCTATTCCTTCTCAGGGGCAGAACTTGGCACTTCCCTTTTTTGAACTTCATGGGGTTCTTCTCTGTTCAATTCTCCAGTATGTTTAGGCCCTCTGACTGGCAGCACAACCACCTTGTGCATCAATCCCTCCTTCCGGTTTTGTATCATCTGCAAACTTGTCGAGGGTGCACTCTGTCCATGTTCAGCAATATTGGCCCCCAAAATGACCCCCAAGGTGTAACCATAGTGACTATCCTCCAGCTGGACTTTGTGCTGCTGATCACAACCCTTTCTGCGCAGCATATTAGTCAGGTTTAAACACACTTCACCGATCACTTATCTAGCTTGTACTTCTTCAGCTTGTCTATGAGAATGTGTTATGGGAGAAAATGTCAAAAGTGTTGCTAAAGTCAAGATAAACGAAGTCTGCTGCTCTCCTCTCATCCACTAAGCCAGGCATATCACTGTATGAGTCTCTGAAGTTGGTTAAACATTTTCCCTTCATAAATCCATACTGACTATTCCCAGTTTCTTCGTATGTTTGGAAAGGTTTTCTGTGATTATTTGCTTTATCACCTTCCTATGGACGTAGGTGAAGCTGACTAGCTCACTTTTCTCTGGATCCTCCTTCTTGAAGATAGGGGTTTTGTTTTCATCAGCTCCTCAGGTATTTTCACTGATCATCAGATCATCATGTTTTTTTTTTGAATATAATTGAAAGTGGTCTTGCAATGATGTCAGCCAGCTCCCTCAGCACTCATAGATGTACCCCCAACAGGTCCTGTGTACTTGTCTATATCCAGTTTGTTTTGGTGTTCTCTAACCTTATCCACATCCACTGAGAGTAAGTCTTCCTTGCTCCTGACTTTCTGGTGTATTTCAAGAGCCTGAGATTTCTGAAACCAAGTCCTTCCAGAAACGACTGAGACAGAGAAGGCACTGAAGACCTCAGCCTTTTCAATATTTCCTGTCACCAGCCCCCATAACCAGTCAGCAGCAGGGTCCATATTTCCCCTCGCTTTCCTTTTGCAGATGATATACCTGTAGAAACCCTTGTTGCCCTTTTCTTCCTTCATCACAGTCAACTTCAGGTAAGCTTTCCTCACTCATTCCTTGCAGACTCAAACACTGTCTTTTTAATCCTCATGGATAACCTGTCCCTGCTTCCACCTCTTGTATATTTTCCTTTTATGTTTTAGTCTAGTCAGGAGCTCCTTGTTATCCATTCAGGCCTCTTGCCACCTCTATTTGATTTCCTGCTTGCCAGGACAGACCATGCTTGAGTTTGGAAGAGGTCATCCCCGAACATCAACCAGCTCTCCCAGACCCCTCTTCTCACCAGAACTATCTCTGATCACATTCTTCCAAGCAAATCCCTGAAGAAAAGAAATTCCTCTTTTGAAATCTGGGTGCTGCGATCCTGAGAATAGGAGACTTTTTCTGAAAAAAAAAGGCCTCTTCCTGATCAGGCAGTCTGTAGCAGAAATTACAACAACGTGTGTGTTGGTCTGTCCTCTAATCCTCACACACAGGTTCTCAGCTGGCTTACCATTCCTACCAAGACACAACTGCTTGCCCTTTCTCAGATCTCTCACATAATGGAAACAACCCTCATTGTCATCCTGGTTGACAATCCTTCCTAAAGGACCTGTATCAATCAATTGCAGTACTACATTTATGTGTGCTATCACGCTACCAGTCTGTGGCCTCAGTGAGTTTGTAGCTCTGCAACTACACACAAACCTCTAAACCTGTTTGGTCTCCGTGCTGTTTGCATTAGTGTACAGACATTTCAAAGAGGCATCCACTTATGCTGATTTCCCAGAAAAAGCAAGAGCGTCCCTCAAAATGTTGTCCTTTTGGCAATTCTTTATTTGTGTGCATACACCTGTCATGAACCTCCTTCTGCACTATTTTGGTGCTTCAACTCAGGAACAATCAAACCACATATGTTAATTGCTGATTAACTTAAGTGTGGGTCATAGATTTATTTCTAATTATAACAATACTAATGAATATTCAGGAAAGGTGGCTGACTTGCATTTGCCTATTGTGGTAACCACCTTTAACTTTTCTAACATCTCTGCATTTACATTCCCAACCCTATAGCTAAGTTGATTAGAACTAGCTGTGGTAAGAACTGTTCTGGCTCACTGCCCATGAATAATATTCCACCATTTCCTGAGGGGAAAGTCTTGCAAACTTGTTGCCATTTGTCCTCACATCTATTTGCAGCTCCTTATTTCCCTTGAGAAGCATCCAGGACCATTTGGAATTTGTATTTTCTGATGTCATCACTGATCTCCATCCCTCCCACCCCCCTTCCCCTCCATTTCTTGGAAGGAGTAGCTTATAAAGACAAATCTCCTGTGTTGTTTAATTCTATTATTCGGTAGCATGTGTCCATTTTATTTCTACTCATCACACAGCATTCTGTAGCTCCTCCTTTTTCATAACTTCTTTAGAATTCAGCCCCCTGTAACACTTAAAGATGTGTAAACATATAAAAAGGGGACCCTTTATCATGTTATAGATCTTTTCTTACTTAACAACAGATTCAGCTATCAGATTATCATTAGGTAATGCGCTGATATACATGTCCCTGAGGGAGATGATTGTGAATTGCTGGAGAAAAAAATGATCAAGATTAGCCTGCCAAGTATGTGGTAGGTATTAATCATCATCAAATAGAAGCTGAAATAAGATTTTGCTCAGAAAAGCAGCAAGCTGCATTTCAAAAGCTTGTCCCTTTGTCTGCAGAATTATTGCAGCATCCAGTGAACTTTTTTTTTTTTTTTAACTAAACCAGCTTTGACAGCATATTGACCTAATAATTCTACATTTGCTTTCTAGCATTTAAATGTTTTATCTTCTCCCCAGAATTCCTCTCTAACACATAAACACACACAGATTTTGATAAAATTGGTCTGAACTCACAAACAACTTCTATCACCTCCACTAAGAGATTTCATAGTCTATTCTCTCACTCATAGATATTTCCCATTATTGAAAAAGATAAAACCCTAGAACTTCACTAGAACAGAGTTTCCTTAACATTCTTTGTATTCTCTGCCACTACTTAATACTTAGAATAAATGTTAAGATGTTTTTCTGACATATTTGAACTTAAATCAGGAGTCTAACTGAACAATTGCCTGATGGATTAGGCTTGAAAGGTTATAGTAAATGGGGTTACAGCAGGATGGTGGCCAGTCACTAATGGGGTTCTCCAGGCTTCCATTTTAGGGACAGGTCTCTCTAATATTTTTATAAATGATCTGAATGCAGAAGTTGAATGTAAACTAAGTAAGTTTCCAGATGATACTGTATTAGAATCATTAAGTTAGGAGGAGCTGTTGGCTTTCTTGGGAGTAGAGAGGCCTTGCAGAGACATTTTGATATATTAGAGTGCTGAGCAACCACCAACCATATGGAATTTATCATGAGCAAGTGCTGTATTCTGCACCTGCGATGGGGTAATCCTAGTTATACATTCAGACTGGGGGATGAGAGGCTGGAAAGCAGCCCTGTGGAAAGGGTTTTGGTTGAAGATAAGCTGAATATGAGTTAACAGTGTACCCTGGCAGCCAAAAGGGCCAACAGTATCCTGGGGCGCATCAAGCACAGCATTTCTATCTGGTAAAGAGGAGTGATTTGCCCTAATCTGCACTGGTGCAGGCTCACATTGAGTGCAGTGTGTGGTTTTGGGTGCCAAAATATAAGAATGACATAAAACTATTAGAGAGTTTTCAAAGGAGGGCAACAAAGATGGTGGATGGTCTAGAAGGCAAGGCAGTAACTTAAGTCATTTGTTCAGCCTACAGAAGAAGAGACTGAAGGGAGATCTCATGGCAGCCTACAGCTTCCTCATGAAGAGAGCAGAGGGGCAGGCACAGCTCTCTGCTCTCTGGTGGCCAGTGACAGGACCTGAGGGAACAGCATGGAGCTGTGGCAGGAGAGGTTCAGGCTAGATATCAGGAAAAGGTTCTTCACTGAGACGGTGGCCAGGAACTGGGACAGGTTCCCCAGGGCAGTGGTCATGACACCAAGCCTGCTGGAGCTCAAGAAGTGTTTGGACAATGCTCTCAGACATAGGGTCTGGGTTTTGGGTAGTCTTGTGTGGAGCCAGGAGTTGGACTCCATGATCCCTGTGAGTTCCTTCCAACTCGGGATATTCCATTCCATTCCAATTGTAAAATAATATCTTCTCATCCTCCAAGAGACATTACTGAAATATTCTGAAATTCAAGTAGATATGTAGATTAAAAAAAATGCATTGAAGAGGTAGGAGTTTTTATTTGATCATATTAATGTGATCTTACACATATCCATGTGTAAGAAATCAAGCAGGGAAGTAAGGAACCAGGCATGGCTGAGCAAGGACCTGCTAGTCAAACAGGTATAGGAAAGAAATGCACAGGCAGTGGAAGCAGGGACATGTGGCCTGGGAAGAGTGCAGGAATGCACTCCAAGTACAGGGAAGGGATCAAGAAAGCCAAGGCACAGAAGGAACTGAACTTGGCAATGGATTTAAAAATTAAAAAAGGTATTCTATAGGTACATTGGTCAGAAAAAAAGGCTCAGGGGACTGTATCCCCTCTGGAAAATGAGAAGCGAGAACTGGTAACAACAGACATGGAGAATGTTGAGGTACTCAAAAGTTCTTTGCCTCAGTTTTAACTGCCAGTCAGTCTTCCCCTCCAAGTAGGGGCTGAGGGAGCAGAATCCCTCCTACTGTAAAGCAAAGAGCAGGTTTGAGACCACCTGATGAAACTGAACAGGTACAAGTCTACAGGGCCTGATGACATGCATCCCAGGGTCCTGAGGAAACTGGCTGATGGAGTTGCCAAGCCTCTCTCCACCATATTTGAAAAGTCCTGGCAGGCAGGTGAAGTCCCTGGTGTCGCGTTAAGGGGTGTTAAGGGATTTACCGTTATGGGTCCGGTCAGATTCAGGGTACTGAACTATCATGGTCACAGATTCTCCAACAACTTAACATGCCCTTACTCTAGTTGCACTAAATGAGAACTATCACAGCTAGGATCAATGCAATTAAGTGCAATTTATTACAGCAACAGGCACATAGGTTCTTTGGATTGTCGGCGATAATTTAGTGTCTGAAAAGCAAGCTAGCATGCATGAAATACCCAGGTGCACAGCCTGGAAATTAACACGTTAAAAGACACAAAGACTCTATAGAGATTTCTAAGTTTCCACAGAGACACCCAGTAAAACCAAGTGTTCAAATCTCACCCAAAGGCATCCCAATGGGGGGGCGGGGGGGGAAGCTCAGCCCGTCGACTGATCCAAGAAGTCAGGAGGTCGATGGCATATTCCCTCATGATGGTATCTTCCCTAACATCCCCTCTCTCAGGCCAGTTTATATTATTTTCTGTCTTTTAGGTGGAGCTTGAGTGACTCTTGTCAAGCATATCTTAGTTATGATTGGTGAAAAGTTTTCCTGTCTCTGTTTAAAGGTTTTGTCTCTGAGAAATTCAGAGCACATTCTCAGTGAGGGGTGGTCACACCTTGGAGGCGGGTAGCTTTTGGGATGGAGGTGTGTTTTGGTATTATAATGATATTATAATGAGCTAAAGTACACCAGAATACAGCATTTTTTCAAAAACATGACAAGTCATTGGCTCAGGGTAGCAAAAGTGCGGCTTACCTGTCTCAGTATGCACAAGAACAATTGAGTCCCCCTCTTGTCACAGAGCCTAGCCGTGGTGTCTCCACTCCGCTCTACACTCCGTACTGTTCCTTAGAGTTAGCACACCAGGTTTCCCTAGTGCGGTAACATCCAAGGTTGGAGGTATAGGGAACGCTCAGGTAATGCAGCTACGCCCTACCCTGAAAGCCTCTTCAGTGCTGTACATTTTCTTTAAAATATGAATATTAGTTTTATTTTTCTAGTTACTTTAGGCAATTACACCACACCTGGTGACTGGAAAAAGGGAAACATCACTCCCAATTTTTAAAAAGGGTACAAAGGAAGACCTGGAGAACTACAGATCTGTAAGCCTCACCTCTGTGCATAGGTAGATCATGGAACAGATCCTCCCGGAAGCAAGGTTAAGGCACACACGAGACAAGGAGGTGATCTGAGACAGCTTCACCAAGGGCAAATGGTGCGTGACCAATCTGGTAACCTTCTCCAAGTTCAAGGTGCTGCACCTGGGTTGGGGCAATCCCAGACATGAATACAGACTGGGAGAACTCATTGAGAGCAGCCCTGTGGAGAAGGACTTGGAGGTTTTGGTGGACAAAAAGCTTGACGAGCTAGCAGTGTGCACTTGAAGCCCAGAAGGCCAACTATATCCTGATGGTTGGGCCTTCAAAAGAGACCAGCAGGTAAAGGGAGGGGACTGTCTCTTTCTACTTTGTCCTTGTGAGACCCAACCAGTACTGCATCCAGGTCTGGGGCCTGCAGCAACAGAAAGATGTGGACCTGTTAGAATGGGTCTAAAGGCAGGCCACAAAGATGATCAGTGAGCTGGAGAACCTCTCCTACGAAGACAGGCTGAGAGAGCTGGGGCTGTTCCTCTTGGAGAAGAGAAGGCTCTAGGGAGACCTCATTGCAGCCTTTCAGTACTTAAATGGCACTTAAAAAAAGATGGAAAGTGACTTTTTACACAGGCAGATAGTGAATGATTTTAACCCAAAAGAGGGGAGAGTTAGACTAGATGTTGGGAGGAAATTCTTCACTCAGAGGGAGGTGAGGCACCGGAACAGGTTGCCCAGAGAAGCTGTGGATGCCCCATCACTGGAGGTGTTCAGGGCCAGGTTGGATGGGGCCTCGGGCAACCTGATGTATTGGGTGGCATCCCTGCCTATGGCAGGTGGGTTGGAACCAGATGATCTTCAAGGTCCCTTCCAACCCAAGCCTTTCTATAATTCCATGATTCAATTTTTTCCTTGAGCAGACTTAACACAACTAAATCTTGGATACCATATATCACTTAATTTGTCATTTCTCACTATAACCATCTTAACCATTTTTGATATCAGCACAGATATCACTCTGCCTTTCTTTAAAATAGTTGCATCAAGTGTTACATATGCTTTCAGAGAAGGAGATCTAATCATGCTGATCATGGTAGAAGCAGCAGGAAGCAGATCACAGTATAAATAGTGTCATCAATAGAAAACAAAAGAAATAATATTATGTTGATATCAACATCCATTAAATTTGAAATATCTTTAAATAAAAATTGTGTATCTAATAGTTTAAAACTGTATTGTGCATGCCTCTCAAAGACAGGGAATTCAATATTGTTAACAATTTGCCAATAAGATTTTGCCAGGAGTCACTAAAAGTCACAACTAATTTTGTTGTGCTCCTTCAAAGTCAATTTCCTTTCAGGGAAAAATCACCTGTCAAATAGAACAAGAGCTGTTCTAGGAGGATAGCAGGATAATCAGTTAGTGAACAGACAAGTAATGTTAGTCAAATTATCTTATCCATTAATATAATATTGCAAAGCTGCATATACTGTCCATTACAGAGCTTTTCATGTCTTATATCAGTCATTCTTGAAACCTGCTAGAAGGAGGTGTGGATTGCAAGTGGCAGTTTTGCTAGCACAGCTGAAGAATGCTATTTTATTTGAATAAATAATGGTGTTATACTTTAGAGTCCAGTTGATTTTCTAGCTGCAGATGGGTACTGAATACTGCAGGGAGAATAAATCTAACAACTTTGGGAGTTTTGTGCAAGAGAGTCATGTTCTTCCATACGTGACATTTTGAGGATAATGTCTCCATCTATGTAAAAGCTTCTGAACTATTACCATAATGACATTACAGTTTTTAGTTCCTGCATATCAGTTGGTGTGGAGATCCTATGTTATTCTGCTGACAGCATTCCCACAAACTATACAACACATATGTATATAAAATACATGACTGTTTCCGTTTAGATTTGCAAGTACTTACACCCCTCAAAAAGAAGGTGAGAAGATGGCTACTTAAAAAGCTTTTTCTTTCTTTACATCAAACGCAATAGGTGAATCCAATGGTGAAACAGATGAAAGTATTACTGTATTCTGGTCATGTTTATAAGGTACTGCTAAGTACTGATTTTTTAATTTTAATTTTAATTTTCTTAAATATCGTGTAGAAGACCTGCTGAGAATGAATTATGGTGTGTGTGGCCACATTAACATCAAAGGATTTGTGTAGCAGTAGCTGGAAGCAGAAGTCGGTTTGTTCTCCTGCCAAATGGATACATACCGACTTGCACTAGGCTTATTTAATACATGGGGACCAAACTGTGTTTTTGCTGAAACCAGTGACAGAACTCCCATTGACCGAACACGCTCTGGAATTAATGCTCTGTTTCTCTAAAACTTATGTTTTCAGACCATTTATAAATGGAAACTTTTTCTTCTTGGTCAACATGGTAGCAACTTTTCAGAACATCATGGAGATCTATGAAGTAACTGCAGATTAATGTGACTGAAAATGAGAAGATAGTTTGACCTGCTATTTGTTGGAGAGGAAACTTGAAGTAATGAGACCAGAGTGCAAGAAGGCCAACAGAACTAGAAGAAGGGCTGCTATTTGGAAATAGCATGGTAAGGTTGTTGTAGGTGCTGCAGTTCCAGAATTACTGTAGCTAAGACATGGTTTAGTAAGGGGGGGATTTCTTCTTCATGCTTTTCTTTTTTTATCTACCTAACAGCTCCTGAGAGAGAAAGTGTTGGTCAGATAAAATTGCCTGAATGCAATTGAAGCTAGAAAGTGTTTTGCTCTAATATTTCTTTATAAAGTTCACACAGGAATTGTAATGAATAAGTAGAATGGGTAGCTTTCCTTGGCTAATGGAGTAATACCACAGTTGCCCTTTTCCTGTTCTCTCTGTTCCCTGGAAAATTATGTGCATCATAACATGTTCAGAGATGACACTGATGCCAGGTCACACAGTCACTAGCTGAGAAGCGCTGATGTACAGTCTGAGAACGGGTAATGTTTCTTTTTCATTGCATAGCCAAAATAAGACAGAGGTATACTGCAGACTCTTTCCCACTTATACTCTGGGGATTCTGAAATATTTCACTTTTCCTGGTGGCTATATGCAGCAAAACAAAACATCAGGCAGTAGTTTACATTCTTGCTGCTTGCTTTATTTAGCACCAACCCTGAAGTGACTCTGGGCATTTATAAAAAGAGAACTCTCACAACACTAAGCCCATGTGAAAGATGGTGTTGGCTCTCCTCTGTGGAGATTAAAAACAGAGGCTGTGCTGTACAGTGCCAAGCCTAACTTCATGGCTATGGCAAGCCAGAGAGCCTGTTTTCTGTCCCATCCTCATCCGTGTAATGCTCTTTCTACAAAAGTGCATTGCGGGTTAATGGTATAACATTTCCCAATGATGTTTCGATTCATGTGAATTCAGTGGTCTGAAAATGTGTCTGACACTTAAAAATAAGTCCTGAATCCAGATCAAAGCAGGACTCTCCTTCCTGGGAGAAGGAAGTATACATTGCAAAATGGATCTGAATTGCCATCACCCAGGACTGGGACATAAAACTGGTACTGAGTTTGAATAGAAACATTTTATATCCCTAAAAATTAGAAACTTCTCAGTGTTTCACAGTGAGATATCACTATTTAATAGATAGTATAGGATGTAGCCCGTTTTCTTTCTGTATTCCAGTGTTTTTGTGCCAAACAAACAAAACAGGCAATTGCACTCTGGTAACATTAGGAAAACAGAGTTTTTGTTTGTTTGTTTGTTTGTTTTGTTTTGTTTGTTTTTTAAGACATGTTGAGTTTAACAGCTAAAAGCAAAGGGGAGAGACAGCTCATGGAAGTTTTCCTCAGGTCACTATTTGGCAGATGCCACAGTTGAGAACTTCCTCGAAGGGCATTGGCTTTTGGATGACCAATGTAAAACAGCCTGGTGGCACAGAGGAGAATTGTCTGATTGTGAGGGCTCTGAGCAAAACATGCTCTGATGACAACCTATTTTGCTTATAGATTTGGCTGGTCAAAATAAGAATATGACTTTGAGAAGGGGACAGGTCAGAATACAAATAAATCAATACACCAGAAATGCATGTGGGACAAAATATTTCAGTCTTTCAGGCAGCTTAAGTCCAAACATTAAGGGGAAGTAAGTTAAATAATTGGTGGTGTATTTGAATGAGAACATTTGTTTTGTTTGTCAAAGTCCCACAGATATTCTTCAAAATGACAGAAGTGTCTGACCACATTTCCCCCTTCCCTACCCTGAATGAACTTGTGAACTGGTTAGGCGCTGTCTGGGTTCCGGACTTTTCAATAGTTTTGGCTCTATTTTAACATTCAGCCTAGAGGAATTCCTGTTAGTTTTGTTTATGCTCTTTATTAAGCTTTTGTTATGTTACTTCAGGACTTTGCTGTGTGTTGAATGAGAAAAGCATTTTATCCAATGAAATCTACATTTCCATAATTTTGAGCAATGGCCATTTTCTTTGAAAACATCCTACACAAAAATACAGGGTCCGAACATTTCTGAACATTGTGCTGTTTAGGTTGTTGGCAAGATATATGTGGATCTAGACTTCAGTTCCACAAGTGATTTTTCACTATATATAGTTGGAGAGACAAAAGTCTAGAATGTTCTACTTCTGAATTTGCTATGGGTAGCTCTACAACCCAACCAGTTTTGGGGCTTTTGCCATCAGATGCACGAGTATGTTGGAAGGAGTGCTTGCTATTTCCTTATCATTAGGCAATCAAGTAAGAAAACATCTGGCTTGTGCTGAGTGCTATTATATGGGACCATACAGTTAGCAAATCCAGAATCTTGTGTTTCAAGCATGTTCTCTTGGCAAGTGTTATCACATCAGGGCAATCACAGAGAAGAGCCTAGAAGAGATCAAGGTTTGTTTTGCAAAGCATGATGTGGAAAAAAACAGCCATCCTTATACTGCAAGTATTGTGCAACCTGCACTGTCAAAAGCTGTTTTCAGCGGCTTTTTTGGATAAGCATCATAATGCAAATATCAAGATAAATAACACCAAATCTATCAATCTCAAAGATCTCGGATTAGACTGTCAGGTGCATATACTACTTAAATTCCTCTTATTTGATGTTTGTTTAATGTGGTCAGGCAATCCTGATAAGTTTTTTCACTTATTGAGTTTGTGATTGTATTGACCAATCCACTTAAACTACTCCTCAAATGCTTTTAATATGACTCAAGACATAACTGCCATTTAGCCTGATGAAGTTTCTGGATATATCCTAGATTTATTTATTTATTTATTTATTTTTATTTTGGACATTCCCGGAAGTTTTGCACAAATAATAAAAAAAAATGCATTCTAATGTTTAATTTTGGTTCAGAGATTATGAACAGATTTATTTATTTATTTATTTTTATTCTTGTTGTACTTTCAAAGTCTATAGAGAGATTTAGAAGGTTGGGTTTTGCTGGACAATTGCTTTTTTTTCTTTGCTTTTTTCTCCTAGGATGTAAAACATAAACCAACCTAATCATTATAGGACTATAATGAAGGACTATAAAGGATACTTAGGACTATAAGAAGGAAGACCTTGATGGCAGTTAAAACACCTGTTTTGATGTTCTTTAAACTAAATATATATATCATTTTACACAGTCCCACTACTCTCCCTAGATTATACTGAAGTATACAGTGTTAATGAGGACTATACCATGTTCAGTGAAAGCTTTTTACTCGGGATTTACTTATTTGCATGCCTAAGCTTGGGATGGTTGTTTCTGAACAAAAGGAACACAGGATGGCCTGCAAATCTTGAGCCCTTCTTAATGGTACAAGCTTTTTGAATGGATTGCAGAGGAGCTGAGCAGCAACTGAATAAAGAATTAAAAAGAATCAGTCTGGTATTAGTCTATTGCTAATTAGACTTCTGTAAGTAGAAACACATTATTTTGATTGATGCATTTTAACTTCCTGGCTGAGTTGACTCATTTTAATTTCAGTGAGTGTGTAAAACCACAGAAAAAGTCATTTGATATCTATCTGTGCTAATCTTCCAGGTACAGTGACTGGTACTTATCTGAAGCTTTGAGACCAAAGTAGGAGAAACAAATCTAAATCTGCTACAAATAATGAAATGAAACAGAAATATATTTCAGCTGACTAAAAGTTGTGTTTTCTCCCCACTTCACCTCAGGTCATTAGAAGATTCGTGTGTCCATTCTCCACATAAATAAAAACTTGTCTGTTTGCTTTGGAAACTGTCTTCTAGGGAAAGTGAGACTGCGTCATGGGCTATGGGATGAGGTAGAACTCTGATCATATGGGAACTAACAGATTATCTCAATACAAATTTATAAAGTTGGCTTTGACTTTACTAGGACAACAGGAGCCTTGTCCAAGCAGCTTTCACCATGACTGGCACTAGCTGTGAGACTGGGCTTGTTCTTAGAGTTTCACTGGGGAAAGATTTAGCACCAGGAAGTTTCCATTTGCATGCCTGCTTGTGTAATGGATGGTACATTTCTTTCTTTACTATTTCAGGTTTTTCCTGGCTCACAGAGCAGCATCTTGTAATATCATAACATCCGCTATTTAGACAAATGCAAGGAAGAACTCAGGTTGGTTGTTTATTTATGTTCTGAACTGGGTTACTTTCATACCACATGGCTTTTCTTTACCATAGGGGTGAAAGGGACTGACTCATCTCAAAATAAGCCAAATTAAATACTGGCAAAACTAGGAACAACTTTGATTTCACTGGGCTGCTGTAAATGATTACTTGACCTACTAATTATTGGAAAAAATATTTCAAGAAAAAAAGGTTTGACTTGGTTTCACATTTTAAACTTGAACAGAACCACGTATCAGGCTACTGTCACAACAAACATGTTTCTAGTTTCCTTCTTTGTTTTGTTTTGTTTTATTCATATTTCTCTGCATTTCCTGATTCTGGCCTTTACTGAAACTAGCATCAAAATATTCACTCAGGAACTTTGGATGTTACAGTAGGTACTGGGTAAGCAAGCAACCTAACCTGTTGATGAGAGGTTAACTATCGTAAAGCAGTTCTGTTCCTAGTCTCAAGCCTGTGCCTTATCTTGTATGAACAGTGTTCATAGATGTGTGTTAACTGTGGAGAATCATGGTGACAATGAGGAAAACTTCTGTAAGTGCTTCTTTTTATTATATAAGCATCTCTGGTGGGATTGCTCAGAAAGAAAATTCTGTAATACAAATGATAGTGACCAAGGTCCTGCCAAAGTATGTGAAAGGATTAGTGAAAATGCAAAATAGCTCTGTTAAATAATTTGAGCTTACCAGCTTAAACTGTAGACAACATTAGTGCAAAATATGGTTGGCACTTCTGTTGGTAACTTGAGATGTTTGTCTTCACTCTTTCACAAGGATCTCACCAGTTTGGTGGTTGTTTTTTGAACTTTCTGAAGGGCATCTGGCAATATGAAGCTGCTACCCTGAATCTTGATTGTAGGGTCAAGCTCAGTTGTCTTCCTCGGCTCTTTGACTTCAACTGTCTCTGTCTTCTTGAATATGGTGAGTATAGCATTGGAGTGGATCTCTGTTACAAAAAAGCTGGTGCCATGTTCAAGGCTTCTTTCGTGCCTGTAGAACAGTGCTTATGATATTTCACATAACCATGGTGGGAAGGGTCTGCCTCACTGTTCAAATATATTGGGGGTTGTTATGCAAACACAGAAGTCTGTAGTCAGTGTAACCTATTCATTATTTGCTCACTGTCCCCGCTGTCTCCTGTATTTTTTATTTATTTATTTATTTTTTGGTGGTGTATGTGTGTGTGGTAATTGCCAGAAAGAATCTTAAAACATGTCTATTAGGTCTCATTCTGTTCCCATTCAATCGGAGGTGAGTATATGGTAGGCTTATCTGGGGCAGAATCCAGCCCATTGTGCTTGTGGCTTTGCTTTCAAGAGCTCAACTGAGACCACTAATTCACTGCACCCTAGCGAAACAGTGGATTAAATTAAGAGCCTTTTCAAAGAGAACTGGTCTTCACAGGTTTTTTCCTGATATTTTCTCATACATGTTTTTCTCTACCCTCCGTTCCCTTCCCCTCCTCCTCCTCTACTTTTTTTTTTTTTCCAAGACTCTGATGGTTTTATAGATATTTAATTTTTTTTTCACTTTCTATCTGTATTTTAAAAACATTGTAAGCTCATTTCCCCAGATCTCAATGTCCCAGCAAAGACCAGGCTGAAACCATTTGAGAAGGAGTAGCAAATTTCTTTGTTTCCAGAACTGCTGGAAAGAACCAGGGCCTCACTTCCGGGACAACCCTATCTGCTGTGTCAACCCTGTACTGCTCCATACAGTATTATTTGCCCAATTGTGCCCTATGGGCCTAAGCCAGCTCTTGATGATGGTAAAGACCTTTCCAGTGGCAGTGAGGGATCAAGCTCTAAAGGGATATTTACCCCTGACTGTTAAAACTCTTTAGGCCAAATTATGACTCTTGGACCTCTCTTACCTGTTCACCTTAACAAAGTTAACATGAGTAAACCAATGAAAGTTTACTAACACATGTATTGTCAAGGTGAAGTGTTGGACAAGAAGCTTAAGTGTGGTCCTCCATGTCTTTGAATATAGCTATGTTTCGTAATGATGTAAAGTGTGATTAAATCCAAGCTACTTCTAAACACATTAGCAGAGGCAATAAATGAACATAGTATTGAGCTTGCCATAAATGAGTCTCCACTCCATTATATGCATATGTGATCACATTTGTGGACATATGAGTCCAGGAATGCTGAGTAGGCAAAGGAAAAATTCATGATGATATGCAATATTGCAGATTTAACATGTTTAATTTTGATGCCTGCTATTGAAAAAGTGTATTAGCAAAATGCAGGGATTCCAAAAAAGAGCTGCAACCTGACTGAAAAATAAAGCAAACCAACTGAGTTTATTTTTAAAGTAATTGTGGTCTTCTGACAACAAACTCAGGAACAAAGTTTATAGGATTCAGTAGGTTTTAGTCATACAAAGGTGGAAAAAATTCAAGGACTGCAGTTAACTGCATTAAAATTAAGTATTATGTGACTGTAAATGAAGTCCGATAATTACCGACAATATAGATAGGAGGAATAATTAGATATTTTTTACTCTTTGAACTGTGAATAGATATTCTTCTAAAAACCATGTTATGGTTTTAAAAAATATACTTTGATTTACAAAATTAAGAACATTTTTAGCTGATTGCAACTGTCCCTTCTAGCCTTAAAATCAACACAGTACTATGTTTGAAATAAAAAAATGGATATTTCAAACAACTGTAAAGTTATTTTCATTCCACCTAGTTAGAAAAGAATCACATAACTACAAATGAATTTCCAGTTTTGCTACTACTAACAAACCTGCATATGGTTATTTTGCTAAGTTTTGTAGCCTATGATGAAGGAAGGGGAACTGGGGATCATTAGGTAGTTTGTAGAGCACATTGTACTGTTTGCAGAGCACATTCTACTGAAAAAATTAAGCTACCAAGATAAAGGTGAATATAGGGACCAACAAAAAAAGAGGCTCTTAAGTTATTTCATTTATCATTATGGGTTTAAGAGCCACGTTTTTCCTTGTGAGTCAACTGCTATGCTCCAGGGCCAAAATGGGTAAAGAAAAAATGATGCAAGATCTCCAGATTGTATGAACTTTCATAGCACCACAGACCACTAGAACTGTATTGCTTAATGACTGAGTATAACATTAAACTAGAATGATAAAACCTTAAGGCCTTGATCCTTAAAACTATCATTTTCTTATTCTGTTTAATTCTCTGATCCATTGGATTTAAAATCTACATATACAAATTAGTAAATAGCAGCAGATGAAGAGTATAACAATTTTTCTTCTCTTTCTTTAAGACTTAAAGTATAGCCATGGCCAAAACCCACAGCAGGAAAGAATCTGATATACAGTCCACTCTGTTTTATTCAAACAGGTTCACGTAGATGGGACACTTCATCAGTTGTGTCGTTTTACTCACTGTTAATAACTATTGTAATTATGTCCAATAAGTCGTACATATTTTTATCTTAGGATGTGTTTGAAAAGCTGAAAGACAGAAATCATCTTGGTAAGTAAGAGGTTTGATCTTGAATCTCTTGACAGGTTATAAATATGAAACTATATAAAAAAAATTAAGAGTCATATTGGGAGTGCAAATATACTTTATACCCAGATCAAATATGTAACCTAGTATACAAATATTAGGTAAAATACCAGTGGACAGTCATTTTTTCCCTGGTAAATTATGATACAGTTCCAAAAGAGATCAAAAAATATCAAGAAATACTTGAGACATGATTTATTTAAAAGATTGACTTTCTCTGAGAAATACCAAGACATGCTAGTCAAATCCAAAGAGAGGGGCAGAGACCTTGGGGTGTGTAGAAGTAGAACATGATTTTATAATTTATGTTTCTAAATGTTACTTATATGAGTTATTGCTAGTGAAAGCATGGTGACATTTAAAGGGAATTTGTGTTTCATCTTGACTTTTCTTGGGTAGCTTTTTTAGTACCAAAGTCACAAAATTCATGACCAAATCCAAGATATAATGTATTTTTCTCTAGATTTTCAAATGGCTATTCATGCTCCAAATTAGGAGCTTTGTGTACAGTAAATTAGTCCTAGAATTTTGGGTACTTCATTATATACGGAAAGCATCTTTTGTTTTTTATAATCATTTTGTAAACCAGGACAGAAATCTACAATCTTTAGCAATATGTGTCCATAAAACATAATAACTGTTTCTAATCAAGGGAATTCAGCCCCTGCTGCTAGAGACTTGGTTCTGGGATGTAAAGTCTCCAGAATGTAGGTGCTGTGTTGTACAAAAACCCTGTAAAAAATAAGCACATTTTAAACAGTTTCTATAGAAAACAGCTTAATTTTGAGTGTGTTAATCAGTTGGTGATAGTTCTTCCTCCTCCAAGTCAGTCACTGATTGATGCCCCACTTGTTGTGGAAACACATTTGAAAGGATAAGAGCTGATGGGCTAGGTAATAGGTCTTTAGATGGTCTCAGAAAAACTGAATATCACTAGGAAATATGTAAATGCTCTTCCAGAAGATGCACTGAACAAATATGGCTTCTTAACTAATAAAAAAATTATTGCTTGAAGAGAAACAGTGTAACTGAGCTCAGGTCATATATGGTAAAAATAACCAGGAATTATACCAAGAACAAAGACCACCTTCATAATAAACCTTTAAAATGCAAAAACGGGATTTGATTAGTATTGAGTGCAGAAGTTGTTAGAAGCTGTGAACATTACTATCTTCTCTATGCATGTGACTCAGAACACATCTCTGTAAGTATTGCTTTAGCTCTTATGGTAGCTGTATCCAAGCCGTCAGACTGTCCATTCTGGCTGCTGACACCAGAAAGCCACTAGGTGCAGTAGAAGCAGAGAGCAAACCAAAGCAGATGGTGCTGATGCTGCATTATCAGCACTAGCTGTGCTCTGTGGCAGGGCTTGCTTTGGACTGGATTTAGTTTGGTCCCCTGTAGTGAGAGTCCCCAGCCATGTGGTTTGAAGATGTCCAAAGTACTGATCTGCTCCAGACCCCATGTCCCTGGTAGGAGTTGGAGTGCATTTGGTGCACATCTGGAGCAAAGCATCCAGCTCAGATTCCTCCTGAAGGAATTTAGTCCATGTGCAGTGAAATCACTCTGTGAGTCATGCTAATGCTCGGCAACTGGGGATGACTGTGAAATTTGTTTAAAAACTGCACCACTGCTCTGAACCAAAACATAAATGTAGATGTTGTACCACTCTCTCCTTTGTTGGACTTTGTTGATAACTCAGTAAAGAAGCAGCTGTCTTCACTATCCAGATAAAACTAGGAATATATATACATATATATATATATATATTTTCCAGACAACTGGAAAAAGCTGATTTTGAAACACAACATTTAATTTTGTTGTCTAAAATGCTTGATAGCTGAATCCTATCTAACTTTGACCACAAATAAGTCAGGTTTTCCCAGACAAATCCTATGACTGAGAACTGCAAAAAAAAGAACAGAAAGCTTTTGCAATTAACCTCAGATGTACATTCATATGTAAATACAGTTATGAGTCCTATCTAAATGTGAAACCTCTACATGTATTCAAATATTTGCTCTATTTTTTTTAGAATGAAAATGATTTTAAGTGCAAAGAATTGCTTCAAGTATCATAACTGCTATAATGTCTTTTGTTTCTTTTGTTTAACTTCATATAACTTATTTCACATTACAATAAGTAGGACTTATTTCTCCTGACATGGCTAAAACTCAGCCTTTTAGAAATGACATACTGCTACTACAATGAATATCACAATTTACAGAAAGTTTTGGTGCTGCCTAATGGGGAGGGAAAGAAAAATCTTGACTTCAGACACACTTGTAATGTTTAACCCTCACAAATATACAGTTCAGAGAGATAAAAGGTGTATTTATTTATTTATTTTACAAATTCATCTCAATCATGACACAGTGCTTTACTCAGAAAAATGTCCTGAAATATGTTTTTTTTTTTAATTTTAAAAGCACCTTTTAAGTGTTCAGATAGCTTTAACACAATTTAAAATATTAAACACACTACTGAGCACTTCAATACTGTTGAAGATTAAATAGTAGGTTATCTTTTTTTGAACTTCAAGCAAAGTAGAATGTACTATTGGTATATCCTTAGATCTAGGCGCATGCTATATGCTTCCAAAAGACACTTTTCACAGACTTTTTCATGTTGCCATGTGTGGTGACATGTATGTAAGCAGTATGTAGTATGAAGGTGGCTAGTCAGAGTGTGCTATCAGTTCTTAGAAGAGTATGGAAAGGAAGGGAGAAATATGTAAAAAGTACAAAGGACAAGGTCCATAAGGAACAGAAAAGGGATAAGTGTGGTGGGAAGCAGGATAAGAAATCATCTAAGCTCCTATCTGCCCCAGTGAGTCTGACAGTGCAGATGCAAGTTCTCTGGCACCAAGTGTTTAGGAAGGAGATGGCAGGGAATGCTGACTTGCTCAATGGAAATCTTGACCAAATGTCTGGTCTCCTCATTTCCCTGATACTCACAGAGATTGCTCCTGTCTAGTTTTCCTTATGTAGAGGCATTCTTTCCCTGCCTTACTAGAGCCCTGAGAAATAGAAAAGAAGATGTCATCTCAAGCTAACTCTATAAACATTGCTATCAGAAAAGACATTTTAAACTATCATAAAAAGACCCATTGTGCAACTGAAGTCTTGGAACAAATATGGGTCAACCATTGTTAAAGGTTAACGTTCCTATCATTGCATTCCTTTTTCTAGTTCCCATAACCAGTCTGTAATGATAGATAAATATATGAGCTATTTCTTTGTGTTGGCAAAATCACAATTCAAAAAGACATAGTTTCCTAAGTTATTTTTAAACTAATATGCTGGTTTATAGCTAGACGAACAAAACCATCTTTTTTCTTTTTTTTTCCAAGAAAAAAAGGGAGAAAGATTTTTTTTTTTAATGTTATGCTGTTCTTGCAGAAAGCAAGCATTTTTGTCTATCAAAACACAGTAATAGCTTTCTGAAGTCAATGCATGAACTGAAAAAGAAACTAATTAAAACAATAACATTTATTTAATGTTGCCAAATGTTAACCAATCTGGTACTTTCCATACATATTTTCACTATTGTAAAATATTTCAAATGTCTTTGTCATTGTTTTGTATTGTTATGTTTCTGTAAGCATTGAATGCCGGTTCCAGGGCATGCATTCTAAGTTCTGCTCACTGACTGAGCACCAGTCTACACATCTCTCTTCCTAGCTTTTTCAATTTTTGTACAAGGAGCAAAATAATGTTTCCTATGGTTTAGTGAGCTGCTGTGCTGCTTGCCTACAATATGAAGAGGTGTGTTTTTTTTTTTTTTTTTTTTTTTTTTTTTAAATCAGAAAGTTACTCTAATAAGACATTGCAACTTCTAGGCAACTCTGCACATTGAGGCTTGAGAGTTTTCTTATGACACAACAGTGGGAAGAAAGCATCTACTTAGCCCAGGCTTTCTTTAAAAGATAAGAGAGAAAAGATTGAGTCTTCACAGTCTCACTGGATTTAGAGAAGTTTCCATACAATTCCCAACGCTACTGGTCTGCTCAAACACCTGCAAGGTTGCCACGGGTGTTTCTGAGCTGGCATGTACTAGCAATGTACCTTGTGCTTTGTTCACTTTGTGTTTCGAAGGCAATTTTTTGGTGAGTCCTTAACACAGCATAGCCATGCCATGCTCAGTGCCTGTTCTTTTGAGTTGCGTACTGTATTACTGCTACAGGTTACAAGTTTACTGGTTCAGGAACAAGCTGAGAGGAAGAAGCAGGTCAGCTGCAGCTACCTCCTATTTTTGGAGTCCAGTCTACTGGTACCATGTGTTTCTGAACTCAAGAAAGTCTTTTCCAATTAAGTCTTTTCCATTTCAGGGAATGAAAGCATTCCATTAACTCTTTCCTGGCTTGTGGTGGATTTGAAGGAAGGTAAATAATTCCTCCCTTAATAATCTCAAGGAAGATACCTGTGACAGGGAAGACAGATAAGACTCTCTGTTTGCATGGCTCCATGGCCATGGTATATCCTACTTAACAGGGCTACTCAAATTTGGGCTAGGGATTGTGCCTGAGTAGATCTCTCTTGTTCACT
Source organism: Cygnus olor (assembly GCF_009769625.2). Classification (NCBI taxonomy): domain Eukaryota; kingdom Metazoa; phylum Chordata; class Aves; order Anseriformes; family Anatidae; genus Cygnus; species Cygnus olor. Next base: position 69,341,561 of record NC_049169.1, read on the forward strand.
GCAGAGAATCAATGTATCAGATTCTTCTTTGGACTGTGTATTTAACCATCCCTAAGGAAGAGATACATGGTAATCCCTGCTGAGGAAATTTTTACTGAAAAATTATATGCAAAAATTATTTTTCTCATTTTTTCAGTAATAATGAAGGTCTTTCTGAGTGGTGTAGCTGACCATCCTGTTTAGCTAACTTCCATAAATTGTACAGAAAATGAAGACTCTTCCCCCCAAAAAGCAAATAATCATAAAAGCATACCCCCAAACAAACAAACAAACAAACAAACAACTCCCCCCACCAAAAAAAAATATTAAAAAACATATTAACCTTTCAGCACAGAACAATGACTGCCAGTGCATCTCCATGAACAGTAAACTGCCCTTTAGTCATTTTTCTGTAGTTGTTAACTCTGAAGTCAAACAACCACTCTAAAATTATGGGCACTAGCTACTTGGTTCCTTCTATAGTGATACGGAATGCAAGGAACCAATAATACACAATTTTCAACTTATTATTAAATGCTTCCTGCATTTGTTCTCTGTGCAGATCTCCCATTAACAATGCTGTGTGCTCACTGTTTAAGCGAAGGAGCAGGTAATGCCGTTTACAAGCTCTATGTGGTTACAAATGACATGTCCCTTATTAACAGTGAAGTAGCAGCTCTAATGTTTTTCAGATTATAATTTTTCTCTATAGAATGCTCTTAAACTTTTGTACAACCCTTCAGTTAATGCCTATCAGAAATACCACTGAAAAGAATCTATGGTATTTAAGGAGGAGGTTATGTGAGAGATAAAGTGGTAGCAGTAGCTTGGGCTAAATATGTTTTGACAGATACAGTGACACCTAACTGTAGTGTTATTTCCATATATTTTGCTTTTCTCTCACCGATGTGTTTAAGATTAGAATTTCCCATTTTATACCCAGTTGCAAAGTTTGCTCTATTAAAATTGAACAAAATTATTTTGTAGTTATCTTTTATCTACTGATGGATCAGATATCACTAAAGGATAAGACAAATAAGTCATATCTGTACAACCAGAGAAATACAGGGAGGGGATACCTACGCTTTTCAATTGCTTCAGTTATTAACTCTTATGTGGGAAAATCATGTTAGTTCTGCTTTTCTCATCAGACATTATCTACTCAGCTCTTACCAAAACCTAGAAATGCAACATCACACATTAGTTCCTGGTTTGCCTTCACTGTGATACTAAAATTAATATGGTTTCAGATATTAGTTTGAATAGAATCTCTTCAAAACTTAAGCAACTGAGCAGGCCTATAGACTTTGGCCTATGGTAAAAGACTCCAATACAGCTACTTACATAATGCACAACATGCAAGTATTTGTAAGAAAAGAAAAAACTCATGAAGTGAGTACGCTCACTTTGGTTGACAAGATGCAACATGAAAAGTTGACAGTTTATATAGTAGATTAGATGAAGTTACAGTGGATTCTCAAGGCTATTCCTTGCAATTCTACTAAAGATGTTTTCAAAGCCTTCACAACTACCAGATTTCGGAAGACCTCATTTAAATGACACGCAGGCTTGTGCAACACAGTATATTCCCCCATTTTTTACATCTGAAATACTGAGGTTTTGCAACAGTCATTGTGATTCTAGTTTTAGATAAGTTCTGTTTAGAATTAAAAGCAACTTAATTCAGAAACATATTTTTTATTATGAACAGAAAAATGTAATACGTTTCTGTTAAATTGGAAGTTACTATGGGATTTTTTTCAGAGCTAGATACATTATTTTGCTAAATCCTTTTTTGTTGTTTGTGTTTTAGTTTGGTTTAGGTTTTTAAACTCCCTTGTTACATTTCTATACAGAAAGTGAACTATCTTTCAAAATGATATATTTTTTAACTCAGCTGGTAATGAAATTTAGAACTTCAGTATGGAGATGCAATTTTTAACTTTTTAAAGTTTCACAAAAAGAGGAATAAAAGCATAATGAATTTTAAGAAGAGAGAGTATATATTTTATTTTATTTTTTTAGTATAGGCATTCTTATTAGATTTTTGCAAGCCACAAAACTGTTTCTAAGAACAGCTTTTTCAAACCATTCCACTCCTGAAAACACAGTGCTGTAAATCAAAAGAGATCAATTTATCTGAAAAAGTAAAGATTTAAAATCTTACATCAAAGGAAATCAAAATCAAAAACGTTTAATGTTTTAAAATTAGTGCATCTGATTATTCTATCATATTAAAACATGCAATATTGTTTGTAAGTGGATATGAACACCTTCAGGTGGAATTTTTAACAAACTTGTAGTATTTCCATGCAAGTGAAACATTTTATGCAGTAAGTAATTCTTATTCCATGTTGTAGAAAATTGAGATTTGATCCCCCACTAGCGTGGTATTCTTAGGCATTAAAGATAATATTTAGATATTGCTAAGTAATACATACTGTAAATATACATATTCTATGTCTTGATTTCGAAAGGACTAAGCCCACCCTGAAATCAGGAGGGATGTTCATTTTTAATTAACTGAATTATCGTAACTGTTTGGTTATATAAGTCTATATAAGTCTATCTCCAGAAGAAGACAGTTGTAATGTTCCTTGGTAGGAGAAATAATCTTCCATTAAATACAAAATAATATCTATTTACTGGTAAAGTTTGGGTTCAGAGATATAGAAAATAAAACACAAAGAAAAAGTGATAACTCACAGTCACAAGAGACTTTAATTTCTTGGTCAAACATTATATAAGCTTCTGAGATTCTCTTCTCATTTCTTGTTCTTTTCTTTTCTTTCTTTCTTTCTTTCTTTCTTTCTTTCTTTCTTTCTTTCTTTCTTTCTTTCTCTCTTTTTAAAGGTTTACATAGTGCTCAATATAGATTAAAAAATAAAAATAATTCTTTCAGTAATACAGCAATTCAAAACTGATTTTTGCTTTGCACAGAGAGTCATGAAGTCTTTTACACAGAAATTTCAATTCAGAGGTACTGGATAATTTCAGGTAAATATCCAGGGTGATCATCAGGCCTGTACTGTGGTGCTCTCACTGCTGCAAGCTTCCGCACTAGACATGTGCACCACTAAAGCAAATGCTCCACATCACCTGTCCTCTTGCTCCTCTACATGGCATGCTGTGTCCTTCTTTCTGCCTTCTGTGTACTGGAAAACTGTAACAGTTCACTTATCTGGGTCATTCTGATTTTTGATTGTCATCTGGATGCTCAGACAAGAAAAATGACTAGTGTGGGGAAAAAAACACACAACAGCTGTTGTGCACAAGCAGCTCTATGAAGTTTTGTAGATCTGCAAACTGATCTGGACATGCATTCAGAGCCCTATCTTTGTACGGTTAGAAGGCTCTCACAGACTTAATCATCTTGCCAACAATTTCAGTTCAGTAAAATTGGCTTGCAACTCAGTGGAAAAAAAAGCTTAGTGAGAATTTCACTGTTTCAGCCTAAGAAAGAGCAGGCAAGATGAATGTTAGTCCTCATTGGAAAGAAAGGCTAGAACACTACAGAAATAGTTAAGACTTTTTCATAGGTCTTAACTGGGACTTTGAGGTAGATGCTGCAGTGTAGCTGTGAAGAATGTTGTTCTGCAAGCTGAAAGAGGAAGATTGATTAGGCAATGCACACAAACACAGAGCAAGCCTTCCTTTTCTCTCCCCTCTCTCCTGTTCCAGCCCTTCCTGTCAAATAACCTCCTGTGGAAAGATAAAAATATTAGTTAAAATGTATGACAGGTTCTGAGGAGGATTGCTGGACCTGATTTCCTTTCTGTTTTTCTTTACCTCCCTATATAACCTTTATTGTCATCATTCAGAAGCTCTTTTTGGCAAGAGGAGAGGGTTGTGTCAAGAACAGAGATAACTAGTGATGAAGGGAGACTGCTTTACTCTAATACACAGTACAAGAAACTTCTATATGCAAACAACTACCTTGGTTAGCAGGCGAAGAAATGTTGAGGACTTCTGGGGAGAAAGAGCAGAATGAACGACTCGACCAATAAAATATGGCTGTGTAGAATCTCATCATGCTCTTGATGGTGCAGGTCTTGGTTGCATTATGAGTATTTTTTCTTACAAACAATACTGTCATGCAGGTAAAGATACTTTTTTAGGAATTGACTACACAAAGCTGACTGGTGATAAACAACTATGTCTCTTCTGTCAAAACTGATTCAACTAACAAGAAATGACTTTTTCAAAAGACAGGGACTCAATGCCACGTTAGCAGTCTTTCGGTGTTTGCATTTACAGTGAAATCCCCTCAGCATCACCTTCATCCCAGTATGATGGCAATGGACGTCAGCTCCCTTGCTATTGTAAATGGCAATGATTCATGCTGAGGCGTACGTAATTAATTACCATTGTATTTTTGATGCTGATATTGCTGCTGGCTCTTCAGATGAAAGAAATGAGAAGGAAGGAAAAGGGACAGCATTCTCCTTTCTCGTAGCTACATTTTAAAGTATCTGTAGATTTCAAAATAAATGACCTTTTTTTTCTTTTTTTTTTTTTTTTTTTTTTTTTTGAAGCAGGGAAAAATCCTCCTGAGATGAAATCTTAAGCAAAGTACAAGAAGTTCCCAAAGGATGCTGAACATGAACAAAAACATTTCCAGCATTCTTGTAATACTGTGTTTACTTTGTCAATTAATGATTCATTAGCCCAAACAGCTTGTGCATTACAAATGACTCTGCACTGTATTTATGGAGTTACCAACTGTCAAAGGCAAAGATGACTTCACTTTTCTTGCTAACATTTTTTTGTGTGAATGCCAGAAAAGAGTTGTTAGAGGACGGACAGTGTATCATATACTTATTTACTTAGTTCTCTAGTGCCTTTGCTCTTGACAAGGAGCTCCTATCCTATAAAGTTTCTCACCACAGGAACAACCAGATCAGGGTTATCAGTATTTTCCTTTGCAAAGTGCTACTAAGAATGTAGGCAGGGCATGCATACTGGATGTATCTACAGTCTGTAATGTTCACCTAAGCCACTTCAGTTCAGGAGTATTAGGCAGAGGCTAAGATGTGACTTCTAGTGCTGTTTCTTCAGACCTGGAGGCCCTTAACACTGCTTCTACCACTGTCATGGGTGAACAGGCCATTCTGATGGGTCTGAGTAAAGAGACCTGGGCCACAAAATGTCTTTTTGGAGAGTACATCTTGTCCCATTACCTGCAAGAGGAAAAAAGAGACTATGTGACCCCATTGTTGCAGTATGCCTAGAACCTAAAGGCTCAAAGGCACTTGGTTTCCAAGAGCCATTATAAGTTGGTCATGCAATTATTGCAAGACAGGAAAGAGATCAGACCAAATATTCATTTGGTGTAAATCAGTCCAGCTTGTCACTGACTTTAATGGAATTGGTTAATTTATATCAGTTCAGAACCTGACCTATCACACACAGAGATGGAAAATGTAATGCAGTTGGCTTCAGTGGGAGTAGTACTTCCCTGTCCAAGGCACAGTGTAATCACGTGTATAATATAACCGAGTTCCTGCAGCTATGGGAGGTACATCTCAGATTTCCTCACATTGCTGTTCTTAAGATTATAGAACTTTTCAATCACGGAACATTTTTATTTCATTTTATTTTATTACTATTAGGCCATCTGAACTTGGCTAAACATATGGTTGTAACATTATTTGACTTTTTGTGAAATTAATTATACTCCTTTCACCCTCAATGGCTTCCACATCAATAAATTACATCATAAATGCACATAGGTGAAAGCTGGAATCTTCAAACATTAGTCTAAAATAACGTGTTTAATGGTTTTTTTTTGCATGTAATAGTTACAGAATTTGATCAAAAGCTCCAAATGGATATACTCTCTTGTTCTCAAAAGGCCATTCTAAACAGACATCGTCATTGCTGGTGCCAAAAGGTTATTAGAAGTTTTATTTTCAGTACAGTTTGTTTGACATTCAGACCCAAGTCCACAGAAGGATTTATTCAAAAAGCCTCAGATGTCCAACTCTTCCAAGACACTAAGGTGCACAGACTCCATCTCTAATATCCAAATGAGAAGTCGAGGCTTCTGGATGAAACGTAAAGCAGCACGCACATTTAATACCAACAGGTAAGAAAGATGAACAGCAAATATCTTACACCTGAAGAGGAGGGTTAGAACTGAAACATTTTGCTCTGCATTATTAGACTATACTTCTCTCCACCTTGGATTCATGTAACAAAACTCACTTTTGAGTTGTATGAGAGGGGACATTGGATCCACTTACAGAAGATAGGATAGCTGTAAAAATAAACCTACCATTTCCTTACCATGAAACATTTGCACATCTGAGTACTAGTAGGATAGCATCAACACAATGATATTAATCAATTTTGTCTGTTAGTGTCCACAAATCATCAACTTTCTTTTCAGAATTATTATTATTATTATTATTTTTCTTATTGTTATCAGTTTTTATGGGCATTATGTATCTGGTGCAATACTAGGTAACAAGGGTTATATAAATGTTGGAGCTGTGAGAACTCAAAAGATCCTTGTAAGAAATTATGCAATAACTATATTAAAATAAAACAAATTGGGGCCAAAGTCTCGACTTTTGACTTTCAGTTATGTGATTCTTATCTCTCATTCAGTTTCTCCACGGGGGTTGTCAGTAGTCTCCCACAGAAGAAATAATTAAAAGTCAGCAGCAGAACTGGTCGAACTGTTCAGGTCAAACTGGTTTTCTATCATTTTTCTTTATTAGGTTCACTAAATGTAAAGCATTATTTGATGCATTATTTTCTTTGATAAGCTTTCTGTATATTTTACTAGTAACTCTTCTTAAGTCCAAAGAATCCAGGACTGGATCCAAAACCTTTTAGAAAATACTAAAATGATAGTAGTTTCCAGCTAAGCAAGAGTAAGACTCAGCTATGCTATGGAAAATCAACAATGGTACCGTTCTGCAGTTTAAGATTCAATAGAAATTTCAGGGCAACACAGGAAAGTCCATACTTTCTGGCTGGTGCCACATCCCTGTTTGGCAGTAGCTGCTTCCTTCAGGATTTCCAGTGACTTCCACAACCTTCATCAATGTGCAGCTTCAGGGTGTAGAATTGCCATTTTATTTCTTGAAGCTTCAGGGTGTAGACTTGCTGTTATCTTTCTAGAAAGGCCATATGAAGAGTTGGATGCAGAAGAGGTCACATAAAATTTAGAGCTTCCTTTGAAGAGCTTCTTTTCTGAGTGTGCTGGGTATCTTTGCAGCCTGTTGTTAGTAGCCTTTATTTTTCTTCTGACCCTTTTCTACAGAAGTGTGCTGTGGCCCAAGAGCATGAGCATGTTCAATTTGCTTACATTAGCAGTCCTATAGAAGCCACTGGGTGTTGTCGCATGAGTGAGGATAGTAGAATTTGGACTCTTAATTAGATTTTACAGCTCTAAAAGGATATATTGTGAAGGGCTTTGGATGCTGCAGATGAACTTCTGTGCTCAGAGCATATGGTAGAGAAATACTCAAAGTTTTTGGAGAAAACAAGATCAAGAAACTGAAAACAGTCATGGGATTGGTACTGATCATAAGTCAGATGGGATCCAGTTGTCTATTTTATCTGAATATTTCTTTTTGTTTCCATGGTGTTTTGACTTATGATGAGTACTTGTGGAAGGTTAATTTTCTGACAACTTCTGTGAACTAGACAACTTCAGAATATAGCTGTTCTATTTTTCCTTTATGCCAGATAAATAGAATGGTGGAATAGTCCTGTGCTTATATATTTATTTCCAAAACCCTGTTGCTTTAGGCTAACAGAGGTAATAAGTTACAGAGAAAGATGAAAGTATTGTGACTATATAGAAGTGTTTACGATGGGTTAGATGGCTAACTCAGACACTTTGTAAACTGGGACTAGAGTCTTCATCTGTAGGCTATCTAGAGTATTTTTTTATTGCTTTCATTAATGTCATGGTACTCTAGCCATATATGTTGATAACTTGTTGTTTTAATTTGAAAGCAGGTTTATGAAGTATACTAGTTTTATTTAATGGTTCTTCTTTTTGAAAGCTTTGAATAACAATTAATGTACTGGCACTACTGAAGGATTTTTCTTACCAAGTAAGTACTTACGTTTTCAGCACTTGAGGTAGTTTGTTTAAAGCAACTACAGCTTTATCTACTTGAGCTGCTGACAATACTCTTGACCTTTTCTTTTCTGAAGGGGAATTGGGAAACAATTCTTAAGAACAAATATTTGTGCATGCAGTAAGAAAGAGGATGATGTGATAAGAGAATGGCAAGAGAATTGCACACAACACTTAAAAATGTTAGTTTGGAGAGGATTAATTATTAGGTGTTGGATAAATTTAAATGATACTTTGAGGCAAAAGGAAATGCATAAGTTGTAGTAGAAATATTACCTGTTAACCTGTGAAATTAGAAGCTGTGGTTCTCATGGGTTCTTATGAACTGACAAGTTTGATAAAAGCGTATTTTCACCCTTTCCACACATTTGGCTGTTTGGAGGACAGAAGAAATTGGAATCCACTCAAGCAAAACACTATTTTTTTTTTTTTTTTTTTACAGTCAGGTTTATGATTCTCAGCTACTTTAGCAATTCCCTCTAACCATGATTTCTTGTCACAAACAGGTAGTCAAGACCTATGAATAAATCACTTGCTGTCCCCTCAGACATATTGTTTTGAGGTTGTTTTCTACCACATCAAAGTCTTGCAGTTCTATTTCTCTCTCCATTCTCTGGTATTATTGTTTTTCTGACTATTGTTTCTTGAACTGTTTGAGACTGTTGGCAGAAAACCATTTACTGAAGAGTTCTACCAAGACCATTCATGAGAATATCAGAGTTAAAAGGACAGCTATACTTGATCAAAATACTTGAATCACATTGTCAAAATATTCATTGTCTTCTATAACTACTTGATTTCATTCTGAAATTGCTTGTTTAGCACTGGATGAAGTAGTGTTGGAAGTTATTTCTTCTTGAGTGATTCTATTTTTATGCTTAATTTAGGTGGGGTTTGTGGTTTTCTTCTTCTCTTGCAATGTTCTCTTACCATTGCATCTCCTTCCTCAAAATTGCTCATCTAGTGTGTTTAAAATCATTACTAGTCTCCCACAGGAGTTTCCTTCTGGAAGTTTTTGTGAAGAATGTAATTATAATTTATGGGATTACTCTGATAAAGTAATGAAACTGTGCTTTATTGAGAGGCATGGTTAAGCTTCTCTCATAACCTAACTCAAAATGCTGGAGCCAGTGACAATCAATTCAGGGATTTTTATTCAGTTAAGTTTGAATCTGAGCTGAGTTCTGTCTCATATCCACTTAGGTGTGTGAATAAAGCAGAATGAGTGAGTGCCAGCCCAAACATTCTAAGCACTTTGTGACACAACCTCAGAAGAGACAAATAATATTTAAAGTTTTAAGCTATTGTAATATAATAACCCACCACTGCTAAAATTGGCACTTGACAGCTTGCATCCATTCTGATACTGGCAGATGAGGGACTTGGCATGTGAAACATTAAAAACCCTTCTCTTTGAAGTTCACAGTGTCAGAGCTTGGATACAAAGTTCATTTTAAATTTCATACCTGCCCTCCAGAATTTGGCCTGTTAGCATCTGAGGTTTTGGTTTCAGGCTTACTGCTGGTGGATGCATTCTCTACCTTTATGAACCCCATACTGTCCCTCAATTAAACAACATTGTCTGTTCCTGTGCTCTAACACCTTCTTCATCTCAGTCTTGGACTTAAAGTGGGGAAGTAGCATATGTTTTAAACCTACTAGAAAATAACTCTTGACATATGATAGTTAAAGCTCAAGATAGACCCTATCTCATCCAACTGTATATTTATATCCCTCTTGAATTCCAGCACATTTTGTTTTGACATTTTTCTCAAGAGTTACTGAGACAAATATGAGTAGTTTCAATCTACTCCAAGACTCTGATGCAAGATAAAAGACACCAGAGATTTAAATGATATAAACAGCTATGCCATGAACACTTAACCCTGTCATGACAACAGAGCTCAGAGTTTCAAAATGAAGCTTTCCTCTTCAATATCTGTTGTAATGCGTGAATTCAAACCATGAAGCACAAAGTCCTGAATGTACAAGACATCCTTAATGGTGTTAATAATTAAGAGGCATATAACAAAGGATCTGGGGCTTTTTTGTTAGGCCAGTCTTCTGTAAGAGCTCTGCTACCAGAGCAATTGCATTTGTGGCACAGACCCTTCCCTCTCTTCCTATGGCATACTCGCTTCCTACATAGCCAACACAAGCAGTGCTGTTTTCTGTTAATTACTACTCAGTTTACTTCTGCCTTTTGGGGCTGGCACTTCAAATTTGGCAGAAGGAAGCAGCTGCTGCCCTAAAATGGCTGTTGGAAAACTTCTGCTTTTTGTCTTTTCATCTTCAACCAGTGAGCACCAAGTATACCTTCCACACAGTGTGAGAACTGTGTATACTTTGTAGTACAGTGCTTCAGTGGAGCCTGCACCATGTAGACTCAAGATGCTGAATTGCACAAACAATTCTGGGATAAAATTCCTGAGCTGTCTCATTCTTGTGGAGATCTTTTCTAGTGGGAAGAGGGTGAGTTGTAACTAGTTGTCGTGACAGAGTGAATTTGGGAGTATTTCATGTGCAAGGCTGAACCAATGTTTGTGGAGAATCCTACTTAAATATAATTTAGCTTTGTGCAAAACTGAATGCTTTTGGAGAAGGATCTGGGGAGGGCCTCACTGTATCCCTTTAGTACTTAAAGGGTGCTCAAAAAAAAAAAAAAAAGATGATGAATAACTTTTTATACAGGTAGATAGTGACACGACAAGGGAGAATCGTTTTAACCTAAAAGAGGGAAGAGTTAGACTAGATTTTAGGAGGAAATTCTTCACTCAGAGGGTGCAAGGCACTGGAACAGGTTGCCCAGAGAAGTGGACAGTGGATGCCCTGTCCCTGGAGGTGTTCAGGGCCAGGTTGGATGAGGACCTGGGCAACCTGATCTAGTGGGTGGCATCCCTGCCTATGACAGGGAGGTTGGAACAAGATCTTTATGGTCCCTTCTAACTCAAGCTGTTCTATGATTCTTTGATTTCTTAGGAAGAATGCTTGGACATTGTGTTGTCTTCCCCCCAAACCGGTGAGTTACCTCTGCCCCTCAAACCTCTCCAGAAATGGTAACAGAAACTTTATTTCTCCACACTAATGTCTAGTCCTCTCTACCTTCTTTTACATGGTGACAGTGCAGATCCAGGCTGCCAAAAAGTTTTTTTAATCACCTTTTCCCTTAGCTGTCTGAGCCCCCAGTCAATGTCATCAATGGCCCAAAGTCTGACTGGTGGCCAGTTACAAATGGCTTTCCTCAGCAGTTGCTATTGGGGTGATTCTGTTCAACTTTTCCATCAATGACATGGATGGTGGGTCATTGTCTATTGCCTTAGCAACTTCATGGATAACCCTAAATTGGAAGAGAAGCTCAGTCCAAATAGGAATGCTGCCATTCAGGAGAATCTAGACAAGCTGGAGTTATGGACCAACAGAGACCACCTAAATTTCAACAAAGAAAAATGTTGCACCTGGCATAGTAAGAGCACATGCAACAGCACAGTTTGGAGACTGACTAGCTGGAGAACTCTGTGGAAAAGGACCTGGGTGTTCACTTGGACACCAAACTGAATGCAAAACTTTTTTACAGGGTCAAGCACTGGAACAGGTCGCCCAAACAAGGTTTGGGGTTTCCATCTTGGAGATATTCAAAACCTGACTCCAAAAGATCCAGAGCAAAATACTTGAGATACTGTTTTAAGATGGACCAGATGATGCCCTTCCAACTTCAACTATTCTGTGATTATGTCAGCAAGAAACCATTGCCACAATGAAAACTAACTAGGTTGCATTTGTGAGAACTAAGTCAGCAAGTCAAAGGAAGTGATTACACCCCTGTGTTTAGATTTAGTGCCACAATCTCTGAGGCACCATTTTTCAGTTTATGGACCCCCCAGTATAAAAGAGATATTGATTGCTACTTTTTGACTACCATCTTGCAGTTAGAACTGGTTGTAGCTTTTTAACTATTTTTTAAAGAAGTTTGGATCTATTGTGATTTTTGTTGATCAAACTCTGCACAAATTTACTTATCTCTGTCTTGCAATGGTAGTGCTGTAAGCACTGTAAGAAATTGCAGCCAAACCAAAATTAGTTTTAAAGGCCAATGATTCTGTCAATATAATATATATATATATTATATATATATAAAAAATATATATATATATATTTCTACAGAAATGTAGGATAAAATGTCACTCTAAATTGCACAATCCTTTCCATTTAAGACAGGTTAGAAAAGGAAGGTCTCTCCCAAAGGACTTATTATTATTGTTTCTTATTGCTACTGGAGTCAGCTGAGGCCCCAGTTAGAATCACAGCCATGTTATTCTAGGCATTAGTTTAATACATATAAACAGTTCTTACCCAGTTCACTTATATTTAAAAGAGACAATAAAAATGGATAAAGGGGAAGAAATTGTATTATCCACTCTTTTATGGGCAACTCAGACTTTATCTTCACTGCAAATGGCAATATGAAAACTGTTTCTGAGACAGGATTGCTAACAAATTAAAATTCTAGTGAATCAAAGCAACAACAATCATTGTTATCTCAACAGATGTAGCTATACTGGTACAGATGAGATAGGTAAGCATAAAATGTGCTGCCTAGAATTCTACTTTGAACAAAATTACTTGACGTAAAAACATCATCTTTCTCATCCTCCCTACAGTCAGGAAGACTGTCCGTTGTTGTTAATACCTTAATAAGTATTAGGTTTTCAGTATTGCTCATGAAGTCTTTTGTAGTAATTAAGAATGGATCCCTGTCTTTGGAATCAAATTCAATGTTTTATCAACAAGATCACCCCTCTTTCCTATTAAAAAAAAATCATTAAGGTGAGCTCTGAGCATTTGCAACTTCATATTCATTTCTCAATGCTGCAGTTGATACAGATGCTGAACAGAAGTGAGAAATGAACTAATTTTGTATAGTAATTAAAACAAGTTAGATATATCTTTGTTAACATCTTGCTTACCAGGTTGAAAAGATACTGCCTGATTTTGTTCTATGTTTTTGTTAAAATGACCAGAGTATTTGTATGAAAAATGGAATTAAGAAGATCAATCAGATCTTATTCACTTTCTCTGATTAATTTTAACCACATCTGCTTAATTGCTATCTCCAAAACTGAACACTGATTCTGACTTCAGCTGGCTAGTTAAGAGAGGCTACCTTCCACAAAATATCCATGTTCAAAACTAACATTCTCTTATAAAATAAATTCATCATTCATCTTTCAGTTCTATTGTAGGTCTTTATTCCAATTCTTTTTCATCCTGTTTTGGTTCCAATGGTGTGCTCTTCATTGCTATCTCTGACCCACTTCCAATAATGCATTAAGCTATGTGATTAACATCTGTCACATGTTGTTTGTTCTCTCATCTTCTCCCCAGGGATGTAAGTGTGTGCAGTGCAGTGTCCTGTTAATTTGTTGTTTTAAATATGCATGTTGCTATGTATTTATTAGTGAAGACATAGTCAGGGAAATGGGCCTTAAATTTGTAGCAGAAAATAAGCAGATCTGTGATGCATTTTTTCCTAATCCCTGATGTAAAATTATAATATTGTGAGTAAAAGTAACATAGAGATTTCAATTTATGAGTGATTTAATATCACCTGTTATTTTATGGATTCTGTCAGTGTTTTTTTTTTTTTTACTACTTTTGTTTTTACAGAAATGGATGTCTGCTTACAAGTGAATTATCCTGAATCCAATACAGTTTTGAGATCATATGTTATTGTAAGCACATATATATATGGTACTATCTGATAACATTTTAAACCTTAAAAGGATTAGGACTGCAAATATAAAACATGCCTTTGTTACAAAGCAATGGGCACAGTTTAACAGCAGTTTAAATTTTAATCTTATTTTTCGTCATCTCTGGTGTCTGAAGTGGTTCCCTGTATAACTTGTCTTTGCTTTCCATATTAATTTTCTGTCCAGTTTATTTCTGGTCAGGTTGGCCTGCACAAAAGCTAGATGCTATGAGCCACTAGCTTTTAAAAATGTAAAAAGTTCGTTTTGTTTTTATTGGGTTGTTTCAGACTGAAGTGTTTGAAGCAGCTGGGAGGCTAATCATTAGCTTTCTGAGAAATACTAATTAATGAAAAACATAGTGGTCTGGAATGCTTTTAGAAAAAGAGGCTCATTCGTTGTCAGATTTCTGTATCCACTGCCTGTTTGCTTTGTTATCCAAAGAGAGCTTTGTAAATGGAAAAGATTGAAAGAAAATATTCAATAATAGAAAATGAGGATATTAAAAATATGAACTCTGGCTCTTTTAAGCTCAGAGGCTAAACTTTAGTCAGCCTTAGTGGGGACAAGATCTCATTCTGAAGGTTTCTGTTAATGTTTTTCAAGCCACACAATACAAATATAAAGAAATACTATTATCAAAGATTTACAAGTGGAGCATGATAATAACTATAATGTATTTTATGAAATTGAGAAAATTTTCTTTCTTTTTGCACTGTCACTGGATTTCCCATACGGGACTGATTTTCTATGTCACACTCAACTTTTCGAAGCAATGATGATTGCGAAATGCTGCACATCAGATTTCAGTACTGCCACTTACATCCTTTTTCCTTTACTCTTCATTGCCTGGTCTAATGTAATTTTTCATCTTGTTCTTCTTGTTCTGTTTTTGTTTAAAATATCCCACAAACTACAAAAATATCCACTGCCTTTAATTAAGGTTATCTAGGCTTTCAAAATTTAGGAAGTTGATTTCACATTTTATGTTTCATTTCCCAGCCTAAGTGAGCCCTCTGACCCACTGTTGATATAACAAGGACAGCTAAGATTACAAGGAGAAGACCTGAATACAGGAGACTATTTGCCCCTGAAAATAAATTCCAGTATTTACCAAGGTAGGCTGACAAGATGTCATGCATTAAGCTGCAGTAAGTTTGAGTGACCATATCCTCAGGTAGAGTGACAAAAAATTAAACCGTTCTGTCAGAAATAAATCAAGGTAGAAGACGACCTTAAAATTGGAGAAGAATTTTCAAAATTAAATAGAAAAATCAGTTCCTGATGTTAAGCTGAAAGGCTGTCAAAACATCAAGAGCATGCTTGAATTACTCTCTCTCCTATATCAGGCATTTAGTAAGGAGACCAGAATTAAAGGTCAATTTTGTGCCTTAGGCTCTCTTCAGTGTATGCCAAGGATTCAGCTGCTTTTTCTGAATGCTCTCATGCTCTCTAGGGGTAGAAGATGGCAGGAGAAGAGTCTTTCACTTGCAAGAAAGTACCACAGATACCTGGGTTACCCCCAAAAAATCATGAGTGCTGGACCCTCAACCTTTGAGCTAGTTACTTCATCATTTTACCAACATGAATTTTGTGATGGCACAAAGTACTGAGCACAAGTTACTGAAGATGTCATTGCTTCCTACTGAGCATTATTATAGGGGTAATTTCTCATGTAGTTAATTATGCCTAATGTCAAATTAGAATTTGCCAGTGCTGATTATAATTGGTTGTGTTTTGCTGCACATGGAAATTTTTAATGTTGCGTTGTTTAAATCATAGTTCTGGAGAAGCAGTTAAGAAGGATTCTTCATACTGAAGAACTGACAACTCTAATTGTGTAATGGATTAATTGACGCAGGTTAGGCAATTAAGGAATTCTATTTATAGCTAGAGCACATTTCTCACTCTTCTTACCATTTTCCTTATTTATTTCCTTATGTAAAAGAGAAAGAAATAACACAGCCTATCTTCTCACAGTCTTTAGCAGAAACAATGAATGTTTTGCATAAAGGTAGGTTCAGTGGGCAGTGTTGAGAATGGATTAGATATAGGTCAGAATCTGGGTTTGATGTCCAAGTCAGGGCCAGGGCTCAGGTTCTGATTTATGAGAGTCAAAGGGCTTAGCAAACTTCTTGAGGAGATTTCACATCAAAAAGGGAGTGCCATCCTTTTTGTTCATCTTCTGGGACAGTGCTCATCTTAAACAATGTGGGTAAGCTGCTTCTTTATGAAAGTTATACCATTCATCTCCATCTCAGGAAAGTGACTGATTGTGTTCCATAATGATTTGGCAGTAGCTGAACCTCATTGGAAGAGGTGCCACTACATTGTTTGCTTAGGATCTAGAGCCAAAACCATGAATGTGGTTTATGATTCAGGAACTGGAGTCTGAATAATCTAGAGGAATTTGTATTTGGATTTCTGGTTTTGCCTCTTTATAACTACTTATTTTGGTTTTATTTCTTATATATTGATGGGGTGCTTGAGAAGTATAATTTACAGTGAATCAAAATATATGACCCAGCCTGGGGCGAAGAATGTGGTATTTTGCTTTGCCCTCTGCTATCGACTCCTTGGTCTCTGTTTCATGGTCCTGAGAAGACAGGGTCCATGTTTCATGGGAGGGGAGATAATTATCACTAATGCAGAAAAGGATAAGAGATTGTAATGAAAGAGCTAAGGTCATAGTCCACGGCAAATAGGTGAAATATAATTTTAGCTGCTGTAAAACTGGTAACTGTTTAGCAGTAAGAAGTTAGTTCTTGTAGTTTGTACTTTTCCATTGCCATTTTGTGTCAGAGCAAGATGCACATCAATGAAAATCACCTTGGTATATGTCAAGACCCATTTCTTTTAGTAATTTTAATTATGGTTCTAAATGATTTCAAGGGTCTTCTATTGGATTGCTCTTGATATCAGAGATAGCATAATTTCCTTGCAGAATCATTTCTAGATCTCGGTGTTTTCATTTAAAGGTAAAAATGACTTTTCCTATTGTGGCAGCAAATTTCTGTGCATTTTATTTCATAGTGTAATTAAAGTTCTTTTCATTTTGGAAGACTTTTAAAGGACTGAGATGCTAGTAAGACTTGAAAATTGTTCATTTTTAACTCAATTTTACTTTAGTAGTAAATTAGCATTCATTATCATAGATTTATTTAAATACTTCAGTTTTTTTACGTTAAATATTAAGTACAGTAAGCATTACATTCAATCACTAGTAGTCCAAATAAGACCTGTTTTTACCTTCTTGTTATTTCCAAAATTACATAAAAACAATCCCTTCTACTCCTCTGAAAACTCCACTTCTGTTATTATTATAGTAGCGTTAAAAGACTAATCAAGCACAGGGCCCCAGAGGTGCTTTCTGTCCCAAATATCTGGCAAGTTATTTCCTCACTGTAGTCTCCCGTTTTGACAGACCTTCATGAAGCAGGCTTGACTTTTGGTTTTAGATCTTCATTTACCAAGTGGGTCTGGTTTCTAGCCTGTGTGGCCCTGTGTGTGTCACCAATTCCTACATCAGCTGGGTTTCTGAGCTGTGTTGCTGAGTTGCCACAAACCCAGGGTCATTAATGTTTTACCCAAAGTAACACTTTGGTCTTCTGGATATATATATATATATGCTTTGCAGAGAAGTTACTTATTTTTATTGGTTTCCACTCCAAAGAAATATGCATGAAGTAGAAGTACTGTTATTTTTGTGAGAAGCCCAGCTGACTTGCAACCATGATAAAAGAGCCAAAGGCTTGGGAAGTTATCAGTGTGCACAAGAGAGCACCGTTGACCTGTGTTTCAGGTGGGCTTCCTGGGGAGGCAGCCTTGTGCTCCCAAGATGCCGTACCTTACTTTTGCAGAGAGCCCACCTTGGTCCTCCCACTCTCTGCGTGGCTGAAACAGTTACTACAGGAGGACTTTCTTTCCATGCTCTCTCTCACACCTCTGTTAAGACAGGCTAATTTGCTACTGGCTGCACTCCCTCAACACTGGATGTCCAGATAATGGGAAGCATGTGAATGAGCTATAGAAATAGGAAGCCATCACCTTGAGTATAGCTGGTAAGGTTTCTGAGACTAGATCAACTCTGGTGGTCCCTTCCAACCTATACAATTTTACAAAGGGCTATAGGTGGTGCCTCTGAACCACCCCCCCCCAAAAAAAAATAAAAAAATATCCAAATAGGAAACTCAAATGTTCCTAGAATTGCTCTAATTACTACTACAACAAGTTTGTTTCATAAAAGTCAGCAATCATTAAAATGTCCTACTGCCTATTAGCAAGGGAAGTCCTTAAAGAGGGATTTGACAGCATATAGAGGCCTTCAGAAATATCAAGCACCTGCTGTCCAGTTCTGTACTCACACGTTACAGTGAATCAGCTTTTGCTGATTATGAGCTATGCATCTTTTTGAGGTTTTGGAGCCATTCTTAACCATTTGTTAAGAGATAGAATTGAAGCACCTTTTCTTTTCTACTCAGGAACGATGACATCAACTGAACAAAATACAAATTGATTAAGGGCTTACAACTTTTAGGGATTTATTTCAAAGACAAACCAACAGTTTCAGTCATACTGCTGTGTATGCAGTGATAGAGTTGCTTGTATGCAGTAATTGAGTGCTACAATAAATGCTTATGATCACACTGGTTTTTGTTTTTGAGCCAGAAAAAAACATTATAAATGCCAATGTGTGGAGATGACTGCCATTGCATATGCTATATTGTGCTTTTCCACCTGCAGATGAATTTTTAGTGCTGGAATTCCTCCCATGCCTTTTCAAGCCAACCATGTCATGAAAATGGCTGCCAAGGATCTATCTAGATCTTGGCATGATTCCTTGGCTGGGTGGGAAGGAAGAGGTTGGCCAGCAGAGTAACTGAATGGAGTTGAAATAATTTTTAACCTAGCAATATGATTTGTATGTTTATGAAGAAAAACTTTTATTTTGCTGTTCCTACAAGAAATTAACCTATTATTTTGGTTTTAGCTATATCATATGCAGCAAATTCAGATTACACCTAAAAATATTGACCAGAGGTTGCATATGATGCTCTGGAATCAGTGTTACCATGGTCATGGTTCAATGTGTCATCCACCAACAACCATAGTGTTTCCTTGAGATAAGGTCAAGATTCAAATTCCCTGGCCTCTTCTGAAAGAATTTCCTAAATGTTATATGTTCCTATACAAAATAGCTTGAATTGATTTTTATTCTCATCATGAACATTAATTTCAACAGTTTCTGCTGTTTTTAAACTATTTGTACATCATAATTGCTGAATATGTTTTATTTGACATCAGAACTGTCTTTAGTTATGGTAAGTTCAAAGAATTACTCCAAACAAACCTGATTTGGACTGTTACTACTACATCATACCTTTCCCAGGGGAAAGTCAGGACAAATTGTTCAGTCAGTCAGAGGTGTTTAAAAGGGATTGTAACAGGCTCATTGCTCATCAGGCAGCACATTTTGTCCAGCTCTTGGAGTCAGCTCAGAAGAGGTAAACTTAGAATCATAGAATCTCAGAATCATTTAGGTTGAAAAAGACCTTTAAGATCAGCACCTCGAGTCCTACAAGAAGGACGTCAAGGTGCTCGAGCGTGTCCAGAGAAGGGCAACGAAGCTGGTGAGGGGTCTGGAGAACAAGTCTGATGAGCTGCGGCTGAGGGAGCTGGGATTGTTCAGTCTGGAGAAGGGGAGGCTCAGGGGCGACCTTATCGCACTCTACAGATACCTTAAAGGAGGCTGTAGCGAGGTGGGGATTGGTCTATTCTCCCATGTGCCTGGTGACAGGACAAGGGGGAATGGGCTAAAGTTGTGCCAGGGGAGGTTTAGGTTGGATATTAGGAAGAACTTCTTTACCGAAAGGGTTGTTCGGCATTGGAATGGGCTGCCCAGGGAAGTGGTTGAGTCACCATCCCTGGAGGTCTTTAAAAGACGTTTAGATGTAGAGCTTAGTGATATGGTTTAGTGGAGGACTTGTTAGTGTTAGGTCAGAGGTTGGACTCAGTGATCTTGGAGGTCTCTTCCAACCTAGATGATTCTGTGATTCTGTGAAGTGCAACCATCCACCTAGCACTACAAGTACAGTGCTAAACCATGCCCCTAAGTGCCACATCCAGACACTTCTTAAACACCTTCAGGAATAGCAACTCCACCAACTCTCTGGGAAGCCTCTTCCAATGCCTACCCACCCTTTCTGTGAAGAATTTCTTCCTGATACCCAATCTAAACCTCCCCTGGTACAATTTCAGGGCATTGCCTTGTGTCCAGCTGGGGACCGGTCAAGCCAAAAAAACAATTCTCTATCCTGCTCTGTCTGAAAATTGTGATACAGGTAAAAATAAGCTGTGAATTAATCTCTATCATTTTATTACATTTGTATTTGTAGAGCAAGAAAACTCATAATTGCAAAAATATTTCAAGCTGGATCAAAATTAAATTCCTTTAACCCTTGATTTCCAAACATCAAGAAATACATAGGAAGATCACAGCAGAAGGGAGGGCACATTGATGGATGATTTTCTGTAGGGGTAAGCAATTTCATATATGCACAAAGGGAGATCATAGGAGAAGCGGTCATTTGTGATGCTCTGTTGGTATGCACAGCACTGTTTTCTCTTGACGCAGAAAAAGCTCATGAACTATTTTGTTCTTTCCTCTCTTTACTGTTACTACAGCAACCTGGGAGATACAGGAGGGCATCTTTTTTTTTCTTTTTTTCCCCCATCTCATGTTAGTGATATTCCAAAGGTCACTTTACTCATTATTGACTGCTTCAGTTTGTGTCGTGTTTCTCAAGCACAGTAGGGAAAGAGAGAGAATATAGAACAAGCAGAGTTATGATGAAAAACCATTGTGTTAATTCAGTTATTATTATTTAATACCTTCAGTAGGTTTTACAGAGGATGGGGTCAACAGAAGGAGAAATGCATACATAAACAGTTCTGGAAGAAGAAAGAGGAAGTTATCAGGGGAGTCAGAACCTGGGTGACAAGAAAGTGTGAAAAGCACATAACATGAAACTAAGGTGACAACCCTTTTATTTTTTGCTGCTGAGCTAACAAAATTTAAAAAAAAAAAAAAAAAAGGAATTATGCTGGTTTTATAGCATCCAATGAATCTAATTAGCTATATTCACACATTGCTGCTTTGCTGGGACTCATGACTTCCAAAAGGGATAGACATAGTGGGATCACAGCTGCAAATGATTGTTGTGTGGCTGTTCCCTGATGGGGGCAGAACGCTTCTGCTCACAGCTGCTGAAAACCCTTTACAGGTGTTTGAAGTCATCTAGAAACCTTCCAGAGATTCTCCATTCAGCTTCTTTGCTGGTATACCTTTGTTTGCCAGACTTACCTCAGCTCCTAGATTCAGGCTCCTATTAGAGATTAAGGGAGGGAGAATATGAGAACTGGAATACTTTTGTGGTCTAGGATAATAAGAAGAGGATTTTGTTGTTTCTGAAACTTCCCTGCCTATTGTCACTAGCCCTGTACAGACTTCTGAGTCTTACTAAGTGTTAAACTCTGTTCCTAGCATGAACTAAACTTCTTCTTCCTGTGAACTTAGCTTTGTAAATTAGTTTTGACAAAGAATATTATAAGTACAAGCATTCTATAAACGGTTAATACAAAATGGTCTCTTTTTCCTGACATTAGATTAACAAAGCCAGGCAAAAATGTCAAATACTGTGCAGCCGTATCTAAGATGAATAACATGAACTCTTACAACAACCTTCAGAATATAAATGAAATGAAAATTTCTGTAAGAGTTTATTGGTGTTTCTCATTATGACACAGTGCATATGGTTCAACTCATTCAACAAAGTTTTATATGAAATGAAAATTAACCTATAATTCTGCCATTAACTGCCAATAATTAATATTACCTCTGTAGAAGGAACGTCCTTTCATTGCTCACAATTCAGATCCAGGAATCAGTAAATTATCTTTATTACATTGGTGTACCTCAATCAAAAACAGAGAATGCAACTACTTAAAATGATTTCTAATTTGATTATGTGCTTTTCAAAAAGAATATTTCTTATTGGTAATTTCTTATGATGGGAAAAAAAATCATTATAGTCTTATGTAGCCTTTCAGGAAACACAGCGTTCAGATATCAGATCTCTTAGTAATTTTTTTTTTCTTTGGACTAAACTGCACCACTGAAATGTTTTTTGAATACATAATCTGTTCATTTTAGTAATTCCATACTGGAAACCTGTTTTATGTACACTTGCCATAACATGCCTATGAGTCCTTAGAAAATACTAGAAGAACCCTATTGCCTTTGCAAATATGAGCCAAGTTAGTAATCTTTTTGCTTCTAATTATAAGCTAGTAGTTAGCCTCTTTAAAGACTACATAATTTGAACCATATGAAAACAGGAAAGGAATAATAAAGTCAGAAAGTTCACCAAGAAAGAACACCCCAGACCCCCCCCCCCCCCTTTTTTTTTTTGTATTTATAGGAGAAAATGAAATTAGATTTAGTTTTTTAACTTTTTTGTTTGTTTGTTTTGTTTTGATACATGTGATGCAAGGTTTCCTAAAATTAAGGATATTTCTGTGTAACCTTTTTTTTTTTTGTCTACAGTAAATCATATATGCTACAACTCATGTCTTACTAATAGTGAGTTAGACATGAAAAATCATAAAACAAAAAAACCACAAAAGTAATTCCTAAAGGTTGGGAAATTCATGTGTACCTCAAGTGAGTTTTGCATAACAAAGATTCAAAGTATGCATGTGCATTTTTGCCAGTGGCTCACAGGAGGAGTAGATGTTCAGAAACATCATTCTAAATGCTAAGGCTGCCATCCATCTAATGTATTACTCTAGGTTGGCCACATATCCTCACTGAGTGCTTTATGGTATGCCCTGAAGTCCTTATCCAGTGATCATTCAGAGTGGCTGGAGCATGCAGTATATCTACTCTGGTCTTCCCTTCTTTCTCCAAGAATAAAGGTGTCAAGAAGTTGCTGGTATACATCTGGATTTTATCATAATATGGAGCAATATGTTCAATGTTTGCCTTTTTTTTTTTTTTTGAATAGCTCACAGAATAAGCTATCTATAAAAAGATAAAGAGAAGTTACAGATTAACTTTGATAAGATAAGACGAATTCTTCTTCTAAAGGTGTTTAATATATTCCAGTACTGGAGAATAGTCCTAACCAATGATCCCTGGGAGCTTCGGTTTCATTCAGTAAGCCCAATGCTGACAGCTACAAACCAATGCTTAAAGGAGGTTGCGTAAAAAAATCATTTTGTGGCACTGCCTAATTTGGTGAGTAGCATCAGATGGTGCGGGGAAAAACCTTGTGCCAACTCAACTCCACTACACCTGCTACTCATAGTTCAGATACTCCTATCAGATACAAAATCATGAAAGCACAGGGATCTAAAAGTCCTAATGGACCCAAAGAGGTAATCTTGTATATGTTTGTCTCTCATCTCTTTTCAAGTTTGTCTAACTTGTTTTTTAAAGACCTCCATAGGTGGGAATTCCACAGATAGTGCTGTAAGCTACTTCATTTTTCCCCAAATATCATTGTTATTATTATTATTATTATTTATTATTTATTATTATTTTGCTTTTCTTCACTGTCGTTCAGACCTATCATGCTCAGCCATGAAGAAAAAGTTATTTTCCTCCTTTTCAGAGCCTTTTTTAATAACTGAAGATTTTTTGTCATGTGTTCTCTCTTTTTTTTTTTTTTTTTTTCCCTACTTTAGGCAGAGCAGTCCCATTTTCTTCAGCCAATTGTCAGGAGTTATAGTTTCTTTACTTATGTTTAAATGTGATGTTCTGTCTAGAGCATCTTATCTTGGCCCACCTCTTCCTTCAACTGTGGTGCCCTACACTGGACAACAACTGCTTGACCTAAATAGCTTGGAAAAATTGTCTTTGTGCCTTTGCTCTGATTCTGCATTCTATCATATTGCATGTATTTTCCATAGCAGCTGCATGATATGCAATTGGAAAGGAAAGGACAGCCTCTGAATCTTCTCTGCACAACCCAGCCAGTGTTTCCTCACTCTTGTTCATTTTTTCAGCATAAAATTAGAGACATAAAGTCACACCTCTGAAATATCATCCTGTTTTCCCAGACCTTCATTTCTCCAGGTTGTCATTCTGAATTTATTTTGAATTGCCCCTTCCTCCAACAGTAGTTCTCAAGATAATTTATTACAGAAATATTTTTTTACTCCATCATTCCACAGCTGTTTATGGTGATGATGAAGATGTCCCTCTTTTGTAACATTGTTCAATTTTTTTTTTTTTAATTCACCTACTACTTTCTTTTTAATAATGCAACTGAAAATATAATATCCATGTGCATCCTGGAAGTCAGATAGTTGTTCAGATGAGCTGTCTGAGAGCTGGTATTACAAAGCACTGTGACTTGGCAAGAAGTTTCTTCTTGGCAAGAAGTGATATGCCATGTTCTGGGATTTGATGACAGAGAGAGAACTCTTAATTAACAGAGACATCATATTATCATAGTTGTGTAAAATACTGTCTGAATTTAGTCACATCTACATAGTCAATGGAGCCACATAAGAATTTAGTTCTCAGAATTAGCACTGGATGCTCCACTGACTAACCTTAAGTCAGCTGCCTAAAATTAGATGTTGTGGTGTTTTCCAACAGTCTTGTGGACATAATTCATTAATTCTTCAGGCTGGGGATGTCCAGGTAATGATATGACAAGGCAGAATGGTTTTAAACTAAAAGAGGGGAGATTGAGATTAGAGATTAGGAGGAAATTCTTCACTCAGATGATGGCGAGGCACTGGAACAGGTTGCCCAGAGAGGTTGTGGATGCCCCTTCCCTGGAGGTGTTCAGGGCCAGGTTGGATGAGGTCCTGGGCAACCTGGTGTATTGGGTGGTATCCCTGCCCATGGCAGGGAGGTTAGAACTGGATGGCCTTTAAGGTTCCCTCCAACCCAAGACATTCTATGATTCTATGATTTCATCTAGATTTACCTGCCTGGGAGCTAAAAGTGTCCAGTTTAAGCCAGATGTCTAAAATCACAGTGTAGTCAGGGTTCCCTACAGAGGGTAATTCATCCTTTCTCAGCTACTGAACTAACTTTTGAATGAATTATTCCCTGGAAAGGCTTGTTATATTTTCTTGGGCATTGAGGGGGCCTAGATGACTAAGATCAGGCCTCTTAATATTAGATAGAATGAACATGGGCTTACATTCAGGGTTATTCATATGTAAAGCTAATTATACTTGCTTCATGAGAATATTTAAAGCCTAAATGGTGCTACTGAATGGACTTGGTTAATGAAGTATTTCAGAAGTGTGAAGGTAAATTCTAAAAGAAGAAAGGTATACATCTTGTTCCCCCCAAAAAAGACTTGTTTTTGGAATGCTTTTGGAAATAGTCCATGAAATGACAATGAACAGAAGACCTCCTTGTTAAACAAACAGGTCATGCATTTTACTGTGCAAAAATTTGTGTCCAAGTAATGCAACAATATGATAAAGCATTACAGGTTGGAACAAGGTTTGCAAAAGTTTATCTTATATGTCCTTTATTGTCTTTTCACTTTGTGGGATGCTTCAGCCCACTACCACAAGATTACCCTAGTGCAATTAAGCTTTAAGAAGGTTGTTTTTGTTTTCATGAGTTGTATTCTGTCCTGCATTTTTATGTTAGAAGACACTTTGGTCTGAGATAATTTTTTTAATCTCATTTACTATCCTTTAAATTGATGGCTTTCAGTGGAAATAGTAAAATAAAACATCAGGAAGTTATGGATGGTCAGAGAACTGAGAAGAAAACGGGAAATAAAAAGAAGTAATAAGAATGGAATCATTCCTGCTGTTATGGATGCTGGTGTTCAAATTCAGCAGACAAACTAAGCTGTGCCAGTCATGTGATATTGATAACAAATTGAAAGAAAATGTGTTTTTTTGTTTGTTTGTTTGTTTTAACTGAGAATATATGAACAAAAAGGGAGGTTTACCTGTTGTTTTATACTGAAAAAAGATGGTGACACATCAGGAGTGATGCATAATTTCCTAAATAAATGATTGTCTTAGAAATGTCTTTACTCAATCTGATAGGAGTTTAATTTTTCATAATTATTACTTTCCTGGATAGTGGAATATGATAAGTGACTTTCTGGAATTGAAAAATAGGCTACACTTTTAATCAGTAATTATTTACAAAAATATAAATTTCTGGACATACTAAAAATGATAGCATAAAAATATCTGCTTATCTTGTGCTGAATAAGGTAGTCTGAATAATCCTATCCCTATATACTATCCCTGTTTTCAGAATTTGTTTTTTCTATTATGGAATTTGTCCTTCTCAGGTAATGGATCCCAGCAGACAATCAGAATCTTAAATGGGCAGAAAAACAGAACACTGATCTCATGAATATTTATGAAATTTCTGATTAGAGAGAGCTTTTAGCTATGAAAATTACACCTTGATTCAAATTTACTAAAAAAATATAGATGTTACTCAAAGTAGTCCTGAGTTAACACTTGAATAGGGTAGCTCTCTGCGTGAAAGTTGGCAGCCACTTTTCCACTTTCTCGTTTAGTTAGTAGGCTTTGGTTTCAAGAGAGTTTAAGCTCAGCCCTGACCCATGTGAAGAGTCTGTGGAGTGAATGTTCAAAGTTCAGAGCAGTCAAACATCCAAATCATTCTCTTCAACCTGAAAAATGGACCTCTGAGAAATGCATAAGTCTTACAATATTTAGTTTGGTGTAATTATCCCAAAGATACATATTTTTTTAATCTTCTTTTTTTTTTTTTTTTTCTCTTGAAATTCGGAAATGGATATATGCCCTCTATTTCCAGTCTGTTATATCCCTTAAGACCATAATTGGCTTTTGTGCAATGAATCTCTAGGGTATCTTACACAAACAAACTAGGAGTAGGAATGCAACATCAATATAAAAGGTTACAATGAATAGTTAGTCTGTGATACTTTTTTTTTTTTTTTCCTGTTTCTTAGCTCAGCAAAGACACCATTTACTTTCTGTGTTTATATTCCTGTTCTGATGTTTCATCTGTTCCGAATTTCTAATCCCTTCCTTTCCTTTCCCTCTTCCCGTCGAGAACAAAGTCTGGCAGTTAGGATAGCAAAAGCTTCTGACACACTGTGTGAACGTCTGGGAAATTTGACAATAAAATGTTGAGTTCAGCAGTCAAGTAGTTGGCTAAGTCCTTTGTACTGCAATTGCTGGGTTATCTCTGTCCTTGGAGACCAATATCAAATAAGTCTTTTTATAAGATAAGTTGTAGAAGTATCATCATGGAAGCATTTGTTAAACATTTTTGCCACTTTATGGAGTTCAGCGAGTGGTTGGAAGAGCTTCAAAATGAACACTGTAACCAGAGACTGTCTGTTGCCTATTATGCCCAGTTACGACTCTGTCCCCAGACCTAATGCAGAGATGGCACTGAGCATGCATATTGTCAATCCTCAGCTGTTTTCCACATGTTTCCTGATATTCCTGTTTGGGATGGATCGCGTGAATCTTTCTCTATTTGCTTCAGAATTTGCTGCGGTTATGCCATGCAATAAAATGACCAGATAATAAGGCCAAAGTCGTATTCCCTGTTCTAAAGACAATGCCAAACATATGTCATTGTTAGCATTTTTACAACAGCAATCCCATGCCCTGGTCTGATGCAAACACAGTGCTGAGTATGCTGTATATTTGAGCTTAGGCAGTGTTGCTCACTGATCCTGCCATTTGGGACATGCTTTGTGGGCAGCTCTGGGTTCTTAGGAATCTGGGTCTGTGTGAGACACTGTTTCATTGACTGCATTTTCTACTACTTATTGCCCTTTTCCACTGCCTTGTGCCTTTTTCCTTATCCACAAGAGGATGTTCTACTTGTTTTCCATTTGCCATGTTTGTTAACAGCGTGTATTTTGCAATGTGGCAATGCACTCCAAGCAAACAGATCCCCATGTTCATCAGATATTTAACAGTGACTGTCCAAGAAGTGAGTGTGATTAAAAAAATAAATAAAATTGTTGTGTAAGATGACCTTCCTAAAAACAGGCAATATACTTAGATTCACCCTTGCAGCTGTCTCTCTCTCTTTTTTTTTTTTTTCTTTTTTTTTTTTTTTTTTTGGCTGTGTTGTGTGGCCAGATCTCAAGCTACAAGCTCCCAGGTCAACCTAGCCCTTCTTTTCTCCTCACTGCACTGTTACATGTCTATTATTTTACCAGTAACCAGGACCAGATGAGAGCTTACATTTTTTTAGCTCTTCTGTCACTAGAAAAGGAGGATATTTTAGAAACTTCCTTTAGGAATGTGTCAGGCAGGTCTCAAACATACATTTTTTCAAAGATGTAGATAATAGTATTGATCTCTGAAGGCCTTGTCTAATTATGTATCTGAAAGGAATATCAGTAGAAGCACTCTAAAATTATTTTTTCCAATATTGAAATCTAATGAAAATGTATTACATCATGATTTTTTTTTTAATGCCTTTAACTTTAGCAGGTTACTTTTGATTTATTATAACAGGCATAGAGTTTAGTACTGAATGTATGAGCACTGTTTTTCTTCTTATGTATAAAGAGCCAGCTTGATTAGCGTAATTTGATTGTTTACCCCATATAGCTATGAGAGTATTTCTTATGTAGACATTATCTTTTACAAGAGATAAAACTGATTCAAATTTTCACTCTGAAATCTGGTACTTTTAATTTGTGTCTGTCTGCTAAATCTTTACCTGATTTTTTGAATTAATTACCACATGTATCATTGAATACCATAAAAATTGCTATTATTCTAATTTATCTCAGAAATCAGCCTAAGTTTAATGCTTGCAAAAAAGGCTCCGAGGGCTTAAGACTTTCTTGAGTTGCTTGTCTTAGTGTATTGTACTACTAAAACCAGGCAAAATGTACAAAAAGCACAAGGCAAAGTGGACATTTTGATGCTTGTCTTCTGCCATGCCACTCCACCACCAGCGTGGCCAAGTGGTCAAATGAATTCCATTTATAGGCAAAGAACAGGTGGTAGTAACTAAAGCAGAGGGAGATAGGAAAGCACTGGCAGACATTTGATCCAGGGAAAGTTGTGTCTTTGGGTTCATTTCTTTCTTTTCTGAATTTTGCAGTTCTTTCTACATTACATTTCCATCAGGTAGTGACAATGTTATCATGTAGCAAAATCAGAGGTGACCACATCACTTGATTAAAAGTGACAAATCTAACCATGATTATTTTGGAAGAAAAGAAGTAAAATTGAAAAGTATACAGAGGAAGCACACAAAAATCTTGTAGAAACACTGAAAGAAAGAATGCAGATTAAACCACAGAAATGACCGGTGTAAGTATGTTTCCAGAAGGTTACTGTGCTGTACTATGATCTGACTCAGGTTAGGTATTTGTTAACACTTGCACAATGCTGACAGGATACATGTTTTATTTTGCATGGATTGTAGTCTTTGGTGGAATAGTCTCTCTGCAACATAACTGCTGTCAAACCTGATTTCCCTAAAATCAAAGCTATGAAAAAGAATTTAAGTATTTGTGCCAGGGCCCTCAGGAGCCTGACTATCCTGGGGCTCCCTGACCTGCACAGGGCTCAGGACCCCACATCAGCGAGGCAGCAACAGGGCTGGATCCAGCTCTCCACAGCCCTGCTCCATCTTGCTCAGCCATGGGCTCCACTGATTTGGGCCCACTTGTGGGCCCACATCCTGACCTGGCCTTGGTCTGGTCCTGGGGTCCCCTGCAGCCTGCATGTCTGGCCCCAGGGAGCTGCCAGAACATATGATGCTCTCACCATCTGTACTGTTACTGTTATCAATAAAGACAGTTTTTGTTGTTGTTGTTGTTGTTGTTGTTTTTCCCCAAATTCATCTCAGGGAAGTATTCACAGTAAACTTTTGTCTTACTGCATCATATATTGACATAGTACCTGGAGACTCTTGACACTTTCATGTAGTATTGCTTCTGTTCTTCATTCCTCAGATCAAAAGATCCAGAACCTTAAAATGTCCCCAGAATGCTCCTTTCAAGACTAACAACCCACAATAAGTAAAAATACTTTTAATAATGTGTTTTTGCAATGCAGCTATATACAGTTACAAGCAAAGATTGAAAACATTACCAAACTTAATAATATTTTTCACTGGTGGTCTCTGTAATAGTTTCCAGAAAATAAGATAAAATTAAGGGTACAGGGAATAAAACTTTAGCTTATTAATTTTGATAATTATAGCTAAATGTAATTATGATGAACTATATACCTATTCTGAGAAAAGCATCTGGAGTACTGAAAGCACTATGTTATCAGGGTGAAAATATAAAGGAAAAAATAAATAAGGGCATAAAGAAAGTCTGAATGTTCATATTGCGCTGTTAGCTTGAATGGCTAAATCAGAGGGTATTTTAGAGGTAAAGAAAATAACATAAATTTATTAACATATTTTATGTAAGTAGTAGTAGTCCCATTTACATGAATATGAGTCTTTACCGAGCCTAAACAAGAAGGGCACCATTCCAAGAACTGTATCCCATAAGATGAAGGGAACACCAGCTTGCACTAGGAAGTCTTTGACACCTTATTTAATGAATACTGGTAATGATCTGGTATGCTTGTCTGTTTTTTTCACCTGTCACAGCATACAGATATGCTTATTGTCAGAAATCTATCAACCACTTAGTAGTTTGTTTTTTAAAAATACAAAATTGTCCACCAAGGCCTTCTAAAAATGAACCTGGTTGGATTAGCATGAGCTAATTCCTATAAAACTTGCAAGTGGACTTGTGTTCTGCTCTTTCTCTGTTCCCTGCTAGGAAATGGGCTCTCATGCATCTATTTTTATAAATACCTTATATAAGCTTCCCAGCTTATTCAGAAGGCTGACAGATCCAGGTGCATTAGAAGAGGGAGAAAGTTTAGGCTGCTATGGGATCCTAGGAAAAAAGCTTACTACTGTGTCCATCTGTATGTACCAGCAAAGCTCCAGCTCAGATGTGGTCACCCGTATGTATGTGGAGGTTAACACTGGGACTGAAACAAACCAAATCATTGTATACCTCTGCCAGCAGTCTGAGTGCTCTTTGAATGTTTTGTTTGATTATTTTATTTCACATATTTTAGTTTGCTTTTGGAAAAAAATCCTCAGCTGTGTCTTAGAGACTATTCTTAACGGTATACTCGACTCTTATCTCTGTAAACAGAAAACCAAAACATCTTGATAAAGTCTGTTCTCTTTAGAGCTTCTTGTTAAAGTTCTATCTTAACTTGACTTTTTCTTTACTTTTTTTCCAGACTTCAAACTAAAAAGTCCCCCAGCTGAATTATGCCCCTTCGTCATGGAATTCACACCCCAGCCCCTCCACTGACGCAAACTTTGGAGAGCAGCTCCATGGAGGATAACTTAAGTGCTGCCTGCAGACCTAAGTGAGCTGTCCTTGCTTGTTATTGTAACATTGATATACATATCTTCCTTTCCTCATTTGTTATATCCTAATGTCATTAGGACAAGCCTGCAGCAATTTTAAAAGCTGGCTGCACAACCTCTTTGACGTCATTACAGAAAGGTCTCGACTGCAGACCCTGCATATACTGCCTGTGATATAGTGTATAAAAATCCATGTCAGTGCTGGCTCTCGGGGAGCACTGAAAATGATTCAACTGTCTGGAATGGGCAGATGGCTGCTATCAAACTTTTATTATCACCATCATTATTATTACAGTGGTTTGTGACACATGTTGAACTTTCAGACTGGTGTTAAAGCTTAAGCATTTGAGCAACACTTTCTGAAATTCAAAACCCTCAAATCCTTTCCAATCTTACTCCAAAAATTAGGAGTAAGTTTAAAGCTAATTAGACGTATTGCTTGGTTCCACTTCCAACTTTCAGAGTAATTATCTTAAAATTCTTGTTCTCATGTAAACACAACTGTTAATTATTTTTAATTGCCTTGATTTATTGCAGAACTTAAATTCAGTACATGTTGAATGTTCAGCAGGGTGGAAAGAAAATTTGAATTCATTTAAGGGTGCATATGGATTGGATTGTTTGTACCGTGGCCTCTATTTGAAAAAGCTCACAGTTAACCTAGGCTACTAGGTACTTCCTTCTTGAGGCATCCTCTAAAACTAAGCATACTGAAGAGTACAGGTTTACTTGATACAGATTTCTTGAACTTGCAACATGATTAGATTTACTTGGATGTTATGAGTGACATTTTGTTTTAATTTTATAGCTGTTACCTCCACTGTGTTGAGTATTTTGGTATTTCAACTCTCCCATGATTCTTTTCTGACACATCAGTAGATGGTTGAAGCTTTTTCTGGGTCATCCTGGCAGTGACCCAGACTGTATTATGTTGGCTGTCTGTCTCTACTTTGTACTTGTCTTTGGTTTTGTCTCCGCTCACCAGCATGAGGTATATATGAACCACTGCTGCTTGTGCCATTACCTTTTGTGATTCCTTTTTGTGGTTATATTCATTCAATGAACTGAATGAAGTGGTATTGGCTTTTGGATTCTTTGTTCTGGCCAAGTTTCCTGTTTAAGTTGATGTCCTTTTTGTTCTTTATGCAACTGGCCTATCAGCAGGGGTCCCCTCAGCACAGTTATAACTCATGGGCATATTCATTTTCATTTCCAGGAGGGTGTATTGTGGTTGGCCAGCATTACTAGGCAGACGTCTTTTCTTGTCTGTTCTGCCTTCACCATCAACATCTCCCTCAACTTTATGATTTCTCAGAGAAGGCTTCTAATGTGTGTCTTTTTATTTCTTCCAGACTGGTGTAATCTGCTGTCAGGTACCATGGCTCAGTGTATCCTGTCAGGTATGTATTTCAGTGTATCCTGTCAGGTATGTAGCCAAAACATGCCTTCATTTTCCTAATCTCATGCTGTTACTGCATGTTCTGAGAGTGGGCTAGTAAATTCCTGTTTACAGTGGCACTTTCTGGAATTGAGAGTGAAAAATTGGCCTTGACTCTTTTTCAAAAGGTCCAACTAGGATTTCCTGTGGTAGTAGCACTCTTTTTGCTCTAAGTCATTATGGCTTCTGCCCTGTTTGCATGCCCTCTACTAGATATTTAAAAGCCAAAGATATGTTTGCTGTCCACACAAACATACCTCCACTACTACCTCCTATTGACAGCTCTTTACTCCGGTATGATTTTCTTTCAAAAATAAAATCTCAAGTTCTGCACACAGCTCTCTTCTTGCCTAGGAGCAGACTACCTTCAGTGTAATCAGCAGAAGCTTCTTCATGAGCTTCCAAGTCATCTCAGTGTATGTCTACCTTAAAACACAAACAGTACCCAGAGGATTTGCTAAAGCCCAATGAGCTCATTGGGTAGCTTGCTAGTAGCTCATGTCACGACTCTACCAGAAGATCCTAGTACAGCTCTGGCTGTTCCACAGTCCTGTGGTACTTGGGGATGGGTCCCTGCTTTTCTTCCTCTCACCCTTCTCTCTTTCAAATATCTGTTCCCATATCTATAGCTATCACTGCTGCACCCTGTGCCACTCATTATCACAAAGGGACATCCTAATGGGCTCAGAAATTTATGGATGGCAGAAAATCTGCATCCTTCACCATCTTCATATAAGCAGTACATCTTTTGCTGGGGCCTTTCCTCAGAGTCTTTTATTTCTGGAGACCTGCCACTGTCCCCCAGATGTCAACAGATGTCTAATGGAAGGGATCTCATTATTTGTCATCTACAGATTGTCAGTGTTTAATCTCATAATCCACCCCTGTGCTTATGCAAGAGCCAGTTTGTAGCATGGTTATCACCTCTCATTACATAATCTTCTATAGTACCTTCATAATGCCCTGAAGTCCCTTTTTGTGTCAAATTCAGCGTCAGAAACCCTGTTACGGACTTGAGATTGCTCTTCTAGGTTGGGTCTGATACCAACTGTGTCAGAGACAAAGGGCACTAAAAACACTTTTAATTCCTCTACTTCCTAAATCTGTGTCTATTCCAGTTTAGGTAACAGCATTTTGTATCCAGATATGTATAACAGTAATTGCATGAATCACAAGATCACAGAACAGCTGAGGTTGAAAGGGACTTCTGGAGGTCATCTGGTCCAACCCTCTGCTTAAGCAGGGCCACCTAGAGCCAGTTGTCTGGGACTATGTCTAGATGGCAAACAGAGCCATTCAATTTGTATCTGTTGTAGTGAACCTACAGACTCTTCTCATAATCCATGGAAATTACTCTTAAGTAGCTCTTAGAATTTTTATTAAAATTCAAAGATGATTTGAATGCAAAGGTAGTCACTGAGAATTATGATAGCAAATATTTGGAAAGGTCGGTTGATTGCTGAGATGATACAGTCTAAGGTATATGATAGTGGAAGTAAGAGAGAGTGGAGTAAGAGAGAAGTGGCAGATATTAATAATAGTATACGATAGTGACATAGCAAACTGTCCTTTTTTTGTTGTTCTTTAATTCAACTTTATTTTTAACCACTAAATGTTGAGAATGCTATAAAAGGGCTAGTTTAGTTTTCCACTGACACTAGAGCCTTGCTACACTTGTGGAAAAATCCTTTGCAAATAAGTCTGATTTTGTAGGGAGGTGGAGGGGAAAATAAAGTAGGTTTAATACCTGACTGACTAGAACTGCTTTACTCTGCATGCAGTAATTCACTTGGAAATGATGCTGAAAAAACTTTTTCCCTAAAGTAGATTTTCCCAGCTATTGATTGCTGTCACTAACAAAAGCTGTGGTCTGTAATGGATATAGAGGTCAGCTTCCAGTGACACAGACTCTAGGAGCATGAACAGTACCAATCTGAACTCCAAAGAATCAAAAAATAACTGTCAGAAATAGTGGCAGTGATAGGACATTATGGGGCATTGCCCCACTCACTGCTTGTGGACAAAGTGCGTTTTTCAGAAGAGCGGGGTCATTCTCTCTGCAGTTGTTTGGATGGCCTCACCTGAAACCACTGAGCTGAGCTGCTAGAAAGTTCATGTGAGGAAGAAATAATGATTGCCACAAATGTTTTCTTCTGTCATAATTGCTTGTGAAGTTACTTCTCTTCATACCTGGCTTTCAGCAAAATTGGCTCTGTAATTCTCAGTGGTGGCACAGCTCATCCCCTTCTGTTGCTCAGGGAAACTTACCATGTCTTAGCCTTGTTTTCCTCTTTGCCTGCAAAGCTTGGTTCTTTAGTGAAGGTCACAGGTATCACAAATCTCAAAATGGGAAGGAGAAAATATTTTACTCACTATTCCAGATGCTGCTGTTCTAAGAGTATCATTAAATGTTTCTTATCACACTACATTTAAGTGGAATGGAATCTCTTGAGAGGTTTAAAATAACCTAATCACCAAATGAAGGCAAGTTTAGTGAGCCTAAGTCTGTGCTGTTTTCAGTTAGATTCCCTAGCAACCTTGAGCAGTCTGTCCAGGGAGCTGTGTCTGTATTGCCTGAAGTTTTTCTTAAACTCTACTCCCATTTGATAGCAGGCAAAGAATATGTTTTGTTGACATCTCTCATATACATTCTCTCATCTTCCCCCAGTAATTAACATGACAGATAGAGGCACAGAGAGATAGTGTCTCATGCAGACTAATTTATTCAGTGCTTGAGGTTCAATGAATAGCTTACTAAGATATATATAGTCTTTCCTACCCCCTCACCTGAGATATTCAGCCTGCCTTCCTTAGATCCTTACCATGAAAATTTGCGTCTATAGTAGTGCAAGCATAAGCTGCTTTTCAGACATATATCTGAACATGATTTCAGAGGGGGAAAAAAAAAGAGGCTACAAGGAGATTTGCAATCAAAACCAGTTAAAAATGACATGAAACTGTGTAGAAGGAATTGACTTAAAAGGATTAATGAGTTCATGCTGAGTTTTGTAACGTTGCTATTGGTCTGCTACACACATCCAGGCTAGTTCAATAAACTTGCCCATTTCTGGGACAACTGTCTTTTGACACATCTCCATATAATGTGAGCAGGAGTGGCCAGTTTTCCACGTCCTCTGAACCGCATGCCCAAATCTTCTTATGATCAAAACCAAAGACATCTATTTATTGAGCTATGAGAAGGATGATCTGGGGGAGCCTTTCACAAGCAATAAGTGATGCTATTTCCTGAGAGGTCCCATCACTGCACCCTAGGGCTGTGTCTGGTGTGCAGCTGAGTCCCATGGCAGGCTGACAATGTCTACCTTGGCAGTTCCTTCTGGCGCACTTCCCCTAGTAGCTGGCATCTGGATTGCCAAAATTGTGCTGGTTTTGGTCATGGCAAAGCCATGCTTAGCCTGCTTTTAGGTAGCGTCTGGTTTTAGGTAGCGTCTGGCCCTACTAGGAAGAAGACGGCCCAATGAATGGAGAAGAGAATGAAGAGGGGATTCTTTTCTGCAGGGGTCATATCTGTCCTGGGTACATTAGCTTATAGCTTAACCATATCCAACAAGTAGTACCACTGTTCAGGGTTCCTCAATTCCAGCCCTCAGGTGACAACCTGTTTTGTGATTCCTCATTCATCTCCAAAGACAAGTGTAGTGGGCTGGAACCAGGACAGACAGTTCAGATTAATTGGACTGTGAGCCTGGAGTCTACGTGGTCTGAGCTAAGTGTGTTCTTGAAATAGGATTGGCCCAGATCAAAGGGAAATAAAGCAGTTCGTATGTTTTGATATGAGATTAGAATCAGAGAAATCTGAACAAAAACAGACCAAGATTTTTTTTTTAATATGTTTGGATTTTTCTTATAGAAATCC
Source organism: Cygnus olor (assembly GCF_009769625.2). Classification (NCBI taxonomy): domain Eukaryota; kingdom Metazoa; phylum Chordata; class Aves; order Anseriformes; family Anatidae; genus Cygnus; species Cygnus olor. The sequence goes on from NC_049169.1 coordinate 69,378,134, forward strand.
TGACAGAGTGCTTCTTTCTGAGTGGTACTTGACCTACTTTCTACTTGGGTTTACCTACACACAGCATTTTCTGTAGCTCAGGAGAATGTGTCAGCTGCAAAGAAGAAAAAAGCATTAGCCTCATAAAATCACTATATGATCTCTGAGATTGGCTAGTGACCATGTTCTAAAAGGGACGACAGTAACAGTCAAGACATGGTCAGTTGTGACAGACAATTAATATTCTCACACTTTTTCATTTAAAGAAAACCATTCCTTTCTGAACAATGAAATAGTGCGTGCATGTGCACAGGTTTAGTAGTACAGAACCAGATGTGTTGTAGGTGAGGTAACATTTTGGGGAAGGGAAGAAGAATGGAGGAAACAATGAGGTGCTCAGGAAGGTGGAAAACACTGTTTTTGTTTAACAAAACAGTAAATTAGTTGGGTCAGTATGTCATATATATCTAATTTCATAGATATTTAATAAACAGAATTTTGGTACATGCTAGAAATATGCCAGTGTACTTCTAAAAAACAAAACAAAACAACAGCAACAAAAAACAAACAAACAAACAAACAAACAAAACCACAAAAAACACTGACAAAAAAAAAAGCAATAATTAGATTTTAACTTTTCTTGGTTTGCTGGAACTTTACTGTTGTAGTAACTGGTATTTGAAAGAGACAAATGAATGGCACCTCCATTGTATCAAAATTATTTTTTATTTGAGATCATTTAGCTGCAGCACACAAAGAAAACATGTTCATGAGTTATTGCTCAGTTAGAATATAAGCGTCTGGAAAAAAAAAAAAAAAGGAAAAATGACTGTGCAATACAGGATCTAGATGTAGTTAGATTTTTGGCTGTCTTGGTTTCCTGGTCTTTTGTATTCTACCCACAATACTGTGGCCAGAACAAGCTACTGTAGATGTGAGAAGAAAATGCACATGATCTTGATCTAAAGCACATGTTTCAACCACTCCACCTTCCTCAGAATTTAGCCAGTGGTAACACATTAAAACACTTATAAGTCCATTCAGAACACGGCTGTGTTATACATGTATGCTGGCCTATTCATTAAAATTCATAAGTAGTAGTGCGTTAAATTTGCCTACTACAAGGATTTTTTTTTGTATGGATAGTCCAGACAGGCTCATAAAAGTCACCAGTGCTTTATATTCTAGATCCAATTCTACAACAATAAAGCTCCTTAAAATTACATATATATGAATTAACGAAATGCCACAATATAAAGGAAACTGTCAAAGCACTACACTGTGTTCTTATACAGCCAGCTTAATCATTCTCTGTAAAGTTAGTATCTGTGTATTGCCTGAATTAAAGCAATTGTTATATTCTGTGGCTAAAGTTCCAGTAAAAGTGGAGCATGATATGCAAATATTTTCTTCTCCATTTTATTTATTTATTTTTTTAAGAAAGCTAACATGAATAAGTATTTAAATTAGGCTAGTAGGGTATATTGTAGACCGCCACTAATCCTTTTAGCTAATCCATCTATTTTGACGTTCTTACCTGAGAAGAGGTATTTTTTCTTCACTTCTCATGAAAGGCTTAATGTTAGTTTTTTACACATTCTACAAAATACTTAAGTTTGTAACATAAAAATATGTGTGATCCTGCTGATGTGATAACTGCTGTGAAAGAGGTCTTAGACCTTGTGGCAGAGAATCACCTGTGACAGCCGCAGAGTCAGTCTGCAGGCAGTTTTAGGTCTAGAAGGGCTTTTTTTTTTTTTTTAAATCTTGTGCTTTTTAGAAATGGTGCACAAAGTTCTTACTGGAACAAAGTGAAGTAACCGATGAACTTTTGTAATTAATTATGACAAGGATAGATACAACTTTCCCTGCTAAAATGACAACAGTAAAAAGTGGATGAATCACTGAATCCTGGAAGAATTTTATTTTTATTTTTTTTATCATTTCACTTAAATTATCAACCAAGATTATCTTGTAAATATATACATAAATACACATACACACACATGCATGTATTTTAGCTTGTATGTGCACACTATAAATTGTACCTTCTGAAGGTGAATTTTCTAACAATCTAGAGACTTTTTAGCAATACCTGTAAACTAGTAAAAGAAGAAATAATTGCTAATCAGTGGTATTCCCATGTGTTTTTGATTTGTATATTTAAATTGTATTTATATTTAACAGTTCTCCATATTTTCACTTCTACATTTCCTACTTCTTTTCTCCTTTTTATTGATCACCTATATTTTGAACAGTTATTGGGAAAGTGCACAGAAGTTAGTAAGAATTTTGATCTCCGGGAATCACTGGAAGAGTAGATTTGCAGTATTTTGCACAGCAGTATCAGTTGATACTTGGACACTTAGTGGAAACTTGACAAAGAACACCTCTACTATTTCCATCCTAGGTGAACCATGAAGACAAGTGACTGTGTGCTTTTGGGACTTGAATTTCTCTTCTAGAAAAAATGCCTCCCATATGACAAAGGTAGTCTCTATCCTCTTTATTTATTTATTTATTTATTTACTTTTTATTTTTTATTTTTTTCCCCTACGATAGCAATACTCTGTATGTCCTCTGTGTTTACAAGTTTCCTTGCAATGTTCTTGTATTTGATGCTGCTTTAAATTTGCCAAACCCTATATCAGTGCAATACAGTGGTGGTACCACAGAGCTCGGTGTGTACCAGCTGCTTGGGTACTTATCCAGCATCTCAGGCAGGGCTGGGGGCTATGTTCAAGTTCTTCATCTCTTCAGCTGCATGAAGAGCCCTATCCAAGCTGATCATTTTCAAGGTGATAGCTTTGCAGGGGTGGTTGCAGGTGTTTCCACCAGTAGCTGTACCTGGCCTTTCTACCAGATACTTCTTGAGACGGGGAATCTGAATGTGACATGTAACATCTCTTGAGCATCTGCAATTTGATCTTTGATGTTTCAGCATACTTTATTTTCAGTTATTTTCAGTTAATAAACCTTCAACTCCAGTGGTAAAACACGCATTCCATTTAGTCTTATCCTTGTTGGGATTATGGTAACCTCTGGCAGAAGAGCAAGTAAAAGGCTGGGAATGATGACTTCTGAGCTGTTCCAATGCCCAATGTGGTACAACAAGTTGAAGTTAGTTTGGTGAAGTCTGTGAGCTGCACTTGACAACTCTGCAGTTATATGCTTTCAAATACAGGTAAAAGCCCACTATTCCACTGAGGCAGTCCTAAATGAGACACAGTGTACTAGCTTGATTGTCAAATTATACTATTATTTTTGATAAGACAGGTTACAGAAGAAAAGACCCTTCATTTTTTATAGCTACATAAAACAAAATATTAGATAAACTTAACAAATTTTCCCTAGCTGCATGTTTTTGTTCTGAGTGGTTTAGAAAACAAAGCCATAGACTATGTGTGGAGATGAACCACAAAATCTCTTTTTCTCTATTCCTCTACTTTTTACTTCCTGATAAAACTGCTGGATTTTGCAAATAACAGGGCATTCTATGGGCAAATAGGTAGCTGCATTTTTTTTTTTTTGTAAACAGAAAATGTTAGAAAATGTTAGAAAATGTTAGAAAAGCCTTTCCTTTCATGCTGTAATCAGAGAAGATGGCAATGCAAAGCTCTCTCCTTCCGAGCTTTTTCACCTTGAGAAAATCTGAAGCTTTTCCCTTTTCAAAAGTCTTACTTCCTTTCTTCCCTATTGCTACTCTCTGTATTCTCCTGTTTATCGTGCCCTGCTTTATTGCTCCTGGCTTAGACCTTCAACGTGAATGAATCTTTGACTGACCTTCCTCATACCTTTTCTGGTGGTGCATAGCTCTGTCAGGTCTGAAGAGGTTTATGGATTTTATCTGTTTACATAGTTCCAACATGAAGATTACTTCATGAAAGTTCTCAAAGCATCCAGAGTGAATGCTCAGTTCCTCCTTCAGGAGTACTTATAATTATTATATTTTGGGAGAGCATAAGTGTTTTATTATTATTATTATTATTATTATTATTATTATTATTATTATTATTATTATTATTTAGTTCCTTTAATTTTTGACTGATCAGGCAGCATACTTACAGGACCATGGTTTCTGGTGTATATAGTAAACCCAGTCTGAAATTCATACCCTGTCCATCAGTTTGTTATTACAGGCATAAATTTAAATTATATATATATATATATATGTTTCAAATAAGTTGCATAGTTATGCTCTTGCCTTGCTTTTCTGTAACATCTGGGATCCATCAAATTAGTAAACAGCTGGTTAGACGTAAAATATGTTTGTGTACTCAGTGACTGTATTTTCTCTTTCTGTGAGTTACTGGTGTTTTACTGTCTCTGTTAAAAATCAAGCATAAGCAAAATTTTATTATTTTCTATTTGGACTATATGGACAACTTACATAGGTAACTTACATCATAATAAACAATGATGTTTATCAACAACAAAAAATTCTCTCTTATGGAGAGAATGAGGTGATATTTTATACTGTGATTCATTATGAGAAATAACAGATAGTGTAATGCCTCATAGGTATAAGTAGATAAGCAAGTGCAAATTAAAATTATTCTATTTATTTGTTATTGGAAAGAAATTTCATTCATGCTTAGGGGTCTGGCCTCATCTAACATCACAAACATTGAACCACTGTTATGGTTCAATGACAACTTTGAATGTTTTTAAAATTCAAGGAAAAAATTGGAGAGAAAAGTTCATCTCAGAAGTTCTCTGAACCCAACTATGATCAGGCCATTGGGGATATATGCTTCATTCTGCCTTCCCTCAGACTGGAAGCAATACATCAACACTAGTAATGCCAGCTTCCATGACCTCAGTATTCAATGATATTTTTCTTACAGTCTTAATATTATTTCAATCCCATAATTTTTTGAAGCACTGCTCATAATTTTGGAATACTTGAGGTTAGCAAAAATGGATTTTCACCAGGCATAATGACTACAGAAAGTGTCTGAAATCCAAGTTGTTCTGAAAACATATAGGGAAGGCTTTCTTGCTGTCTTCCTTATAGTGCTGTACACATTGACGGTCTTACCTACAGCAATTCAGGTGTTTGAGTCAGAGGGATAAAAACATCCTCACTGACTATGTTACCATATATTCTACTTGTCCCTGTATTCATGAAACAGTCCTGTCTCTCTCACTGCTGGTGGAAAGCTTAATGAATCTTTCACTAATTTTAAGCTTCACAAAACAAAGCCTGGCCTCGGTGTCATGAACTGTCAAGATAATAACATTGTTTCAGAGCAGCATGGTAATGAAGCTTACACGGCTTTGTGATAAGGGATGAGTTGGCCGTAATGAAGAGTATGTGTTTTAGGAGAGTCTTAGATGAGCTCCTCAGGCAGAATCTCAACTCCTAAAGGCAGTTTGCTGTGGGATCACATGGCATTTGTTCAGTGATGTGTTTGTTGACAAATGTAACATAAAGAAATTTAAAAGGAAAAATAAACCACATTTTCTTAAAGCATTTTAGATCACTTTGTGGTCTAACCACATGCTCAAAAACTTCCTGAGCTGGAAACAGTCTCCAGATGACCTACAGGCTTTAAAACTTACCAAAACAAAAAGTTTTCTACCACAAAAGCATTCCAATAGTTGTACTCTGGTAGAAAGTAGTTTCTCATCATACACTTTAATACTGAAAAATGTTCTGTTTCCTTGTCACCTCTTCTTCTTCTGCATAAAATGTAAATTTGTTATAGCTTAAGATAGATTTTGGCTTATGGAATAACTTTGTATTCACAGCAATAAATTGGGGTGTACGGTAAAACTTTTCGGTAACTTGCCAAATTATCTCCAGTGTCAGCCATCCACAACTGTTTTAGTTGGCATCAATTTCAATAGCATTTAAACTGCACATGCACATTTCTAATATCTCTTTTGTAGAAATAGCAATTTCACTGGAAAACTTTACTCCACTGGGAATTTGGGGAATAATTGACCACCATGTCCAACAGTAATTTCAATTTAACAATCTAATTTATCTGTGATTTCACTGGGACTTTGAGCAAGAGGATTTATCATTCAGGCTAATATGGGTAAAGATTTCTTTCTGATCTTTGACCTGCGTGCTTTCTTTTACAAGCTCTTACACTATGTGAGAGTATCAACACTTCCACCATGAAAGACCCCATTGTACATTTCCTGGGATTTATTTATTTTTTTTAATATGTTGAGTTGCATGTTACATTTCTCCTCTATACAGTTAAATATGTCTGCACAGTAGTCACTTGTAAATGCACCTCATTTAGCATTACCTGGCTTTAAACTAACTACCTTGGGACTGATAATCTAGACCTACACACAGCCAGCATAACCTGCTGAAGAAACTTGGTTCTGCACTGCCAGGGCTACGGTGCTACTGATACTCAAGGCAGATGGTTTAAACCCAGTTTGGGAGTGTTCTCATGAACTATTTACAACTTTCAATACATGGTAATTGTGGTGGTTTAGCAACCAAGGGGCAGCGAGGCACAACTACCTGCTCTCTCACTTCCCCTCCACAGAAGGACAGAGGGGAAAACATAATGAAAAAAAGCTCATGGGTTGAGATAAGAAGCAGTTAAATAAAACAGAGGGGAAAAAAAAAAAAAAGAAAAAAAAAAGAGAGAAAAAGAAAAGGCCACACAGAAGCAAAAAGAGGAAAATATTATTCTCTACTTCCCATCAGCAAGTGATGGTCAGCTACTTCATCTGAAGGAGAACCTCAATACATGTCACAGTTTCTCAGGAAGACAGACGGTTTCTTAATGAGAGTATTGCCCCCTCCTTCTCCCCCCACCAGCTTTTATTGCTAAGCATGACATCAGTTTGGGTCATGTCTCCTTGCTGTGTCCCCTCCCCATCTCTTGCCCAACACCAGCCTACTGTACCTTTGGGGAGGGAGTTCGAGGGACAGCCTTGATGTTGTGCCAGTACTGCTCTGCAATAGCCAAAATATTGATGTGATATCTGACCTGTTCCAGGTACAAGTGTAAAGCTCAGCACTATATGGGCTGCTGTGGAGAAACTTAACTCCATTCCAGCCAGACCCAGTACAGTAATATCTCTTTAACTCTTACCAAGTTAAATGCTTACTGAAATCCAAGCTAACGTTCTTCTTCTGGTCTTTTTCATCCTACCTTGGTGGTTCAAAAGGACCCTAAAGGGGATGTGTGTTACATTTGTATGAACCTATACAATACTGAAGCTGGAGGAAATGGCCAAAATTTAAAGCTTTTTAACTTAATGTTTAAAAATCATTCCCTGCTTATAAGTACACTTGTGCAACTATCTATAAAATTAGATAGACACATGTCTTCAAGAACTGTGGTCACTGTTGTTAATGAACTGCAAACCTTCACTCTCTCTTTACCACTAAGCAGTTGATCTTCTTGTTTCTGCTCATCTGAGGAAAAAAAACATAGGACATCCTTCAGTACAAGTCCCTACAATCACAAGTTACATTATTATCATAGAATCACAGAATCATTTAGGTTGGAAAAGACCTCTAAGATCATTAAGTTCAACCGTTAACCTAGCACTGCCAAATCTACCACTAAATCATGTCCCTAAGCACCATGTCCACATGTCTTTTAAATATCTCCAGGGATGGTGACTGAGCCACTTCCCAGGGCAGCCTGTTCCAATACTTCACAATCCTTTCATTGAAGAAGTTTTTCCTAATATCCAACCTAAAACTCCCCAGCACAACTTGAGGCCATTTCCTCTTGTGCTATTGCTTGTTGCTTCTGAGAAGAGACAGACTCCCACCTTGCTACAACCTCCTTTGTGGTAGTTGTAGAGAGCAATAATGTCTCCTCTCAGTCTCCTTTGTTCTACGCTAAACCCCATTTCCCCCTCATTAGACTTGTTCACTAGACATTTCACCAGCTTCCTTGCCCTTCTTTGGACATGCTCCAGCACCTTGATGTCTTTAATGTAGTGAGGGGGGCCAAAACTGAACAGAGTATTCGAGGTGTGGTCTCACCAGAGACAAGTACAGGACAGTCACTTCCTTAGTGCTGCTGGCCACACTATTTCTGATACAAGCCAGGATGCCATTGGCCTTCTTGGCCACCTGAGCACGCTGCTGATTCATGTTCAGCTGGTGGTTGACCAGTACTCCAAGATCTTTTTCCACTGGGCAGATTTCCAGCTGCTCTTCCCCCAGCTGGTATTATTGCATGGAATTGTTATGCCCCAAGTGCAGGACCTCGCACTTAGCCTTGCTTAACTTCAGACAGTTGGCCTTGGGTCATTGATCCAGTCTATCCAGATCCCTCTGTAAGAGACTACCTTCCCTCAAGGAGATCAACACTTGTGCATAACTTGGTGTCATCTGGAAACGTACTGAAGGTGCACGTTATCCCCTTGTCCACATCATTGATAAAGATATTGAAGAGGACCTGCCCTAGTACTAAGCCCTGGGGGACACCACTTGTGACTGGCCTCCCACTAGATTTAACTCCATTTAATGAGTGGCTTTTTCACCAACTGATGAAGAATCAGTCTGACAGCATGTTCATCTCTCTCCCGAGACAATACACTTAGTCATTCTGAAGGTTGTGTCTTTATGTGCTTAAAGGTCTTTACTTACCTAAGTTTTACCTGTAGCTTCACATCTGCTCCTAAAATATATATACATATTTTTTTCCCCCTCAAACCTGGAAGTAGATTGCATCTGCACTTCTCATAACTCAAACAGTTCAACAGAGTGGCTTCAGCTTTTCTGTGAAGGTAAATATCAATGATCTAAAATCAGAACCATGAGATGTTCCAAGGTCAAAAATAAGCTAACTGTTTTTCAACCTCCTTTAACCTGTCAATTTTTAAAATTTAGGGTGATGGTAGAGATAGAAACCTACAGAATTTAGACCAACTGGTAGTATATTCTGTAAGTATTTGCAACTATTTTGCATTCCTTAGAAGGAGTGTGCAGGCTGCAAGATTTTAATATCATTGTTTTGGAATTCAGAGGTCTCAGACGACTGAGGGGTCTGTTTCTTGGGGCCTATTTTGGTCTCTGCAGGAATTCAGTCTCTGCTTCTTGATAGTTATATTGCCTTTACTTTGTCTGTACTTTACTTAAACTTACAGGTCTGTCAAATGTGAATACTTAGCTATACCCTGCTGAGAGAAATTGTAAAGCATCATTATCAGAGAAGCACTGGCATCTCTCAGAGTAAAAGGCTAAGTGTATTACAAATTAAAGTGATTTACTTAATACAATAAGTAAAGCTGAACACAAGGCTTGAAAACATTTAGTGGTTAGACAAACGGCATCTGACCCATGTAGTTCAAATGATTGCAATTCTGTAAGATGAAGTGGGCATTACAAATGATTCTTTTAGTGCATTTTTAGGTACTCACCAGAAAAACTTCATAAAATGCTTCCTGAAGTTTCATGTTTCCTTTCTGAAGCAACATACATACTTAAAATATTGCCTTACAAAGACTTCTGACTTTGGGAAATATAACCATAATATTTCTATAATATGTTTCAAACTTCATTATATCACATCTGACTAGCTATACTGCTGTGCCCACTAAAGCTTGGACTATAATATCATCTCAGGAAAGAAAACGCCTTCAATATGTGCTCATGCCTGTGGTGTAAGGTCCTGCTCTCCACCCCCAGCCTCCCTGAGTTTCAGTTCTATTGCACATAACACCTCCGTGGTTCTGCTGACGTCTTTCCTTGAACTTTGCGGCGTGTTTTTTATATGCTTTGTTATAGCTGAACACAATAGAGATTTGTGCAGGTTTAGGATTAAGTGTGCAATTAAATGTTCTCTCCAACAAGATAAATGGTACTGATTAAATATTAGTTTATGTGTAAAGATAAATCACTATAGCCAATTCATGATTTTTTGTGCTGTGTAATATATCAGCCTGAATACTCAATTACACAAAACAGATCAAGTGAACACATTTTTCCCTTCCCTTCCCTTCCCTTCCCTTCCCTTCCCTTCCCTTCCCTTCCCTTCCCTTCCCTTCCCTTCCCTTCCCTTCCCTTCCCTTCCCTTCCCTTCCCTTCCCTTCCCTTCCCTTCCCTTCCCTTCCCTTCCCTTCCCTTCCCTTCCCTTCCCTTCCCTTCCCTTCCCTTCCCTTCCCTTCCCTTCCCTTCCCTTCCCTTCCGTTCCCCTCCCTTCCCTTCCCTTTTCTATGAAAAACATAGTAAGTGAATTGAAGGTTATATTTTAAAATTTTAGAATTATTTCACCAGGTAGATTCTATGCTATTTGGGAATGAATGGGACAAGTATATTGGCAATAACCCAAATTGACAGCCCAGTCTAAGTAGGAATTTCTGCACTGATTATTCCAACCAATTCAATGCTACAAAATCACATTTTCTATCCAGAAATCTATAGAAAGCATTGTGGTCTGTTGCTGTCTTCTCCTCATAGAAAATCTTTTGTGAAGATGAAAGGTGTATATCATTCTGCATAGTCACTATTTGGAATGGCAATTTTGCTCAAAAATCCTTCATGTGATCCAAAACTTTGGAGTTGATGATATTACCTAATGAATTACATTCTGCAGATAGATAGATCTTTGAATATCTACTAGTTCCATTCCAGATATTTTACATTGGGAAACTACTATGCCCTTGTGTTGACTTTTTCTATCTTTGATAAAGTTGTGATTCAGGTTTAGTATTTATTTCCTTTGTGAACTGTTGAGCAGTACATTTCATTTTTATATTGCCTTGTGTAAATCAAATCAGTGTAAAACTAATGAAATCCCTGAATGCTGTACCATTCTCCCATTGTGACTCATTTTCCTATGCCCTGAATTTTTATAGTATGTGAAGTGTGAAGCAGATATGCAACATACAGCCGGTCTCACTATCACTCAAAGAAGAGATTATAGAGTAATGGATACAGAACTTGCATTCCTGTCCTGGTTTCAGTTAGGACAGAGTTAATTTTCCTCCTAGTAGCTGGTAGGGTGCTGTGTTTTGGATTAGGATGAGAAGAACACTGATAACATGCTGATGTTTTAATTGTTGCAGAGCAGTGCTTACACCAAGCCAAGGACTTTACATCTTCTCGCTCTGTCCTGCCAGCGAGCAGGCTAGGGCTGCAGCAGGAGCTGGGAGGGGATAGACCCAGGACAGCTCTTCTCATCCTAATCCAAAACATAGCACCCTACCAGCTACTAGAAGGAAAATTAACTCTGTCCTAACTGAAACCAGGACAATTCCTTAATCTAAATGTCTCAATAAATTGTTAAGGACCATTTCTTTTCATATACTTGTCTCTTTGTCACACCATTCATGTTCATACCAAGGAATTTCCAATGAAAAAAGAAAAACATCATTTATCTTCTCTCCAATTTTTCTGCAACATGATCAAATGTTCAAATGGTTCAAATATGATCTTTCTCTAAGGAATGCATGTTACTTAAAATAATAATAATAATAAACAAAATCTCATTTTATGTTTTCATTATTAAATCCAGAACAGACATGTGACTTCTGAAATATAATACCCCTTTGAGTTCAGAAGGGTCAAATACACTCCTGTGCAGAGGCTTAGCACAAATCTTATCACTGTGTAAGTGCTTTATAAATCTTAAAATAGAATTCTTCTTTATGGGGATAATTTTGGCCTAACTCAAAGTATATCTTGTAGTGAATGTGGATGTTTGGAAAGATCTTTGAACCTTGATTATAGTTCAGGTGTTGAGTACAAGGCAGGTATGGATATTGAAATCCAGTCTTGGATTTTAATCAGTGATTAGTCAGTGATCACAATGTTGATTTATTTATGAAGTTAAAGAGATATAAACATGACATACTAGATTAGACACGAGGTGTTCCTGAATCTCTATTGCAGATTCGATGTTTTGTGCATAACCAGAGGTGAGTCACTTTAACTATTATAGATATGAAGAACTTGCAATATTATACACAAGAATTTTTTCTTTGTGCCTAGTATGGCAGCAGATATTAATTAATGGGTCTGCAGCTTTATAAAGTATACAGAATACACAAAAGCAGCTTCTATGTAGCTCTTTCCTCAAGACACAGAAAGCCATGTCTAATTTGGACAAATTTTATTTCTCCATGTCATTTTTTTTTAATATTAAATGACTGGAATTCAAACTCTGTTTATGGATTACAACTGGTCACAATCTGTAAGAGTTGTACCTCCCTGACTATGCAAACTTAATTCTGATTCTATGTTTCTAGAGAAACTGTTTGTGGAAGCAAGATTTAAAATTTGTTTTCCATTAGTATTTAAGCTTGCGCTTAAACTTTGCACTAATGAAATTCAGATGCATGATTATACCTAGAAGCTGGATGTGGAAGGGTCAGCAAGCTCACTGGAAAAAAATAAATTAAAAGTTCAAGCAAGTATTTACAGAAAATATTTATACATTTTTTACTTCAACCTAGCAGAAAATTTAGAAATAAAAAGTATTGCCATGTATTTTATCCTCTTCCCTATTATCTATTTCGTTGTTGTTAATGTAGTTTTGTTGTTGTTGTTTGTTTGTTTGTTTGTTTTGAGACTGCATTTATTTACATTCAAACTAGTACAGAACCACAGAATCATTAAGGTTGGAAAGAACCTCTTGAGATCACCTCATCCAACCTCCCTGCTCAAGTAGGGTTAGCTAGAGCAGATAACCCATCATTGTGCCCAGTCAGGTTTTGAATATGTCCAAGGGTGGAGACTGCACAGCCACTCCGAACAATGTATTCTAGTGTTTGATCACACTCCCAGTAAAACGTTTTTTGTTTGTTTGTTTGTATTAAGATGGAATTTCATGTGTTGGTGCTCACTGACTCTTGTCCTGTCACTGGGCACTGCTGAGAGAAGTAGTCTGGCCTAATCTTCATTCCTTCCCATCATGGAAGGAACTTTGATACACACTGATAAGATCCCCCTCAAGATTTCTTTTCTCTAGGCTGAGTAGTCTCAGCAGCTCCTCTTATGAGAGGTGCTCTATTCCCTTAGTCACCTTTGTGGTTCTTTGCTGGGGTCACTCTAATATGTACATGGCTCTCACGTACTGGGGAGCCCAGCACTGGACACACTACTACTCCATACTGGCCTCACCAGTGCTGAGTAGAGAGGAAGGACCTTTTTCCTCAACCTTCTGGCAACACTCTGCCTACTGCAGCTCAGGGTGCTGTTGGCTTTCTTTGATGCAAGGACATATTGCTGGCTCATGGTCACCTTGCTGTCCACCACAACCCCCAGGTCATTCTCTGCAAAACTGCTTTGCAGCCAGCTGTCCTCTGCATGTATTGGGGTTATTCCTTGCTAGGTGTAGGACTTGGCACTTCCCTATGTTGAATTGCATGAGATTCCTTTTGGCCTGTTTCTCCAGCCTGTCCAGTTCCCTCTGAATAGCAACACAGCCATCACATGTATCAGTCCTCCCCCTTTTGTATCATCTTAAAACTCACTGAGGGTGTGCACTGTCCCTTTGTCGAAGTAATTAAAGAAGATGTTGAACAGTACTGACACACTATCAACCCCTGGCTTACACTACTAATGACTGGCCTCCAGATGGACTTTCTGTGTCTTATTACAGTGCTCTGGGCTTGGCTGTTCAGCCAGTTTTCAATCCACCTCACTGTCATCATTTTGTCTCTGGGTATGTTATAGAAGAGAAAGCCTTACTAAAGTCAAGCTCAAAAACATACATTGCTCTTCTGTCATCCATCAAGCTAGTCACCTCATTGTAATAGTCTAGGTCATCAGGTTGGTGAGGCATGATTTCCCGTTTGTAAATCCATGCTGACTGTTCCTGGTAGCCTTCATGTCCATAAAGTGTCTGAAAATGATTTCCATGATTATTTGCTCCACCATCTTCACAGGGATGGAGATAAGACAGACTGGCTTGTCGTTCCTTGAATCCTCCTCCATGTTCTTTAAGACAGGGGAGGCATTTGGTTTCTTCCAGTCCTCAGAAACCTCTCTCAGTTGACATGTACTTTCAAAGACAATTAATCAAGCAACAACATCAGCCACCTCCCTCAGCTCTCATGCATCCTGTCAGGTTCCATGGACTTGTGAATGCTCAGTTTATTTAAGTATTTCCTAACTTCACCCTCTTCAACTGATGGTAAGACTTTCTTGCACCGGAAGTAAGTCCATTAAAATCAAGACATAGCAACATAAAACCATGAGTACTGAGCTTTTTAATTTAATCTAATAAGGCTTTTTTTTTTCTTTTCTTTTTTTTTTTTTTTTTTTCCCTTCCGTTGGCATAATAATGAAAATAACTGAGCATCCTAAATTCCTTCAGCAGTCTCTTGGTGTCTGGATTCTTAATGCTGTTTTGCAGGATCAACCTCTCCAGAACTGCTCGAGTTTTATGTATTAACTTGAGAAATGAATCCTGAAGATATGACACACGTTTTGTTTGTTATTTTAGGCTACTTTATACTTGATCTGATCTTCAAGGTCAGTGTTCTGGTCTATTTTTTGGGATAAACAAATCTGTATCCTTCTTTGACCAGGACATCACATCTTAAAAGTATGTATGACAGAGCTGTAGTTTACATTATATTTATTTCAACAGTTGGTTCTTATAGCCAATAGAAAAAGAACATACTGTTGTACCCTGCCTGAATTTATGACCATGCCTTCATCATTTCTATAATCCTTTATTGCAGCAATGTCCTGGGAAAGATTTTATCTGACTAAGGTAGGTGATAAATGCAGTGGCTACACCGATGTGAAAAAGTTGTAATGTTAATGTACAATTAGCAGGGTGTGCAAGCTGTTATTTCCCCTCTATGCTACTTTTGTGCTGTTTACCCAGACCCTTCACACTGAACAATATTTTTGATTATTCTAAAATTTGAAAGGTTTTCATAAATACTGACCGGGTTTGCAATTTGCATAAAGTAATACAGCACTTTGTTTTCAGAAGTTTACCACATGATACAAATACTACTTGTTATGCTTCATATAATCTCCATGTTTGAGCAGGAGAAAGAGTCTTTTTTAATGGAAAAATTCTTTCCTTGCTTTAGATCTTATAATAGTTGGATTTCAGATGAAATAGCATCCCTGAACTAAGGCTGGGAATAGCATCCTTGTTGCAGATTGTACAGGCACAGTCATCCCTCTGCACAGGGAAACCTGATGCCATGTACTCGTGCTCTTCACTTCCCAGTACATGCTTTCTCTCAGTGGCAATTCCAAGAATTGTGCTGTTAGAGTGAGGAACATGTCAACAGAGGAGTTTTGGAGAGAAAACTGTTCATTAGTACTGAAGAAAAGTGAAAAATGTAGTAATGGCTTGTGAGTCACAAATGCTGTCTGCCTGGAACAGAGTGCGTGAACAGACTTAGGAAATATCCCTTGGGTCCACACAACCTCCTGATCTGTCCATGAGCAACAACAGAATTTAGTTTTGGACCTGGAGAAATAAACCCTGATATGGAAGGCTTGTTGCAAAAGACGATGTATTTAGAAAGAGATTTTTTCTTAAAAAGTTTGAAGATATATGGTTGTCTTAACACAGGTAAATTTATGCTGAGAAGAAATTAATAGGCTCAGACCAAGTGTACAAGACCAAACAGCAAAGTTGTCTGAGTGTACCTGCAGCTAATACCAATTACAATATGCTGTGTAGTTTTGTGTCATAAATAAATAAATAAATAAATAAAAATTAACCAGGCAATTTACATATGTCTCAAGGTATTTATATTCCAGTTTTGTTTGTAATCTTGTTTTGTTTTGTTTTAATCTTCCCTCACTTCTCAATCACTCTGTTTTAACTTTCTGCAGTTTTCGCATTGAATTTCATGTAGACCCAAAACGTCTGGCTAGAATCTTGGTCAGCATGTAGAATTTTTGAAAATACCAACATGACAAAAATTCTGCAAATGTTTAAGTATAGTTTTGCATGTAATATAATACTATTTAGATAGTATTTATATTATTTACAGTATATTTAGATTTAAAAATTTAAAATAGTGAGGTGGTACAAAAAGAATCAAAATGGCGAAGTTCAAACTGTTTTCTTTAGAAAAGCATAATGGAGGTGCCAAAACATAAACTGTAATGCTTCCTTAAAATATTTTTTTTTGCTGTTGAAAATATGTTAAAATTGGCACATTATTTTACTTTTATGTATTTCTCTTTTGGAAATGGATCCCTTTTATTATTATTATTTTATCACCATCATCATTTGCCGAGATCTTTGTGCGTGTTTGTTGATGTTGTTGTTTTATGTATGTGTGTTCTGATTGATGAGCTAGAAAAGATAGGAAAAAATCTCTCAATAGAGAGTTTCAGCCTGCATCTGTAGCCTGTTCTTCCTCACTTCTCTTGAATATCTAAAAGAAATTCTGGATATGTTAACAGAAGGTCATTTCTATGGGACACTCTGCCGGGAAGAGTTGGAAAACTAAATACAAAGGAGAAAGAGGACAACAAAATGTTAATGTCACCATTTTACTGATGGGGTTATGATAAACACTGAAGTCACAGATTAACCCTGTGACAGAGCCAGTAACTGAACCCTGTGACCGAGTCTCTGGCTTTAGCAAAGTCATATCATCTTTTAATAAGGACTTTTGTCATGAGTGGCAGTGAGTCAGAGGTAGTAAAATCTAAACAACTTGCTGTTAATTTCTTTATGATGGCTTACATTTTACACCCTTAGCATCAATACTGAAATACACTTATAATCACTATATTGAATAAAGCTGTTGTCTTATCCATAATCTCTTTACCATTTAGTATCATTTATTTAATTATTACAACAACTACATGATATGGCAATTTTTTTCTCCCCCCACAAATATTCTTGGTACTGGGCTGACAAAAGTGATTAATGAAATGCTGTTCCCTACTTCAGATTGTAAATAGGTTTACCACTCTGCTTCCGAAAGCTACCATTGTAGTGAAGCAATGAGAACATCCGTCTATTATTTATAAACTGCAGGAGGCTAAATAATCTACTACATTATAAACAGCACACTTACACACAGATATTCATATACACTGCAAAAGAATTTGTGCTTTGTCTAGAGTAAAATGAAGTCCCAGAGGTAATTTCTGTATTGTGTGGGAAATCATGTCTCCCGCAGGAAATTTCTAGCCATGATTGTTTAAGAGAAATGAAAAATATAGTGTTAAATGGTTTTAACAAAAACATTAAATTGTTTCATAAAAACATTAAATTGTTTCATATTTTTCATCTGACTTATACTGTTGCTAATTTATAGAAGTTATACATCCTGGACAAAGTTTTACGTCACTTATAAGAACTACTTCAACTAACTCCAATATATTGTTTTGGTCACATTATAAAATGATTTATTGAATATGCATTTAATTTGAATTCATTGCTGACCTACACTGACTGTAATAGTATTTATACCAAGGTTCATAAAAAAAGAACAACAACAACAAAAAACAACAGTTGGGAATTGCTATGGAAGTTAACTAGAAATAATCATTTGCTTTAGTTTATAACCACGAACAAGAATTGTCCAGAAATAACAGATTATTTGCCTTGAGAAGTTTTTTTTTTTGCACACCCTTATTTAGGTGTAGCTAAATCTTGTAGGTATGATGTCCAAATAGTATAGAGTCTGTCACTACAAATCATGAGGCATCAGTTCAGGTCTTGTCCTGGACTGGCACTGGCAGTCTCTTTGTATGACCCTGCTGTAGTTGGGCTGGAGGCCTGGGAGCTGTCTGACATCATAATAGTTATACGGTCCCTTGCATGCTGCTTGCTATAGAAACTGGCATTGGCATGCTTAGTTTTCTCACAGGTTATGGATAATTTACAATACAGCTAAGAATCATCTTGATCTGTATAAAACAGGGAAAAAATGAAATCTGTTGGAGTTTCTACTCTTTTTGTTTGGCTTTTTTTTTTTTTTTTTTTTAAATCAGAATTGAATATGATGATTGTGTTTTTTTGTTTGTTTATTTTTTGTTTTCTGAAAGGACTGGAGTGTGGTTTCCTAACCTGACACTGCTCCGAAAAAAAATAGCAAGTAATTCATTTTGTCGTGTTTTTTCCTCTGTGCATCCCAGAGTCCTTTGCACACATTAAAGGACCTGGAGCCAAAAACACTCTCTTACCTGTCCTTCCCCCTTCTGGCTGTTCCTCCCCTCTGTCTCTGACAAGGTGTTTTTGGGTGTTTGTCAGCAGCTGCAAAATTTCTGTTTTGCTTTAGTTTCTATGTCAGTAGAATAAGCATAAAAATGGCTTGTGTTTTCCACAACAGCTGTGAGCCAAAGTTGATACTTACAAAGCACATTAAGCTCAGTACATGCTCAGTACAAGTCAGATAAAGGCAGGTTAGTGATTTTTTTTTTTTGATTAATTGATCATAGGAATAATTGAAGGTGAAGTTGAAATTTGTTCCTTTAGACTTAAGTAGATTTGAGAGGTTGTAGTAGTTTTGTCATCTGACTTTTTCTGCTAAGGTGAATTTTATCCCTGAGAACAAAAATATTCCAGAAGTAACACTGAAGAGAAATCCTACCGTATACAGGAAAAAAACCCTATGTCCCACCTGCCCTTTAAACCGTTTGTCCCTTTTTCCCCAAGTCTGAATCCACCTTTCCTTAATGTGAGACTGCCATTAAAGCACAAAAAGCCGAAATCTTTTCCAGTCTTGCAGTTGCCTTTTAAGGGATGCTTGGAGTCAGAGAGAAGCACCAAATTGCTGTTCCAGTGATGAGCCAAAACTATCATTCACTGTCTGGGTTTTGGACCAGACAAGGGGCTAGCAAACTTACTTTACTTGTAGAGAGTCCTCACAAAATCTTTTTTTTTTTTTTTTTGTAAGCTTTGAGGAAAGAGGAAACCTGGGAAATGTAGATGGATGATGCAGACACAGCCAGGTATTTCCCTGCAAAATAGGTATCCACCAGCTATACCACTTCTCTACCACCTCTCTTGTTTACTTGCACCAATAATTTAAAGATAACCATCGGACATTTTTCAGCAACCCCCTCACTGAAACAATTGCATGTTTCATAGTTTCCAAAACCTTCCATGAAAGTCAGCAGATTTATGATTTAAAGAAAAACACCCTATCACATTCAACAGCTTGCAAAAATAAACTTCCTCCCAAATTTGATGTTCCCTAATCACGGTGTAAGTTTGTTTAAAGGGCAATTACTGCATAAGAACTTTGTATTTGTTCAGTTGAAAGTTGCTTGCTGTTTCTGTGAAGTTTTCACACTGCCTGTCCATGTACTTCTGTTTGCTCTTGTAGTCCATTAGAGCTATGTTTGCCCACAGCACTAAATACAGCTCCTTCCTAAAAGGTTGTGTTAATCTTAATTAAGAGAAAATAATCTACAGCCCTTGAAGACTTATAAACTTCCATAGAAATTAATTATTTATTCTCTAGTACCTCGCCAGGTCTTTTGGGGTTGGACTATGCTTCTGAGACTCAGCCCTAATCTCAAAGGATCACAGTTCTTCTCACACTCCCTTCTAGTTCTTCAGAAGTGTAACTGTGAGCAGTTCTGGAAAAGGGACAGTTTTTCGGTGTCTTTTTTTTTTTCTTTCTCTTCTTTCTCTCCAGGTACTCAACCCAGTCTCCCTGGTGGGATTGTCTCCATAACACTCACATTTTTCACTTGGCCCCTGAGGTCAAGTGAAAAGGTCTGAGGAAAACTCAGCACTGGACCTAACTCAGTATCTGGTTAAAGATAAGGTGTAAAGTTAATTGGGTCTTTACTATTTTCTGACTCTTCCGTATTAAAAAAGAGATGTTCTCACTTTTTTTGCATGTGATCTTTGTATACCTAATGCATGCATTTGTCAGTTATGATCCCAGTGTTTCCCTGTACCTAAGGGAATTAAGTGCACTTCAATCAAAAAAATGGTAAAAGTGTTTGAACTTGCTCATATGGACTTAGCTTAAAATAATAGCATATGCAAAAATGCATTCAGTTGCTCAGCAAATTATAACCATAGAACCCTACATACAGCTTGGAAATAAAACCATGGTAAAATCAGGAAGTTGAGAGATGTCTCAGAAAACATATCTGAACTCCTTTTCACTTTTCTCTAGGTATTCTTAAAATTTAGTTATGTCATAAATGTATTTGGGAATTGGTTTATATGTTTGTTGGAAAGTGACACTTCATCAGGACCACAGATTTTGTTTGTTTGTTTGTTTGTTTTGTTTGTTTTCCCTGATATATTCCAGCTTCAATAAAATTTTCATCAAGAGCGATTCTGTGAGTCTAAGGCAGAATTTGGTGGACTAGAATGGAGTTTGATAGCTAGGGATGCCTGCCCTAGAATAGTCATTAATTCAGAGGTTGCCGAGTTTGTATAAAATGTGATAACTTGTACTGGCCTTGTGATAACTTGTAATGTTCCTGGCCTGATCCAACATGAGTGCCCTGGCTACCGGTGTGCTAGCTGGTCTGGGATAGGCATTTATCTCTTCCTTTCACTGATGTTAACAGGAACAAATAAATGTACATGGTCCATAATTATAATTTAACTGGAAATTAAAAGACTATGTGTAACAAAGAGAAGATTAATGTAATAGAAGAGCTTTCAAATACGAATAGTAAAATCCTAATCTGATAAAGCACAAATCCTAATTTAGTTAACATAGAACGTGATCTGCTTATGAAAGGGATTATGTATGTCTTTGCTTGTAATTGCAGAAGGGGAATGGGATACCCCAGCAGGCCCAGTCCAATCTCGTGTTTTTAAAAAACGTCCTATATTCTTGTCTTTATTTTGTTGCCAAATGGGGACAGTTTTTGAATTTAAGGTATGATGGAACAATAAAACTGTTCCCTTCTTAACTGTATTGTATAAACAGCCATAAACTCAGTCTTTCTAAATGCATTGTTTGAATTGCCCAAATAGCAGCTAAATTATAACACCTAATTTTTGTGCATTTCCATGCATTTGTATTCTTAGTTATGCTTGCATTTCTCAAAGTATTAAAGCCCAGCTACAGGAAAGAAGATGTGACAATGAGCTAATGTGAGAGTCAGAGTTATCCATGTAGGAACCCTATAATGCTTAGAATGTTCTTCACCAGTATGAAAATTCTCTGTCTTCTCTTTTCTCCTCCTTATTCCCAATTTGAATGACCTGCGGAAATTAAAAAAAAAAAAGAAAGCATCATATTTCCATCAGGAAAATTTGTGTAAACTGTGAAAAGCATGACCATAAGTGTAGTAGACACACTATATACTCTTTTTGTTCCTTTGAAATGACAGACAGAATTAAGGACTTGTTATTTATACATTGTGCAACTTTAGAACTTAAAAAATACAATTTGGTGTCATTAAAAACATAAAAAATAATCTGTGAAAAGGTTATGTCACTGTTTTTCCTGTTTATATAATTGTCACGATTAGGCCCAAACTGACTAAAATTAAATTTGAAGTTATAGACTTCTAAGAAAACATTGATTCCTTTGAATTTAAAAAGAGTATTAGAAAATGTCAGATGGCTTGTTCTCTAATCTCTAAAATCAAAAATGTCCTAAGAAAAGAGGAGTGTGAGAACTAGATAGCCTGTTGTGATATAGATGGAGTACTTGTTTTCAAACTAACACAGGAAAACATACAGATTTATGATTATTTAATCTAAAATAGTTACAGGTACATCTTATCTGACAAGTGGTTTGTCATTCACATTCTGTAAAAATAAACAGGTTTAGCACCTAAAATGCCAACAGAATGACACTTATAAGATGTACCAACAAACATTTATAGAAATGGTTACTGGATAGGGTGAATTGAGGTCTCTAACAAAATTACACTAGTATTAGTGAACTCTCATTCTTCCTGTCACCTTTGAAAACATAGTGATATTCTTCTGACAGGACAAAAAAGAGTCCAGTCCATGATTTATGGGAGGTCAGTTTTAGTAATGTGTCCTAGTTGTATCATTTTTAGCTGACAAGAGAAAAATGTAGCATTTTACCAAGTCTTAATATAACTTAGTTATGTCCATAGAATAACACAGCCCTGGGATTCATTCCCCCCGCCTTCACAATGCTTTTAACTGGCCTAAGTCCTGCAGTAAAGCCCTGATCTGTTTACTGCTCAACCTTAGAAGTTTGAATTTGACTGTAATTTTTTAAAGTTTTATAATTTCTCTTCTGCAATTCTAAAATACAGAGGCTGTGATCAGGATTTGCAGTTCCTAAATTTGACCATCCAAAAGTTAGGCCTCAGTCTAAGCTTGTCCATCCTTCCAAATTTGTCAAGAGACCAAAGAGAGAAACAAACTCTGTTTCCTAACTGTTTCCTTAGGCTGTTTCCTAACATTTAAATGGATGTTTCCATTCCTAACATTTCCTGTTCCTAACATTGAAATGGACGTTGGCTTTAATGAAAGCAGAGTCTGACCATCATGGCTGTTGCTTTGTGTGTCCTGGTACATGAGCAGTTTGAATTCTTTCTGCCTATTGGATCTCTGCGAAGTCCAAGATTTAAACTGGCAATTCTGAGAATGCTCATAGACAGATGAAGGGATGGGTTCACTAATAATCTTGTTTCCCTAGCATTCTTTAACCTTCATCAGTTACTTCTAGTTTTTAACCAAATTTCGGATGCCTATTTCAAAAGTACTTGAAACGTATTTCCTTTCTGATCCTCTGTACCTTAAAAGGAGAGAGTGGGTAGGTGAAGGGAGAGGTATCCCTAAGCAGAAAAGGTGGTTTGCACTACCAGTAATAACCAGTGGTCATACTGGCAAGAGACAAAACAGAAAGATTTTCCCTATTTTTTTTGAGAAGCTGTTTATTATTATTATTATTATTATTATTATTATTATTATTATTATTATTATTATTATTGAATGGTGCAAAATCCTTCATACTGAGATGAGGAAATGGGTGTACTTGAGAGAAAGGGCCATCAAGGCAGGATCACTGAGGCACCGTGTCTGGGACTTGGAGACCTATGCTCAGTTTTCACCTCTGAAAGAGCTTTCTTGACTCTGTGTGAGCAATTTGCTTTTCTTTGGATTGCTTCTACACTTAGAAAATTAAACTACTCCTGAACAGAATTTTTGAAGAACTTCATTAATCTTTGTGGGGTGCTCAGACATGGCACACTAAGCAGCTGGATAAATGGCTGACAGCCAAGGATAGGTAACTCATTTAATTGCTTTCCTTCAGTTTAGGTGTTTGTGTTGCTTTTTGACCTTTTATTGAGATGACACAAAGATACTTGTTTTATCCATTAACAATGTGACTGCAAAATACAAATTTGTCTATGACAGAACCACAAGAACAGAATAACAAAAAGGATCTTCCTTTTTTTTTTTCCTGTTTTAGTTTTCTTTACATGAAAGAATTAATATTATTTACATGAAGATTTAAAAAATATTGTGCAGAGGCAAAATAGGAAGGAAGCTGAGAATAATTCTGTCAAGAGAACCTTTTCTGGGATGTGATCCCTCTCAGAAACAAAATTCACAGTGAGATGTAGTAACACATGAATTTCCTCATACGATAGCTGAGCCAGATTTTAATTGCCTGCTTACAAAGATTTGCATTGAGCTAGAACCGATCTTAGTATCACTTTCCTTTCAAGGAAATCTACTGTGCATATTTTCATGACTGAGTGCCTACTACGTTTTTGTATTTTTGTCATATGCTAGTATCTGATTTGTTCAATTAAATACTCTGTAGGTGTTACACAAAAAAAAAAAAAAAAAAAAAAAAAGCTCTGGACTTTAGACCTATACATGCTTCTGATGTAGGTCCTAAACTTTTTGAAAAGCAGACAGTAATAAAAAGTAAAGAAATCAGAAGTACCTTGAGTGCCAATTCCAGACGTTAATTACCACAGAGCGATTGCGACAGTCTAGAACTGAAACAACATTTTCATGCTAAATTTTAACAGCAGAAGTATAGTGAATGTTACACTGAAACACTGACAATGTAAATCCTGAGGTAAGTGATAGGTATATTTCAACCATCTGGGCTTTTGCCCCTTTCAATATTTGTTTGCCAGTTCATTCTCCTACCTATAATCTAGAGGTTTATGGCAAAGTAAATTTATTAATCTTAACAACCATATTTTCATTTGGAAGCCAAGCCAACTGTCAATAAACATCAAAAGAACTACTTGTTCTTCAGAGGATCTGTTCAGAGAGGGTTCATGCATCACACAATTGCTGGAGTAAAAATTCTTTATTGAGGTTCTTCATGGATGCTATCACTTATGAACCTTCCAGCTCTCCCCAGACATTGGGTAGCTGAAGACTTAAAATGCCATCTCTTCAAGTTAGTTTTTTTGTTTGTTTGTTTGTGTTTGTGTTTTGTGTGTGTGTGTGTGTGTGCGTGTGTCTTCATTTTGATCTGCATTTCAGTAAGGTCTTCATCTTTTATATTAATCAGAAGTGTTTTTTTTTTTTTTTTTAATCTAGGTCTATGGGTCCTACAAAGGCAAAGAGTCTTTTCAAACTTGACAGAAGTTGGATGATGTCAATGAATGTGCAAATATGCCTGATGCTATGGAACTAGTCCAAAGGCCATTAAAATCAACTGCAATCTTTCCACTGACTTGTGTGTATTCTGCCTCACTTCCTTGGGGTGAGATATTGTCAGTGTGAGTCACATGAATATATTTTGTCCCACAAATGATTCAAATTAATTAAATTATTGAGACAACTCATAAAATCAAAATAGTAATCAGTATGAGAGTGAAGAATCTGCAATGAATGTTATAATTACCACTACATAGTTCACAAGTTACATTTATCTTTTATCTTTTGTGGTGTTTTATGATCAGGAAGTAACATTTTTATTTTGGGAGTATCCTGCTTATTTGTGTTTGTGCAGTGTACATTTTTATAATATTTACACACCAATGGAATTTGTAATACTTAGTTTAAGATGAAAAGGTATATCTCTAAATTTTAAACAGTTTTTGTGCAGAAGGAAATCCTATGATTTTGCAAAAAATATATATAAAATTTAAGGCACTAGAATTACAAACATAACATTGAAGTATGTGGTCTGATTTTAAAAAATACTCAGTCCTTTGGATACTAAGATAATTGTTTAAATATTTGTGTTTGATTGAATGAACCTTTTAAAAATGACTTTTTTTTTTTTTTTTTCATGAGGTGTAAGTATCTCGGCAAGTAATTGTTTTGGATTTGACGAGACATGGATTTTATGTTCCATTTATTTATAGGATTTCTAGGTGCCAGACCCTACTCTTGCAAAAATGAAAGTTGATTCTCTTTAGTGCTAGCAATGCAAGTACTTATCTACATCTAAACCTCTTTTTCAAAATGTTTATCAGCTAATGTTTATAAACAGCCTAATGCAAGATGAAAAAATTCAACATGGAACATCACCCACAGTCTTAATGTTATGTCAAGTGAAGTTTGACTTGCGTTTTCACACACTACTTCAGAATGGCCTCCTAGACAGACCCTACTACCTTGCTTCTCAGCTGCTCCAAGTCATTGTCATTAAGCCGACTCCTGTTGCCCTCTTACACTGTACACATCTTCTGCAGTCAAAGTAACTGCAACATGCAACAGCATCCCCAGACTTGCTTGGGTGTAGGTGCTTTACACAAGAGTAGTATGACATACACTCCAGCATAGGTGCCACAAGTTTCCAGGATTAGTTGGACAACTCTGCATTCTGCCCAAGTTCCCCACTGCCACACAGTTCATCCATGCTACCCTGACACTTCCTGGCTGCCATGTAGATCTGTCTGTCAAAGCATGCCATCTGATGAGTATGAGCACAGCATCCAATAGTAATAGTCTATGATGTTCAACGGCGGTTCCATGTCTAGTTATAAACAATTTGCAGCAAAACAGAAAAGTACCTTCTGTTCTCAGACTTATTTATTTGTTTATTTATTTTGTCCACAAACTCATGCTTCTTTAATCTTCCTAGGATTTTTTGCAGTTTGTTTTTCAGGAGTTTATTTGATTTATGGTTTTATTGATTTTCCAAGAACTTTTGCTAGTAGCATGATTTGCCTGTGTTTTTCCAACAGGAAATGAGATCAAGAGTGGTGCATGATGCCAATTTTCAAAATTTTATTGCCAGCAGAGAAATGTTTCTTGAAGAGTTGTTGGGTTTTGCCATCTGTGTTCTCAGTCCTGAAGATAGTTTTCTGGGAGTACTTGGGCAAATCTGTTCACTGCACTCCACCTCAGTTCTCTTATGTTTAAAATGGGCATAACAATACATTATCCAGCCTAGAAAAACGCAGTCGAAAGTACAAATAGCCTGATAATAGAAGTGAAAGCTATTATATCTAAGACAAATCCTGAAGCCTTGTAGCTTTTGATGTCCTGTTCATGATTCTCCAGAGTTTTTTTTTTTTAAATAGACAAACTGAATTTGACAGAATCCCTTTGCTTCACTTTTCATTGGGACAACATCTAAAGATGTTAGCTAGAGTTTGTCAACCAGAGTTTTCTTATGTGCATGCTGAGCAAAAACTATTATGCCATTATTGCTGAAGTCCCACGAGGGGTAAGCCATTTTTTACTGTAGTCTGTGGGAATGTCCTCTCTGACATTCGCTGAATTTGATGGGTTGGATTGGTTGTACAAGAAAAGAAGAAAAAAGGCAACAAAACCACAAGCTTAAATACCACATTACTTGATGGAAATTTGCTGCCAAATGTTTTCAGAGTTCTCAGGGTCACCCTTATTACAGAACAGCAGTTGCTTCTTCCAATTGGCTCTAGGATAGTATAATACATCACCTTGCACTAAGATAATGCTAGAAAAAATCACATTTCTTTACTAAAACATCTCTACTGTAATTATTATTTTTACTTACAGCTTAAGGTTATCCTTTTTAGAACGAATACTAATCTCCTGATACAGGTAAAAGGCCAGAGTCATGTCCTGTCTCCTGGTGTTTGTGTCTTGAGATATTCACAAATGGAGGAGGAATGCAAAGATGGTTAGCACACAATACAGCTATGGCACAGTTTGAAGCTTTGGGGACATTAAGAAATTGGCAGTGGTCTCACAGAGATCAGATAGAGTTGTTAGCAAACCCTTCAGCAGCAGTCTACTGGCTTTATTAAGGAAAAACTAAAACACATTAATTAGAAGCATCTGTGTACTTAAAATAAGTAAAAAAAATGTTTTAATGAGAGAGAGAGCCAAATGGGAAGATTGGGTCTGAAATATATATAATATGATATATATAAATATATATGATGTTGAACAAATATATTAGAATCTGAAATATAATCCAAAACAGCTTTGACTGAGGTTCTGAAAGTGAGGACAATAAAGCATATCTTGTAGTCTGAATAAAAGCTGATAGCTGTTTGAGGGTTTGGCACTAAGCCATCCAATAACTGAGTTTAGAGCAGACGGTGAAGGCATTATAACTCTCAACCTGCTATTAGTAATATTTAAGAAAATTGGAATAAACTAAGTAATCTTAGAAAGAATGTTAAATTGATACTTTTTCTTCCTGACTCCAGTAGCAAAAAGAAAACTGAATGCAAGTGCTGATCTTTCCATCTACCACTTTAGGGTGATCAAAAAGCTTTTTTTGTCTCTACTGGATTGACTCACAAAGTATCTTTTTAGAACAGGTTATTTTGATTGCACTTTTTGCATATAAAACTCCCTTCTGTAAAATATATGTGTATTTGCATTCATAGTTTACTATACTCCCGTTGCTGTTCTTAGTGGGCCTATAATGTTTACAGGGTGAAAAGAAGAGGGAACTTGTTTGTAGTACCATATTCTGTGTCATTTGACACAGTATTAGGGAAGAGTGATCTAGGCGTGATAGCTGTGCATGGCAGGCCTGAGATAATGTGATGCTATTATATCTACAGGGAGGAAGCAGTGGGAAAATCCATGGAGCTCTATATAAACAAAATCAGGATTTTGATGGAAGTATATGGAAATTCACATTTGCTCTCCAGAAGTAATGTCTTTCTCCTGTAAGTTTTGGAAGAAAGCCATGAAGGTAGTAATATTTTCTTCCATACCAAAAGTTCCCAAAACACCTTATAAAAGCATACCTATATAGCAAAACAAATGCACCTCTGTATGGGTTGCAGCATAAGCCACACAGATAACCAGTGCAGAGTTGGTTGTCTGGGTTGTACACGCTCATGTAACCAGTGGAGTTAAACAGCGTAACAGGGAAATTAATTGAGCTCTTTTTTTTTTTTTTTTTTTTCACAGCTGTTTTCAGGTTGTTATACCGTTATAAAATTGAATAACATTTGTGAATTATGAATTACGGAACAAAAAATTTTGCATCTAAGGAGTTAGTATTTTAAGGGCTACCTTAACCATTAAATTGGAAAAAAAAAATCTTGGAAAAAAAAAAAAAAAGTAGTCTGACTAATATTTCATAAGAAGGAAAGATGGTGCCATAGGTTTTTTAATATGGAACAAAACCTACTAAGCACCTCATGACATGGAGGCAATTCCAAATTATGTGAACAGAATTTTATTGATTTACTGGCAATGTTTCTTTAATGTTACAACTAGTGGCCACCAGGATGTTTTAGAGCCCAAACAACATTTGAGTAGTCCCACCCTCACGATTTTCTAGCCTGCTTTTGGATGCAGTTACTTAGAATTCCATGTCTAGTCAAATTTAAAACACAAAACAAACAAACAAACAAAAAAACAGTAACTTGCCCTTTTCTTCTTAATAGTTCAACAGTATTGTCTTTCTGGAAAACATACTCTTATAACGTAGTGCTACATTAAAGGAAAATAGCCAACATAATCATATTTTTTTTTTTAATATGAATCATATCTCTTTTTAAGAATCCACTAAAGAACAGTACATGTTAATTCATTTTGGTCTCCATGACGCACACAAGATAGGGCAGGGTTGACCAGCTGCAGTTAACCTACTGCTAAACTCAGCCAATAGATTGCTCCATACTCCAAGCAGATGTTTCTCTTTTAGGCTAATGGAACTCTTGTAGACCATATCCCTTCCCAAGAGAAAACACCAGCACAGTTGGAAGCTGGAAGGACTCATCTCAGCAACAGAAACAAGGTGCCAGCAGCATCAGCAGCAGTTTATTAATAAAAATTCATGAACAGAACAGCAGTTGCAATTTGCTTTAGATTTAAAAAAAAAAAAAAATCTTCACTTTTTCTTCTGTAACATTTCTTTTTCTTGTAGCAATTTACCTCTGGGTGAGAGGAGAGACAGAGGATCTTTTGTGGTTAGCTGTACGGTTGCTGTTTGTCAATCATAAAATGGGAGAGTGCACCGCATTTATGTAAATAATCATTATTAAAATTCACGTGTCACAGATTATAATTGTTATGCTTTAGGTATGTTCTAGTCTGAAATAAGGAAAAGATTATTATACTTCAAGAGCATAGAACGAAATTGATTTGAATTTTATATTAGAAGTAGCTCTACTAATGTCAGTGAATTCATATTTGTTTATGTCACTGTAAGAAAATAGTAATGCTCATTAAATCTGCTATAGAGGATGAATGACAATGAACAGACCTAGGCTTCTATAATAGACTTTGAATGAGAATTGTTTCCAGTTCCTGGAAACATTCTCTTTTCTCTTGGGGTTTGTACATCCGTTTTTGTCCAGTGAGTTATTTTTGAAATGGTAATTAATGCCACTGTTTTTATACCTTATGTAAATGTGACCTGAACCTTAGAGAGACAAGTTACGTAGAAAGGACATAAAAGACAAAGAAAACTGGGGAACGGTATGTCTTGCCTTATTGCTGTTTTCCAGAAACAGTGGCAGGGGGCTGAATCTCTTCTCCTACCATGGCTTCCGGAAAAATGTTATAAAATTATGTAAAGTCTCTCTCTTCTAGTTTGGTCCAAAGTCTACCTGCCACTGATAATTCATATATTTCTCCCTGGTGAGAAATTATGCTAAGAGTTTATTCTAATGACAAGAAGACAAGAATGAAGAGAAATAAGATATCAGAACAGGAATACTGCTTGCAAAAGTATTTGGGGAAGGTAAAGCACCTAAGAAAAGCTCAGCACAAAATGGGAACTCTTGCCATATTGTATTTCATGTTGGGTTGAACTCAGATGTGTGGGTTCTGCTAAGCAGTGACTACACTGTGACTACCAGCATCATTTGCAAGCTACTTTGTCCTAGTGATACTCTGCTGTTGATGTTGAGGGGAGGATTGGGGAAATAGCTAGTTTCCATTATAGTCCAATTGAAAGGGAATGGCAAACAACACTGTCTCTCACATTCCATTGGCTGTGCAAAAGCATTGGCTTTTAATAACATCTTCTTAAGATTATTTACGTAGTCTATTTGCCATTATCCATATCAGTTCATGCCCTTTATGTGTTTTAGATAACATTGTTGTGTTTCCTTTGACTTAACATTTAGAGCTCTGTGACCTTGCCAACAGTCAGAGTAATTCTGGGCTCCCTCTGCAGATCCTTTCCAAAAGCTGTTTATTAAGCAGCTATTAATTATTATAGTTTGTAAATTCAACTGTCACACTGGAGGTCTCTGTAGCTATAGTGGTAGGTTCTCTTTGCCTGTGCTTCTTCTGGGTAAATTTATATCCGGTATTTACATCCTGAGAAATTTTTCCAGAAGTGAAAGGGAAGAACTCAGCAAAGCTCAGTGTCCTTCCAGAGCAATTCTGGCAGACTGTGCAATGGCCAAATCTGAAAATCCCTAAAGCTTGAGATTGTTCAATTCTGTGAGTTAGAATTGTCTTTCCCTAACAAGTAGGCCACCCACACCAATTGCAATCATATCCAAACAGCTTCTGCTTGCTGTATGGGTCTCCAGCCAATCTCCATGCAGGATCTGTGAAGATCCATTAAATACACTATTTGGAGCTTCACCCTGTGCATCAGTAATGCCCTGAGCAGCATCCTGTGCTAAGGAGTATGATGGTCATGGGGCACAATCTGAAGAAAAAAAAATAAAAAAATTATAAAGGCTTAAGAAGATACTGTCTAATCCCAAGCAAACAGTTGGCAAAAATGAAAAATGAATATGAATGTTGTCTGGATTGCTAATGACATCTGATTAAAACATAAAAAGAGGATTTCAGGCCCTACATTATGCAGGATGTAAATTACTACTGTTCCACTTGCCTGCCTAAAAGTAAATATCAAAAGTGTATGCTGCAAAGACAGATAACAGTCATTCTCAGAGTATTGATTTCTATGAGCCATCATGATGGCCCTTCCCCTCATTGCTGACTTCCCAGTCATTTGGGAGTTCAGGCCTTGGTACAGGGCTAGAACAGTCCTTTAGGATTTGCAGGGATTAAGAAATGTATTGTTATGTATTTTTTTCTTCTGAACCTAATACTCCACATGAATTTGATGGTCAAATCTTAACTATGAGACTGTGGAACTTTTACTTGTGGTGACAGCGAAGCACATGGCATTTTGTTTGTTTGTTTTCCATTTCTAGTGTTTTTAAAAAATATTTAAGGCTCTGTAGCTTAGACTTTAATTTGTATTTACAAGACGGCCTGCCTCTACCAGAAGAAAAACAATTGTTGATACAAAAATTCCTCCTGAGAAAGGCTTCCAAGAAATGAAACAAAGAAGGAACAAATGATACGTTCCAGAATCTGTGCTGAGAAACATTCAATGCAAGTTGCTTCCAAGAGAATACCCGAGAAGCTACTTATCTCTTTTTAGGACTGGGGAAGTCAGATAGGGTTCTCCTGTGTAGTGAAAAAAAAAGACAGATGGAGAAGAACCATCTGAGGCATTCTAGGTCATAGCTTCCTGATCATCACCTGGACACACTGCACAGACAGGATGCATTTTAATTAGGCAATAATAGTCTATTATCTCTTGGTATGTTGGAAAAAGCAACCATGTGCAACACATCATAACACTGACAATACCCATCATCCAACTGAGAAAATAGCTGGGGCAGGTGGCACAGAGTAGTACTGAACCAGGGGAGTATAGGGGTAACAGACAGGTGACACCTGCCTGGAATCAAGAGTGAGTGTCATGTAACAACTTAAATCTGGATCAGAGTGCACTGGTGTTAGGAGCTGCAGATAGACATTCAAGCCCAAAAGGGGGACACCGCTAGCACCTGTCATCAAACTGTGAAGGAAGTGCAGCAGAGAAGGAAGGCTGTACCAAGGGCAGTGGAAGAAATATTGTATTTGGAAAAGTCCACCAGGCTAGTTAGCAAGGGTGCTTGGGCAACAGATGACAGCTGAAAAGAAGGAAAGTTTTATTTTTGTACAAACATACAGCTGATCCATAGATGTATTTTCCCAAATCGATGCTGGGATAATTTACCTCATAATAAAACTGTAGCTATAGATGCAGAGCTTCAGAGCCCTGTTTGCACACTCAAGGAAAGGTGTTTAGTATTTCTTACAAGCAGGGTGGGGTTTGAGCTGACCATATCAGTAATTTAAAAAGGAAACAGAGATATGTAAATCTAAGTCTTTTCTGCCAAGGTCACTTAGCAGAAGATCACATTTCACCAGTGACCTCTTTCCACAGTTCTCACTGGTTGCATTTATTTTCTTTCAATAACTGTGAAGTCCTTGTCCCCATCATTAAAGCTCTTCAGTTATTTCTTTGCCTACGTCTCTGCTATCCCTTCCTCTTACCTCCTGTTTTTCATTCCTCAGGCTCCTCTACTCCTTCACCTCATTGCTCATTCTCTGCTTTTCCCACTCTGTTTTGCAGTTTCACATTTTTTCCCACTTTCTGTGCAACAGCCCTGCCTCCCTCTTCAAAGTTTGCAACAAAAGTCCATCTTGTCCTGTACTGCCCGTTTCTTGATCAATGGGGTCTTTCTTCAAATGAAACGAAGATCCTCTACCCAGAATAAATTTTAAGTGCTTGATAGAGGAGACAACTCTGTGTTTTTTATGTATTGGGAAATACCAACTACATTTTCAGCTCTTCAGCCTTAAAAATAAATAGTACAAAGGACTAGGATAAAACTAGGTATGGTGTTGCATGCTCTTGATTTCATCAAGTGCTCTGAATGTAAATACTCTGAAAGGTAAGACAAGTTAGGCCGAGATATGTTCTAAAGCTTTGGGATAATGGAAATCTGGAAGGGTATTCAGTTGTGTATTTCAGGACAAAGGTCACATTTACTCACTTATTGACCTCTCCTGTTTCCTCCATCCATTCAGCAGATAAGACTGCTATCTAAATCAATAGCCCCTAATCTTAAGATATTTCCTATCATATTTCTGGAACAAAAACAATCATTTGTTTCAAACTGGAGCCATTCCCAGTTGTCAGCTGTAAAACAAATATATATACATACTTGTCTATATATATGCACATGGCACAAAGACACATGCTAAGAGTCAGTCGTACAGTGGAGTAAGACTAGAGGTATAACATGAGAGCCCTGGAATGATTAAACTATGCTTATTAATGAATTTTAACAGCCACAAAATGTAATTACTTCTCTAGAAGATGCTGTTTATTCATCGGGCAATTCAAAAATCAACCTGTAACTAAATTGACAAAGAAATGCTTGACTTCTGAGATATCTGGAAGATTTATATTTTGAAGAATACTTATACAACTTTATGCCCAAACTTTCACTTATCAGAGTCCTATCTTAAAAGATCTTCGACCTCTGCATGCCACGGTCCTTTCTCCAGAGGCTCATAAGCCTCCACCTTGCACTTCACTGGTTC